>NC_082713.1:43366419-43977443 GCF_030144855.1 Hypanus sabinus
CCCCCCCACCCCGCCACCTCCAGATAGGACGCCAGTCTATTGTGAGGTTGACCCCCAGCACTTTTTTGCCGGTACCCATTTTTCAGCTGGGAGCATTGTGGGGTTAAGTATCTTGCTCAAGGACACACATGCTGCCTCGGCTGGGTTCAAACTCACAACCTTCAGGTCGCTAGTCAAACACCCTAACCCCTTGGCCACACGCCACACACATAGGTACATAGAGCTTAGGAAAAAAAGAGGCTTATCCAAGAGGCTCTTAAAAGACCCTATTGTACCTGCTTCCACCACCACTGCCGGCAGTACATTCCATGAACCCACCACACTGTGTGAAAAACTTACCTCTGACATCCCCTCGGTACTTATTTCCAAGCACCTTAAAACCATGCCCCCCTCTTGATAGCCATTTCAGCCTTGGCAAAAAGCCACTGGCTATTCACTCAATCAATGCCACTCATCAACTTATACACCTCTATCAGGTCAGTGGAGAAATGTGGAAGAGATTATGTGGAAGAGGTTGTGCTTTTCAGCTTATTGTAAAAGCAAGACTTATTTGGGAGATAAATGGACAACTGTGTACCTTCTACAGTAAAGCACATTTTCTAACTGTGCATTAAAATATATTCAGATTTAATTAATTATAATAAATGGAACGCATACACTTTCTGTTCAATAATTCACAGGGAATACAGTTGCAGGATAAGAGCCTTGGCCTACATAACTTAAAACAAAGTTACATTCCTAACACCAAATTCATCCCAAAACAAATAAACTCTCCCACTTCAACCAAACCACTAACTCTCTCCATCCAAATCTTACTTGTAAACTAAAATCTAATCTGAGGGTAACATTTCAAAGTAAAATAAACGATCCTTAAAAGATCTATCAAATATACATCATCTCACAATCAAAAAAGCAGAACTTGAAATTAAACTGAACATATGGTTTGCAACAACTAAATAACATTAATATTCTTTTTTGAAACATTTACAGCTTTTTTCACTATATTATTAAATAGTTCTTTGATGGTATGCCCATGGAACCAAGTTCTTATCCTGAAGATTGTTTGGAATGTGAGATTCAATTGGTTCAGAAATCACACCAGTGAAATCCTATTTCAATAAATTACATTTTAATCCCTGCATACAAGGCATTAAATAATATTTTGAAATACAAATCACTTGACTACTGTGTACTGACAAATCTGCCTCGTATTAAATCTACAAAACAAATTAGTAACTTAAAGCAAGTTGGTTTGAGTAAGTAGTAATTTTGAACAGTTATCCAGTAAGCTAAACTCATGCTGCCTTTCATTGACAGAATAAAAACACATGGCGTTTGGCCTACAATATCTGTTTGCTTAATGATGTGGCATCATCCATTACATACAACCGCTTCATCTCTAATTCTATAGATTTCTCAAACTTTACTTGTCCAACATCCTTTTAAAATGATTTGTGAAATCAATTTCCATCCCCCTTTTAGACAGTGTACAGATCCTAACTCCGTCTGATTTAAATATACGATCACAAGTACTTGTCACAGGACCAGCTCATCATGAAAACTTCTACCAGGTTACTCTTACAACCGCGTGTCAAAGAGAATATTCATAACCCTTCCAATCTCACAAATGAAACCTTGAATTCTCAAAATCTTGAAAATCTCACTTTCTTGAAATGTGACTTTGATAATCACCTAACTATGGCTTTGGCAGTGATTTATAATTTTTAAAAATCTAGCATAATTTCTTCTCTTTCAGTATTTACACTCTTATTTGAAAACCAAAATAATCTGCAATTCTGGCAACTTTAACAACATCTTACTACTCACAATAGGGACATATATCTCTACACTTTTCAAACTCATACCATTTATACGATCCTTCTTTTCCATTTTAATCTTCCCAATGTTTATCAATAGACTTCTTCACCTTGCTATGCCACCTTTTTGTTACCCCAATGACTGCACGTATCCTCATCACCATACACTATATTGCAAGTTATGCGTCTCTATAAAGTTGGTTTATAACAACTGAAGAGCAATGAACACAAAACTAACCCTTGGGGGAACACCACCAGCCAGCATTTATCTCTATCCAGTTTGAAAAATATCCATGCATCAGCGTTGTTTCCCGCCGTTGGGTGAATTCTGTACCAATACTGCTTAATTTTTCTGCTTAATTTTAATTTGTCACTTTAACAAGTCTCCTGCGTGGCAGTTTGTCAAATGTATTTCAAGAATCCATGTATATATCTACTGCTACATCTTCTTATTCCATAAATAAGTCATTTGCAATAATGAGAACAATTTTCTTCATTAAAAAAATGGGATCTTCTTGAATAACCTATGACTTTCCAAATGAAAAACTATTTTAGCCCTGATGGTTATTTACATTAATGTCTTCATCACTATAAAGTCAACTGATCCATAGCTTTCTAGATTATCCTCTTTCTTCAATAGTGGTAGAATTTAATAACCCTTTGGCATAGATTCTGTATTCACAAGGAATAAGATCAAAATAATACGTGTGGAGGATTCATTCCAAACACAAAGTACCAGAAATATTTCAAACATTATATTGAGTCAACAGATGAAGCAGCTGACAAATTTTCAATCAACTTAATTTTACTTTTTTCCATTAATTTTCTGACTGGCATTCACAAAAGCACAAGCAACCTACGAAAATAATTTGGCATTCTCATGAGTATCATCACAAACTCTTGTTATCTGGGACTCTGGAATCCCTAATTAGTTGCCATATGTCCCACCAGAGATATGCTGTTACTTAACCCTTAATAAGAGTTCAGAAAGGGCAGAATACAAACTTATCCTTTGAGGCAAAGACAGATTAGTTCTACATTTTGAAAATGTTGTTGTTTACAGTCGGCCCTCCTTATCCGCGAGGGATTGGGTTGTGGGACCCCTCTTGGATACCAAAAAATGCGGATGCTCAAGTCCCTTATTCGACCTGTCTTAATGCAGTGGACCTTCAAAACCAGTGGAACCCCAGTCCTTATTTAACCTGTCTCAGTATAGTGGACATTAGGACCCGGCAGCAGAACTCTGAATACGCAGTGTTTCTGTTCACAAAAATAATCACGATCACGATTGAAAATAAAATGGAAATAATAAAGTGATCGGAAAAAGGTGAAACGCCATCAGTCATTGTAAAAGCGTTAGGCTACGTCGGTCAACGATCGGAACAATTTTAAAGGATAAAGTGAGAAAGGCCCTGCCCCGATGAAAGCTACAATTATTACTAAGTAACGCAGTAGTTTAATTATTGGGTTTTGGGATTTTGTATTTTTGATCCTCCATATCAACCCAGCACGGACGGAGAGTGCACTCGAAAACAGTCTGTCACTGATTCTCAAGCTCAGTGCTGAAACATATGTTCTTAAGTTTTATATGCATAGAAAGGTAAAATATATACTATATACTAAGACAAACGTTTGACTAACTGACGCTAAATAATACCAGATGTACCTGTTCCGACTTACTTAGTAAGAGAACTTCCGATTTTTTTCAATCCCACGCACATCCTCCCATACACTTTAAATCATCTCTATATTACTTACAATACTTAATACAATGTAAATGCTATACAAAATAGTCTTTATACTGCATTGTTTAGGGAATAATGACAAGAAAAAAAAGTTTGTACATGCTCGAGCATTAAGTGCTGGAAGAGCACTTTCTGGGTTTTCTCGATTTGCGGTTGGTTGAATTCGTGGATGCGGAACTCGCGGATAAGGAGGGCCAACTGTACTTTGAAAAAAACATTAGGAGAACTCGGGTCAAGAAGCATTCATGGAGGCCAACAGTGTATATTGACAATGAAGTCTCCTTTATATTGGAGAAACCAAACATATATAAGGCGACTGTTTTGCAAACAGTGCTCTGTAAAGACTCTGGAAATTCTGGTTGTAATTCTTCTTAGTTCTCTTTCCCACTTCCACATGGACCTGTTTTCCCCTTACCTTTCCTCAGTGCTGGTCAGACTAAACTCAAAATATTATCTTATTCAATTTAGGTAGCTTACAACCCAATGTAATATTTTCCATTTCAGATAACCCATGCATCCACTTGCACACTCATTCATCAACCTAGACTTTTTTTTTGTCCATCCCGTTGCTCACCTGATTTCATCTGCCCATTCCACACACCCAAAAGCAATCACCTCACAAACAAGAAAAAATCTGCAGACGCTGGAAATCTGAACCACACACACAAAATGCTGGAGGAATTCAGCAGGCCAGGCAGTATCTATGGAAAAAAGTACAGTTGGTGTTTTGGACCGAAACCCTTTGGCAGGACTGACAAATCATCTCATCTGGTTTCTCTCATCACCAACCAGCCTGCCCCACCTCATCCTGATAATAATATCTGCTGGCAATCTTACCCTTTCCCTCTCAGTCCTTGTGCAAGGTCTGGCTCACTGAAAACACTGACAAGCACTTTTTGCTTCCACAGTTGCTGCTTTACCTGCTGACTGTATCCAGTATTCTTTGTTTCTAAATCTGCAATCTCTTCTGCCCTCAACTTACTTTGAAACTTGACATTTTCAGTTCTTTTTTAATTTTTTTTTATTCCATTGCATTTTTTTTGTCTTTGCCTCAAAACTTTGCTACTTAAATCCTGAACAATACTTTTGTCAGTGTCAGTTTCAATATACCAAATGTCCAATCCCCTGGCCTCTCAGTTCACCCTGGATGGATTGCCAATAAATTCCTAGAATTCCACAACCTATATTCCATCCTAAAGAAGGTCTATTCACATATTAGCCTTGCCTTTGCAGCCATCATCCAGATTCATTTTCTCCTTTTAAACATTCAAAAGCACTCATCTTCAAATCCCCCTATGGCGTTGAGCTATTTGATACTACAGCCTTTTTCTTATGGCTATCAGTGAAAGACAAATTAAACAATAGCACCCTCAACCACGTCAGCAAGTTGGTGACTCATGATCAACACAAAATTCAAGCACATAGCTGTTTTGACATCTCACAGTGATACCAAGAGACTGCTATATTGCTCAAAATTCAAGTTCAACTTCAAGTTTATTGTCACCCGACAGTACAGATATACAAACAAACCAAACAACATACCTCCGAACCACAGTGCACCTTTTTTTATATAACCAGCAGTGTTTTCTGATCATAGAAAAGATGAACAGGATGAGAAATTGTAGCCTGTGACAGTGTGCAACTCCATCTTGGAAATTCATCCTTTCAATTAGGATATCAAATCAGGTCTCAAGCCTACCTGATCAGATATACATGACAGATGCCATAACACTAATGAAAAGGCAAGGAACTCTCCCACTGCGTTGCCTACTGATTAACTTCTGTCATGTACTCTGTTGGAAAAGGAACTGCCAGTCCCCCTGACTCACTCAGTGCGTGAGTGAGTTGGACTGGCATCGGAACTCCTCTGTCCCACCTTCTTCCCTCCGAATTGTCCACTCCAACCAGCACGGCTCTAACTCCAGGTGAGCCGATTTTGCAGTGCACCAGCAGGGCATATCTGTCCAGTTCACTTTGCCCTCACTCGCCTCTTCATTGCTTGCAGTGATAGTTTACCACAACTTAGTTTAAAAAAGTTATAATGTTTTTAATCGAATTCCTTTGCTTTCAAACCACCAGTAAGCTGTCACAAGTCTTCAGTGGCACCATCTTAAATCAGATTGGTATATTATTACCAAGATACAGTGAAATACCTGACTCGCTTGCCATTCACACAGATCAAATCATTTCATGACGCATTGAGGTAAAACAATGCAAAACATAAAGCTACAGAGAAAGTACAGATATACGTGTCCTCATCGCAAACTTAAAATGGCCCTTATGATCTCTGGTACTGCTGCACTTTTAAGTTTTCAGGTGTAACTCCCCCCCACCCCACCCCCACCTCCACCGAGCTAGAATAAATATAAATCAATCATATTCAGTCATTCCTTACAGGAAAACCTGTCACTTCAGAGTTTACTATGATAGAGCTATACTATTGTACACAGTTTTCAGTGCAAATAAATCATTCCTTGGGTATGGAGACCAAAATTACATGAATTAGTGCATAAATATAGGCTTGTTTTTCTCACAAACCCACTTTTCCAATGATAAACTCCAAAGTTCCTTACACTCATCTATCATTTCATTCGGAGATATTTTCCAAACTCTACTCTTTAACCAAGCTTCAGGCCACCTCTTAACTCAACCTACATTTGTAGGAATAAAAGTATGTCACCTAACTAGTTTAAAAAGCTGGTTCACCTTGTTCACTGATGGAATTTGAGGGAAGAATGTTGGTTGGTACAGTGGAAAAGCTTCTTGTTATTCCAAAACAGTACTGACTTCAGATGTAATGGTATATCTGATCAGATAAGGTATTAAACCAGGGGTGGGCAAACTTTTTGACTTGTGGGCCACAAAGGGTTCTAAAATTTGACAGGGGGGCTGGACCAGGAGCAGATGGACGGAGTGTTTTGGTAATACACCTCATAAGAGAAAATAAAATATCATGGGATATATAGAAAACATGTGCTTTAATTTCAATTGAAAATGAACAAATGCAGTACAACAAAATATCTGTCTTTGAAGTCCCATGGTATTTAGCTATTTATTGAAATGGCTTTTAAAACACTGAAAATTAAATGAATAAAATACAGTTTTTTTTAATAGTAACAGTTATTATTTTAAAGCACTGAAAATTCTGTTATCCTTCAAGATATTATCATCATCACTCTCCTCCTGACTGTCTTTATTTCAAAAACGGTAGGAGATGCATGTCTACTTGTCCTGCTCCTTCTTATTCAATTGTCCCGTGCCAAAACTCAACAACGACCAGCACAAGGACAGAACAGTGACAGCGCGCCAGTATGCGGAGCGCGTTATTTGATCTGGAGCGCATTTTTTATTTTGAGAATGTACGTGCACCTGCGCACTACTCATGTCCATCAGTTAACAGAAATGACATGTAACATGTAAGGCTTATTGAAAAAAATATTTTCAAATGCATTTTTTACATAACACAACGAAGAAACTTATTTTTAATTTCAGTGGGAACAGTGTTGTTGGTCTCCCTTTTTAGCCAGTGCATCAAAGTCTGGATTTAGTTTTGTTGTGGCGATTCTCAGGATGGATCTGAGGTGTTGGTCAGTTAACTTGGATATGTGGCTGGCTTTGTTGATGTTCATGACGCTGAACGCCTGTTCACACAAATAGGTCGAGCCGAACAAAGAGTAAAGCGCAAATGTGGAGTAATACGCTGCACCTCAACAAAGGTCAATGTATATAGAGTGCGTCATCTATTGGGAAAACGCCAGAATTGCGGGGGAAAAAACGTTAACAAGGTTTATTAATATAATTTCATCAAGTTCTGCGGGCCAGATTAAAAAGCTTAACGGGCCGTAGTTTGCCCATGCCTGTATTAAACCAAACTCCCAGCCTAGCTGAGAGACTGTGCCCTGAGAAAGGAGCACTGAAATGTTAAAATAAATAATTCACACAAGTCCAAGATTTATCTTCAGCAGCCAACTATAATCTGTTAGTTACCTGAATAGTAATTATAGTACAGTACTGGACAATTAGTTGAATTAGTCGTGTATATGGGTACAGAATTAACAAGAACATTAAAGTTTGAACAGAGCTAAATCTGCAAGACAGGCACGATACTTGGTAACATAAATCCATTCTGTTGCAAATACTCCAAACAACCTGATTATCTGAGACATATTTGAAATATTGAATGATTTCACATGTAACTTCCATATTTAACTAACCAAAGTTTTTCAACAAGATTTGGAAATCTTATTGAGTAGAAAACAAGATCTCATCAGCTGTTTCTTGCTCCTCTACAAGATGTGTTGTTTTGCAGTCTTCATCATAAACTTCCAAATCAGTGATCAATTAACAAACTCAAGTAAAAAATTGAAAATATTACCTGCTACTTCAGCAAGTATTAAACCATATTTAGAAACTGATGATCTCTCAGGGCCTAAAGCTTTTACTATAATGTAACAAAATTAAAATGTTTATCTAAATGTTGAAGTTCAAAAGATTTTTTAAATAGAATTATTTCTGGATATTTCAGCTCTATCCTAAGATTAATCAGTTAGAAACCATCTATCCAGCAATGCAATATAATTCAAAGCAACTGAAAGTAAATTCATACTGATCTTCTAGGGGAAAGCACAAAGTATCAAAATTAATATGTATTTATATGAGTCACAAAGCAAAAAGAACATATATTATGTACAAAAGATATTTCCAGTTCAGGATTCACTTTAGGTTTAATGCCTGGAGGTGATACGAAGAGTTCCTGCAAATGTACTGCTGCATATGCAAGGAAAATATACCAGACAGTACAAAATATCCTCTGCATGTACACAGCATAAAGTAACGAGTTGTATTTTGCCTTGATTTTAAACAAGATTTAGATAGTGCGATTTAAACCTCCAGATCATTATTAGAAGTCAACACTCAAGAGCTTTACTAAGACTGCTCTTTTTCAGTGATGGGATGCTGTAGATAACTTTTTAAACAGAAAAAAAAATCAACAAACGCTACCTGTACCAGCAATCTGAAAGAAAACAGAAAATGCTGGAAACACACAGCATGTCAGCAAGCATCTGTGGAAATGGGAGCAGAGTTAACACTTCAGCTCCAAAATCCTTTGCCAGAAGCAAGAAAAATAGTGGATGAGAAATGTCTAAACAAAGGAAGTATCTCTAACAATGTGTGTCCAAATAGCTTAGGTGACAGAAGCAGAGTGTGCTTCTTTTCCTGTGTTACTTGTTGCTAATAGAAGAGTGGTCAAACATGCTCAGCATTCCAGACTATATTAAAGTAGAGAGAAAATACAAGCCAAAGGCATAGAAAGATGACTAACAGATATAGCCAGTTCTGATACAGACAAAAAAAAACAAGTTACCTGAACTTCGAGCATTTGATATTCAGTCCAGAAGGCTGTAATGTGCCTGGACAGAAGAGGAAGCTTTCTTCCCCAAGCCCGCTCTGCACCTTGTTATAATTGCGCAGAAGACCAGAAATGTATGTGTCTGTATTCTGCACAAACTAAGGCTCTGCCAATTGGCTGCTTAAGAAAAGCATTAAAGCTCCCATTTTACCATTCTAAAACTCCAGAACATATCATTCTGTACACTAGGTGAACACAGCTTTTGGAAGCTGTAGAACATTATATTTTGCACCATAGCTGATAATATTCAGTCTGTGTTTGCCCTGACAATTTAGAGGAAAGATTTACTTGAACTTTTAAAACACAAGTCACAAGGAAATAAAATCAACAAATGATACTTACCATTACCCATAAAATACTAACAAGAGAAAACTTGCAGATGCTGGAAATCCAAGCAACATGCACAAAATGCTGGAGGAGCTCAGCTGGCCAGGCAGCATCTATAGAAAAAAGTACAGTCGACATTTTGGGCCAAACCCTTCAGCAGGACTGGAGAAACAAAACTGTGTAGATTTTAAAGGTGGAGGGAGGGGAGAGAGAAACACAAAGTGATAGGTGAAACCAAAGGGGAAGAGATGAAGTAAAGAGCTGGGAAGTTGATTGGTGAAAGAGACAGAAGGCCCTGGAAGAAAGAAAAGGGAGGAGGAGCACCAGAGGGAGGTGATGGGTGGACAAGGAGATAAGGTGAGAGAGAAAAGGGGATGGGAAATGGTGAAGTGGGGGGGGGGGGGGGGAGAAGACATTACTGTGTTTGATGCTGCTCTCAACTGTATCTTTTCTATTTTAAGCATGTCTGGTCTAACCCAATTCTCCCTGCACCTTAGGGTTCCTCTTGTCCTCACCTACCGTAACACCAGCTTCCATGTACAGCACATAATTCTCTGAATCTTCAGCAAACTCCACCAATCTTCACCACTAAGCACACCTTTCTCACCCACTCCCCACCTTCTGCTTTCCTCAGGGATCACTCCCTTTGTGTCTCCATTGTCCATCCATCCCTCCCCGCTAACCTCCCTCTTGGCACTTATTCTTGCTACATCTGCCCCTACACCTCCTCCTTCACTACCATTCAAGGCCTAAACAGTCCTTCCAGCTGAGGCAACACTTCACCTGTGAGTCTGTTGGGGTCACATACCGTGTCTGGTGCTCCTGGTGTAGCCTCCAGTATATCGGTGAGGGCCAACATAGACCAGAAGATTGCTTCACCAAGCACCTTCTCTCTCCTCTCCTCCCACCCTTTCAATCTACTCAGTTTCATTCCCCTTGTCCTGTCAAAGGGTTTCAGCCCAAAATGTCGACTATATTTTTTTATATAACTGCTGCCTGGCCTGCTGAGTTCCTCCAGCATTTTTTGTGTAGCAGCATCCGCAAGGGACTTCGAGGAGAGTAGTCAAAGGTTTGACTCTGGCTGGCCCTTTGCACGCTTTTCATCCATGCCAGGTTCTGCTTCAATCTACAACTGGGCCTCGTAAAAATCAGAAAAAGATAGAAATGGCATGGTTGCCACCCGACGCACCACAAGGCGTGGCAAGGAACAACAACAACAAAGCTGAGGCCCTTTGTAACTTTCTCCCCTATTTTCATTCTCTTGAAATGTTGATATTGACATCAGGGTATAGTTCAGACTACTGATAAATCATCAATATATTTGTCAGCAGGCTAGTCAATCTATTGCCTCATATATATCAATACACAACATTCACTCCTAAATATTCAGAAGAATAGTAATCAGAGATCGAACTTGAAATCAATCAAGTCTGTGCATACTAGCATCTAATAAGCAAAGCTAGATATGTCAATCACTTGGGAAGCAGAACAACTCTACATAAAAAGTTTCAATTCTTTGATCTTCGTCTTAGCATCAAAATATAGCTGGCTCTCAAGTAAGGATTAAGTCTGGCTCTCAAGTGAAGAACAGTTAGCTAATAATATTTTTAAGCCAGAGCAGTCTGGAAAAGAAGAGAAACAAGCATCTTTATTTTAGGCCTTAGGAAACAAAGGAACAAAAATATCAGTTCTTGACCGCAAATCAGAAATTTAAGAAATATTATTATGATTGCAGAGACATTCACTGATTCAGGATATTATCAAAAAATAAAGACTAGCTTTATTTATCACATTTATATTGAAACATAGTGGGGTTTTTTTGCATCAACAACTAACAGTCTGAAGATTCTGCTGGGGTCAGCTGCAAGTATCATCATACCTCCATCCAACATAGCATGCCCACAATTTATTATTCCTAAGCTGTATGCCTTTGGAATGTGGGTGGAAACCAGGATACCTGGAGGAAACACCAGCAGTCACAGGGAGAACTGTGACCGCTGGTGTTTCCTCCAGGTATCCTGGTTTCCACCCACATTCCAAAGGCATACAGGTTAGGATTAGTAAATTAGACAATAGGTGCAGGAGTAGGCTATTCAGCCCTTCTAGCCTGCACCACCATTCACTGCGAACATGGCTGATCATACACAACCAGTACCCCATTCCTGCCCTCTCCCCATATCCCTTGAGCCCACTATCTATAAGAGCTCTATCTAATTCTCTCATGTTTTCGTGGGTTTGCTTATAGAATAAAGATGCTTGGAGTGAATGTTGTGCGTCCTAAGCTCCTTAGGACAGCAGATGGAATTGAACCCCTGTCAATGGCAACATAAAGTGATTGCGCTAACTGCTATGCTACTGTACCAGCCCTCACTGCATTCCCCTGATCATAACTAGTCAAATCCCCTCAATCAAGAGGCAATACACACAATATAAATTACTTACAAAATTTGACTAAAAGGAAAAAGAAACGAATTGTATTATGAATATATTTCTGCTCAAAGAGATCAATTTCTTGAACTCACGTCCTTAGCTGTTTCACAAAAAAAAACTTCATAGATCAGTTATTGTGCTTTCAGGTTAATGATTATTCCTACAAAACTTAAATTTATATTTCGTTGTTATATTGTCCAAAAGAATACATATTTGTGAGAATTCATTTTGCATCACCATAGCATCATCCTAATGTAAACAGCAATGAATGCAAGAAGTCATTAACAGCAGATACTGAACTCTCAACAAGATTAAATAAAACAAACCAAATTTTATAATTGTAATGGAGTATGTATGTATATCTGGAATTAAACACAGAATGCCAACTGTGGTTCCCTGTTCCTTTGCAAGGTATGCCATTTTTCAACGTTCATCATAATCTTACAATCAGGGATCAAATAACATCAGGTACTTGTGAACTATTCTTCATGTTGTGTCTGAAAGTGTTACATGTTACTTCAGTAAGTATAAAGCCATATTTTCAATGTAACAATTATTCCAGGCCTAAATGAAATACAGTGTAGGGAAGTGTTCCATTATGCATATTGATAGGGAGAATAAAGGTATGGCCTATTTTATAGGTGGGGAAAGAATTAAAAAATTTGAGGTGCAAAGGAACTTGGGACTCCCTTGTTCGGGATTCCCGTAAGGCTAACTTGCAGATCGAGTCAGTAGAAAAAGGCAGCAAATGCAATGTTAGAATTCACTTCAAGACCTCTAAGAATAAAAGATCTTAAAGATCAGCATTATTTGACACATGTACATCAAAATATACAGTGAAATGCATCAGTTGTGTCAAATTAAAATATCAAGGATTGTGCTGGCCAGTCTGCAAGAGTTGCCATGCTACCAGCACCCCTAACTCAATGGCCCTAATTATTCATCTTTGGAATGTAGGAGGAAACTGTAATACCTGGAGGAAACCCACACAGTCACTGGGATAACATTCAAACTCCTTACAAACTGCAGTAGGTATCAATATTCAATCTTACAGATGATGGTATAAACTGCTAGGCTTCAGTGTCTAGACTTGATGCTAGATCACAAAAGTAAAGATGTGCTGTTAAGGCTCTGCATCCATGGAAAGATGTGCTGTTCCTGGAGGGGATCCAGACGAAGTTCACAAGAATTAAAGTGTAATGTATAAGGAGCATTGTGTCTGGGCCTGTACTAAAAGGAGTTCAGAAGAATAAGGGGAAATCTCATTGAAACCTACTGGATATTGAAAGGACTGGGATAGGGCAGACATGGAGAAAATGTTTCCGTAAGTAGAAGGGTCTAGCTTTAGAAGAATCAGCCACAATCAAATGACAGAGAAGACTCAATGCATTCTATAGTTATAGCCCCACTTCTTTGCCTCATGGTCTAAAACTGAGATGAGGAGGAATTTCTTCAGCAAGAAGGAGGTGATTCATTGCCACAGAGGACTTTTGACGCCAAGACATTAGGTGTACTTAAGACAGAGATTAATAGATTCTTGATTTGTAAGAGGATTAATGTTGGGAAGACGGAAGAATGAAGTTGAAAACAAAGCAGCCATGTTTGAATGGTAGAGAAGACTTAATGGGCTGACTGGAATAATTCTGTTCCTATGTCTTATGGTCTAAAGCTATTAATATACTGTACAGTATATCAAAACTGAAATGCTTAGCTCAATGTTCAAGTTTAAAAGATTACATTTTTTTTTACTAAAAATACTTCATATTTCAGCTTCAACCTTAGCCTCATCTATGCATTCTAATTAAACTTAATTTCATCTCAGATCATTAAACCTTTCACTGCTGGCTTACTAAATAATTTTTTCAACGTGTTTAGACATTCAGCCTACTTGGTGACTTCACATTTGCTGGATTACAAATCCTCCAGAATTAACACCCTATATTAAGGTAGAGGAAACTCATATAAAAAAAAAGTAACTTCCTTCCAGATCAGCAGTAAGCATTGTTACCTTATGGCTGATCACAAAGTCCAAGCCAGTACATTAGTTCTCATGAAAGATCATTGAACTGAAACATTAATTTCATTAGTCACAATATGATTTAAACATTATCTTATTGGTTTGGTCTCAACACCTCAGTTTAATTTTTATCTAATCAATATATAATGCAGAAATTAATTAACATTTCAGCCCTATCATGGTAGCACAATTATATTTTGGATTCAACTTCTCTATAACAATAGTTAAGAGTTTGGAAGTTACACAAAATTTACTGCTATTGTAAATACATATAGGTGGCATTGCTACTGACATCTTAAAACACTGCAAAGAAACAGAGCTTCAGATTGCACAGTTGATTTAAAAAAATTGTCAAGTGTCAAAGGCAGAGCAACATGGACTTCTTGGAGAATTTGATAAGCAATAGACTAGACAAGGATACAAGGAGGAAATGTTAGTTGTTAGGTTCTGAAGAAACATGTTACAATAATGAAACACTGAGATGATAAAATTACATATGGAGGCATATGGTCAAAAGACTTCATAAAGTTAAAACTTGCTCAAGGTAGCAGATCAACTTGAAAACAAGGGCTTCAAAGTCAATTTGTCTTGAAATGGGAAGAGAAATCATTCCCATGGAACTTGGAAAGAATCTGGGTAACGAGAATGCTGGGTTTTGTAAAGTTGTGGAACAAATCAAATGTTTATAAATTTTAATCTGCGGATGATAAAGAGGTTCGTGTAAAGAGTACACATAATACAAGCATAAAAGTTTAAAAGTTTTCAAAAGTATCAACTTTACAATGAATATCAAACACGGTAGCTACCATACCTTCCACATTTGGAGTTTGTGGTGATCTCTGTGGTCTTATCGACAATGTTTATCCATATTTAACACTTTGCTGGTGCACCAACCCAACAGTTAAATGGACTACACACCGTAACCTCCTCCCCTCATACCGGGTTCATCACTATGTCCTAAAACGGCAGTACGACCAGCCAGAGGGTCGGAGACCTACAGTATGAGAGCAGCTATCTACAGGTTGTCGTTGATGTCTGAGGAACTGTTCTGGGCCCAAGTTTGGCCAGAAACAGAGACTGTTTATTGTTTACATGGACGCTGCTCTAGGCCCGGCTCCCTTACGCCGGCTTACTTACCCCGCCGGCCCGGCTGCTTGAATGAGTGACTGGCCGTCCTCCCCTGGAATCTCTACGATTTTTCCTACCTCTTTCTGTTTGGGGTCCTGCGGGTAAACGTCTGGCGGCCCGAGCCGAGGCCTTTTCAACGGCCTGTGCTCATAACTCAATATCCCGAACGCCGCCATCTTTGGGAAACCCGGCTTCACCCAGCGAGCGACGCCGAGCATTGACGGAAATTGCCGAATCCGAGCGGTGACGGAGTTTAACGAACCCAACCACCAAAGACATTCGAGATTCCGAGCAAACACGAGGAAATCTGCAGGTTCCGTTAATTCAAACAACACCACACACAAAATGCTGGTGGAACACAACAGGCTAGGCAGCATCCATAGGAGAAGCGATGTCGACGTTTCAGGCCGAGACCCTTCGTCAGAAATAACCGAAAGGAGAGATACTAAGAGATTTGAAAGTAGGAGGGGGAGGGGGAAATGCGAAATGATAGGAGAAGACTGGAGGGGGTGGGATGAAGCTAAGAGCTGGGAAGGTGATTGGCAAAAGTGATACAGAACTGGAGAAGGGAAAGGATCATGGGACGGGAGGCCTCAGGAGAAAGAAAGAAGGTGGGGGGAAAGCACCAGAGGGAGATAGAGAACAGGCAAACAACTAAATATGTCAGGGATGGGATAAGAAGGGGAGGAGGGGCAATAACGGAAGTTAGAGAAGTCAATGGTCATGCCATCAGGTTGGAGGTCTGATCTGTGAGACATACAGTATGACACGCCCATTTGGTTGAACCACCTGTGTTATTTCTCTCTAACTCGGTTTTAGGTACCAGAGAGTTAGAGTTATCGTAATAGAGAAATACAGCACAGAAACAGGCCCATCTAGTGGACCCATCTAGTTCATGCCGAAACCATTTACACTGACTACTCTCATCAATCAAGACTACCAAGACAAACTACTTGGGAAAAATAGCATCTTCACTGACTCTTGAAAATGTCTGGTTGATGACAACTCAAAATGTATAAGTTGTATTCAAATCCATGTGTCAAGAATATACAGAAGTCCATCGTAAGTTGCAGAAGGAGCACACAACTGAAACTACCAATCTGTCCCCCTTTCTTGTACCACCGGTTCTGTGCCATAATCAGACCAACTATACTGTATCGATGTCTTCATTCTGAGGCACTTTCAAACGAGAGAGACAATAAATGTTCAAGTCATACAGTGACAGAAAGACCCAAGATATTGACCTTTGATGTCAGTGCATTTGATAGGAACGTAGAATTGTAACATCTTACAGAGATGGTGTGAAAAAACAGAAATACGTCAAGTTTTGCATTGAACTGCTGCTGCTAAATTAACAAATTTCTCGACACATACCACTGATAATAAATCTGATTCTGAGGACAACGTTGTGGGGGCGGGGGGGAGGTCGTCAAATCTATTAACATTCAACCTGATGCATGGAATACCGTCAGTGCGGAGATTTTTCAATGGTCAAATTTCTGAGAAAGAGGCGCTGCAATTGAAATTCTCGTTGCTTCTATTATCAGGGTTTAAATGGTCTTCCTTGAAAAACTTGAGATACTGCTTTTGATTTTTATCAAACAGCGACCATTGTTTCCGCTGTGAATTCTTCAGATCCTCTCACGAGCTCAGGTGTCGTCTTTGATGGACAGCCGAGTGGGCCAATGAAAACACAACGAACGTCACCTGCAGCCGCGGGACGGAGGCGGGATTTTTCGAGTCAGGTGCTTGGGATTGGAGAGAGCGGGAGGCGCAGGTGGCGGAGCGGACAAGTGTCGTGGCGCAAATCCCTCGGCAAAAGATACCGGCTGTCCCAGTTGCGGTGCCGCGAACCAGACGTTGGAATCCGCTTTCGGAGCCGCTTGGCCGTGACTGAGTCCCAGTTCCGCCGCTCCGATGTCTGCCGAGCGCGACGTTGTGCAGGTCCCCGATGACTTGGCGTTCGCCTCGTTCCGGGAGCAGTGTGAATCGGTGCAAGGATGGCAACAGAAGTACAACAAACCCGGCGTTCAAGTGTGGGTACAGGCCGCGTCTGAAGGAAAAGGCGTACACCGAATCAAGGTAAAAAAAATAGAAAGAAGGCCTTATATTTGTATAACACCACGGTATGACCCCCCACACAAAAAAACTTAGCGAGTGAATTACTTTTGAAGCGTATTCGTAGTAACGAACAGAAACGTGACAGCCAATTTCCGTGCAGAAGATTACGTGACAGTTTAACCTGCTTCTTTGCTGTCTGTTGAGAGAGATATTGACTTTACATTGTACTGTTTAACACGGTAATAGGTGGCATTTCGCAAGAGTGTTCTCGAATATATTAATGCTGAGCTACTGTTGAGATACCAGACTGGGTGATAGAATAATTAGTTAGAGAAGTAGGTTTTAGTATGAAGAGGAATAGAAAATTGTGAAGGTTTTCAGGGGGGATCCCAGAGATCGGAGTTTTGGAAAATGAAAGTTTGTTGGTTACTGCTGGTGCGATTAAATCTGCGGAATGATGGGCAGATATCTTGGAAAATTCATGGTATAAAGTTACACAACACAGAGGCCCTTCAGCTCACAAGCCCTGCACAACCATAAATCACCATTCAGCAATAGGTTTCTCCCTATGGTGCCCATAGAATCTGAAGAAAATTATCACTTATCTGCATATTGACGGCAGTTTACAGTGGCCAACCAGCATGTTGGAGCACGATGGGGGTGGGGGAGACGCGTGCCGTCAGAGACTCCATGGAAGGAACTGGATTTCTGTGACGTGGTAGCTCTTCTAGCTTTATCACTGCACCATCCTGCATTGATGAATATGATTTCAAAGATCAAGAAGAGCAATATTATGGAAGAAGACAAAAAAATTTAATTGAGATTTTGCTGGATTTAATACAGTATTGAATCTAATAGTGAGGGAAAGCATGCTGATGAATAGAAGATGGTAACCAACAGAGGTGTGGGTATGAGAATAGAAGTTGGTGATTCCTTCTTGAAAGCTAGATAGATAATCACAATTGGAGCAGTTTCTTCCAAAAGATAGAAGTCATGGGTGTGATGGGATTCTCAACTTGTCTAAATGAGTAGGGCTCCAGCAACCATCAAGTACAACTCCATCTAGGGTAAATCACGATACCCAATACAGCACCCTAGATATTCATTTCTTGCAACATAACCAAGGTTTATGGACAATACAGTACAATACATCTGCGACCACACTTATTCACAATCAGAATGACATCACTCTTGAGACCTGTTTTTTGAAAGGAACTGTTCTAAATGTGATTTTTTTGTCTAGTCAGAGAAGTCATCAGCTTTTATTCTCATACCCACACCTCTTGTTACAATATTCCACCCATCAGCATGCTTTCCCTCACCATTAGAGCCAACAATATTGTGTTAAACAACATCTTAATTTTGTTTTCTTCATTTCATTTCATTTGTTTTCTTCTATAGTCTTGTCATGGTAGGCATGTCAAGTGCTCCAGTTTTCTCCCATCTCCCAAAATTTGGGCTGATTGTTGGGTTAATTGACTATTGTAATTACTTCTAAAATGGATGGGGGCTATCTCGGCAACCATTGGTCACAAAAAAGTGGGAAAGAAAATTAAGTATGAAAGAAATTCAATTTTTTGTTGACAGGGAACACATGAAAACCCCACTGATGAGAATACAATCAGAATTTCTTAAAGGGAGGTCTTGTTTACTTAACTATATTAACATCATTTAGAGTGAGAGCAGACATAGACAAAATAATGTGTATGCACCTTGACTTTTTGGTGATTATGATAGCATACTGGTGACTTCCTTGAAGGGATCTGATCTTTGGAAGACTTGATAGAGCAGAAACGTGAAACACAGCTGAGACTAGGAAGAATTAAAGAAAATCATGAGGACATTTGAGTCATGTGTTAAGTGAAAGGATCTCAAATTGGAGTCTTGTGTCACTGTAATGCTACCTTCTCAGATAAGGAGAAATAGATGAAATTTGCAGAACATTATTGCCACATTTTGTAACATGTTACCTGTGGGGAGATTGCTGTGTTCAAATACAAGCAACTTTTCCTGTATATCAGTATAGCACTTGGTGAATGATACTGAATATGTAGTAGCATGGAGATGTAAATGAGAAAGGACCATGTGCTTGAAAAGAAACACTTACATTTATTATGACAACATGTGAAATGTCAGTGTTTCAAACTGCTTTGTAAAGTGTGACTTAATTAGGAGTGCAGGGAGTGTTATGTAAACTATTAATTCAGCCATTCCACTCCAATTCTCTTTGCAAGTTGCAGTTGAATGTGCTTCTACTATCATTTTGGGCATTACATTCCAGATCATATTTTTGCTATACCAAAGTAAAATTCTCACCTTGCATCATCACCATTTCTTAAACCTGTGCATATGAATCTCCTGTCATTGGGAACAGCACCTCATTCTTCTGGCAAAAGTTTTACCTCTCAGGTTTACTCGTAATTTTAAGTAACCTCATTGTTAAGGTGTCTTCTTTTTTAACAATGTTATTAATGTTTATTGCCACTGTCAGAAGTTTGTTTTTGTGAACTCCTTGGTGTCTTCATTGCTGCACCCCCATCAAAGTTCACCATCTTATTTGTATTACTCATCCTTGTCCTTTTTTTTTAAAGGACATCCATTTGCACGTTATATTTCAGTTTTGTCCCTAATTCTCCTCACTGTTTATTTTTTCCAAATTTTGTGTTGTATGTTAATTTTGAAATGAGGCCTCTAGTATCCTTTTCACTTTCAATTTGCTATAACAGGAGCTTTAATTAAACAGTTAACGTGTTTTATTCAACCCCAGATGACAGTGCATAATGTTGACCTCCATTCTCAATGGCAGTGATGGCCATCCAAAATGTGATCTGCAGAATTGCACCCAAAATTCCAGCTGAGATCTGGCCAGAGATCTTTTTATGAATTTAACACTGCAAAATCCTAGCTTTCACATCCTTAACAGCATTGTGAGAACAAATAAGGATTTGGGAGAGGAGAACTAGAGGTAAAGCTCATTATTTTAAACAGTTGAGAGAATATGCCAATGATTATAAATTGGATTAGGGAGGTAATTTTAGTTTGGGGCCAATGCAACAATGTTTTGTGCTTAATTTGTCAGCCAGGGATGTGGAATGAATCTAAAGATAGATTCTGTGTGCAAGTGCTGCATCAACATTAGATTGTTCTTCAAAGTTTAGCTTTAATCAACACTTCTCCATTTTATGACTTCTGTTCATAGGTAATACATTGCTGAAACTGGTTTGGTGAATGAATTGTATTTTCTGATTAAAAATCTGCTTCTAGTGTTTAAAATCTGCATTGTGCACACAAAAGCCTTTGAAAAATATCTTACTGATCAACCAAAAAACTGAAAAGGTACATATAGAAAGGCATTTGCAGATATAATGGGGTCTTTTAAGGGCGTCTGAGATAGGTACATGAAGCTTATTAAAATAGAGGGCTATGCGGTAGGGAAATGCTAAGTAGTTTCTAGAGTAGGTTACATGGTTGGCACAACACTGGACTGAAGGGCCTGTAATGTGCGTAAATTTCTATGTTCTAAATTCAGGATAGTAGATATGATGAGACAGCAAAGCCACGTGGTTCAAATTGTCAGTAGCAAAATGTTTAATGTCTCAAAAAAATCAAGTCTTTCATTATCATTCATTTTCAAAGTATTTTAGTTTGTGTTTTGAATAATTCTTAAGGCCTGTAAATACATTCAGAGTTTTGATTAGGAAAACTCTTTGAATGGCAGTACTGGAAATGACTGTAAAACTCCCATCTCTTTGCAGTTTGTGTAATTTGCTCTGGCATTATTGTATAGTTGTTATGCCATTACTTTAAGTCATTGGCCTTTTTATTCACATTTTGATGTTACACAGTATGCGAGGTGTGATTGATATGTTTGTGGCCTAAGATAGAAGGAGTCAATTTTAGAAAACCTAGCACATTTATTTTTCAACATAGTCTCCTCCTACATTTACACACTTAGCCCAGCGGTCGTGGAGCATACGGATCTTGGACCTCCAGGAAGTGTCCACAGATGGGTGAGTGATAAGTTTGTGGCCTAAGGTAGAAGGAGATGAGTTATACAGCTCTCATTACATGCACATGCAGTTCAACTCTGAGTGATTATGCAGAAAGTTTGAAGTTAATAACTCATATGGGGTGATTGATAAGTTTGTGGCCTAAGGTAGAAGGAGATGAGTTTCTGGAGGTCCAAGATCCGTATGCTCCGTGACCACTGGACTAAGTGTGTAAATGTAGGAGGGGACTATGTTGAAAAATAAATGTGCTAGGTTTTCTAAAATTGATTCCTTCTACCTTCTACATATCATTCACCCCTCGTATGTCTTACATGGATTATTGTCATAAATGAATTCTTATTCTGCAGTGAAACTGATTATCTAGAATGATAGCAAATACTGTATGTTTGGTGATACAAAGAACTTGGGAATAAGAATTTGCTATTTAGCTATTGAGCCTGATGTACATGTTTCAGTAAGGGTATTTAAATTTCTTATCTTAATTCCATATTTCTATCTTTGATCCATTACCTTAAATACCTTTAACAAACATCACAGAATTAACATTCAAATATTGAGTTTAAAATTACTATCTCACTGTATAAAAAGTTTCTGAACTTCACTGCTAAAAGTCTAGTTTCTAATATTTGAATCAGAATGTCCTATGTTGTGAATTTGTTGTTTTGCTGCAGCAGTGCAGTACAATAAAAAAAGTTACAATAAGAAATATTAAAATAACTAGTGCAAAAAATGAAGTAGTGTTTATGCTTCATGGTCCATTCTGAAGTCTGATGGTGGAGGGCAAGAAGCTGTTCCTAATGGTTCTAATGTATCCTACTGGTGCAAGAGTATCCCTTTAGAAGAAAGGCTTCTACCTTCATATTAATTCTTCTAAATATATTTGGAAAGTTCAATCCAATCTCATTAATAACTTTAATTCCAAAAATGTTTTCTAGTTTCTGTAATTACTTGGGATTTCAGGAAGTAGCATTCTGGTAAATCTATGCTATACTCCTTTATGGGTACTATATCATACCTATGTTGTAGCTTATTTTGAATAATATTGCTAAGGTTAGGCTACTGAATGCTTTGGTCATTACTGAGTTGCCTGGTGACTTTGATGCATTACAAAATGAAAATACAGAACAGAATTAAGACATCTGAAATGGGCAGTTTTAGAAGACTGCTAGTGCACTTAACACTGATCCAATAAACATTAAGTGCAAATCATTTGAGTATCTGAACTCTACAAATAATTGGTAAACATTGCTACTTCCTTTACAAGACAATGATTGAGAAGGACAGATGCACTTGCCACCAAATGATAGATTTGACAAAAAAAAGCACGAAATGCTGGCAGAACTCAGCAGGCCAGACAGCATCTATGGGAGGAGGTAGTAACGACGTTTCAGGCCGAAACCCTTCATCAGGAGTGAAGTAACATGGGATGGTCGGGGGGGATAAGAAGTGGGGGGGAGGGATAAAGCGGGAAGTGATAGGCTGGAGGGAAATGGGCTAGGGGGGAAGGTGGAGAATTATGGGAAATGAAAGAGAAAGAAAGGTAGGGCTGGGGGGAGAGATTATAGTGAGGGGGAAAAAAGAGAGAGAAAGAGAACCAGACTAAAATAATAGATAGGGATGGGAGTAAGGGTGGAGGGCAGGGGTATCAACAGAGGTCTGTGAGTTGGATGTTCATGCCAGCAGGAAGGAGGTTACCTAGGCGGGAGATAAGGTATTGCTCCATCGACCTGCGTGTGGCCTCATCTTGACAGTAGAGGAGGCCATGGACAGACATGTCGGAGTGGAAGTGGTCTGTGGAATTGAAGTGTGTGGCCACAGGGAGATCCCGCCACTGCTGGAGGACTGAGCGCCGGTGTTCGGCGAAACGGTCTCCCAGTCTATGGCGGGTCTCCCCAATGTATAAATGGCCACATCGGGAGATCCAACATCCAACTCACTGACCAAATACCTTATCTCCTTATCTAGTTAAATTCAAACATTTGCCCAGCATGTATCTAAGTGCTCAGCAGTTTCCTTGCAAGTTCATCCTGAAATGCATCACCAAATACTTTCCATAAATCCATATAAATTATATCTATAGACATGCTTAGTACTTTATTGATTATTTTTAAGTTAACTCACCAGGTTTGCATGGCATACAAAACTATTTAAAAAATCTATCTTCACAGGAAAAATAAAAGTATTGAGTCGTTCTCATTGTAAATTCAAATAGTTTCACAACAAATGCCAGGCTACCCCCAACTCACTGGGTATGAATAAATCATGAATTTCATTTCTTTCTCATTTTTACTACTTTTAAGGATAGAGCATTGCAAAATAGAGATCTTAGTAGTTCCTGAGAGCAGCAAAAAGTATGCTACTTATAATTTTATCTACAGTACCTTCACAAGCTATGTAAATAAAAGCTCTAAATTGCATATATACCGATATTGAACAGATTAGCAAAGCTTTAGCAAATGAAATTTGATATATTCCATCTGACCTGTGCCACATGTGAGCTAAACACCCACTCTGTTACCAGAACCATCCCCCCCCCCCCCCAAGTCTGTTGGGGAAAAAAAGTGGTTTTAAAAAAAAGGGATAAAAATGGAAACCGAGGTAACAGCTAGTCACATTCTTGTTCTTCAAACTGGGTGGTGATAATGTAGCTACACTAACATGAGAGTAAGTGCAGCTGTCATGTTTAAGGTGTATGGTAGGTTATAATGGTGAATTGTTCACCATAAATTCAGCTGCAGTCTGAAGCTTGAAGCCAATGGGGGAGGAGTAGTTAATCGGCAGCTGCTGCTGCTTTTTATCTGTTTGCATTTTTGTCCACGTCATCAGCAATTCACCATGTGTCACAGTTTCAAGGCAGGTAGTAATTTTTGAGTTTAGTCATCAATTTTATATAAAATCTTCTCATCATTAGAACATTTGGAATCATTAATTATCTATTCTGAATCATCTAAAGATATCAGTTGGGATTAGATCTGCTGGAGACATGTTGATTAGTAAATATTATATTTTAGAAATCTACAGCTAACTTGAAATATTTGGGAAATTTTGCTAAACTATTTTCTTCTGAAGTGCTTTCTGTTTTTGCCACCCCACACAAGCTCTTCACTACTTGAGACAATTTTTTTTTTAACTATTTGGTTTATTTATGTCTCCTAATACTGATACCTTGCTGATTTGCAGTCCTCTATCACTTCTGTAATTGGGCAATCTTCACATATGAGCCTGTACATTGCATGTCAATAATTTACCTACTGGATGTAAATATATCTGCCTTGGACATCCATGTCCACGTTCCACTGAAAGAATGAACTTCAGTTGCTTTGCTTCCTTCTCTGACATAATGTGCTGAGGTCATTTGTAATGAATAGGAAAGTGAAATATGACAAATTAATTGTTCATATATAGCTATGCTTATATAAAAAAAAGTTTGAGAACTTGATCTTAACTGTTTTCCGTGCCACATGCTCCCTACTGGACAACAAAGGCTCACTCTACTCCAGCTTGACAACCAGCCATTTCTGTGATTATATTTAAAGTATAACTTAATTCAAGTTATTTAAATATACACTCTTAGAGTGCTTAAGTAACATCAGTTTGTTAAAGAATGAAAATTTATCTACGATAATGATTTAACGAATATCGCTAACTTCCTATGGACAAGAATTGAGCCTGGTGCTTTTATATTTTTATGGTTCATACAAGACCATTATTCATCTATTAAATCACATAAATGGTATTGTTTCTTTGCCATTTCAACTTCTTTCAGGAAATGCATTTGAGTAATTATTAAAAACTGTTATTTCTGGTGGATAATCCCTTGAACAAGGACAAGCACAGGTGTCTAAAATGTTACAGGTGGAAGTTTGCCCTTATGGAATTTACAAATCACTGTCCAACAATTCAGGATACATAATAGAATTTACTCTTATGGAATGTATGTGGGTGGAAAGTAAATGAACACAGTGCAAAAGTGACAAAATTTTCCTGTTATTTTTTGTTTAGTTGCTCTTACTGTGTAGCAATAAGATTTGGTTATGATGCCATATCATTTGGGTTGGTAGTCAGAGCAATGTCCATCCTTTGCTGAGCTCTGTCCTATCCAAGGGCACATGAGTGGAAAGTTAATAGGAAAGCAGTCACGCTCTTCATCTGAAACATTATTTTCTCTAATGTGTTGCAACAGCCATGTCTATCTTTTATAACACCTCCTTAAAATAATCCTTTAGCCTTTACTTCACTTCTGCTAATGTCAATAAGATGAAGAAACTGATAGCAGACTTCAGGAGAGGGAAACCAGAGGTCCATGAGCCGGTAATCATCGATTCAGAGGTAGAGAGAGTCAATAACTTTACATTCCTGAGTGTTACTATCTCAGAGGACACATTATATAAATGTAACTGTGAAAAAAGCACAACAGCGCTTCTACTTTCTCAGGAGGCTGTGGAGATTTGGCATGTCATCAAAAATCTTGGCAATCTTCTATAAGTGTGTCGTGGAAAGTGTTGACTGGCTGTCTTACAGCCTGGTATTGGGAACACCAATGCCCTTGAACAGAAAATCCTACAATAGTGGATTTGTCTTGGTACATCACGGGTAAAACCCTCCCAACCGTTGAGCACATCTACATGGAACATTGCCATAGAAAAACAGCATCCATCATCAAAGATCCTCACCACCCAGGCCATGCTCTTTTCTTCCTGCTACCATCAAGTAGAAGTTACAGGTGCCTCAGTACTCGCACCACCAGGTTCAAGAACAGTTGCGATCCCTCAACTGTCCATCTCGTGAACAAAAGGAGATGACTACTCATTTATGGGCTCTTTTATCTTGTTACTTCATGTTCGTTATTTATTGCTATTTATTATCTACATTTCCAAAGTTTATTTACAGTTCCTGATGTTTACAGTGTACAGTTACTGTTCTAAATTTGCAAAGTATGCCTGTGGAAAAAGAATCTCAGCGTTGCATGTTCTGACATGTATTTACTCTGGTACAGTTGACCTTCACTAATCCGATTGCCTGTAATCTGGTTCCTTTGATAATCCAGCACTGATTTCAAATTTTCCGTGCAACTGTAATTTTAAATTTCCCGGGTCACTGTAGCAACCTGCTGCGCATTGTTTTGGTTGTGCTAGATTTGTTCCTGTGTTGGCACGCTCTTGTAAGCACAGACAGGCGATTCCTGCTTGCTTTCCTGCATTTATTAATATCATTTGCGTGAGGTGCAGCTGCCCAGCACCTGCCCGTCTCACCCGCCAGGGGAGCTGGCACACACTGGGTTGGTCCACCTTGCTTGCCTGCTGGCAGTCGAGCGTTGCCCTCCAGCGTCGCCCGGCCAGCACTCCATTCTCTTCTGCTTACAACCTCAGATCAGACATGGCGACCCGCTAAATTTAAACATATTACTACGCGGAGGAAAAGAAACTAATGAGGGATTCCCTCAGTAACTGCGAGTGAAGAGGGAAGAGCCCAGCACCGACTCCCCAGCCGCCTGGCGGTCACGTGTAATGTGGCATATAGAAGACCTCCTTTCTCCGACTTCTACTTCTGCTCACCCAGATGTGCTGCCACCATCATCAACAGTTTTTGAAGAAACTGTTGTGCCAGTTTCAGCACCAGTTCCTGATGCTTCACTCATTTTTCAAGATGAAGATGATGATCCTGACAACCCCACACTTGCAGACATGTAACTTTGCCTGAAGGTATATTAAACATTTCACTTTAGAAGCGGAAGTGCTCAACTGTTCTGTATAAGTTAATTCCTGTACATTTACCTGTGCCCTTTGTTTTATCTGTGCCTGTACAGTATATTACTTTATTAAAATTTCACTTGCTACTCAGTTAATATTTCTGTTTCATTATTATCTAACTTGTACTGATTTACATGATATTTTAAAGGTATGATGATGCAGTTAGCTATTGCTTAATGTGATCCTTCTGTAAATCGGCTTTTTCACTCATCCGGCACTCCTCAGGTCCCAGTGGTGCCGGATTAGTGAAGGTCGACCTGTAATGAACTTTACTTTGAACTAAGGTACTTTGCTTTAACCCCTTATCTTCCAGTCTCATTCAACAACACAATTCTCCCATGAATCCTTTCCCTTTCCCTGGTGTCTCCACTTTCTAATCCACGTGCCTTGCATGTCAATGACTAGCAAAAGCTGATGAACTGTAGTAGTTTAGTACTCTGAAACGTCTGATCACCTACCCTGACTGGATAGGGCTTACCAAATGAGAGACTGCCAACCCAATCAACTTGGTGATGTCATATCCAAATCTTATTCACTCACAGTACTAAGTGACTGAAGTACTAATTGACAAAGGTCGTTGCTTCTTTCACATGAGCTTCGTCTATTCCCCTACTCAAATGTTGGTCTCTGCTGTTAAATAATTGTCAGTATTTCATTGGTCATAATGTCATTGCTGATAAAATGGCTTAATGTCAGAGAAAAACATTCCTCCTACATCATGGGAATCACTAGGAAAAGGGGGCTGATGTTACAGAAAATAATGATGAGGAAGGTAACCCTCTATAATGTGAGGGTCACTAACAACTGGAATTAGAGTGCTGACACCTGGAGAAATCACAAGCAATAATTCTGGCTGATGTTCTGTGTGCGAGGCTCCTATTACAACATGTTGAATATTGCTGTGTTATCTTGTATCAATCTCAATCCTAAACATGCACATACTTTAGTTTTTTTTTGACTACCTTGAGGATTTAACACATTCTTCTTTTCCCTTTCAGTGTAGAATGGAACTTAAAGATGTATCTGCAGAGACGGTGTATGATGTACTACATGATAATGAGTACCGTTATAAGTGGGATAAGCAGGTCATTAAGACTTTTGACATTGCACGACTCACAGTGAATGCAGATATTGGGTATTATTCATGTGAGTGAATTTAAGATTTCTACATTTCAGATTTCAGTGAGTACAACAGTGACATGAAATTGCACAGGAGGAGGACATATTCATTTGTCTACGCAAACTAACTATAGCTAATTATTAGTGATCTGCAAATGAATTGTAAAATTCATGCAGATGATTTTACAGGCTGCAGTGAAAACCAGGCATTTAAATGTCCTGACATCTTAGTTTGTAGTTTATGTAATAGATCCTGTCTTTTCCTAAAATCCAGTAGGTCAAACTTAATTGGTACAATTAACAGAAGAGATCTGAGGGTTAATTCCAGCTGGGATACTAGTTTATTTTGGTGTCCGTGCATTCAAGGGAAATACTGGCGGTTTTCCACATGTTAGATGAACACAGGATTGTTGGGGAGCATCCTAATATTCACTGAATTTGCCAGTAAGGAACAGCAACCTGAGCAAGGTACTGAGCTGCTCCTGTGAAATTATAATCCATGTATATGGCAACTCGTGTTTTGAAAAGTAAAATTCAATTTCTTCACACAATAAATTGCTTTCTATTAGTTATATAGTAAAGCCCTTCAAATAGTAATGGCATGTCTAAGTGATTACTCTGTTTCTTCTGGTGTTTAGTTGGGGAGAAAAATATTGAGCAGTGCCACAAATTGTTGACATTTGAGCAAGGGGACAAAAGTCTATTTGCTATTGAAATCATGGCTCAGTTCTAAACATTTCATTGACCTAAATTATAAGGTTCATGATATCATGAAAACTGCTAACAACTAGCCATGCACTTAAATGAAGCTTTGGAAGTAGGAGTGTAGTTTGCCTACTATACTATTAACTATGTATGTTGTGTAATTTTAAATTAATACTTTAAAAATGCACCAGTGTTTTGTGTCTATTTTTTTTCCTCAGGGAAATGCCCAAGCCCCCTGAAAGATAGAGATGTGATTACTTTAAGGTCATGGCTTGTCACAGACAAAGATTATATGATCATCAATTACTCTGTGAAACATCCTGTAAGTATGAACTCCTGTACCTTATCTCCAATACATAACAGAACAAAACTCTTCAGAGTTAGAGAGATGTTAATGTGATTTACTTAAACAATACTATTTCCAATGCTCAAGCACTGATTAGATTAACTCAAGTTCCTCAAAAGCTTCTAAAGTAGTTTGTATGCCCTGGTTTAGATTTGCTCTGGCAAAAACAATCCTGCAGCATGAATTTTATCTGTTTGGATCTGATACTTGGTGCTTGTATTCTGTGGTTATGCTACATAGTCTGTGTGTATATAATACACCCAGAGTATATGTATTCAGACTAGTTAACAATGCTTCTATTCATGGGTTGTGAGGTCTAATTTAAATGTAAATTCATGGGCTTTGGATATTGTACATGACTGAAAATCCTACCTGTAATCCTGGTTACTAATATAATAGAAACACAAATGATACAATTGCTTTTTAAAGTTCTGATATCGAAATACTTTTTTTTAAAAAAAGCACATCGTATCATCAAAGTCTTTCAGAAAGCACACTTGGATTGTGTATAGCAATTCACTGTTGACTTGAAAGTTGCTCTCAAGCACTGGAACTTAGATTTTGAGTTTCTTATCTATTATCATACATTAAGCCCTTTTAATTGTACAGTGCTTCTGATATGCGCTGAACAAAATTGAACTATTTATAATATCTTGTTTTTAAGTTAACAGTGGAAACCATTAGTTAAGGTGACATTTAGCCAATTGAATTTGACACAAGTGCATTCCTTCCTTTACAGTAGCAGGGGAACAAGATTCTTTATTCCACTAGACATAGTGAACTTCTACCAGCAATCAATTGTAGAGATGTTTTAAAAGCCAATAATTAAGTACCATTCATGAAATTGGGAAATTAATAGAGTAATTGAAGGTATGATCAAAGATGTTTTGAGAAGAATTGTTTGATAGAATTAAAAATTTCATCATCTAACCAACTGCTATGAAAATAAAGAGAGTGATTTCATATCTAAAACATTTCTGTTGATGAAGATGTAATGATTAGAGTCATGGCTTGGAACTTCCGCTTGTTTCCAGGCTATTTCCTTTAAATGAATTTTCCTGCTTTCAGTGAAACCTGGGGAAGAGATAGCATAATTTTAAATTGAAATTGAAATATAATGCAATACATCAGCTGCATTAGTTTTAAGAACACTATAGAAGCCATTCTCCAGTCATGAAAAAGACCCACAGTAAAATTAATCACTATTTGAGTGTTCCAGTGATAGGACTTGCTTTTAAGCTTTCTGAAAAATAACAAAACGTAAAGTTAGTTCTTTTGGCTGCAAACAACACCAATGGTTGGGTTTCATTTTTCTTTTTTGGATTCACAAATAATTAGTTGCTTTTTCCCACTCTAATGTGAAAAGAGATTAATTTAAGTCTTTTTAGACAATTTGAGTTACTTGCAGATAGCTTTACTTGTTTTTGACTTTATTGGTACACTTTGATATCACTCATTAAAACAAAGCAATTTTAAAAAATAACAAAAATCTAAAATGGTGCTCAATTGCTCTGCTTCGATACAAGTTTTTGGATCTGCTCTGCAAATTAGATTAAATCTACAATCAGTTGAGATAAGCTGTTCTAAAAGGGCACAATTAGCATCAGAATGACTACATTATCATTGAAATCTCTACTGTTGGCCTTATTGAATTTTCAAGGTGTGTACAATGATGAGTGTAATCAGGGAACTGATCTGACGCCCAGTAATCATGAAATATGTTAAGCACATATGTATTTCTTATGCACTGTGTGCACCTCGAATCAGTGAAATTTAAATGTACAATATTTAGACAATGATATTTGGCAAGCATTATTCACGAGTGCCAGTAAGTAACCAGCCCCAGTGTGAGACTAATAATTTGCATCAATGCAATTGCTTTTGTTGAATCTCTCAGCAACAATAAGCTGCAAGTTAACTAGACCAGTAATGTAAATACTGCAGCTGTAAGAGCTCAACAGAGTAGGTTTTGCTCTGGCAGAAGACCCATTTCCCAATTCCCCTGAAGCCTTGCCGTCAGATACAAGACACAAGAAGAATATTTTGTAATCTCTAGTTCCAACTATACTCAAAACCTGACATGATCCATAAAACATCAGCCCTGTTGATTTGGCACCCCATCAGTCACCTGAAACATCCACTCCTTCAATCATCCGTACATTATAGCAGGATGATTGATAAAAATATATTGCAGTTACTGCCAGCACTATTTCAAAAACCAAAAGATATGGAGCAAATTAGGCCATATGGCCCATTGAGTTTGCTCCACCACTTCATCATGGCTGATCCATTTCCTGACCCTGGAATCATTTTCGAGATCCTCTGAACTTTCTCCAATGTCAGCAAATCCTTTCTTAGATAAGGGGCCCAAAAACTCACAGTCCTCCAAGTGAGGCCACACCAGTGCCTTATAGAGCCTCAACATTACATCCTTGTTTTTATATTCTAATCATCTCAAAATGAATGCTAACATTGCATTTGCCTTCCTCATCACTCGCTCAACCTGCAAATTAACCTTTAGTAAATCCTACATGAGGGCTCCCAAATCCCATTGCACCTCAGATATTTGAATTTCCTCCCCATTTAGAAAATAGTCTACACTTCATTTCTTCTACCAAAGTGTATGATCATATAATTCAAGAACTGTTCCATTTGCCACTTTTTTGCCCATTCTCCTAATCTGTCTAAGTCCTTCCGTAGCTTCTGTACTTCCTCAAAATTATCTATCCCTCCACCTATCTTCATGTCGTCTGGAAACTTGGCCACAGGGCCATCAATTCTGTCATCTAAATGTAACGTAAAAGAAGAAGCGGTCCTAATACAGACCCCTATGGAACGCTACTTGTTACCAGCAGTCAATATGAAAAAGTTCCCTTTATTCACACACTTTGCCTCCTCCCAGTCAGCCAATGTTCTATCCATGCTAGTATCCTTCCTTTAATACCGTGGGCTCTTAACTTGTTAAGGAGCCTCATGTATGGCATCTTGTCAAAGCCCTTCTGAAAATCCAAGTACACAACATACACCGATTCTCCTTTGTCTATCTTGCTTGTTATTTCTTCAAAAGAATTCCAGTATATTTGTCGAGCAAGATTTTCCAAAAAAGAAACCATGCTGACTACGGTCTATTTAATCATGTCCCTCCAAGTACTCTAAAACCACATCCTTGACATCTTCCCAACCACTGAGGTCAGACTAAATGACCTATAATCTCCTTCCTCCTGCCTCTCCCTTCCTGAAGAGTAAAGTGATATTTGCAAGTTTGCTATCCTCTGGAACCATTCCAGAACTTTGTTTTTTGAAAGATCATTACTAATGCCTCCATAATCTCTTCGGCCACCTCATTCAGAAAACTGGGATGTAGATCATCTGTTCCAGGATTTATCTACCATGAGTCCTTCCCCCCTCCCCCCCGCACCTGACACTCTTGAACTTGTGGCATATTGTTAGTGTCTTCTACAGTGAAGACTGATGCAAAATACTTATTCAGTTCATCTGCCATTTCTTTGTCCCGCATTACTACCTCTCCAGCATTATTTTCCAACAATCTGTTATCTGCTCTCTCCTCTCTTTTTCTCTTTATATATCTAAAGAAATCTTCATTATCCCCTTTAATATTAGCGGCTAACTTACCTTTGTATTCCATCTTTATCTTAATGATTTTTTGTTGCCTTCTGTTGCTTTTTTTAAAACTTCCCAATCCTCTAACTTCCCACTAATTTTTGTTCTATTATATACACTCTCTTTGGATTTGATTCCCCTTGTCGATCATGGTTGTGTCATCCTGCCTTTAGAATACCACTGCTTTGGTATGTATCTGTCCTGCACCTTCCAAATAGCTCCCAGAAACTAATTCCTTTTACTCCACTGTAATACTGATACATCGGACTTTAGCTTCTCCCTCTCAAATTGCAAGGTGGATTCTATCATATTATGAGCACTGTTCCCTATGTGCTCCTTACCTTAAGCTTTCTAATCAATTTCAATTCATTGCACAACACTAAACCCAGAATTGCCTTCCTCCTAGTAGGCTCAACCACGACAGTTCTAAAAAGCCATCTTATAGGCATACTACAAATTACACCCCCCCCCCCCCCAGGGATCCAGCACCAATCTGATTTGTTGTATCTACCTGTATATTGAAATCACCCATGACTATCAGAACATTGCCCTTATTACATGCCTTTACTATCTTCCATTCTAATTTGTACCCACATCATTGCTGTCATTCAGAGGCCTGTATATAACTCCCATTAGAGTCTTTTTACCCTTGAAGTTTTCCTTAGTTCCACTCACACTGTTTCTACACTTTCTGATCCTATGTCACCTCTCTCTAAAGATCCGATGTCATTTTTAAACCAACAGAGCCACCCAACCCCTCTGCCTACCTGCCTGTCCTTTGAACACAATGTGTATCCTTGGATGTTGAGCACCCAGCTATAATCTTTCAGCCACAGTTCAGTGATGCCCACGTCATACATGCAAATCTCTAACTATACTACAGTTTCATCCACCTTATTCTGTATACAGCATACATTCAAATATGACATCTTCAGTCATATATTGATTACCCTTTTCAATTTTATACCCCTTTTACATTGCAACTCATCCTGTTGACTTCAATTTTCCCCTATCAACAGCCCGTCTTTGCTAGGAGTCTCACTATACACTGCCCCCATTTGAAAACTAGCTGCTCCATCTTCAGCCATATCACTCTGCCAAATTACTTTAAACCCTCCCCAACAGCTCTGGCAAACCTGCCCACGAGGTTATTGGTCTCCCTCAGGTTTGGGTGTACCCTGGTGCTTTTGTACAGGTCATACCTTGTCCAGAAGAGATCCCAATGATCCAGAAGTCTAAACCCCTGCCCCCTGCACTAGTTCCTCAGCCACACATTTATCTGCCAAATACTCCTTACCTTCACTGTGGCACAGTCAGCAATTCAGAGATTACTACCCTGGTGGTCTTGCTTTTCAGCTTTATAACTAGTTCTCTAAAATCTCTCTTCAGGACCTCCTCCCCTTTCCTACCAATGTCATTGGTGCCAATATGCACCAAGACTTCTGGCTGCTCTCCCTCCCCCTTTAGAATGCCATGAACTGGATCCTCCCAAAAACGCCTCCACCAGGATGATTCCACCAAGAAGCACAAGGCCAACAAGTTTGAGAGCTGGAAGTTCCTCCCCTGGCTTGAAAACATATCAGCAATCTTTCTTTGTTGCTGGTCACAAATACTGGAATGATTTACTTACAAAATGCTGGAGGAACTCAGCAGGTCAGGCAGGATCTGTGGATGAAAGAATGAACAATTGATATTTCGATCTGAGACCCTTCACCAGGAGTGGAAAGGAAGCAAGCAGAGACCAGAATTAAAAGGCCGGGGGAGGAGCAGAAGCTGTCAGATCAGATGAATCCAGGCGAAGGGTAAAATATGTAGGTGGGGAAAAGGGATGATGTGAGAAGCTGGGAGGTGATGTGGAAGAGGCAATGAAAGGGATGAAAAAGGAGTCTAATAGAAGGGGACAGTAGAACATTGAATGATGGGAAGGAGGTGGAGAACCAGAGGAAGATGATGGGCAAACCATTAGGCCAAGGGAGGGAGGAGTAAGAGGACCTCAAGAATGAAGGGGAAAAGGGGGAGAAGGAAAGGAAAATGGGAGTGGTCAGAAATTAGAGAAATTGATTTTGATGGAATATGAGGTGTTGTTTCTCCAACTTGCATCTGGCCTCATCATGGCAGTAGAGGAAGCTGTGTACAGAGATGTTAGTGTTGGGAATGAGCAGTAGAATTGAAATGGGTAACAAAGAGGAGATCCTGGCTGTTGCAGTGGATAGAGTGAAGATGCTCAATGAAACAGTTCCCCAAACTGGATAAGGTCTGCAATGTAGAGGAGGCTGCACTTGGAGCATCAGATGCAATAATTGATAGCAACAGAGTCAAAGATGAACCATCACTTAGCAAGGTTTCAGGGATAAGTGACTGGAGGGAGATCAGTAGGGAGGTATGAGCTAACAGGAGTTGCAAAGTGATCTCTGAAAGCAGGGACGGGGCATTTTTGTGGTGGATAGTGGAATGTGGTGGCAGAATTACTTTGGTGAGGGTAGAAGTTGCAGAGGATTATGTGTTGGATCCAGATGTTCATGGAGTGGTAGGTATGGACAGCTCTCAGATGCTTCCTCTTACCTCAGAATCAGAACCACACTGAGAAGCACCTGGCTATTGTCCCCTGCTTCATCACCAACCCCTGGAGATCTTCCATCTACTGCCTCCATCTTCATATTTCCCCCTACACCATACTGCTCATTTCTACCTACCCAAGATCAACTGTTCCTATAGGCCTATTGTTACAGCTTGCTCTTGCCCTACTGAACTCATATTTGCATGTCTCAGCTCCATTTTGTCACCAATGGATCAGACACTTCCCAACTACATCTGTGACATGTAACGTGCTCTCCCTAACTTCAAACATTTTCAGTTCCCTGACCCTGACAACATTTTCACCATGGATCTACAATCCCTCATTGAGAAGGCCTCAACTGTCTGCACCTCTTTCTTGGTAAGAGACCCAACCAGTTCCCCTCCATTGCTACCCTCCTCCATCTGGTAGAACTGCTACTAACCCATTGCAACTTCATGGGTTCCAAACCACGTTTGCAAGCCTGCAGAGATAATGTTCCTTGATCTCTTTCTCTGTTACATTGACTGCATCCTGCTTGTCAATTTTATCAGCTTTACATCCAATCTTCCACCTTGCCCTCAAATTAACTTGGTCCACCTGACATCGATCTTTCCTTTCTTGTTCTCTTTGTCTCCATCTCTGAAGACAGATTATCAACCAACATCTTTTGCAAACCCACTGACCCCCAGTTACCTTCGGTACACCTCTGCCCATCCTGTCACCTCCAAGGATGCCATTCCTTTCAGACAGACAGACATACTTTATTGATCCCGAATAGAAATATAGCAATATAAAACTATAAATAATTAAATAATAATATGTTAATTATGCCAAGTGGAAATAAGTCCAGGACCAGCCTATTGGCTCAGGGTGTCTGACACTCCGAGGGAGGATTTGTAAAGTTTGACAGCCACAGGCAGGTATGACTTCCTACGACGTTCAGTGTTGCATCTCGGTGGAATGAGTCTCTGTCTGAATGTACTGCTGTGTCTAACCAGTACTTTATGGAGTGGATGGGAGACATTGTCCAAGATGGCATGCAACTTGGACAGCATCCTCTTTTCAGACACCACCGTCAGAGAGTCTCAGTTCCTCCACCTCCTGTCTCAAGATGAGGTTTTCCGTTCCAAGACATCTGATGTCTTTTTCAGAGAAGTGTTTCTGCCCCACCACTACTAATGCTATCCTCATCTGTATGTTCCTCACCCTGTTCTGCAACCCTCTCCCCAATGTAACAGGAATGCGGTTCCCCTTGTCCTTGCCTACCAACAATCCAATACATCATTCTCCACAACCTTTGCCATCCCCATTGGGATCCCACCACAAGGTACATCTTACCCTCCCTCACATTTCTGCCCTCTGCAGAAATCACTCTGTCTGAAACTCCCTTACAGGCTTATCTGTACCAATCTCCCTACTAGCACTTATCCCTGCAGCTGTGCTGGGTTACACCTGCTCTTAAACCTCCTCTCTCTTTCAGGCCTAAAATAGTCCTTCCAAATGAGGCTGTGCTTCACCCGAGAGTCTGTCGGTGTCATATATTACACTACCTCACTACTTTTTAATTTGCTTTTTTGCATGACTTATTTTAACTATTTAATAGACATATGCTTTAACTGTTTTTCTTTATTTATTTATCATGTATTTCACTGCACTGCTGCTGTAAAGTTAATAAATTTCATGACTTATGCTGGTGGTATTACATCTAATTCTGATTTATTGCATTCTGTGCTCCCAGGGCAGCCTCTATATAGGTAAGATCCAATAAAAATTGGGGTGGGGGGGCGGGGGTCTTTTCGGCGAGTGCCTTCACTCTGTACACTGCAAGAACCAGGATTTCCCCATGGCCACCTATATCAATTCTACTTTCCATTCTCACACTGACATGTCTGTCCACAGACCTCTATACTGTCATAATAAGACCAGGCACAGGTTGGAAGAGTAATATCTAGTATTCTGTCATGAGTCTCCAACCTGAAGGCATCAACATCAATTTTTCTAACAGCTGGTTACCACTCATTTTTCCATTTGTTTTCCTTCATACCTGTGGCCCTGTCACCCTCTTTCTTCCCCTTCCCCACTCTGAGCCTGCCCATTACCTCCCACTGATTCCCCACATTTTTATTCCATGGTCTACTGTCCTCTCCTATCACATTCTTTCTTCAACCTTTTGTCTTTGTCAACTGTCATATAGCTTTCAATGACATTGCCTTTATTCCCTCCTCCCACACCCACCCACCGACCTTCGCTCTCTTACCTGGATTTGCCTAATACCTTCCAAGTTGAGCTGCTTTCTCTACTTTTTTTTATTTCTGGCTTCTGTGCTCTTCCTTTCCAATCATGATGAAGGGCCTCTGCCCAAAACATAAGACTATTTTTACCCCTCCATCGATGCTGCCGGACCTGCTGATTTCCTCCGGGGTGTGTGTGTGTGTGTGTGTTGCATACAACGCTGATCTGTAGAGTATACATCCCAAATATGGAAAAAAATAACAATTAAAGATTTTTCACATTCCCAACGGAGGTAAATATTAAGATCTAGCAAAATTTTTACTACCTATAGTTAATCAATTATCTGCTGCTCACACTGACCAGAGATCAACTACTGATTAATATTGTTTCATTTTTGTTACAGGATTATCCTCCTCATAAAGATCTAGTCAGAGCTGTCTCCATTCTAACAGGTTATCTGGTCCAGTCTACGGGTTCCAGAAGTTGTAATCTTACCTATATGGCTGAAGCAGATCCCAGAGGTAATAGAGCATTGTAAAGATGTCAGGCTATACACCTTGTTTCTTTCACTGCCTGGAGTTGTGTTTTTTTACATACATCCCCACTTTGGTGTTAGCTTATGTGAGTTTCATCAGGCCATTCAGCTCAAGATTTTGTAGAGAACAACCAAGAAGCTAATAACACTTGTTGGTCTTATGGAATGATTTGGATGACGCAACAGGTCTGATGAAAGCATTAACTACGATTTCTCCATAGATTTTGCTGACCTCATGGATATTTAGGTCTTAGACTTGTTACAGGAAGGTCATCAAACAAAATATGATTTTAATCCACACAATGTTAGGGCAGATGGCTGAGTATGGTGCATCTGTGTTCTCTTACAGAAGTTGATTGCTTTGATGGAACTGGATGAAAACTGCTTGTTTCAGGTGCTGGTATCCGATGCATGCAGAGTCATTGCAGCTGCTGAGTATGATCTGACCTTTGATGTTGGGGATATTAGCTTGTTAGAGGTTTCAACCAGACTGCCAATGGAGTTGGAGGATTTTTCAGAGACAGTATTGGTTCTTCTGTAGTTGAAAGTGCCTGTAGTATGTTGTCTATACATCCAATCTGTAATGAAATTTATTTGGAGCCAACTAGTCTTCAGACATTCTTCCTTGTGGCTGAAGGATCTGTGGGTACAGATGAGGCAATGAATTTGATTCTCAATGTCTGCTGTTGCTGAAAATTAGCTTCTGACATAAAGAAAGTTATCTTTGTTATCAGTGGTTTGGTGTGGTGCAGTGGGGTCAAGTTGATTTTGGATCTTTGCCTTCTAAAGCAAAAATTGAAAACACTGAAGGAAAAACTCGTCGGTTATTGAATGTCTGCTGGACATTTAGTAGAAAGCCCACCCTTGTGTTTTGTTTAAAGAATCAACCATGGTTTGGCTCTCTCTCTACCTCTTCCATTTGTGCAAGCATTTTGGTTCTAGAATGGATACAAGAAAGGTTGAACAGTTTCTTGGTTGTCCTGTATATTATCTCTACTGCAAAAGTGAGTATCAGAGGCAAGAGGAGGTATTGCAGCAAGAAAAGTTGAAAAGAAAATAAGTGCTTCGACAAAGCCTTGTTTAACCTGTGTCCAGTGAGAAGGTGGCCTTGGATGTGTGATGATCAAGCTTTTATGTCATTGTAGAGTAGATTGAGAAGTCACATTTGAGAAGGATCTCCAATATGAGTATTTTAGAAGGGATTGGGATCATCTTATAATACAACAATAATAGCTGGTTAAGATGGTTGCAATATATTTTTTAAAATTGTTACTTTGTCTCCACCTTCATCTTTAATAAAATTTGTGTTGTTGCTATGTTTGAGGACTGTTCAGATATGCCTGTCCTTTCCAGAATTTCTGGAGTAGAGACATTCCAATTAAACACAGATCCACAATGCATGTCATTCTGCTGTGCTGAAAGCTAAACTCTACTATTACTTTGCAAATAGTCTCAACTTTACTCCACACAATGCCATTACCTGTGGCATCTACTCAATCAATACAGTACAACTAAGTTTGTGAATTTGCTGTATGAATTTCTAAAGGCTTGGTAGGTCATAAACAGCACCAATTTCTGGCAGTGAAAATATAATGTTTTATATCATTGTATCCCTATTTAGCCAGAAAAAAATGTTTTTTTTTAACTTTTAAATTCTGGGAATGTTTACTGGTAATCCAAGTCCGTATTCAGTCTTTCATACCATTTTATTATGAAAACTGTTAGCCTTTCTCATAATCCTTAAGTTTGTTTAAACCTGGTTATATTAAAAATATTATTGATCACATTTTGAGATTTGTTAAAGGATTTAAAACTTGCAGTGGAGTTTAAAAGAAATCGACTACTTTAGGTTAGTTGGACTAACTCATGAACTAATAACCAAATTTTAATTATTTTTATCAGGGTCTCTACCAAAGTGGGTCATCAACAAAGCTTCACAGTATCTGGCTCCCAAAGTAAGTTTTAATTACTTGGCATTACCTTATGCAATGAATCATTTTTTAAAGTAAGTGTTCGATTTATACGATCAAAGATTATATGAAAGACCCTTTTATATAAAAGGATGTGATGGAGCTTATGGAAAGCATCAAGTTGAATAAGTCAACACAAAGTACACTGTTGATGCTGTAGTCCTGACGAAGGATCTCGACCCAAAGCATTGACTGCTTCTTTCAACGGATGCTGCCCCACCTGCTGAGTTCATCCAGCTTTTTTGTACATGTTTAAATTGAGGAAGTCGCCTGGACCAAATGAGGTGTACCCCAGGCTACTGTGGGAGGCAAGGAAGGAGATTGCTGAGCCTCTGGCGATGATCTTTGCATCATCAATAAGGACGGGAAGGGTTCCAGAGGATTGGAGGGTTGCGGATATTGTTCCTTTATTCAAGAAAGGGAGTAGAGATAGCCCAGGAAATGATAGACCAGTGAGTCTTAACTCAGTGGTTGCTAAGTTGATGGAGAAGATCCTGAGAGGCAGGATTTATGAACATTTGGAGAGGCATAATATGATTAGGAATAGTCAGCATGGCTTTGTCAAGGACAGGTCATGCCTTACGAGCCTGATTGAATTTTTTGAGGATGTGACTAAACATATTGATGAAGGAAGAGCAGTAGATGTAGTGTACGTGAATTTCAGCAAGGCATTTCATAAGGTACCTTATGCAAGGCTTACTGAGAAAGTAAGAAGGCATGGGATCCAAGGAGACATCGCTTTACGGATCCAGAACTGGCTTGCACACAGAAGGCAAAGAGTGGCTATAGACAGGTCATATTCTGCATGGAGGTTAGTGAGCAGTGCCTCAGGGATCTGTTCTGGGACCCTTACTCTTTGTGATTTTTATAAATGACCTGGATGAGGAAGCAGAGGGATGGGTTAGTAAGTTTGCTGATGACACAAAGGTTGGAGGTGTTGTGGATAGTGTGGAGGGCAGTCAGTGGTTACAGCGGGACATTGATAGGATGCAAAACTGGGCTGAGAAGTGGCAGATGGAGTTCAACCCAGATAAGCGTGAAGTGGTTCTGTTTGGTAGGTCTAATATGATGACAGAATATAGCATTAATGGTAAGACTCTTGGCAGTGTGGAGGATCAGAGGGATCTTGGGGTCCGTGTCCATAGGACACTCAAAGCAGCTGCGCAGGTTGACCCTATGGTTAAGAAGGCGTATGGTGTATTAGCCTTCATCAATCGTGGAATTGAATTTAGAAGCCGAGAGGTAATGTTGCAGCTAAATAGAACCCTGGTCAGACCCCACTTGGAGTACTGTGCTCAGTTCTGTTCACCTCACTACAGGAAGGATGTAGAAGCCATAGTAAGGGTGCAGAGGAGATGTACAAGGATGTTGCCTGGATTGGGGAGCATGCCTTATGAGAATAGGTTGAGTGAAGTCGGCCTTTTCTCCTTGGAGCAACGGAGGATGAGAGGTGACCTGATAGAGGTGTATAAGATGATGAGAGGCATTGATCTTGTGGATAGTCAGAGGCTTTTTCCCAGGGCTGAAATGGTTGCCACAAGAGGACACAGGTTTAAGGTGCTGGGGAGTAGGTACAGAGGAGATGTCAGGGGTAAGTTTTTTACTCAGAGAGTGGTGAGTGCGTGGAATGGGCTGCCGGCAATGGTGGTGGAGGCGGATACGATAGGGTCTTTTACAGACTTTTGGATAGGTACATGGAGCTTAGAAAATTATAGGGCTTTTATTAAACCTAGTAATTTCTAAGGTAGGGACATGTTCGGCACAACTTTGTAGGCTGAAGGGCCTGTATTGTGCTGTAGGTTTTCTATGTTTCTAAAATATGCAAGGGATACAAGTCTTTAATTATTGTTCTGAGTATCGTGAGAAAACCACTGTTGGCAGTTGACATCAACAACTTAAAATGCATTGAAAAATTTGCTGATGACACTGCATTGATTGGCCTTGTCTCAAACAATAATGAGGTGACCTACAGGGAAGAAGTCATATCTCTGACACAGTGGTGTCAAGAAAACAATCTCTCCCTCAGCGTCACTAAAACAAAGGAGCTGGTTGTGGACTACAGGAGGAATGGAGACAGGCTCACCCCTATTGACATCAATGGATCCGGGGTTGAGAGGGTAAACAGCTTAAAGTTCCTCAGCATCCACATCACCAAGGACCTCACGTGGTCTGTATACACCAGCTGTGTGGTGAGAAAGGCACAACAGCACCTCTTTCACCTCAGATGGTTGAGGAAGTTTGGCATGGGTCCCCAAATCCTAAGAACTTTCTACAGGGGCACAATTGAGAGCATCCTGACTGGCTGCATCACTGCCTGGTATGGGAACTGTACTTCCCTCAATCGCAGGACTCCGCATAGAGTGGTGCGGACCTGTGGTTGTGAACTTCCCATGATTCAGGACATTTACAAAGTTGGATGTATTTTTAAAATAACAAGCCATCCCAACCACAATGTATTCCAGCTGCTACCATCCAGGAAGCAGTATGACCGCAACATAAACAGGCTCAACAGGACCAACAGGCTCCGGGACAGCTTCTTCCACCAGGCCATCAGACTGATGAACTCACAGTGACTTAGTGTACTCTATATTATATTGACTATTTATTATAAATTACTATGATTGCACATTTAAATGTGGAGGTAATGTAAAGATTTTTACTCATATGTGAAGGATGTAAGAAATAAAGTCAACTCAATTCAATATTCAAAACTAGCATCTAATCAATGCTATTTAGCAATCCCTAGCATTTTGTACTGAGGTCATGTGATATTTGTACCATTTTTGTGGTTTCTGAAGTGCATTTGGATGCCATAATATTGAGGAATTCTGATATTAATGTGTCTATTTTAAGTGTTAACCTACCTTGGGTAGTTTTTCAATGTTAAAAAAGCTAAATAAACTTTAAAGCTACATCTCTATTTGCACACATTTTTAGGTTCTTAAACGACTGCACAAAGTGTGTCTCAAGTACCCAGAATGGAAAGGGAAGAACAGACCAGACTTCAAACCATGGCTCTACCCAGAACAGAATAGCCTTCCAACCATGAGTCTTGATGTACTCTCTATCCAGCATGCAGATTCACTGGAAAATATAGACGAAAGTGCCTTATCTGAAGGGAATGGTAGTGATGAAGAAGGCTTAAGAGGCTGAAACCACATTGCATTATTCCTTCAATATACTGTAAGCCCTTGGAGTTTGCAGGAAGAGGGAATCTGCATAATTGGCCCTTAGAATTTGGGTGGCAAATTCTTACCAATGGGTTAATTTTGTGATTTGGGAGGTAGATATTATTGAATCAAGATTACTTATACAAAGCATCTGACATTCATACAATAAATTAGATCTTTGCACTTGCTGTAGTTAAATTTGTGATTGAGCAATTGAAAATAATCAATCACAGTAGATTTCCGGTATATCTGAATAGGCCTCACAGTTAGAAATAACTGGATTAGTGATGAAGATGACTTGAAAATTTATCCTTTAATGAAAGTGAAGAATCGTTGAACTGCAGGCATGGTGGGTCTCTGGTTGGGTGGCATGGGAAGAGGTGGGGCAGATGTAACAATACTTATGAAGAGCATGTGACTTTTCTTTTTCTGCTTTGAATTTTTTTTGAAAAGACTTATTTTAATATACAGCATCCTCCTTCCAAACTGGTTCTGATCATGAGATGATAAATTTGTGATGCAGAAATGAGTACATGGCTTTAAGCTTAGTTCTTATTGCACAATAACAATGCTGCACAATTATGTCCAGCAAAGCCTCTTTTCTGCTGAATCATTGATGGTAAAGATGCACTATAGTTTGAACTGCTTTCCAATGAAAGGGGTGAGAAAGTAATCCTAGAACTTGAGTTTTCAAAATTATCTCGGTTTCATAAATGTGACAATACAATTGTAGAAGGTTTAGAAACTTGTGTCCTGATGTTGAAGGTGTTGGTTGGGTGTTGCAAGTTTGCATCTTCTTAGTGAAGTGAGTTTTCTAGGTTATTGGGCTGAATAGCAGCACATTGATTCACTTCTTCACATTGATTCACTTCCTACCTTCCAGAATTTAAACTTCACCACTTGATTCCTATTTTAAATACTGGCTGCACTATTTTTTAAAAATGCTACAAACAGGCAGTTTTGTAAATGAAGGGAGATTGAAATTGGCAGTGGGAATTGGGGCTGAAATTGTAAGTTCCCATTTAAATACAAGGCACAGAAATAGAACTGAACTTAAGTGTAAGATTAAAGGACACGAGCTGACAAGGTGATATTTCTGGTGAATAGGAACTTCGATATCTTTTCAAGTTATTGTCTTTGACAGAGTTACGCTTGTTTAAATGGGGTTTGGTAGATTTTGTACATTACGCATGGTGAGATTTTGTGTGGCGAGCAGATGTTTTTTAAAAAGAGGAATTTTGAGTTTATAAAGGGGTAGATGGATCAAAATACTTAACAGTTTCATTAGTAAATACAGTATTGCTCAGACTTGGGGGGTGGGGGGAGTGAAAAATTATGCTGACAATGTTGATTTTCATTTTTTTAACAAATTGAAAAACTGCCGTGAATTAGTATCCTCCATGCACTATCAGAGAGCAGGGCTCTATGTCAACACTACCTCTGACACGACATAGAATTGAATATGGGACTGATATGTTAATGTGGCCTGCAGCATTTTTGTCTGACCTTCAGAATTAAAATTTAAAAGCATCTTTAAATTCAGAAGACTATTAAGCCAATGTGCTTGTATTTGATTAACTACTAATTTGACTTAACAGCTGCGAGCTTAAAAATTATACTTATAAAGCATAATCAAGAAAATAAGGCAGAATCTTCATTTTCTTCCTATAATCTCAAAGAAATTTTTGGCATTTAATCATGAAGAATGTAAATATCCAGGTGCCCCTTGAGTACTGGTGTTGGGTATATTGGTGAAGGAAAAAATGGAAGTGCTATTTTGAGATCAAAATCATAGAATTACAGTTGGAATATTTTTAATATTTTGTTACGTGAGCTTGTATTTTTGTAACAATTCTGGATTCTCAATCCGAGTAAAGGTATGCAAAGTCTGGGAGACATTTCACTTGTGCTTGTATAAGCTTTCCACTAACAACAGATAACAATTTAAATAACCTTTTTAATGTTTTCTACTACTTATTGGGAATTTGTCTTTTCTATTTAATTGGAATGATTATAGAGAGGCCCCCTTCACAGAAACGAGTTCCCTGCTCAATTCAGTAACACTTGCATGTCGGGATACTGAAGATAAGCCACCACACTTGGGGCATTGCACATGAAGTATCAACATTCTACTGCTTTTTAACACTTGTTTCATTTGAGGTCTCTACATGTTAGAAGAAAGGCTTTAAAATATTCTATTTTTTGTGTAAAGATGCTTGCTGATGTTTTTTGTAATGAAGTTCATTAAATTTAAACACCTTGCTAAGGTTGGCATTTTAAAATAGTGTTGTCGATCAGGTGAATCATGATTTTGTTCTACTGTTGTCAGTTATGTGGCTGATTTGTATATGAAGCATTAAACCAACATAATTTAAAGGTTTACCAAAGCCCTTGTGATATTTACCTGAAATTGATAACACCAAGTAATTAGTGTTAATTCACCCAGTCTAGAAGTAAATCAGCTAGAATGTTATTTTAATGGTGCTAGGAGGTTTTTAATCATTATATACAATCTGAAAATGACACATTGTTGAAATCTTAGTAATACTAATTTATCATTATTAAATTATTTCACTTTGTTTTAACATAGCTTATAATTTTCTTTTGGGTTTTCAAGTCAATGTTAAATGTATTGCTAGGGAAAGAAGATGGAAGGCTGGCCTTGTTTTGTTGCATTGAGTCTTTCATGTACTGTTAGAAAGCTTTAAAATTCTCTTCTGTACTTTAGATTCACTAATGCACTTTTTCTCCTACTTGTGTCACGAAAACAAAATGCTGCATGACTTCAGCAGTGTTCCATTGCAACAGATTTGGAGTTTTCTCCTCAAGCATTTTACAGAAATATTTAAATAGCCCATTCAGTGCAACCAAGGCCATCTCATTAACTTCTAATGGACTATTTTGTAAAACTTGAGTTTTTCTTTGAGGAGGTAGAATCTGCAACCTTCCAATTAGCAGGATCCAAACGGTGATTCTGTATTTCTTTTGAAACATATTTAAATCTGTAATATTCTCTGTTCTAGCTGCTACAATAAGAGAATCTGTCATATACATGCATTTTATTTCTGCTTTAATACCTTGCTTAAAATATGCTGTGCCAAAAAAGAATGTTGAGAACTTGTATGTCTACTGTTCCATTTTTTGTGTTTTTGTGCTGCCATCTAAGTCAACCATTTTGTATTTAGGATGTAAGATGGACAGTTAGAAATGATAACGCCACCTACATGTAACAGTGAAACTGGACTCTCCACCTCCTCTTCTTCCTCAAGAAAGGACTATTGGAAGAGAAAATCTCAAATATTTTCCACTTAAGACAATTTTAGGTAAATTTAGGGAACAATTTTCATACACTATAATCCTTTTCCATCAGCAATGGGATGGTGTGGAATTGTTCAGTTTATATATTGACAAAATTCCCTTGCACCAGTATTCATCTTCCTATGTATTAATGATTTTTAAGGTATACAATTTCTTACCAACCCACCGTCCAAGAGAAATCTCATAAAATGAAGAAACTAAGCAAAGCAGAATTGTGCATTTTGCTGTTAGTTTCACAGCATTAACGAAGAATATTTATGGTAAACATGTTTTGTATGAATGTAGTAGATGCTCATGTTTATTTGGACATTGAACTGTAAGGGTAAAGTTTATTTTAGTTCAACCATGATTATCATTTATTTTGCTAAACTATATTTTGTGTGAAGGTTATCTTTTAACATCAGAAACCTGAATGAGCAAAAGGACCCTCAGAATTTGATTTCTTAAGTCATTAAGTTCAAGTGGTGTAAGCTTGCCAAAGTGATTTTTGCACATTATACTTTGTCATACAAGCTGATTTACCTGGGTTACATTAATAAATGTTTGTTAAAAATATTTCAGACAATGATTAGCTACTGTTTTTTGGCTTTGGTACTTCTTCATTGATTAAGACAATTCTAGAGAAATGCTTTAAACTTGCAAGACTATTTTGAGGAATTGCAGTCTATATTTCTAATGAAACCTTAACAGAATTGATAACTGTTACATACATCAATATAATCACCTAATAATGCTGTTAAGTGTTTTTATTTTAATATCCAATTTTTAAAACGGGGTGGAGTGTGGATAATGTTAACTTCCAGCTAATATAAAGCAGAAACAGGTAGATTATTTTGCTTAGCTTTGTTATCCCATGAGTGCAAGAGTGAAAGTCAATCAAGCTCCCTTCTCTTGATAATTCTACATTGACTCCCAGATAACTACATGTTCTGCTCCGATTACATGCCCTGCTTTTCACTGTAATGTAAACTGCAGAAGATAATATAAAACATTTTTCTTAGGTGTTTATATTAAAGCTTTTTCTGCTTGCTGTTATTTATGGAAATATTATTGTGCCTAAAGTCTGAAACTTGATCAAGAAGTTGAAAGATATCTGACATGTACATAATTATTTTGCTCAAATTCATCTAAGAGTGTTAAATTTAGAATAAGATTTGAAAAGGTGAGAACAAAAGATTTTTATTTTCACTTTTATAGATAGTGATAGAGAAAAACAATGACGCTATAAATTTTCAAAATTGAGCTTGCTTTCAAAGAATTAAGGATGAATATTGGCTAGTCATTTTTATTACCACTACAGTGATGCTTTGTTCCATTAAGGCTTTAATCTTGCTCTAAGTCAATGATCTTGTGCAAATTATATGACTTGGGTCAAAATTCCATGAGTTCAACTGAAAGAATATTACATGCATAAGAAATTTTTATCTCCCAGTTGTAAAACTTGACCTTCGAATAAATGTAGTACAGTGCTGGAAGCTTTATTCTGCATCTAATTAACTTAACACTCAAGTCCTAAAAGCTCTGAATACAATATTATTCGCCATAGCCCCTATTAATAGTTAATTCCTGGTAATATTACACATTCCCTTATCTATGGAACTAAAATATTGTTTTCAGTGTCTGCAATGGCTTTGGGTTCTGGGATTGGTTTTTCAATGTCAGGGACTGAAATGATCAATGAAGAGGAAGCTGAATGTTAGGTTTTTTTCCAGTTTAACAGTATGATACCTCACATGGTTCTCCAAGGGTCACTAATAAGATAACATTGATAGTTAATCATTTCTGTGCAGAAAATCCTCTTCCCCTTGCTACCTTAATCACAATAAAAGGCAATTGTGAAAATGCTTATGTTTCTTTTTGAGATAAGACTCAGGAGGGAATTGAATAAATTGGCCCATTCATTGATAGATTTTGGATATTAGTAGCAGTTTTGTTTTGATACCAAAACCTCTGAACACAGCATTATGAAATTTATACTTGAAGTGACTGAATCAGATTGTTTACATAGACTTCATCTCAAACAATTAATTTCTTCAGATAATTTGAATTTTAAATTCTGCTTCAATAACAGATCCCTTTCTGTAGTCTGTAAATTTTCCAAGTGAAATACAGTTATCGAACAAGTAACTGTTTCTTACCTCATTTGTTTTGAAGCTCTGGGATTTAGTGTTTGCCCAGAATTATATTGGAGCACTTAATAAGGAAAAGTTTAAAAAAAGCATCTTTGCATCTTACTTCCACTTTATTAGTAATCTATGCATTAAGAAATTTGATTACCAGTTTGTAAAGTGATTTGTTTACATGGTTTCTTGGTAAAATAGGTATCAGTAATTCTTGCAGGTAGGGTCTATTGTTTCTGAGGTTATAATTCTGATTGCTTAATGGGGAAAAGCTACTCAATTCTCTTGTGTATACCAATGGTTACAGAAAATGTTTATTCATAAAGCAAGATATTTTCACATAGCCACTCTACTGGTTTGTTGATGTAATGACAAAATACAGGCTTTCACCCATGCTAGAACTACCAAAGTAAGTTTGTTGCAGAAATATGCATGTTTCTTTCAAAATCTCTTTGCATACCATTTGACACCAGATGAAAAAGTGGGGAATTTTGATACAAACACAATCTCATTGCTACAGTAAAACCTATGTCATTGTAAAGCAAATGTTGCTACTGCTGGAGCTTAAAAAGTAGTTAGCGGGAGGTGACGATGTATTGATTTGAACCTTCAGCTTTCCAGATATATTTTTATATAGAAAAAAGCTAAATACAATATCCATTATTAAAACTATCAAGTGTAAGTTGTACAAACATTTTACTCTTATGGCTACCTGCTCATGGATTGGATTTCTTTTTACAGAACCAGGTACCTTTTCACTTCAGACTAACAAGAGAATAATTTCCATAAAATTTGCATTTCAATAAATACCACACATTTTAAAATCCCATTCTGACTCAACTGCAATCAGTTAAGATGTGAAAAGGTATTAATTTTCCAGCTAATTTAAGGTGTAGTGATCCCATCACATGGTCATCTGTAGTACCTCCTCTTAATGCACTGTTCTCTCCTTTTGCCTTCGAAAGTCTGAAAAAAAAGACAGAACAATTATTCAGTATGGATTAAGAAAACAGCATTCAATTCCCAAAGAGTATTCCACAAAGTAATTGTGACCTCAGTCAAGGCACTGTCAATAATCAGAAACAAATCAATGAACGTCCAACAGAAATAGAAAAATTAATTTCTCTCCTCATTCATGCAACACCTGGTTTATATCACAGTAGTTTCAGGGTTTGAAATTCCCCAGAGTGAAGAGGAGTAAATGAGTTCAATGGGAGGATGTGCAAGATCAGCCACCTTGAATTTTATACATTATCAATCTTCACAACCCCAGTTTCTACATTACTAATATTATAAAGGTTAAAGAAATGTTACCCTTTGTTATGAGTAACTACAGGTGGGGGGGGGGGGGGGAAATGATGCTTCATTTGTACAGAATATTCATTGTAGTAGTCAGCACATTAAGGATTAAAAGGCAGCAACAACCAATTACTATTTCCTCTAACCCTCTAGCCAATCAAAGTAAAGATTAAATGATTTCTAAAGAGCAAATACAAATGAGAAAGAGAAACTTCTTTAGTGAAGAGAACCAAGCCATTTGACAGTAGGCTCAAAATCCTTCCACAAGTAGAAATACGGAACCTTCCGACAAATTATTTTAATATTGGAGCGGTTGAATTTGAGAAGTCTTGTTTTTACCTAGCAGTTTACTTATGATGGAATGTGATTCAAAGATATTTGAGATTAAGATCAGTGGAATAAAGCACATTAGGTTTCATCCTGATTTTCGGTGCTATGACTGTATGCTTCCATTTCCTCCCACATTGCTGCAAATTTAACAATTACTGTAAATTATTTTAGCTCAGGTAGGTGGTAAGAGGTTAAGTTGATAGGGGTGAGAAAAATATGCATTGCAGGGAAAAAGGAATTGGCCTCTCAACTGTCTTAGATTCAGTGGGTCAAACAATCTGCACTGTCATGAGAAAATTAGGTAAATAATTACCAGCATCTGCAGAATTCCTCATTTGCATAACTAATTACCACTTATTTTGAATACACAACCCATTAATAAACCAACTAGGCTTCTACTTACTGTATGGAAAGTAGCGAACCCTCATTACAATCTCTTTTGCAGATTTCAAGATCTCAACAGCCTGTGCAACAGAAAAATAGAACTTAGCAATAAAAAAAATGCTTTATGGAAAACGGACATTATTATTGACAAATGAAGGTTGCAATTCTTTATGGTATTTAGCCTGATGATTTCCAGCATTTTCCCCTTTTACTATTATTATAAATTATCTTTCTTCCTTTGATCAATACCTTCTAATTGATTAAATCCTGATACCCTGAATTTGGACTTATAATCTTTAAAAGTAATACTTCATGTATTGTTCACCTATCAGGGTTACAACTGTTGTACACAGATACCCAAATTCTCTTTAGTGACTGTGGTATATTCTCTGAACTATGATACTTGCCTTACTGTGTTCTATGTCCTGAAAGTCAATGTCATTCACAGCAAGAACTTGATCGCCCTCTTGTAACCCTGCATGATCTGCGTCAGAATCAGGAATCACCTGCAGCAAAAGGTAATGTCCAAATGTGTGAATAGAATTTAACTGTTTTGACAGACATAAAGTACTTAATTATTAGACATTCTGAAACTTGTGTGCTGGCAAAAAATCTGGGAGCATGTCAACAAATGGTCTTGGTTTCAGTCAGAAGGGCTGCACACCGAATGGGGAATGAGATTGGTTTTTTTTTTAAAAAAGAAGAGTGTCAGTGAAAATCAAGTTCCAGGAAATAATATATTTTCCACAATGGATGCTCTCAATTAGCAAATGAGATGGAGGACAGGCTGGATTCAAAATGAAAAGCCCACCAAGTCTTGGGGGCTTATCACTGGGTTAGACTGTTGCTTCACTGGTCTGTTGGATACCTCAAGAAATTTAAATAGTCCCCATATCGATGCAAGGACTATTTTGCAAAGTCAACTGGGTTAGGAGTCTTTGCCATTTCTGAATTCATAGGATGAAGTCAAGTGATTCATTCAATTTTATTCCTTGTTTAACTGAATATATTTGCCCTGGTTCAATTGATCAAGTTGAGTCAGGGGCATCAAACACATAGGATAAGACTACAGTTTAAGTACAAGCCAGCCCAGTTAAGGATGAAAGATTTGCTTCCCCTAAAGGACATTAGTATACCAAAATCAGTTTTGTGTGTTTTTTTTACAACCTGGAAGTTTTCATGGTACTTTAACTAAAACCAGTTAGTGCTCGTCTGCACCTTAACAAAAATTACCTCCCCCCCCCCCCCCAAATTTCCTATGAGGGAGTCACTATAGAATGAGACATCCAGGTGAATGATGGGTTGTGTGCTTTGGCATCACATTCACTAGGAATGAGATCCTACAAAGCAGCCTAAAATTAATTTAGAACTGAAAGTAGCTCACTGAGACGCAAGTCTTAAGCCAAAACACCAACCTTTGATATGAAGATGCCAAGTTGTGAGGCCTTGCCTCCTCGGATGTTGAATCCAAGCTAGAGGAAATAGGAACACAAGCAAGTTAAAGATCAGAATTTACACAATCTCCAGGAAAGCATTCATTAACTCTCGATTGGAAAGCCATCCTGAATTGGAAAATTTCAAACCATAGTCGAATTTGTACAGGTTTATAACTGAAGATCAGCTGCTCACAAAACAAGAAGTAGCATCTCGTTTGTAAATTTATTTACTCAAAGCCAATTCACCTAACCAGCTACATCAAAATAAATTTGCACATGGAAAAATAGCTGAAACCAATTTAGTGACAAATTAAGGGGAGATTAAAGCCATGAATCAAATGACTACTACCCCCAAACTCATTTCACAAAGCCTGGGGGAAGGGGAAGCTATAAATTCAACAGTGAATCCAGAGTTTACTTGGTTATACCCTTGCTAAAGCTGGAATAGCTTTGGAAATAGGATATTTTCATGGACATTTCTTGCGACTTAAGTTTTAGAACTGGTTGAGAATATAACTAGTAAATTTTTAGTGCAACACTATACAAGATCGTTAAATTTAGTATTAAAGATAAAACATTTAACAATATTTACACAGCTGAGAATGACCTTGAATAGGAAGGTTTATTACCTGAGCCCCAGAGGGTTTCTTCAGCTGGATGGTTCGAGGCAAAAATTGGGTCAGTTCATTGTTGTAGTCAGAGTGATGTAACCTCTAATGAAAAGTTATTTTAAAAAATGTTATTTTCCATACTTTTCATTTGCTGAAAAATTAAAATCCCCTGCTGTTTCAGTCTCATTGAAATAAGAGAGAATACTATTTCTGAAACATCAGTTCCACAGCTATCAAATTTCACTGTGGTTGCTTATCTTGTAGCTAACTATGTAGCTTTGCAAATTTAAAATTTAGGCTATAATGCTTGTTTAAATTATACACTTAATAACAAGGACTGCTCACATATCAGATTGCTATTCACTCATTACTATCTTCATGAATTATCCTTTTATGAAAGCAAGTATGTCAGAATTCAATGCAACTTTTACAAATGGAAGAAAAGGCTACTCTGGAAAACATTCATTAAAGTAAAATAACAGAGACAATTTTTCCCCAATGAGTCTTGAACATCCTAGGATCCTTAATTTATTTCCATGACAAAATTTCATGTGATGACCTGGTCAGCCAACAAAACCAATCAAGTATCATAGTCTTGATTCTGGGGATGTTTGCTTGGAAGAGAATGGTTCTATTGGTTCACCTAATCTTTTAGTGGTTTTGGAGGATTTTGGAGACACAGCATTAGTATTAACAATAAAGAGCCTTGATATCTGCTGTATGTCATCAGTATCTGAGACATATGAGGAAGACAAGTATCACTAATGCCTGGTAAAAGGAGTTCTATGTCACATCAAGGTCTTGCTTATCAAACATTTTCCTCAGTCAATTATAGGCCGTCTTGCTATATTAAAGATTATGGTGAATTTCATCATTGGCATTTGCCTTTATGGGAGATGGCTTGAGATTTGAGCAGAGATCCACATCTTACAGCGTCTCATCTTGAGCCATTACTGCTGGAAGGGAGTATCATAAAGCAGGAACAGGATGCTGCAAATGAGCCAACAGTGATTGGAATGCAGCCTCATGCATGTAGAAGTACAAGTCAATGACTGAGATGAGCTGACCTTGCTTTGGAGTGAAGACCATGTAGATTGAATAGTATCAGTTAAGCCTGTAGACCATCTTCATTCCACTGAGGATTCTGTTGGAGGTGAAGCGGAAGGTGGCTGCAAGAACTGTCAGGGCAACGACACACCTACTTAAGTCCACAGTCTACACTGAAACTGCCTGTTATGGATCCTTTTACTTAGGGTTATGGCTTGCTTGTCATGATGCAAACAATATGGCAGATGCAAATTTCTCCAACTAGCAAAATTTGATGGTGGGGTGAAGATAGAAACCTACCAAAGGAGGTGCAAAGCTAGCCTGTAGGTCACCCTTTGGCAAGTGTAGCATCTGCTTAGGTCCCTGATCAGGGTCACAGGAAGCCTTGGGACGAGATGATGGATGGTTGTATGAGCAGCTAGCACACATCACAAGTCCTAGTTCTGCAACGACTAATGCCAGGCAGACAATCTCTGGTAAGTATTGATAATGGCTGGGATCACCTGTCTTGTAAAGACACTGCCCAGAAGAAGGCAATGGCAAAACACTTATGTAGAAACAATTGCCAAGAACAGTCATAGTCATGGGACCATGATCATCTGTAACATTAACATGACGTGGCACACAATGAATTCTACAGTCCCCTTCAGATGACAGATTCCAATTCTTTAGTGAGGTTAAAAATAAAACTATGTACAGCAATTGGTGCAACTGCTTGCATTTCTTTTGAAATCATTATATCAAATGGGGCCAAGTGTGTAGCTGAAGCAAGGCCTGTGTAACAAAATCAAAAGGAAGGCAAGGAGCACTAACTATCATTGCAAAATGCTGGAGGAACAAAGAATTGATGAAGGGTCTTGGCTTGAAATATCGACTGTTTAGTCTTTCCCACAGATGCTGCCTAGCCTGCTGAGTCCTCCAGCATCTGCAGGTTTTCTCTTGTTGGCAGTACCCATCACGATACTTTTCAACCTCGCCAAAATGTTTGAAGCAATCAAATGTAGGTCCAGGTGTTTATGCAGGAACCAGAGACTGATCATGGTCAACACTGGGTATTGGAGCAGGACTCCAGGAGAGGATCCTTGGGAAGCTTGCAATAATTGAGGGCAGGGTCAGTTGCAAAACATGGAAGAGCTAGGTGAGGTTGGTAAGAGTACCTCAGAGGCCATTCATTCACATATAAATACTAATTGGTGTTCGCATGCTCAAAATGGTAGTATTAATATGCAATTCAGAGGCTGGTCTTCCAACATTACACTCCCCCTTGCCACTAATGTCCTTACTGTATCATGTTTGAGTCATCGCAGTTATAAACTTAACAACACAGATGCAAGTTGGAAGACCTGGAATGTCAGGAGCCTTATTAAGAATTCCAAAAGAGTCACTCCTGAATGAGACACAATGGGAAAGAAGTAGCAATCTCCATGAAGAAGATTCAGTTCCGGAGGGGGAAAGTGGAAGAGAACTAGATTTTATCATAAACTGAGTTTCACCATCAAGAATGAGATGGTTTGGTGTCTCAACAGCTTCACATTTTTCCATTCAATCCTAATTACCAAATGCTTACCAAATACCATGAGGTCATCAGCAGTGTTACAGAGAAATCAATCTACATAAACATTACCTCGTGCAGTGGAATCCAGGGGGGAGGATTCTCATACGGTGGCAAAAACACAACTGGATACTGATATTCATCATAAGCACCTTTTGGGTCCACGTACACACGATTCGACATTGGTCTACAAGTTCAGGAACAAGCTTGTACAACCTGTAATTACAAGGTCCTAAACTGAAGGTCATATTCAGAAAGAATCAAGAGACCACTTATTGCAGCATCAAACCGCCTCATTAATTGTGTTTCTGGCTCCACTTTCCTTTAAAATGATACACACGTACATGTGAACAATACCAGACCTCTTGTATATCTAGCTTGTTAATTTAACGTATACTTGTGGTTTAGTTTAATTAGTTTGCTGAAAATCTGCATTCTATTCAGTGCAGACGCTATGGTACTGTTCCATGTTTTGATATTATCCAGATGAATGACCTGAGAACTGCATTAAAATGCCCGCTTTCAAAAAGGCAGTTGGTGAATGGTACAGTATTACCATTTGATACCATTTGAAAAAAAATGACAATGTGTCTCTACTATTGTGAAATGTGAGAATTTTGCTCTGTAGTTGGGTATGATACAGAAAATAACATTAAAGGAAGATATCCAGTAAAATAATTCTAAATTAAGCAAAATCATGAGTCTACTTTAAAGTTACAAGCCAGATGTACAAGTGATCTATAGTTGTTCATGATTCTTGTGACCATCTTATAGGACAAAGGAGCCAGAAATATTAAAACTAATGAGACAGAATTACATTTCTTCTGTCTATATGATCCACAATCCCTCCATACTAAGCATATTAATGTATTTTAACAGCCTCTTACTTGCCACTTTTGTATCTGTTTCCACCAATACAGTTTACAGCCCATTCTAGACACTTACCATTCTGTTAAAGAAAAACTTGCCCTGCACATCTCCTTTGAATTTACAGCAAGTCCTCTATTATTTGATAATTCTAACTTGGGGTGGGGGGGAATCTGCTTCTCTACCCTATGCATAACTCTCAAATTTATAACCCTGTGATTTTCCCTCAGCTTCTGAAATTCCAAAGACAACCCAAGTTTGTCCAACCTCTCTTTTACAGCTGGTATCTTCTAGTTCAGACATTAACCTGATAAATCTCTTTTACATTCTTCCTGTAATGGGGATATTACGCAATATTACGAGCAGTAGTGTTATTGCAATATTACGAGCAGCCTAACCAAATTCTATTATTGCTGCAACATGACTTACTTAGAATTCTACTCACGAGCTGCCACTTTGACAGGCAGCTAGTTATTCATTTGCCACTTTATTCATCTGCAGTGTTGCCCACATGACTAACAAGAATTCAGTGCAATATCTAATGTAAGTGTGTGTAATGAATGCATTCTATTATTTGCAGTTTTAATGACTTTGAAACCGAACCAGAATTTATGAATACGTAGTGGAAACATCAAAATATGCTGTAAATAATTCACTACCCATCCACTTTTTGCCCTCTTCAGCAACTTCAACAGTATAAGCAAAAAAATTCAGGTCCAAATAGATCACTAAAAGAAATCCATGAATCGACGCACAGCAAGAGTGTTTGCATTTAGGTTTAAGTGGTTATTTGCCTCCAGCTCCATGTATCAATTTTCCTTTCCTTTTTCTTGAATCATAGCAGGCTCTCCGTGGTCCCCAGGATAAAGTCACATAGCACTTGAGAATCATCAACAATTTCTGAGAAGTACAAAAATTAACTAACAAAGTCAAAAGGGAAAATTAACAACTGGAGTAATACTGATAATTAGAGTGAATTACTCATTAGAAGAATCAGATTCAGGTTTACTGTCACTGACATTGGTTGTGAAATGTGTTGTTTTGCAGAGGCTGTACAGTGCAGACATAACAAATTGCAATGAATAGTGCAAAAGAGCAATAGTGAAGTAGTGTTCATGAATCATGATGGCAAAGACAAAGATGCTGTTTCTAAAATGTTACCTGTGGGTCTTCAGGCTCCTGTATCTCCTACCTGACTGTAGTAATGAAAACAGGGCATGTCCCAGATGATAAGGATCTATAATGTACACCGTATTCTTGAAACACTGCCTTTTGAAGATGACTGCAATGGTGGGGAGGATTGTGTCCAAGATAGCTCTGGTTGAGCATACAACCCTCTGAAGCTCATTATGATCCTGTGCATTGACGTCTCAATATCAGACAGAGATATAATCATCCAGAATGCTGTAGAAATTTGCTAGTCTTTATGACATACCAAATACTAGGGATCAGGAAAGTGAAAAGGGCCTATGTGAGCAAAATACATAGACACTTATGTGACACAGGTGACACCAGACTGATGTGGCAGGGAATTAAAGCTCTGACAGACTACAAGATCAGGCAGAAAACTGATGACAGCAACGCCTCTCTTCCAGACAGGCTTAACAATTTCTTTGCATGCTTCAAAGCATCAAACACTACAGCAAGGGGGACAGCCAGTCCCTTCTTACTTTCTGACCAGCCAGCTCCAATTATTGATTCACAGCAAACACAGAGGACCCTTGCCAGAGTCAACCCACGAAAAGTGGGAGGTCCCGACAACATCCCTGGACGTGTGCTCAAGGAATGTGCTGATGTATTAGCAGATGTCCTGACAGACATTTTCAACATCTCCCTTAGTCAAGCCATTGTCCCCATCCCTGTAGCAAAGAAATCAGTTGTAGCCTGTCTGAATGATTACCGTCCCGTTGCCCTGACCCCCATAGTGATGAAATGTTTTGAACGGCTTATCAAGCCGTTATCACAGCCAGCCTCCCCTCATCGCTGGATCCTCTACAGTTTGCTTATCGTCCCAACCGCTCTACGGAGGACGCAATATCCACCACACTGCACACAGTTCTCTCTCACTTGGACAATAAAGACACTTACGCCAGGATCCTGTACATTGATTTCAGTTCAGCGTTCAATACCATCATCCCACAGAGACTAGTGGAGAAACTGTCGCTGCTTGGCCTTAACACTGCCATGTGTCACTGGATTCTGGATTTCTCGACAGAGAGACCACAGTCAGTCTGTGTTGGCAGGAACATCTGAGCACTGGATCCCCACAAGGCTGTGTGCTTAGCCTATTGCTGTTTATACTGCTAACTCATGACTGTGCAGCCAGATTCAAGGAGAACCTGATCACGAAATTTGCTGATGATACCACAGTGGTGGGGCTCATCAGCAATAATGATGAAACAATATACAGGGAGGAGGTCAAACATCTAGAGAGCTGGTGAAGTGACAACAACTTGATGCTTAATGTCACCAAAACCAAGGAGATGATCATTGATTTCAGACGGTCTCAGCCTGAGCACACACCCCTCAGCATCAGCGGCTCCACAGTGGAGAGAGTGGAAAACATCAAGTTCCTTGGGGTGCAGATCTCAGACAATCTCACCTGGTCCAGGAACACCACTGGGATTGTGAAACAGGCCCAGTAGAGATTGGATTTTCTGAGGAAGCTTAAACAAGCATCACTCCCCACTAACATCTTAACTACATTCTACAGAGGCGTGGTTGAGAGTGTGCTGACCTTTTGCATCACAAGCTGGTACTCCAGCTGTAGTGCTGCCGACAAAAAAGCCTTGCAGAGGGTGGTTAGGGGAGCAGAGAAGGTTATTGGGGTCTCCCTACCTTCTGTCCAAGACCTCTTTCAGAGTCGATGACTCCAGAAGACATGGTACATCATTAAAGACCCCTCACACCCTCTCCATGAACTGTTTGTTCTTCTGCCATCAAGCAAACGTTACAGGAGCATCAAAACTAAAACCACAAGGCTACTAAACAGCTTCCTCCCACAGGCAATCAGACTACTAAACAGCTGTTCTACCTGACTCTGCTTTGGACACTTATAACTCGATTTTAACTGACATGTAGCTGTTGTGTCTTACTATTTATTGTTATGTTTATTATTTAATGTTGCATTTGTTATGTTATGATTGCACTGCTCCTGGGAAACACTGTCTAATTCTGCCCTGCAGAGCTGATGTACGGTTAGGAAGACAATAAAGTTTTTGAATCTTGAATCTCCTCAATCTCCTAATGAAGTTTAGCTTTCATGTTGATTGTATCAATGTGGTCGGTTGGGATAGATCCTGAGATGTTAGCATCCTGGAACTTGAAACTGCTCATCACTGAATCCTCAGTGATGATTGGTGTGTATTCTCCTAACTTCCACTTCCTGAAGTCCACATTCAGATCCTTGATCTTGCTGACATTGAGTGCAAATCTGTTGTTGTTTCCTGTATTCACTGTCACCATCTGAGATTCTGCCACCAATAGTAATCTCATTGGTTAGTTAATAGATGGTGCATAGATAGTGTTCTAGATAACATTTATAGATGAAGTAGCCCCACAATCATGAGTGTAGGAAGTAGAGCAAAGAGCAAAACATGCATCATTGAGATATACACGTGCTGAATGTCAACAAGACAACGTTATCACTAATCTGTACGGACTGATCTACCAAGGAGGAAATAAAGAATCCAATCGTAGAGGGAGTTATAGAGGCCCAGGTTTTGAAGCTTGAAGCTCATAGCATAATGGTATTGATACCTTTGTTAATTCAGTTCTCCTTTTATTCTCAGTTAAATGCCAGGATGAGAAAGGCTCTTTACAAGAACTAGGCCGTTCAGCTCTCAGTGCCTCCTCCACCAACTCAATAACTATATTCTTTCAATGTCACAATTTATCATCTTTATTTATCTGTTTTCAGTGCTCTTCCATAGTCCTTTCGGATTAAAAAAAAATGCACTGAAGGTTCATGACCTTATGCAAAAAAGATTCTTAGCCCAGTCCTATATGTTCAAGCTTATTTTTCAGACCAGAACCTCTGGTTTTAAGCAACTCAATGCAGGAAGGCACTACCTCAGTACAGCACAATAAGTATTCACTCAGTGGCCACTCAATTAGGTACAGGAGTAGAACCCAGTATGGTCTTCAGCTGCTATAGCACATCCACTTCAAGGTTCGATGTCTTGTGCATTCAGAGATGCTCTTCTTCTGCACACCATGTTGTAGCACATGACTGAGTTGCTGTTCCCTTCCTGTCAACTCAAACCAGTCAGGCCATGCAGGGGAGGCAGCATTAAGAAGAGGGACGCCTCACGTCTTAATAAGCTGGTAAAGAAGGCGGGCTCTGTCGTGGGCACAGAACTGGAGAGTATGACATTGGTGGCAGAGCAGAGGGCGCTGAGTAGGCTACGGTCAATCATGGAAAACCCTGAACATCCTCTGCACAGCACCATCCAGAGACAGAGAAGCAGCTTCAGCGGCAGGTTGCTGTCAATGCAATGCTCCTCAAACAGGATGAAGAGATCATTACTCCCCAACGCCATTCGGCTCTACAATTCAACCACCAGGGGCAAGACATGTTAAAGTGCCGGGGTTAGGACTGAGCTTAAGTTACCACTCAATGCACTTTAGTAACTATTTAAGAACTTTTTAAAAGCTATTTATTAAAGCTTTTTGGGAGGGTGATTTTAGATACATATATTTATATTGAGTTAAATACTTACGTAATTAGTTTTGCTACAATAATTGTATGGGACACTGGAAAAATGTTGAATTTCCCCTTGGGGATGAATAAAGTATCTATCTATCATTCTCCTCTGACCTCTATCATTCACAAGGCATTTTCACCCACAGAAATGCTGCTCACTGAATGTTTCCTGTTTTTTCACACCATTCTCTGTAAACTCGAGATACCATTGTGAATGAAAATCCCAGGAAATCAGCAGTTTAGGGTTCTCAAACCCACCCCATCTAGCACCAACAATCATTCTACAGTTAGTCACTTAAATTACATTTCTTTCCCATTCTGATGTTTGGTCTGAAAACCAACTGAACCTCTTGATCATATCTGCATGCTTTTCTACATTGCGTTGCTGCATGTGATTGCCTAATGGGATATTAGCATTAACGTACAGGTAAACCCAATTAAGTGTCCACTGAGTGTATTTTTTTAAATGATTCAATGAAATCACAAGGAATTATTTTAACATTCAGCCAAGGACAGCCTCAGTCTGTTTAAATCATCATGCAAAGGGACGCCATTTGGTGAGATTCACTGTCTGGGGGGCCAGAGCACTTCAAGGCACTAGTAGCTATCTCTAAGAAGAGGGACAATGATTATGTTGTGTGGGTGCAGGGCCGACGCACACAAGGGGATTAGCTGTTGCTGAATGACCATAGGTGGCACTGAGAGTTCTTTAGCTGGGGGGGTGGGAAATCTGTGGAATTTATTGCCGCTGTGGAGCCAAGTCATTTGGTATATTTAAAGAGGAGGTTGATAGGTTCTTGATTAGTATGGGTGACAAAGGTTGCAGGGAAAAGGCAGGAGAATGGGGTTGAGAGGGATAAGAAATCAGCCATGATGGAATGGTGAAGTACTTTGATGGACTGAATGGCAAATTCAACTCCTATATCTTATGATCCCTCCTGAAGCCTTCCCACTCTTCTATCCACACAAAAAAATGTGGTAAATCTTTGTTACACACTAATGCAAGTACATCTTAAGTAGGCAGAGCAAACTTGTACACAATTGCAGAATGTTATAGAATATACACCATAATCTCTTCCCACATTCTAAAAACCATAAACTATAGGAGCAGAATTAGGCCATTTGCCTAATCTAGTCTGCTCAGCCAGTTTATAATGGCCGATCCATTTTCCCTCTCAGCTTAGTCTTCTGCCTTCTTCCCGTATCCCTTCATGTCCAGACTAATCTAGAATCTATCAACCTCTGCCTTAAATCTATCCAATGACTTGGCCTCCACAGCTGCCTGTGACAAAGAATTCCACAGATTCACCATCCTCTGGCTAAAGAAATTCCTCCATTCTCCATCCTAAAAGGAGGTCCCTCTGTTATGAGGCTGTGTCCTTTGGACTCAGGCTCATCCACTATAGGAAACATCCTTTCCACATCTATTCTATTGAGTCCTTTCAACATATGGTAGGTTTCAATGAGGTCACCCCTCATTCTACGGAATTCCGGTGAGTACAGGCCCAGTGCCGTTAGGGATAATAAGTTTGGACGAGCTATGTTGGAGACTAATGTGTGTCAATATTTGCAGAATACTCATCATAATCTTTGCTGGTATGGTTTGATGTAAATTACATTTCACAATATATTTTGATGTACATATGACAAATAAAGCTAATCATTTATTGTTTTGAAAAACGAGCCCTTCAGGCCACCATATCCATGAAGAACTGTTTTGCCCATCAACATTAATTTAATTTACCCACATTATCTTCAATGGAAGAGAGCTTTAGCCAGGAAGACTGTACTGCAGTAATGACAAATTTTTGGGAATAATGAGAGAGTTATTTCAGAATTTTATCCCATGAAAGAAGCAGCACACCAAGGTGACAACGATGCACCCACTGCTAACAAGTGAAGTCAACAACACCATAGAAAAAGAGAAGCATACAATATGGCAAATATCAGTGAGAAGCTAACAGAAGACAACTTTTAAAAAGCAGTAAGAGAGAAGTTGAAATACAAGGTAAACTGGGTAACAACATTGTTGCACACTTGGACACAAAAGGGACTTCCAGGCATGCAAAAGTTTAAAATAACGTCTTTATTTACCTTTCTGGAAATACCGAAACACAAGTGCATCAGCTTACCATACATGCTGTGGGGCCCTTCTCAAATACTCAATCACATGCGCACTGCCATCCCCCAGGACCCCTCAGCTGCCCCCAAGTGCCTGTATAAGCTTTGCTCCTCTTAATCATCAATTAACCTACTAAAATATTACTGTTGCTAGTGCAACTAAACATTAATCAAATTGTGAATAAACAAAATAACAAACCAAAGCAATAAAAATATGACCATCATATAAGAAAATTAGTGGGGTATCCAGTGTCCATTAACATGCTCCACATTACTATAGGTCCCACAACATAAAAGATTCCAGAAGTAAATGAGAGGCAAGAGTAGGTATTGGACTGCTTCAGAGGAACAAGAAATGATGGAGGAGCAAAATAAGTTTTGCACCAGTATTCACTGTAGAAGACACCAATGACTTGCTGTAAATTTAAGAGGCAGGGGGTAGTGTTGAATATACAATGGTGCTGCAAAGTCTGTAAACTCAGGGGGGGTGGGGGGGGTGCCAACTGGACTCGAACTTGGGAGCCTTCACTTCCGAAGTCCCACACTGATGCCACTGCACCACCAGCCGGCTTATTGATCTGAATCAGAGAACTGTCGTTATTGTGGCATGTTTGCAGATACCACCAAGGCAGGTGAAGGAACAGTCAGTGTTGCAGAGACTGCAGAAGGAATTGAACAGGTTGGGAGAGGAAGTAAAGGCTAATTACAGTTTATGCAAGTGTAAGGTCATGCACTTTGGTAGGAAGAATAAATGTGCAAACTATTTTTAAATGGGGAGAGAATTCACAAACTGGGGGCCTAGTGCAGGATTCCCTCAGGGTTCACTTGAAGGTTCAGTCAGTGTTAAAGACTGTAAATGCAATATTGCATTTATTTCAAGAGGACAATAAATATACACAAAAGAGGGTTATGTATTCAATGTCAGTAAGACAAAAGAGCTGATTATTGACTTCAGGAAGGGTAAGATGAGGGAACACCAACCAACCCTCACAGAGGGATCAGAAGTGGAGAGACCAAGCAATTTCAAGTTCCTGGGTGTCATGATCTCAGAGGACCTAACCTGGACCCAACATATCGATGCAGCTATATATAAAGAAGGCATGACAGAAGCTACATTTCATTAGGAATTTGAGGAGATTTGGTCTGTCAACTAAAACATTCAAACTTCTATAGGCTGCATCACTATATGGTATGGGGAGGGTTGCTACTGCACAGGACCAAAAGAAGCTACAAAGAGTTGCACAATTAGTCGGCTACATCCTGGGTACCAGCCTCCATAGTATCCAAGACACCTTCAAGGAGCAGTGCCTCAGAAAGGTGACGTCCATTATTAAGGACCCTCATCACCTAAGGTATGCTCTCTTTTCACTGTTACTGTCCAGAAGGAGATAGAGAAGCCAGATCACACACTCATCAATTCAGGAACAGCTTCTTCCCCTCTGCCATCCGATTCCCAAATGGACATGGAACCCAAAAACACTCACTTTTTAAATATTATTTCAGTTAACACTATTTTAGTTTAATTATTTAATACATACATATTTACTATAATTGATTTAATACTTGTTTCTTTCTATATTATTATGTATTGCATTGAACTGCTGCTGCGAAGTTAACAAATTTCACGTTACATGCCGGTGATAATAAACCTGATTCTGATAAAAGGATATACTTCTGAGGCTTTATAAAGAATTGGTCAGAATTTATTTGGAATATTGTAAGAAATTTTAATCTTGTATCCAACAAGCTTGTTCTGGGTCTGAGAATGATCTCAGGAATGAAAGGCTTAAATTAGAGAATTTGATGTCCCTATAGAGTTTAGAAGTGGGAAGGGCTTCTCATTGAGACCTATTTGAAACTGAAAGGCCTGGAATGATTGGACATGGAGAGAATGTTTCCATTAGTACAAGATTCCAAGATCTGACGGCAGAGTCTCAGAATAAAAGGACATCCTTTTAAAACTGAGACAAGAATGGATTTCCACAGCCAGAAGGTTCTGAATCTGTGGAATTTGTTGCTACAGAGGACTCTGTAGGCCAAGTGTATTTACGGCAAAGACTGACAGGTTCTGATTAAGGATTATAAGAATGTGTAAGAATGAGGTTTAAAAAATACCCATGGAAGAATGGCAGAGTAGAATCGATGGGCTGATTGTTGTGGATTAAAAGGGGAGGTATGCATTTCTTTTCTGATCACTGTTACTTTTAATTTAAGAATATTCATTCACACAACATATTTGGGGTAATTTTTGATCCATCACCTCTCTTGCCCTGCTTAAACAACCTCCTAATTTACAATACACCTTTTCATTCACAGTCCTGAGACAGGGTCTCCACCATCAAGATTCCATTAAGGTTCACTTGAACGTTCAATCAGTGTTAAAGAAGCTAAATCCATTAATGCTTTCACTTCAAGAGCCCTAGAAGCATAAGATGTGCTTCTGAGACTTTATAAAGCACTGGTCATTTGGAATGTTGCAATCAATTTTAGGCCTGGCACCTACATAAGGACTTCCTGAGAGACTAAACACACCTTTGGTCCCCACAGATACTTCGCGACCCATTGAATTCAGCTACGAGTTTTTACCGCATGTATTTCTACTGTGCACATGGAACTTCCGACAATAATAACTCCGTGCACTCAGAAGTTGAAGAACACAACAAACCCCGCGGAAAAAGTAGAAGGAACTATTCTGAAGAAGGAATGACCTGCTCCTGGGCCTCACCGAACAATGTCGCACTCCGGGGAGCCGAATGCGGCAACACCAGACTCGTGCACGATCTTTATAAACACCACGGAATGGTTAAATCTCCGACCACTTCTCCACCTTTACTCCGATTTAAACCCGAACTCCGAGGAACCAACTCCAGCCAAAGGCAACCCCTTCGCCCAGCGCCTGACGTCAACAGGGGCCGCGGCAACCAATAGGAACAGTCGTTCCTCACGAGCTGACGTCAGGAGAGAAGTTGGGGCACCAGCCCTGCGGTGATTGCGAAGGAGTTTCCTCCTTACCTCTGTATTTCAGATTTCCAGCAACTGCGGACTTCTGTATCGCTGGGTTCCAGCCTTCTTAAAAAATAACAAAAGCAGAAAATGCTGGAAATGCTCAGAAGGCTGGGCAACAACTCTGGAAAGAGAAGAATTAAACTTTCTGGTGCAATATGCCTCGATCAGGATTACTATCGGGAAAACAAGTTAGTTTTCAGTTTGTTGTGGAGTGATGGATAAATCAAAGGGAATATCTCTGATTGGGAAAAGCCAGGTCTGTAGGAAAAGTCGTAGAAATCATCTGATGGGTTATTGATGATAGTTAAAGAGATGTGCACGACTGTTATAAAGAACCAGAATTACGTGTATTATGATTGGTATATCTAGTAAAAATTTGTGGCAGAAGTACAGTGCAAAATATAAAAATTACTGCAAGTTACAAAAATAACGTAAAATGCAATTAGCAAACTGGTGTTCTTTGGTCAGCATCAGGAGCAGGTTTAAAAACACTGGCATATAAGGTATAGGAGAAGAGTTAGGCCATTTGGCCCATTGAATCTGCTCTGCCATTTCATCATGGTTGATCCATTTTTTCTTCTCAGCCCCAAACACCTGCTTTCCCTCTGTGTCCCTTCATGCCCTGGCCAAACAAGAATCTATCAACTTCTGCCTTAAATATACATAAAGACTTAGCCTCCATAGCAGCCTGTGGCAAAGAATTCCACAGATTCACCACTCTCTGGCTAAAGAAATTTGTCCTCATCTCTGTTCTAAAAAGAGCTGGTTGGTTGTGTAGTGGCATCCGTGCTGGACTTTGGAGTGAAGGCTCTTGAGTTCAAATCCAGCTGGCTTTCTTGCATGCTTTCCATCTGTGCTGGGTTGAGTGTCAAGCTAGCAACTTGGCCTTGTGAAAGTAAGAAAGCCTGCTAAAAAAAATGCTGTCAAGACTGTGTCCTGATGACTCCACTCAGAGTTAAGGGCTTTCTTCTTCTTCTTCTGTTCTAAAAGGACACCCCTCATATTTTGAGTCTGTGTCCTCTGGTCCAAGACACTACCACCATAGGAAACATCCTCTCCACATCCACTCTTATCAAGGTCTTTTAATTAGGTTACCCCTCATTCTTCTAAATTCCAGTGAATACAGGCCCAGAGCCATCAAACACTCTTCATATGACATCGTTTAATCCTGGAATCATTTTTGTGATCCTCTTTTGAACCCTCTCCAGTTTCAGCACATCCTTTCTTAGATAAGGGGCCCAAATCTGCTCCAAGTGAGGCCTCAGCAGTTCCTTATAAAGTATCCACATCACATTCTTGCTTTTATATTCTAGCCCTCTTAAAATGAATGCTTACATCACATTTGTCTTCCTCACCACAGACTCAACCTGCAAATTAATCTTTAGGGAATCCTGCACAAGGACTCCCAAATCCTTTTGTGCCTCAGCCTTTTTTTTCTCTCCATTTACAAAATAATCAACCCTTTCATTCCTTCTACAAAAGTGCATGACCATACACTTCCTGACACTGTATTCCATCTGCCACGTCTTTGCCCATTGGCCTGATCTAAGTCCTTCTGAACCTCCCTATTTCATAAAACTACCCACCCCTCCACCTATCTTCATATCATCTGCCAATTTTGCAACAAAGCCATAAATTCCATCATCCACATCATTGACTCATAGCATAAAAAGAATTGGTCCCAAAACACACCCCTGTGGAACACCAGTAGTCACCAGCAACCTACCTGAAAAGGCTCCCTTTATTGCCACTCTTTGCCTCCTGACAATCAGCCACGGCTTTATCCATGCTGGAATCTTTCCTGTAATATCATGGGCTCATAGTTTGTTTTGCAGACTCATGTGTGACCCTTTGTCAAATGCACTCTGAAAATCCAGATACGCATCAACAGGTTCCCCTTTGTCTATCTTTCCTGTTAGTTCTTCAAAGAATTCCAACAGATTTGTTAGGTAATATTTTTCCCTGAGGGAAAAATACTGACTACAGCCTATTTTATCATGTGCCTCCAAATACCCTGAAACCACATCCTTAATAATTGACTTCAACACCTTCCCAGTCACTGAGGTTGCCTATAATTTCATTTCTGCTTCTCTCCCTTCTTGAAGAATAGAGTGACATTTACAACTTTCCAGTCTTCTGGAACTGTTCCAGAATCTAATGATCCTTGAAAAAACTTTACAAATGCCACCACAATCTCTTCAGCCACCTCTTTCAGAACCCTAGGGTGTACACCATCTGGTCCAGGTGACGTATCTACCTTCAGACCTTTCAATTTTCCCAAGAACCTTCTCTCTGGTCGTGGTAACTTCACACATTTCATGATTCTTGTTACATAGGATGTCCACCATACTGCTAGTGTCTTCCACATTGAAGGCTGAGGCAACATACTTATTCAATTCACCTGCCATTTCCTTGTCCCCTTTACTACCTCTCCAGCACTGTTTTCCAGCAATCCAATATCAACTCTCACCTCTCATTTACACTTAATGTATCTGAAGAAACATTTGGTATCCTCTTTAATATTATTGACTAGTTTACTTTCATATTCCAACTTTACCTTCTTAATGACTGTTTTAGTTGCCTTCTGTTGGTTTGGCAGCTTGAAACCTGTACTCAGTTGAAATTAGAAGAATGCGGGGTGATCTCATTGAAACCTACCGAATATTGAAAGGACTAGATGGGGTGGATGTGGAGAGGATGTTTCCTATGTTGGGAGTATCCAGAACAAGAGGGCACAGCCTCAAAATTGAGGGGCAACCTTTTAGAACCAAGGTAAGGAGGATTTTAATTTTTAGCCAGAGGGTAGTGAATCTGTGGGATGCTCTGCCACAGACTGAGGTGGAGGCCAAGTCTGTGGGTATATTGAAAGCAGAAGTTGAGTTCCCTGAGCCATCGGGGCATCAAAAGATGTGGCGAGAAGACAGGTGTATAGGGTTGAGTGGGATAATGGAATGATGGAACAGACTCGATAGGCTGAATAGCCTTAATTCTACTCCTATATCTTATGATCTCATGGTATTTAAAAGCTTCCCAATCCTCTAACTTCCCACTAATATTTGCTTTATTATATGCTTTTACTTTGTCTTTTATGTTGACTTGACTTCTCTTATTAGTCATGGTTGAGTTATCTTGCCTTTAGAATACTTCTTTCTCTTTGGGATGTATATATCCTGTGCTTTCTGAATTATTTCCAGAAATTTCAGCCATTGGTGCTTTGCCATCATCCCAGCCAGTGTTCTTTCCCAGTCATTTTTGGACAACTTCTCTCTTGTGCCTCTGTAATTTCCTTTATTCCACTGTAATGATTATACATCTGACTTTAGTTTCTGCTTCTCAAATTTCAGGGTGAATTCAGCCACATTATGATCACATTATGGGTTCTTTTACCTCAGAATCAGCAGCAGTTCAATGCAATACATAATCTAGCAGAGAGAGAAAAAAATAAATAAAATAAAACATAATACATAATACATAAACAAGTAAAAATGTATATTGAATAGAGTTTTTAAAAAGTGCAGAATAGAAATACTGTATATTAAAAAAAGTGAGATAGTGTCCAAAGCTTCAACGTCCATCCAGGAATCGGATGGCAGAGGGGAAGAAGCCATTCCTGAATCACTGAGTGTATGCCCCCAGGCCCCTGCATCTCCCACTCGATGGCAACAGTGAGGAAAGGGCATGCTTAAGTTCTCTTATTAATTCCAGTTCATTGCACAAGACACAATCCAGAATAGCTAATACTCTAGTGGGCTCAAACAAAAGCTGCTCGAAAAAGCCATCTCGTAGGCATTCCAGAAACACCCCTCCCCTTTTTAAATCCCACGCCAACTGATTTCCCCAATCTACCTGAATATTGAAATTCCCTATGACTTGCAACATTGTCCTTTTGGCATGCATTTTCTATCCCCCATATCCTTACTATTGTTTACAGGTCTGTATATGCCTCACATCAGGGTCTGTTTACCTTTTAAATCCCTTAGCTCTATTCTCAACAATTAAACATCTTCCAACCCTTTGTCACCTCTTTCAAATAATTTGATTTCATTTTTTAACAACAGAGCCATGCCACCCCCTGTGCGTTTCTGCCTGTCCTTTGAATACAAAGTGTATCATTGGACATTAAGCTCCCAGCTATAATCTTCTTTCAGCCATGATTCAGTGCGTACAATATCATACTTGTCAATCTGTAACTGTGCTACATGTTCATTGACCTCATTCCTTATATGTTGTGAAATTTCTTTTTTCAGCAGCAGTACAATGCAATATATAATAATTCAGAAAAAGCTGTGAATTACAGTAAGTATGTATATATTAAATAGTTAAATAAGTAGTACAAAAATAAAACTAAAAAATGTAGTGAGGTTGTGTTCACGGGTTCAATGTCCATTCAGATATCAGGTTGCAGAGGGGAAGAAGCTGTTCTTAATTGATGAGTGTGTGCTTCAGGCTCCTGTACCTCATTTCAGATGGTAGCAATGAGAACTGGGTATGTCCTTGGTGATGGGGGGGCTTAAAGATGGATGCTGTCTTTTTGAGGCATCGCTCCTTGAAGATGTCCTGGATCTACGAAGGCTAGGGCCCATGATGCAGCTGACTATGTTTACAACTCTCTGCAGCTTATTTTGATCCTGTGCAGTAGCCCCTCCCCAGTTCCAGATGGTGATAGAGCCTGTTAGACTGCTCTTCATGGTACTTCTGTAGAAATGTCTCAGTGCCTTTGGTAACATACCAAATGATCTCAAATGCCTAATGTAACATAGCCACTGTCGTACCTTCTTTTATCTACATCAATATGTTGGGCCTAGGATAGGCCCACAGAGATACTGACACCCAGTTACCTGCCTCAGTGACTATCACCCAGTGGCACTTACATCCACAGTGAAGTGTTTTGAGAGGCTGGTGCTGAAACATATCAGATCCTACTTATGTGGTGACTTGAATCCATTCCAGTTTGCCATCTGGAGCAACAGATCCACAGAAGATGCCATCTCATTGGCTCTTCACACAACACTGAAACATCTGGACAACAAAGATGCATGCATCAGGATTCTCTTTATCAATTACTGCTCAGCATTTAATACCCTCATCCCCCTCAAAATTAATCAGTAAACTCCATGCCCTGGGCCTTAATATCACCTTGTGCAACTGGATCCTGGATTTCCTCACTCACAGACCCCTGTCAGTTCAGAAAAGCAAAAACATCTCCAACACAATCTCCATCAGCACAGAAACAATGGGGGGGGGGGGGTTTGTATGTAGACCCTGCTCTACTCCCTTTACACCTATGACTGCGTGGATATGCACAGCTCCAACACCATATTCAAGTTTGCTGATGCCATCACTGTAATGGGCCATAACAAAGGTGGTGATGAATCAGCATACAGGAGATTGAAAATTTGGCTGAGTGGTGTCATAACGACAACATCTCACTCTATGTTAGCTAGACTAAGGAACTGATAGTAGACTTCAAGAGGTCTATGATCTAGTCCTTACTGGAGGCTCAGAGATGAAGATTGTATCTTTAAAGACCTAGGCATTACTATGTCAGAGAACCTATCACGGACCCATCATATAAATGCAAAGAAAGTACAACTGCCTCTACTTCCATGAGGAGTGTGCAGAGATTTGGCAAGAAATCAAAAACTTAGACAAATGTCTACAGAAGCATAGTTGGAAAGTGTTTTGACTGGCTGCATTATGGCCTGGTATGGTAACACCAATGTCTTAGAATGGAAAATAGTAGGGGATTCAACACAGTACATCACTGGTAAAGCTCCCTCAACCATTGATCTCATCTACATGGAACATTGTCATAAGAAAGCAGTATCCATAATCAAATATCCTCATCTCCCAAGTCATGCTCTCTTCTCGCTGCTGCCATCAGGTAGAAGGTACAAGTACCTCAGGACTTGCACCACTGGGATTTTATGAAGTTACTACCCCTCAGCCATCAGGCTCCTGAACAACAGAGAATAACTACACTCATCTATTGAGATGCTACCACTACAACATTATCTTATTTTAAGGATTCTTTACTTTGTTATTTCATTCTCTCATTATTTTTTGATATTTATTTATAGTTGCATATGCACAGTTTACTGTCTTATATGTGTTACGTATCCCGTAACTGGATAACTTACCAGCAAAGATAGAGAGGTCCATTGGAGTCTGATGGCACTATTTTCGAACGTTTTTATTCATAAAGGGGGGCACAAAAGTAAGGTTAATACAAGCATTCAGACCATATACATCGGCAAAACTCAATCTAAAGCGCGGGTATAGCAATAATCATCATTAAGAAATCATCTCGACGGTTGTCTAGGGGATAATATATTGTCCGTTGGAAATATAAAAGTCACTCAGAAGTCTGCAGGCTTCAGTCTTTTTGGGGAATTGCTGGGTTTCACGTTTTTCAGAGGGAGTGAGGAGAAACGGAAAAACTTGCCCGGGTCTTTGATGAAGCAACTCCATTGAATCAGGGGAGCGTTGTTTTCCTGGTATTAGTTCGAAGTCCTTCTCGGTATCCTCAGCCATCCACACCCCAGGCAGAGAAGTTACGGAGCGCACGTGGCTTTTGACTGGCTTCCAGCTATCACGGGAGCGTTGAGCAATCGAGTCCTTCTGGTGCGTCACTGGGGTACCGCCTCCTGCAGTCCCCTTTTATCTTGACTTGCAGAGTTGTAGATGTCCATCAAAGTAGGGTGATGCAATCCCCACCCCCACATTGCCCGAGGGTGTCCATATCTGTGGTAGCTGTCACGTAGCAGGGTCATGCACTTAGCACAGGTGTCTCTAAGAGCCATGGCCAAAACCGTTACATTGTCTCTCATTTTCCTGGGTCCGAGACCCGAATTAATAGTGCTCTTGCGATTCACCGGAAGGAGGGGGCTTCGGCCCCTCAGAGCCGTGGTACATTCATAACATATGCTCTACTTGATCTTTCATTGATCCTGCTTACAGTTACCATTCTATAGATCTGTGATTATGCCCACAGGAAGAAGATTCTCAGGGTTGTATGTGATGACATGTATGTACTCTGATAATAAAGTTTGCTTTGAACTTGAAATTGCTCACTCTTTCCTCTTCTAACCCCTCTATGAGGACTGGTATGTGTTCCCTCTTCTTACCCCTTTTGAAGTCTACAACCCGTTCTTTGGTCTCACTGAGGTTGAGTGGAAGGTTGTTGCTGCAACACTACTCAACTAGCAGATATATCTCGCTCCGGTACACCCTCCTGACACCATCTGCAATTTTGCCAATAGTTGTGTCATCAGCAAATTGATAGATGGCATTTGAGCTGTGCCTGGCCACACTGTCATGGGTGCAGAGAGAGCAGAGTACTGAGCTAAGCACACATCCCTGAGGTGCACCAGTGTTGATTGTCAGCTAGTGCGTTAACTGCTGAGTTGTAGTCAAAGAACAGCATCCTGGCATCAGGATTGAACACACTGATGGCAGAAGGGAAGAAGCTGTTCTTAAAATGCTGAGTGTGTGTCTTCAGGCTTCTATATTTCCCTCCCAGTAGTAGAAACACAAAGAAGGCATGTCCCATATGGTGAGGATCCTTACCACCTTCTTGAAGTACTGCCTCATGAAGATGACCTGAGTGGCAAAGAGGATTGTTCCAGTGGTGGAATCATCTAAGTCTACAAGATTCAGCAGCCTTTTGCGATCCTGTGCATTGGGGGCTCCATGCTGGATTCTGATGCAACCAGTCAGAATGCCTCCACCGTGCATTGTGGACTCAGCAGTCATGGTGTAAGTGGGCCATCTTCAGAGCAAGTAGCTAAGGTTTTGGCTCAAGAAGATTTGGCAAGGAGAGGCAGAGCTGAGTTTGGGATTTCTGTCAAGCTCCTGTTTGCTTATCTACATGTGCCCAGCTACAGTAATGAGCATAGAACCCAGGTCAGTGGTGTGCTCCACCTGCAGCATGTGGGGTACCTCAGAGACCACCTGACGACTACCCCAACAAGAAGTGCATGTGGGTGCAACGTCTTAGGGAATATTAGGGAACTAGAGCTGGATCTGGATGATCTTCAGCTCATTTGCCAGAATGAGAAGGTGATAGATAAAAACCCCAGGAAGGTAGTTAACACTTAAGTTGCAGGAGGCTGGGTGACTGTCAGAAGAGGGAAAAGGAATGGGCAGGTAGTGCAGACTACCCTTGTGGCCATTACCCTCAAAAACAGGCATGCCTCTTACAGTCAGGAGGGACACGTACAAGGTACAGAAGAGGTGGTTTGCACCCGAACTGGAAGGAACGATTAATATCCTAGCAGGAAGGTTTGCTTTCGCTGCACAGAGGGGTTTAAACTAGAGTTACAGGGGGACAGGAACAAGAGTGCTAGAACATTTAGTGGAGAGGTTGTGGATACATCAGACAAAGTCAGGAATCAAAAGGTTGAGCATGGTGTGACTAATAGCCTGAGCTGCATATATTTCAATGCAAGAAGTATCGTAGGGAAGGAAGATGAACTCAGGGCATGGATCAACACCTGAAATTATGATATTGTAGCTATTAGTGAGACATTGATTTGTGGGGGGGGGGGGGCAGGACTAGCAGCTCAATATTCCAGCATTCAGTTGTTTTAAATACAACAGAGTAGGAGGGATTGAAGGAAGAGGGTTGGTGTTATCAGTCAGGGAAAATGTCACAGCTGTGCTCGGTCAGGACAGATTGGAGAACATGTCTAGGAAGGAATTATGGGTGGAACTGAAAAATAACAAAGGTATGACCACTTTAATGGGGCTATATTACAGACCACCCAACATACTGAGGATTTAATGGAACAAATTTGCAGACTGTTGCAAGAGACATAAGATTGTTGTGGTAAATGATTTTAACTTTCCACATACTATAAAAGGACTACAGATAGAGTTTGTCATATGTGTACAGAAATGAGAGCGCATGCGATACTTGATCTGCTATTAAAGAATGCATCAGGGCAGGTGACAGAAGTCTGTGCAGAGTAATACTTTGCATCTAGTGATCACAATGCCATTAGTTTCAAAGTAAATATACAGAAAGGTAGGTCTGGTTCTCAGTTTGAGATTCAAAATTTGAGAAAGGCCAATTTTGATAATAATAGAAATAATCTGGCAAGAGTGGGTGTTTATAGAGTATACAAAATGGAAGAGAACACTTCAGAAGAAAATCAAGAGGACTAAAAGAAGGAATGAGTTTGCCCTAGCAGACCAAGTGAGGGAGAATCCTAGGGGATTCTACAGATGTGTTAAGAGCAAAAGGATTTCAAGGGACAAAATTGGTCCTCTGGAAGGACAGATTGGTAATCTATGTGTGGAGCCAGAGAGATGAGGGAGATCTTAAATAAATTTTTTGTGTCTGTATTTATTCAAGATACAGACACAGAGTCTATAGTAGTGTGGCAAAGTAGTATCAACTTCATAAACCCTATATAGATAGCAGAGGAAGAGTTTGCCGCCCTGAGGCAAATCCTCACAGAGGGATCAGAAGTGGAGAGAGTGAGCAGTTTCAAGTTCCTGGGTGTCAAGATCTCTGAGGATCTAACCTGGTCCCAACATATTGATGTAGTTATAACGAGGGCAAGACAGCGGCTATACTTTATTAGGAGTTTGAAGAGATTTGGCATATCAACAAATACACTCAGAAACTTCTACAGTTGTACTGTGGAGAGCATTCTGACATCACTGTCTGGTATGGGGTGGGGGGGAGGGGGCTATTGCACAGGACCGAAAGAAGCTGCAGAAGGTTGTAAATATAATCGGCTCCATCTTGGGTACTAGCCTACAAAGTACCTAGGATATCTTTAGGGAGCGATGTCTCAGAATGGCAGCATCCATTATTACGGACCTCCAGCACCCAGGGCATGCCCTTTTCTCACTGTTACCATCAGGGAGGAGGTTCAGCAGCCTGAAGGTACACACTCAGCGATTCAGAAACAGCTTCGTCCTTTTTGCCATCCGATTCCTAAATGGACATTGAATCTTTGGACACTACCTGACTTTTTAAAAAATATACAGTATTGCTGTTTTTTGCACTTTTTTGTAATCTATTCAATCTATGTGCTTGTTTATTTATTATTATTTTTATTTTATTTATTTTTTTCTCTCGCTGCTAGATTATGTTTTGCATTGAACTGCTGCTGCTAAGTTAACAAATTTCACGTCACATGCCGGTGATAATAAACCTGATTCAGATTCTGAATTAGGGTGGACAAATCCCCAGGACCGAACAAGCTGTTGCCTCAGAACCTGTGGGGGGCAAATGCAGAAATTGCTGGGGCCCTAGCAGAGATATTTAAATCATTCTTGGTGACAGGTAGAGGATTGGAGGATAAGCAATGTTTTTCCACTGTTCAAGAAAGGCTCTAAAATAAACCAGGAAATTACAGTCCGATGAGCCTGACATCAGAAGTGGAAAAATTATTGGAAGATATTCTAAGAGAACGGATATATAAGTATTTGAATAGACATGGACTGATTAAGTATAGTTAGCAAGATTTTGTGTGAGGTAGGTCACATCCAACCTATGTTATAGAGTTTTTTGAGGAAGTTACCAGGAGAATCGATGAAAGCAAGGCAGTGAATGTTGTCTACATGGATGTTAGTAAGGATTTGACAAGGACGCACATGGGAGGTTGGTCAGAAGATTCACTCACTCGGCACTCCAGATGAAGTAGTAAATTGGATTAGACACTGGCTTTGTTGGCAAGGCAGAGAGTGGTGGTAGATGGTTCCCTCTCTAGCTGGAAGCCTGGAACTAGTGGAATGCCGCAGGGATCGGTGGTGGGTCCGTCGTTGTTTATCATCTATCAACAGTGAGGAAGTCTAGCAATGCTTGCAGAGGAATCTGGACCAGCTGGAAAAATGAGCTGAAAATGGCAGGTGGAATTTAATGCAGACAAGTGCAAGGTGTTGTACTTCAGTAGGACCAACCAGGGTAGATCTTACACAGCAAAAGGTAGGGCACTGTGGAGTGTGATAGAACAAAGGTATTTGAGAATACCGGTACATAATTCCTTGAAAGTGACATCACGGGTAGATAGGGTCAAAAAGAATGCTTTTGGCACATTTGCTTTCATAAATCAATATATTGAGCACAGGAGATAAGGTGTTAAATTGAAGTTGGATAAGACATTTATGAAATCTAATTTGGAGTATTGTGTGTAATTTTGGTCACCTGCCTACAGGTAAGATGTAAAAAAGGTTGAAAGATACAGAGGAAATTTACCGGGTTGTTGGCTGATGTAGAAGATCTGAGTTATAAGGAAAGATTCAATACATTAGGACTTTATTCTCAGAATGTAGAAGACTAAGAGGAGATTTGATAGAGATATCCAAGATTCTGAGGGGTATACATAGGGTATACATACAAGCAGGCTTTTTCCACTGAGGTTGGGTGGGACTATAAACAGAGGTCATGGGTTAAGGGTGAAAGGTCAAATGTTTAAGGGGAAAATGAGGGGAAACTTACTCACTCAGAGGGGCATGAGAGTGCGGAATGAGCTGCCAGCTTAAGTGGTGCATACAAGCTTGATTTATACATTTAAGAGAAGTTTTGATAAGTACATGGAAGCTAGCGATATGGAGGACAGTGGTCCTGATGCAGGTTGATGGGAGTAGGCAGTCTAAATGGTTTATCATGGACTAGATGGGCTGAAGGGCCTGTTTCTGTGCTATACTTTTCTATGACTGAGGGGAAACAGCAGCAACTAAGTCTCTGGCACCAAGTTTGGCTCTGTGGCTCAGAGGGGAAGGGGGTGAAGAGGAGAACAGTGGTGAAAGGAGATTGAATATTTTGGAGAATAGACAGGGGATTTTGTGGATGTGAAAGAGACTCCTGGATGTTATGTTGCCCCTCAGGTGCCAGGGTCAGGGACATTTCATTTCGGATCCATGGCATTCTTAAAGGGGAGTGTATACAGCCTAAAGTTGTTGAACATGTTGGTATCAATAACATAGGTTGGAAAAAGGATGAGGTCCTGGAGAGGTAATATAGAGAGTTCAGTAGGAAGCTGAAAAGCAACACCTCAAGACTACTAGTTTCTAGTTTGCTGAATGTGCCACACATCAGTGAGGGAAAGAATAGGTTGATTTGGCAGATGAATGTCTGGCTGAAGAATTGGTTTCATATCTATGGATCATTGGGATTTCTTCTGTGGAAGGCATTACTGTACAAACTGGACAGCTTACACCTGAGCAACACATGAAGGGTCTCAGCCCAAAGTATCAGCTGTTCACTCTTTTCCTTAGATGCTGCCTGGCCTGATGAGTTCCTCCAGCATTTTGTATGTGTTGCTGTAAAGATTCTAGGATGTTTTCAATTCTCGTTGGGGATAGCCATGAGAATTATAGATCGATGAGTCTAAAGTCAGTGGTTCACAAGCTATCGGAGAGGATTCTTAGAGACAGGTTTTATGAGCATTTGGAGAGGCATAGTCTGATAAGGGTGAGTCAACAGGCTTTGTAAGGAGCAGGCCTTGCCCCTCACAATTCTTGAATTCTTTGAGGAAGTGACAAAACAAATTGATGAAGGTAGAGCAGTGTATGGATTTTAGTAAGGCATTTAATGACGTTTCCTGGATCCCATACCTCCTGAATTTCTGAATGAGCCAACCATTTGGGAACTTTGTCAAATCTCTTAGTAAAATCCATATACTGCTTTACATTTAGAAAGGTTCGACACAGCTTCCTTGTTTTTATTCTCTTTGCTTCCACTGATTAAAAAACCAGAAGCAGGGAAGGTACACTGGGCTACAGGTACAATTGAAACACAGAAGCTTTAGACTCCCACTTCCTACTGGTGAATGCAGTTCCTGAAATTAAAAATAAAATTGAGAAAGATTGCTGTATCAGGGAGAAATCAGGGACTGCTGTGTACTTTACTTCATAGAAACATGACAAACCCCCACAAATTTGGACACAGCTCTGCAGCACGATGGCTTCAGCATTCACCATCCCGACATGTCAGTTGAGTCTTTTAAAGGTAGAGGAAGGAGAGTATCCTTCATGATTAACTCATCATGAGGCACAAACGTGACGGTTCTGTCTCAGCTCTGCTCACCTGATCTGGAACATCTAGCCATCAAGGGTCACCTATTCTATCTGCCAAGAGAGGGTCTGTTATCATCCTGGTAGCAGTGTATATCCCACCTCAGGTTCACATCAGGCAGGTTCTGGAGGAGTTGAGAATCCTGATCAGCAGTCTTGAAACAGCACAGTCTGATGCCTTCCTATCATCGAGGGGATTTCAACCAGGCCAGCTTAAAGAAGTCTTTGAACAACATATCACCTGTGGAACCAGAGGAGCCAACACTTGCCCACTTTTATACCACCATTAAGAATAGTCTCTGTACCATCTCACACCCACACTTTGGAAAGTCTGAACACCGGGCTATACATCTACTCCTTTTGTATAGGCAGAGACTAAAGACTGCAGCATTAGAGGTAAAGACCAAGAAGGTATGGTCAAGAGAGGCGGAGGAGTGCTTACAAGGCAGCTTTGAGTAAGCAGACTGGACAATATTCAGGGATTCATCTTTGAATCTGAATGAATATGCCACAGTTGCCACCAACTTCAGCAAGATCAGTCTGGACGAATGTGCCTTCGAGCACATACCAGACACATCAAAACCAAAAGCTATGGATGAACACATTGATTTGTAGCTTGCTGAGTGCTAGATCTGTGGCACTCAATACTGGTGATACAAGAAGCCCAAATATGACCTACAGAAAGCTAATTTAAGAGTAAGAAAAATAATTCCAAATGAAGGTAGCTGCGAGATATTTTCAGGCCATTACTTCCTACAAGGTGAAGCCTAACATCAGGAATGGCTATGAAGATTCATTACCAGATGAGCTCAATGCCTTTTATACACACTTTGAAATGGAGATTAAAACAACACCTGGGCAAATCTCTGCATCATCTGGTAACCCTGTAATCTCTGTCTCAGAGGATGACATCAGAGCATCTTTCATGAGGGTAAAGGAGTCAGGCTCAGATGGTGAACCTGGTAGGACACTGCAAACCTGTGCCAACCAACTGGTGAGGGTGTTAAAGGACATCTTCAATCTCTCGCTGCTGCAGTCAGAGTTTCCTACCTGCTTCAATAGGGCAACAATCACACCAGTGCCCAAGAAGTGGAGAGTAAACTGCCTCAATGACTACTGCCCAGCTACACTCACATCTACTGTGATGAAGTGCTTTCAGAGTTTAGCCATGGCCAGAATCAACTCCTGCCTAAGCAAAAGCTTGGACACAGTGCAATTTGCCTATTGCCACAATAGGTCTTCAGTGGATGAAATCTCACTGGCTGTCCACTGATCCTTAGATCACCGGACAATAGTAATATCTATGTTTGACTGCTCTTTATTGATTACAGCTCAGCATTCAACACCATCATACTGTCAGTTCTAATCAATAAGCTCCAAAACCTGGGCCTCTGCATCTCCCTTTGCAACTGGATCCCTGACTTCCTCATTGGGAAACCAGAACCAGTGTCGATTAGATAACATGTCCTGCTCGTTGACAGTCAACACTGGCGGGCCTCAAGGGTGAGTGCTTACCCACTGCTCTACTCTTTCTGCACAGCTTAAAGACCAACTATAAATTTATCACCTTACTACATAAGGTTCTTTCTCTGGCTTCTCCCATGAAGCCAAAATCTAATCCAATTTTCTACCTCATCCTGAATGCCAAGCGACTGAACCTTCTTGACCAGCCTCCCAAGTGGGACTTTGTCAAAGGCCTTGCTCAGGTCCACATAGACAACTTTCACTGTCTTTCCGAGTAACCTCCTTAAAAAATTGGTTAAATTCAACCTCCCGTAGGCAAAGCCATGATGACTGTCACTAATCAGGCCCTGTCTATCCAAATACTTATACTGTATATCTGGTCTCATAGAAGGATTTCCAATCATTTACCCACTACTTAAGCCATGTTTGTGGGCTTATAATTTATCTCCTTCCAGAATACAGTGGTGTCTGGTTAAGTGGGTCAGGATCAATACATTTTTGACCCAATTAAGTGGATGCTCCAATTAGCCAAATTTTCCTGGAAATAGTTAAAAAGGTATATAAAAGACAAATTCTGCTGTAATATTGTGTGTCAGTTACTAATAGCTATTGTCGGATGAATTCATCCACTATACGCTACCATATTCTTTTAATTGATTTGTTATGAATGTACCACAGCTCTGAGGGGCCGAAGGGGCAGGAGCAGCCCCCTCCTTCCGGAGAATCGCAAGAGCACTATTAATTCAGGTCTCGGACCCAGGCAAATGAGAGACAGTGTAACGGTTTTGGCCATGGCTCTTAGAGACACCTGTGCGAAGGGCAAGACCCTGCTACGTGACAGCTACCACGGATATGGACACCCTCGGGCAATGTGGGGGTGGGGATTGCATCATCCTACTTTGATGGACATCTACAACTCTGCAAGTCAAGATAAAAGGGGACTGCAGGAGGCGGTACCCCAGAGAGACGCACCAGAAGGACTCGATCGCTCAATGCTCCTGTGATAGCTGGAAGCCAGTCAAAAGCCACGTGCGCTCCGGAGTTGCTTCGTCAAAGACCAGGGCAAGTTTTGTCGTTTCTCCTCACTCTCTCTGAAACACGTGAAACCCAGCGATTCCCCAAAAAAGACTGAAGCCTGCAGACTTCTGAGTGACTTTTATATTTCCAACGGACAATATATTATCCCCTAGACAACAGTCGAGATTATTTCTTAATGATGATTATTGCTATACCCGCGCTTTAGATTGAGTTTTGCCAATGTATATGTTCTGAGTGTTTGTAATAACCTTACTTTTGTGCCCCCCTTTATGAATAAAACCATTCGAAAATAGTGCCATCAGACTCCAACGGACCTCTCTATCTTTGCTGGTGAGTTATCCAGTTACGGGATACATAACAGATTGTAAATTAACATAATCAGGGCAGACACCTAGAGCAGATAATGGTCTGCCTTTGTACAATGCTTTCAACATTTGCATCCTCCAAATCTTCATTTTCATTGTAAAACTCAAAATGATTGTCAATAACTTCAAACTCTTTGTAGTTCCAAATTTGTTGAAGTAGTGAAGTCATTTCTTTTTTACTTCCAACCATCTCTGACATTTCCAAGCCTGATTGCTTGAAACTGTAGTGAGCAAACCAGTTCTGAATTGTCTTACTGTTTACTTCTCGCCAAATATCAGTGACCAAAATCACTGCTTTTGAACACAAACACATGTAAATGATGATATTTTTAAAAACTGTTCACTCTAAGCACAGTGCCGTGCCCAATGGCCACAGTAACTGAACGTGACTAACCTATTTAGAAACTGTTTGGCAAGAGTCTATTGTCCCAATTAAGTGGCATAGTGTCCCAAATAAACAAAAGAAATCCCAGCTATTTGATCAATTATTTCTAGTTCTTTAAGAAATGTTCCAAATAAATGGCTGCCCCAAAAAACTGTTGGCCCAAAAGTCACTGTATTTTGTACCTGGAAGTATTTAATGCCCAGTCCATTGTCTTTTTAAGGCAAGTTTATTTTATCAATAGCACATCACACTCCTGGCTATTTGAGCTTGAAGTTCCTGAACCTTATTTACAATAACACCCTGCTCACTGATATACATATATTGTTAATGGAACTGTACTGAAATATGTGTTTTACGTTCTGTGTTTCACTCTTCTTTTTGTTGCTGTTTGTGCAATATTTTTATGTGCGGAGGGAGGAGGGTTTGATGTTTATCTTTGAACTGTTTGGTTCCATTGTTCTTTGTTTTGTGATTGTGAGGAAAATGAATTTCAATGTCATATACAGCAACGATACTTCAATAATAAACGTGCTTTGAACTGAAGTTAGTTGTGATTTCATTTCCAATGATCCTAGTAAAATCATAACACTAACCACTAACGTAACCGAGTGTGAACTATAACTGAGCAATGTGTAAACTGATATAACTATTAGAAGATTAAGGAGGAACACATATGATTTAGGGAGGAGTGGTGGACAAGAGTGTCAGGAAGCAACTGTATCTTTTAGTGCCACAGCCTTATCTGGCTGAGATCACTTCTCTATCACAAAGAATAAACAAAGTGAACAAAAATATTTTTAAACTAAACAATAGAGCAGGAAGATTTTTGGTGAAGGACTCAAATGAAACATACCAATTAGGAGCAGGAGCAGGCCAACCAGCCCCTTGTGCCTGCTTCATCATTTACAAAGATCATGATTACAATCTTAATACTACATTTCAGTAAATCCATGGCAACCTTTCACGTCCTTGATTATCAAGTATCTATATCTGCCTTAAAAAAATTCAAAATCTCTGCCTCTAATACTTTGAAGAAGCAAGTTCCAAAAGCACATGACCATCTGAGAGGGAAAAAATCGTACCTCATCAATTATTTAAATAGTGATCCCTAGATATAGATTTTCTATATACACAATGTTAATACTCATCAGGATCTTATATATTTCAAACAAATCCTCGTTTAACCTCCAAAAGCCCAACTGTCAAACATTCCTTCACAAGGAAACATAGCCATTCTAAGAATCATTCTAATTTCCTTCTCACACACAAATAATCCATTTTAAATAGGGAAAGCAGTGCTACACTCAGTACTTCAGATAAGGCAGTGACAACTGTACGAGAACAAATTAAATTAATTAGAAAATAAGCTAGAAACAGTGCACCACGGTGGAAAACAGAACATTAATTTATTAAACCAAGCAGAAGGCAAATGTGATTAAAGCAATAGAAGGACAGATCAGAGTTTGTGGTCCGTTTATGTGATCTAGTCTCAAAAGGATGGAACGCAAAGAGAACAATTGAATAGCTACGGATGCAGATGTGGCTTGGGACTTGTGACATGGTAGCCATGATTGACCAGGCTATAAGGTAGAAACTCTAGATTTAGTTCCTATTGAAGATCTACAGGAATGATGGGGGGCAGTGTTAGAGGAGGAGGATCAATCTAATTTATTAAGGATTGAACCAAGTGACTGAGTGGTTATAATGAGAGTGAGCAAGCTGTAGAGACATGTATGGATATAATTAAGAAACAAGAAAGGATTTATGAATCCAATGGGAGTTGTACATAGGCCTTCTAATAATAGTTGTGAAGAGAAATATTAGATTAATGGAGGAAATAAAGAGCAAAAATGAGGGGAGGGGTATTTAATGAGGTATTTTAACTTCCATATAATTTGATATCAGTAAAATAATTCATGTCTGGATTTCTAGAAGGTGCTCAGATTCGCAGTTTTCAGTTATATGTGCGGATGTTAGGGAGAAGGTGGTAATATTGGATTTAGTAATGAGCCAGATTAAGTTAAGAGCCTATCTAACAGCGCCTTATCATCATTGCCCCTTATAGTATTTGAAGAAGGGAAACATGAAATGAAATAGCAAACTAAGATTTAGGGAATGCTTTATATAGAAAGACTTGGAATATACAGGAACATGCTGCAGCTAATGCCCCCTTCATACTAATTACTGAGTAGATCAACCTGAAGAGCTGTAGCCAATTCTGATGGAAGATTTATTGGTTTTGGAGAGGGGCAATGTAATTTATCTGGACAATGAGACAATACAGAAACAAGTTGGATTTCCCCAATACATACTTAGAAGGTTGAATGGTGATTTGATTTAAGTGTTTAGATTTAGTGGGAAATTAATATAATGGAAGCTCAGACTTAAAGCATTTGCTAGGCAGTCTGGAGGGAGGATAATGAAAAATTCTCTTAGGATGGAAGGGACAATGATACAGACTAAAAGCATTGTCATTTTAGAGAGTACCTGGAATTTTACTTTAAGAGCTGGAAGATGAAATTAAGCTAGGTTGCTTTTTTTTAATCTAGCACAGACACAATGACCTGAATAGCTTCCTGCTGTCAGAACATTTTTATCATTGTGCAAGTGGTAGTGTTGGCTGTGAACAGAATGTTTGCCAGGAGTGTTTACTGTATTAGGACAGATTAGCAGGGTTGAATCTATACTCAGTGGAGTCCAGAAAAATGAGAAGGGTATCCTCTCACTGGAACATTTAGAATTTGGAACAAGAGATCAGCCATTCAGGACCAAGATGAGAAGAACTTTAGCAAGTAGCATAGCAGCTATTACAGTTTGGGGCATTTGGGAGTTTGGAGTTCAATTCCGCACTGTTCTGTATGGAGTCTCTGTACGTCCTCCCCGTGGAATACGTGGGTTTTCCTTGGGTGCTCCGGTTTCCTCCCACAGTCCAAAGACATACCGGATAGGTCAATTGGTTATTGTAAATTGTCCTGTGATAAGTTCAGGGTTAATTGGGGTCGTGGGCTTGTATTGTTAATAAGTAAATGAAGTGGACTGTAAGTCTTCGGAATTCCATTCCTCAAGACAGGGAAATTGCTCAGCCCTTAGGTATGTTCAAGATTGAGGCTGAAAGATTAAAGGAAACAGAGGATGTGGGGTTAGTCACAGAGCCACACAACACAGAAAAAGGCCATTGTGTCCACGCTGACAAAGTACTCACCTATACAAAGCCCAGTTTCTCGCGCTTGGCACACATACTTCCATGAGTAGCTGGGATAATGAACAAAGCAAAATCATGACTTTTGTGAATGACAGAGTTGGGTTGCAGAGCTCTATTGCTTCTAGAACATGGACTACAGTACATGACAGCATAGAGATGTTGTACTGACCTTTGACCTATCCTAAAAGCAACCTAACCATTCCCTCCCGCATAACTCTCCATTTCCCTTTCATCTGTGTACCTATCTAAGTGTCTCTTAAATGTCCGTAATATATCTGCCTCTGCCACCATCCCTGGCCACACACTCCACACACTCCACACACCACTCACTCTCTGTATAAAAAGTTTATCTCTGACATCCTCCGTCCTACTCGTCAAACCGATCACCTTAAAATTATGCCCCCGTATTAGCCATTTCTGTCCCGTGAAAAGTCTCTGGCTGCCCACTCAATCTCTGCCTCTTGTTACATTGTACATCAAGTCACTTCTCATCCTCCAGCACTCCAAGAAGAAAATCCCTGGCTCGCTCAATCATTCCTCATAAGACCTGTTCTCTGATCCAGGTAGCATCCTCGTAAATCTCCTCTGCACACTGGACAAATCTTCCACTTCCTACCTATAAAGAGGCAACCAGGACTGAAGGGTTTTGGCCTTAAATTTTGACTTTACTATTTTTCTAGGTGCTGGCTGGTCTGCTGAGTTCCTCCGGCATTTTGTCTGTGTTGCTTGGGTTTCCAGAATATTCAGATTTTTTCTTGTTTATGACTGAATACATATTCTAAGTTTTGGACAACTGAAGCATTACATTGCGACTCTTCAAAACAAACCTCCTACTAATGAAGGTCAACACGTCATAAAACACTTAACCAATCTATCAGCTTGCATGGCAACTTGAGGGATCTATGGACATGGACCCCTAGACCCCTATGTTCCTCCACATGGCTAAGAATCCTGCTATTAACCTTGTGTTTGCTTGATTGTTAAGGATGTGGTTACAGGATACTTTGAGGCACATGATAAATTAGGCAAAAGTTTGCATGGTTTACTTAAGGGAAAATCTTGCCTGACAAATCTGTTGGAATTCTTTGAGGAAATAACAAGCAGTATAGACAAAGAAAAATTGGTTGATTTTGTGCATTTGGATTTTCAGAAGGCCTTTGACAAGATGCCACACATGAGACTACTTAACAAGATAAGAGCCCATGATATTACAAGAAAGATGCTAGCATGGATAGAGTATTGGCTGATTGGTTGGAAGCAAAGCATGGGACAAAGGGAGACGTTTCTGATTGGCTTCTGGTGAGCTCAGTATTAGAACCAATTCTTTAAATGTTGTTTGTTATTGATTTGGGTGACAGAATTGATGGCTTTGTGGCCAAGTTTGCCGATGATATGAAGATAGGTAGTGTTGAGGAAGCAGAGTGGCTGAAGGAGGACTTGGGCAGATTAGGAGAATGGGCAAAGAAGTGGCAGATGGAATACAGAGTCAAGAGATGCCTGCTCATGCACTTTGGCAGAAGGAATACAAGCACAAACTTTTCTAAGTGGGAAGAAAATTCAAAAATCCAAGGTGCAAAGGTTCCTGAAAGCCTTTGTTTAAGATTTCCTAAAGGAGGAAGGCGAGTGCAATGTTAGCACTCATTTCGAGAGGAGTAGAATATAGTTTCAAGGATGTAATGTTGAGGCTTTATAAAGCACTGGTGAGGCCTCACTTGGAGTATTGTAGCAGATTTGGGCCCTATCTAAGAAAGGATGCACTGACATTGGGGAAAGTTCAGAGGGGGTTCACGAGAATGATTCTGGGAATGAATGAATGAAAGGCTTATCGTATGAGCAGTGATTGATGGCCCTGTGTCTCTACTTGCAGGAATTTAGAGGAATAAGGGGTGGATCTCATTGAAACCTATCAAATGTTGAAAGGCCCAGATGGAGTGGATATGGAGAGAATGTTTCCTATGTGGGGAAGTCCGGAACCTGAGGGCTCAGATTCACAGTAGAGGGACATCCATTTAGAACCGAGATGAGGAAGGTGGTGAACCTGTGAAATTCATTGCCGTAGACGGTTGTGGAGGTCAGATCATTGGGTATATTTAAGGCAGAGGTTGATAGGTTCTTTTTTAGTCAATGCATGAAAGGTTGTGGGGAAAAGGCAGGAGAATGGTTTGATGTTCATCAGTCATGATGAAATGGCAGAACAGATTTGATGGGCCAAATAGCCTAATCCTGCATGTTCTCTTCTCACTGCTGCTATCAGGAAGGTGGTACAGGAACCTTAGGACCAGCACCACCTGGTTCATGAATAGACACTACCCCTCAACCATTAGGCTTTTGAACTAGAGCGGATGACTTCATTCAACATCACTCGCCCCAATGCTGAACTGTTCCCACAACCTATGGGCTCTCTTTCAAGGACTCTTCATCTCATGTTATTGTTATTTATTGCTTTTTTTTTGTCTCTTTCAATTTGTATTTGCAGTTTGTTGTCTTTTGCACACTGTAGACTATTATTACCATTGTGTTGGCACATGGTCTAGTGATCTGAAGGTCACTGGTTCAAGCCTCAGCTGAGGCAGCGTGTTGTGTCTTTGAGCAAGGCACTTAACACATTGCTCTGCGACGATACCAGTGCCAAGTTGCTTGAGTCCTTGGACAACACCAATGGCACGAAGAGGGGAAGGCTTGCAGCTTGGGCAACTGCCGGTCTCCCACACCCCAGACTTGCACTCTGGAAACCTTCCAAGGCACAAATCCATGGTCTCACAAGACTAACAGATGCCTATCATGGTTACTGGATTTATTGAGTATGAAAATAAATCCCATGGTTCTACATGGTGACATTTATGTACCTTGATAATAAATTTACTTGGAACTATGACTATAGCAGCCTGTTTCTCCCTTTTCTCACTGTTACCATCAGGTAGGAGATACAGAAGCCTGAAGGCACACACTCAGCGATTCAGGAACAGCTTCTTCCCCTCGGCCGTCCGATTCCTAAATGAACATTGAACCCTTGATACCACATCACTTTTTAAAATAAAGAGTATGCTTGTTTTCTGCACATTTAAAATATATTCAATGTATGTATACTGTAATTGATTTACTTATTATTTATCTTCTCTTTTATGTATTGCATTGAACTGCTGCTGCTAGGTTAACAAATTTCACGTCACATGCCGGTGATAATAAACTTGATTCTGATTGTTTTACACTGTCCTCACAATTGTTAAGGCCCCTCACATTGGTAAATACAGGAGCAAAGTATTCATTAAGTACCTCCTCCAGCTCCAGGCACATACCTCACTCTAGTCGTCCTCCTGTTCTTCACATATGCGTAGAATGCCTTGGGTATTTTTCTAATTCTACAGATCATGCATTAAATTGAAGGTACTGTTCATAGCAGCAGATATTTCAAAGACTAGAAAAGACATTTATTTTGGGTCAAAGACACAATGGATTTTTTTTACCTCACTGAATGGAATCTCAAATTAACCAGCTGCAAGGATATACAAAAAAACAATTAACATCTTGAGGAAAAAAAAAGCAGATCAATGTGAACATTAATAGAACTGTTCTTCATTGATTACAAGGGGCCAGTTTTGACTTGATGGTTGAATGGCCTTCTCCAGAGCCATAGCTATTCCATTACACTATCAAAATTGCACAACTAACACTCACAAGGCTTCTTTTAATCCAGGAAAAATCAATCAAGAATTTGTGTGTTCCCACTGCAGGACATCCAGGGCCAATGGCTACACACAATTTATTCTTAAAATAATTGCTGCAACAAAAAGGAAATGTGGCATTTATTTCACCTGTATGTTTTAGAAAGATAGAACTTTATTTTTGATGTTGAATACATTCTGTCCAATATGCACAAATATATGTATGCCATCTTGAATGTCTGATATAAAGCTATACAGGTGTCTTCCACTTTACAAATGTTCACTTTACGTCACTTTGCTTTTACAAAAGACCTACATTAGTAATCTGTTTTCACATTACAAAGAGGATTTTCGCTTTTACGAAAACTTTTCCCATATAAATTAATGGTTCTTTGCTTTACGCTATTTTGGCTTAAGAAAGATTTCATAGGAACACTAACTTTGTAGGGGAGGGTGAGACACTGTACTGGCAATATCATGAACCATGTATCAAAGCAATTCTTGCAGCTTGAAGTTTCAGATATTGCCCTTTCTGCTCATCAATTCCATTTATTGGTTTAAAAAACTTTAAATTTATTGTGAAATTATGGAGATGGACTGTGCTGTTTTGCAAATACTTGCTCATTAGTACCAGTGATGCTCCTGAAGACCAGGAGGCTGATATCAGTCTGTTGTTTAAGGGTAGAAAGGACAAGCCGGGCAACTATAGGCTAGTTAGCCTAACATCGGGGGTGGGGGTGGGGGGGTGGAATTAGACTCACAGAAAAGTACAACACAGAAACAAGCCCTTCCATCCAGCTAGCCTATGCTAACCATTTAACCCACCCATTCCCAATTCAGGAAGAAATTCTGATAGAAAGCATCTACCAGCATTTGGATAGAAAGTCTGATGAGTCAGCATGGCTTTCTGGGTGGAATTTTGTTCTCGATTAATTTTTTAGATTTTTTTTTGAAGACGTAACCAAAAGTGTGAATGAGGGCAAGACAATGGATTCAAGATTAGTTGAGAGGTGGGTGGTGACTGAAGGTTACTTCTCAGAGTAGAGGTTGGTGAGCTGTGGTGGGTTGCAGGGGCCAGTGTTGGAACTGCTGTTATTTATTATTTATGGAAATGATTCTGGATGTAAATGCACAAGGCTCAATCAGTAAATTTGCACATTATACAAAATTAGGAAGATTTGTTGACAATGAAGGTTATCACAGAATACAAGGTGATCTTGATCAATTAGGGAGGTAGACTGAGAAGTAGCAATTGGATGTTAACAGAGGTATCAGAAGTGGAAAGTCTGAGCCATTTCAAATTCCTGGGTGTCAATATCTCAGAGGATCTATTCTGTACCAACATATCAATGCAGCTATTGCGAAGGTACAACAGCAGCTACATTTTGTTAGGAGGAGTTTGAGATTTGGTATGTCACCAAAGACACTTGCAAATTTCTACCAGATGTACTGCAGAGAGCATTCTAACTAGCTACATTACTGTCTGGTGATCAAAATAAGCTGCAGAGTTATAAACTTAAAGCTGCAGAGTAATAAGTCATGGGCACTAGCTGCTATAGTATCAAGGACATCTTCAAGGGGAAATGCTTCAAAGGATCCATCATTGTGCCGATGATGTTACTATTAAAGTTGAAAGGCTGGCCAAATTATGCTCCAAGGTGTAACCACATTTAGAGATTAGACAGAATCCAGATCATTTTTAAATTCACGCTTGAGTGCCTCCTTTGGATAGAAGTGCTAGAGAAATTTTAAAATATATGTTATATACAAAATGTTAACACTGTTCTTTAAGTTATCTGAAGTATCTAAGTACTATTCATTGTGTTACACAAAACACACATTATATAAGTTAATGCTAAATCAATTTTTTATTTAGTTATAAACTACAGAAATTTATTAAATTAGAGAACAGCTATGATTCACCATTTAATGGAAAATCTTTAAAAATTGAAATTCAACCCCTAATTGTACATGCGTTGGAATCACATCTGGAATTTCCAGTTGGCGGACAATTTCCCTCCATGGCGCTCTGACATATTGGGAAATCATGTATGTGGCAAGTTACAGCAGCGGTTTGTCTTTGTCTTTTGCCGGGTGAGTTTTTTTTAAAAATAAGAGATCACCAGCTCTTAATCCAGCAGGATGGAAAGCGTGCAAGAGAGCCGGCCAGATTTGAACTCGGGACCTCTCGCCCCACAGTTCAGCGCTAATGCCACTACGTCACCATCCAGGCAAATTGTACATTACCACATGGCAAATATGTCTCAGGGACAGGACACAATCATAGCTGAATTTAAAGTATTCCAGCTTCTTGGAACCAAACATTCAGAACCGAGCAGTGCTTGCCTCTTTCACAAACTCAGGATTATGACAAGTTCATAGTTAAATGATGAATATTTAAAACATAAAATATTTAATCCAGACTAAAAGCAAGATAAAGCAAGCATTTATTCAAATATTCTTCCAGAAATTAAAAAATCTGTTCCAATTTTATTCCATCTGGAGCAAACCAAACAGAATAACTGATACTGCTATTAAAACACTATCACATACTCTCCTTCTCTCATACACCAACAGATAAAAGGACACAAGAAAATAGGATAGAAAGAATTATGCACCTGACTAGATACGATTTGAACAAGTCAGTACACCGATTAGCTTTCTTGGAATGATCAAGTAGACATATTAAGAACATATTTACAGAACAGGCTTTAGTTAATTTATTCCAAATCTTCAGGGACTGAAGGATATCCAGTGAAGAAGCTGGTGGTACAGTTTGACAGTGTTTTCTTTTTCTTTTTGTTAAATGTATTCTTCAAGTCTTCATTCTCCTTCAGTGGTTTACGAATTAGCTTCAGCTTTGTTTGCCCAAGGTCAGTGATGTCAGTTAGAACCTGAAAGAACAAAAAGAGTTCTAATTAGCAACAACTTCGTGCTTCCTCTACCAAATGATTTTCTGATGAATTTTCAATATTTGTACTTCCCAATGATATGTGGAAAATCTAGCTGGATTCATTTCTGTCACAAACAATGCTCTCATTTCGATGTGGATCATGAGACCACATCTTAGAGATCTCTTCACTACTAGTGTATGACATCAGCACTTAATTTACTCAGAAATTTGTATGTTCCCTACATTTAAATTCCTTTTAATTTTCCTAAAAATGTATAATGTACTGTACTTTGCATCAATCTTTCTATACTCAAGTCAATCAAACCAATAATAGGATGGGCATTCAAAGAACATTAAATATAATGTTTCATCAGTATTTTAAATTTTTTTCTTGTTACAAATGATACAAGATTCCAGTAAACAAAGTAATAGCCTTACCTTATCAGCAGAGCTGACACTGAGTGGCTCAAAGAAGCGAGACTCCGATTCAGTGGGATCATCCAGTTTAATAGATCCCTCAAAATCATTTTCATCAAACACATCTTGTTGCTATAAAGATGAGTAGAAAAAGTTTGGATAGCAGAGTAAAAGAGACAAGGTAGAAGACTCAAAGCACTGAAACCAAGTTGAAAATGTTTCTGCTTGGCAGGACGTCATTGTGAACTTTTAAAAAAATTCAGATACAACAACTGATCCCAAATCTTCATGTTAAGCATTCTGATCCAGGATATTATTTCCTATACTTTATCACCTACAGTAAATGATCAGGCATCAACTCTGCAGCACAGGATAATACATGGATGTATTATCCTGCCTGGTTAGTGCATCTTTAATAAATGCTTGTGTTGCTCATTCTACAGAAGTTTAAGTGATCTGCACTCTCTTTTCCTACATAGTTGAATTACGTTTGCCACCTTTTAATCTGTGTGAACCTTTCTCAGATCTGTGCAAGTTTAAAGATGGTAATGAGTATATCCACCATCTCCATGGCGGTATCATTCAAAACCCTAGAATGGAGTTCATCAGGTCTTGGGAACATATCACCTTTAGTCTTGGTAATTCCTTTATTAAGAATTTTGCTAATACTAACTGGTTTGTGCTTTTACTCCCCTGCTATCCAGACCCAAAGTCCTCCACTATATCTTTCTATATCTTGTACTGTAAAGACAAAACATTGGTTTAATTTTTAGCCATTTCCTTACTCCCCAAGTTTTGCTTTACATCTGTATGAGAATCTTGTTAACTTCAGCCTTTTCAAAAAGGACGATGCTTCTATAGATGTCTGTGTTTCTCAGCAGCCTACCCTTTTATTCTACTTTCCCTATGCTTAAAGATTTGCATCAAAATTGATTAATTGTCTAGGGAATCATTCAATAGTCTTATAAAAGTAGAGTACAGGCTGCTTGAGTTTGGTCCAACTTTCTGGCATTCTGAATGTCGTGCCCAATTTGGGTGGGGGAGGTGGAGAGCCAGAGAATTGAATCTTCAGGCCTACAAAGTGTTAATAATCTAGAGGGCTGTCATTGTTGGATACAACTGAACACTGACCAATAAGTGGCACCAAAATGTCCATCCAAGTGACATCCTACTTCAAAGATGTCATCTCAAACCAAAGGAGAACCAAATAAGTCCAAGACAAGGTAGGTATCCTAGATGGAAAACACAGATCTGTACCACAAACTGTAGATATCAGACCAGATAGAATAAACAGTGTATGCAGTGAATCCTTATAATTATCCTTAAACTACCTGCCACTTCCATTCAATCATTACTTTTGACTACACAATAGGCTTATAATTCCCAATGTGAGGTAATATCCTCTGCATAGAAATTGGATGAAAGGGTGGACACTTAGTCCAAAGATCATAATCTAAAGCTCAAGTCTGCAGACTCACTTCTTTGCTGAAGTTATTCAGACTTTGTACAAATTCAGATATCTCTGTACAGATTCAAGAAAATACTCTAGAATTCAATTGTAGTAAAGCAAATAACTAGCTGAAATAGAATTTGTACTAGCAGCAATCATGGATAAATGTACTTTATTTTTGGTGCGTGGGGTACCGTGAACTACTGAATCCTAATGATATGGCATTTTGCATTGTGAAAATTTGTGCTCTATTTACTTTGATACAGGAATGTAGAAATTTCTCCTCGTCATATAGATCAATGGCACACACCCATAAACAGGGAAAACTCAAACCTTCACCCTTCTACTAAGCTGATTAATGTGGTTTTAGGAACATCAGCACATGGGAACCGAGTTTGGGGAAAGAAACCCAATGCTGAAGGTGTGTTTTCTTACCATATTAAGACGATTGTGACACTGTTCAGTGAAGCACCTGCAGTGATCTCCACAATCCATTTTATTTTTCCTGCATTTGCATTGCCGGTTGGCACAGCGACCTTTGCAGGAACACTACAAAAGGGAAACCACAAGGAAAAGAAATTCAATTCAAGTAACATTCAGAGAATGAGAGTAGGTTATCTGATTTTAGTACAAAGTGGATGGTCAGTAGGAAAGGAGATGGCACACTGCTACTAATTAAAATGTGAGTTCTGTGAAACTGAGAGAAGTACTTCTTAATAGTTGGGCCAGTTTTATTCAATAAAGTTGCTAAAACAAAAAAAGTACTTTAAGGAAAGATTTAACAGTCAAAGGGGCAACTTGTTTTAAATTCAGAGGGTGCTACACACAGTGAATGAGATGCCAGGGAAGTGGATGAGACCAGTACAACATCAACCTTTAAAAGGAGGGGTATGCTGGTAGGAAACATTTGAGGTTTCTTGGTCAATGTAGACCAGTTGGGTTGAAGTGCCCATTTCTGTGCGAAATGACTATGCAGACCATGAAAGTGGAAATGATCCATTATTTGAAAATGAGCAACATGGTTCACTCAGACAGATCAGCAGTCAAGGCTTTGGTTTTGATTAAAAGCAGATACCTGAACCATTCACAGATTAAGGGTAATTGGTACAATCTTTTCAGAATGAACTCTTCAGTTCTGATAAGCTGAGGCAAAATATTTCTCAGTTTAAGGCAACTTTACTGTTTTTAAAATGACACCACATTTTAAGATAGGACACTATGCAATTATATATAAAAAAGTAACTTCTAATTTGCACTGACACGTCATGGTGACAAACCCTGAAAATTTATAATTAGACATACCCCAGAATTTGCTTTCTTATTTCCTTTGATTTTCTTAGGTATCCAATCATCATCATGATCCAGAGAATCATCGTCAGACTCAGAATCAGATAATAGCTCTTCTACAGTCAGACGTGGAGTCATCATGTTTGGTTTTGCAGACGTCTTCCTCTTGTTTTTTGGCTGCATAATTAAATACATTCATTAGAAAGAGCAACAAAAACAGCAGACAATTCAATTGTTCAGTGGCAAAGCAACCAGCATTTCCTCAAGTTAATACGTGTCACTATTTGATAAATATCCTTATTTCCCCTCACTAATTATAATCCATTTCAAAATTCAAAGTGCAACAGCTACTCGTGCGGTGAAGTAGTTGTTAAATAACTTTCTTAAGCAAGGTACAGCGACAAAAATTGATCATACATTTCCCATCTTCAAGCATGCAAAAAAAAAATCAAACCATACTATTCCATATATTTATATGGCACATTTATTCACAAGTATTACAATTACATTGAGCAAATTAATAAAATATTTCAATCATAGTGTTTATATAAAAAATCCAGATCACTAGACTGCATACACATTTTAAACATAGTACTCATTCACATCCCAAGAATACTTCAGACTTTCTAGTATTAACTACATGCATGTGTGAAACAAATTAGATAACCAAATTTGGCAAACTTATGAAGCAAATGCAGAACTCTGAATTAAGTGAATGAGATTATGGCAAGAAACAAAGTCCTGTGGGGGCATAATTTACATTTCATCTAATTTTCAATAATTTAGCCTTCAAACCCTTTTTCTATTAAATATGGATTATCTATTACCCAACTTCATGTTCCATACAAGATCATCTACTTGTAACATTAAGACAGTTTAATTCACAGTTGCTATGCAGTCTGTTGAGCATTTCCTCATTTCAAATTTCCAGTAACTGTTGTGGTCTGTACCTCAGATCTAGCCTGTCATTTTTATTTTGCTTTTCTTCTCTCCATCAGTAGAGACTAAAGAAAACAGTTAAGAATTTCAGAAGAGAGATTTCAAAAGCAAGGGGACATTCTGCATACTACAGTTCGCTTGGAGATACAGGTGTCCCCTCCTTTACAAAGGAGGAGCATTCCTATGAAACCCTTCTCAAGCCGAAATGGCGTAAAGCGAAGAACCATTAATTTATATGGGAAAAGTTTTCCTAAAAGCGAAAATCCTCTTTGTAATGCAAAAACAGGTTACTAATGTAGGTCTTTTGTAAAAGCGAGGTGGGGACCCCTGTATTGGATTATGCATAACAAGGGCCATTAAAGAAAGTCTTGGGTTTAAGTGGAGCGGTCGTTATGGAAACTGCCATTGTGTGAATAGGCCAGTGTTAGTGAGGAGGCTTCAGTGAGTGGAGTCTACACTATAGGCATTTTTGTTTAATTTTTCTTATTGTACAGTAAACTTATAGTAGAGATGTCAGGCAGGACAGTGGAATGATTCTTTCAGTACAGTTCACACTTTTAAACCAGCTTAAACCTTGCTTTCAACCAATATCTTGCACTTTATACTACATTGCCTGTATGAAAAGTGCTCTAAGTTATGACTGCCCCCATGGCAATTCCCCTCAACAAGTATAGTGACACAGCTGTCAGGTCTCTGGTACAGAGTCTGGCTCTGTAGCTCAGAAACAAAGGGCAGAAGAAGCGAGATGTAATGATGGGAGATTCATTGGTTTGGGAACAGACAGGAGGCTTTGAGAACAAGAACAAGATTCCCAGATGTATGTTACCACCAAATGCCAGGGACAGGGACACCTTGGATAAAGTCAAATTATTCTTAAATGGGAGCATGATCAGCCAGAGATAGTGTTCCAGATTAGCCCTGGTTAAAAAGGGTGATGAGGTTTGGCAAAGCAAGTCCTGAGACTTGGGTGCTAAGTTACAGGACAAGACCTCGAGAGCTGTGTTCTCAGGATTGCTACTAGCACTATATGCTAATGAGGCCAGTATTAGGAAAATCATACAGTTTAACATGTGGCAAATTAAATAGTGCAGGAGAGGTGGGCGGATATACTGTATATTAGTTGAATTGTGATATATTGGACTTAAGACATCGTAGCCATTAGTGATACTTGTTTGCAGGAGAGGTAAGGCAAGCAACTCAATGTTCCAATGTGATGGAAAGGAAGGACAGCATTACCAGTCAGAAAATGCCATGGCAATGTTCTGACAGGGCAGATGAGAGAGCTCATTGACTGAGGCTACATGGATGGAACTAGGAATAAGTAAGGGATTCTATTATAGACCATCCAACAGTCCACAGGATTTAGAGGACCAAACTTGTAGACAGATCACAGATTGTTGCAAGAAACACAAAGTAGTGATTGTATGCGATTTTAACTTTCCGCATATTGATTGGGACTCCCATACTATAAAAGCGCTGGATGGGAAAGACTGACAAATGTGCTTAAGAAAGTTCCCTTAATCAACAAGAGAAAGTGCATTACTAGATTCCCTAGCAGTGAATGAGACAAGGCAGGTGGCATAATTTTGTGCAAGGGAAAACTTTGCATCTCGTCATCATAATGCCATGAGATTCTAGATCGATCTGGTTCTCAGATGAAGATTCAAAATCAGAGGCAAATTTTGATGGTATCAGAAAGGAACTGGCAAGTACAGATTAGAACAGGTTATTTTCTGGCAAAAGTGCACTTGATAGAAGCCTTCAAAAGTGAAAATTTGAGGGTACAGAATAAAAGGATACAGGTTTAGGGAACCTTGAAGTTCTAAAGAGAGGCCCTGGTTAAGAAAAAGGAGGTGTATAGCAGGGTATAGGTAGGCAGGAACAAATGAGGTATTTGAGTAAAAGAAATGCAAGAAAACACTTGAGGAAATCAGGAAGGCTAAAAGAATACATGAGGTTGCTCTAGCAGACAAGGTGAAGAAGAATCCTAAAGGCTTTTGCAGATATATTAAGAACAAAATGACAGCAAGGGACAAAATTGGTCCTGTGGAAGATCAGAATGATAATCTATGTGTGGTGCCAGAAGAGACGGAGAAGATCTTAAATTGATTTTTTGCATCTGTAATTACTCAGGAGACAGACGAAGTCTATAGAAGTAAGGCAACACAGCCATGAGGTTGAGGACCCTATACAGTTTACAGAGGGTGTGTTTGCTGTGTTGAGGCAAATTATGGGGGATAAATCTCCAGGATCTGACACCGTGTTCCCTCAGACCTCATGGGAGGCTAGTAAAGAAATTGCAGGGGCCCCAACAGAAATACTTAAAACTTCCTTAGCTATGGGTAAGATGCTGGAGGATGCCAACGACGTACGTTAGTGACATTAAACCTGATTCTGATAGGCCTTCCTACCAGCAGTACCCAAACCATTATACCTATTTTGAGTGAACAGTCACAGAGGTACTCTATGAGCCTTTTCCATTTTCCTCTACCGAAAGTCACCCTGCATTTGCCTCCTTCAACTTTGGTGTGACTGCTTCTCTGTATCACCTCTAATTCCTGAATGAACCAAAGGTCATAGAGCTGCAGTTCCCTGACACTGCATGTAAGGAGCTACATTTAAATACGTTCTTGCAGACGTAGCAATCAGAAATCTCCCAAATTTTGCATAAGGAGCACAACACTGGCTTGGTATCCCTTCTCACTTTGCTAGCCAGATACAAATAGAAAAGAAAAACCTGACAGAAACATAAAACCTAGCCGTCTCCTCTCCTTGCCAAAGCCTCTAGCTCCCCACTCTAACCTTGGCCTTTACCAGTTATTAGAAAGCATTCTTCTTTCTGGAAGAAAGTGTTAACTCAAGTCCTTGTTCCACCCCACACATTCCTTTCGTTCTTTTCAGCTTCCCCCTCTTAACCTTTATCATGTTGTCATTTGTCCAATTCCTGTAGGGTCTTTGACGCCCAAAAAACCAATTGATTCTTTCCACAAATGCCATGCTATTGAGGTTATATTTAGCATAGTCTGCATTTATTTTCATTGATCTCCCATTTACCCCAAATCTACCAGTCATTTTAGTTATAGACAATCTCAGTTTTATAATTAACAGATGTATCAAATGCCCTTTGGAGGAGAGCTCTAAGTCTCATTTCCTTTTAAGCAGAAACATTTCTCAATTATAATGCTCAAAAATATATACAGTCGGGCATCCTTATCCTCAAATCGAGAAAACCTGGAAGTGCTCTTCCAGCACTTGTTGTTTAAGCATGTACAGACTTCTTTTTCTTGTCATTATTCCCTAAACAATGCAGTATAGTGACTATTTTACATAGGATTTACATTGTATTAGGTATTATAAGTAAGCTAGAGACGATTTAAAGTATATAGGAGGATGTGCGTGGGTTATCGTGAATTGGGATTGAAAAAAATTGGAAGTTCTCTTACTAAGTCAGAGCAGGTACATCTGGTATTATTTAGCGTCAAATGTTTATCTTAGTATATATTTTACCTTTCTAAGCATATAAAACACTTGAGAACGTATGTTTCAGTGCCAGGAACATGTCGGGTTGATGTGGAGGATCAAAAACTCAAAACCCCAAAACCCAGTAATTAAACCACTGCGTTGCTTAGTAATAATTGTAGCTTTCATCAGGGCAGGGCCTTTCACACTTTATCCTTTAAAATTGTTCTGATCATTAACTGACGCAGCCTAACGCTTTTACAATGACCAATGGCGTTTCACCTCTTTCCAATCGCTTTATTATTTCCACTTTATTTTCAGTCGTGATCGTGAACAGAAACACAGCGGATTCAGAGCTCCGGTGCTGGATCCTAAAGTCCACTGCACTGAGACAGGTTGGATGAGGGACTTGAGCATCTACATTTTTTGGTATCCGTGAGGGGTCCCAGAACCAATCCCTTGCAGATAAGGAGGGCAGACTGTATCTATTTTTTTTAAATAAATGGCACCACCAGCCAGAAATAGTTTGTTCTTATTCATCTTACTAGTTCTTTACAGAGGAACTAGATGCAAAGTCATACAGTAAGGAAATAGGCCCTGCAGTCCAAATGGTCCATGCAAACCAAGTTTCTATCTGAGCTTGTCCCATTTTCTTGCATTTAGCCCATATCCCTCTCAGACTCTCTTATCCATGTGCCTATCCAATTTCCTTTAAGTTTTTTACTGCACCTGCCTCAACCACTTCTTCTGGCAGCTCATTCTATATACTGACCACACTTTGGGTGGGTTTGTTCACTCACCAAATGCAAGATAGGACATCTGATTGAGAAACTATGCTATAACAACTCCTCCCTCAACATCAGTAAAACTAAAGAGCTGAATGTGGACTTCAGGAAGGTGAAGGTGGCTGATCTTACTTCAGACAGAAAAATAATGGCAGTTGAGAGTCAGCAGCTTTTAACTGTTGTGTATTAACTCATTATATGAGCTGTTGTGGGTCCAGTATATAAATAAAATCACAAGCTTGCCAGCATCTTTACACTTTAGAAAGTAAAGGCCCTTTGGAATATCACCCAAGTCTGTCTCCAGCAAACTTCTAAAATTGTATGGTTGAAAGTGTTCTAACTGGCTGCGTCATGGTCTGGTATGGCAATTCAAGTGTTCAGGAATGCAAGAAACTCTATCCAATACATCATGGGCACATCCCTTCCTGCAATCATAGGTGACACTGCCTCAAGAAAGCAACATCCAAAGATCCCCACAATCCAGCCCATGCCATTTTTTCACAGCAACAGTTGGGCAAAGAGATATAGAGGTCCAAAGTCCCACACCACTAGGTTCAAGAACAGTTGCTTCCCTTCAACCATTCAGGTCTTGAACCAACCACAACTCTAACCAATAGTGCTTCGTAAGACTAAAATAAGACTTTTGCACTAAATTATGCTGCTGTGCCTGTGATGTTGCTGCAAGCATTTTCCCTCATTGCACCTGTGTATACATGTACTTGTCTATATAACAATAATATTGACTATGACTTTAGATCTTGTAGGGCACTCTGACCTTTAGCAGAGGGACCATGGTGGTGGGCGTCCAAGTCTTCACCCAGAAGACAAGCTTTTTCCAAATATAGCTCAACACACGGGCACTAATTCACTAGCTCACACAATTCATTACGATCAGCCCGTTTGACCCAATGCTAAATTTCATCTGTCTGATATTAATATGGATAACTCAGATATTCCAAACTGGCTACGTACCACTGCCATAATTCCCTTCAGGTTTCAGACTTTGGTTCTGAAGTTTACTACAGACCATTGTACTAATCTATTCACAGATCAGTGGCCTGGTTCCCCACTTAGAACACCAACTCCCAAGTCATCTCACTATAGACTTTCCAAAATAAACACCGCAGAATATAATGTTATAGATCTTTAAATTGGTGGTGGCAATTTTACTTCTGTTCAAACACATCAATTGCTTTTTGGGTCATGAGAGGGCAGCTTATGTCAAACATGTTAATGGACACAGAGTCCCATTGAGCGTAGACTGGACAAGGACACCTTATTCCAGTCCTGAAATTAGTAAATCAGATCAGTGTTTAAAATAATCCTGTAATTCTAGATTACAACTTCTGAAGTTTTAAAATTCCACATTAATTGAATTTGAATTCCTCGGATGCCGCAGGAGGATTTTATCTCATCTTGTTGATCCATTGTTCCATTTAACAATTAATCCATTACTTTAACATTTGCACAAGTTTCTCAAATTTTTTTTTTTAGAAACATAGAAAACCTACAGCACAATACAGGCCCTTCAGCCAACAAAGTTGTGCAGAACATGTCCCTACCTTAGAAATTACTAGGCTTACCCACAGCCCTCTATTTTTCTAAGCTCCATGTACCTATCCAAAAGTCTCTTAAAAGACCCTATTGTATCCGTCTCCACCACAGTTGCTGGCACCCCATTCCACACACTCACCACTCTGAATAAAAAAACTTACCCCTAACATCTCTGTACCTACTCCCCAGCACCTTAAACCCGTGCCCTCTTGTGGCAACCATTTCAGCCCTCAGAAAAAGCCTCTGACTATCCACGTGAACAATGCTTCTCATCATCTTGTACATCTCTATCAGGTCACCTCTCATCCTCCGTTGCTCCAAGGAGAAAATGCTGAGTTCACTCAACCTATTCTCATAAGGCATGCTCCCCAATCCAGGCAACATCCTTGTAAATCTCCTCTGCACCCTTTCTATGGCATCCATATCCTTCCTGTAGTGAGGCAACCAGAACCGAGCACAGTACTCCAAGTACTCTCGACTCCGAAATTCAATTCCACGATTGATGAAGGCCAATACACCATACGCCTTCTTGACCACCGAGTCAACCTGTGCAGCTGCTTCGAGTGTCCTATGGACACGGACCCAAGATCCCTCTGATCCTCCACACTGCCAAGAGTCTTACCATTAATGCTATATCTTGCCATCATATTTGACCTACCAAAATGAACCACTTCACACTTATCTGGGTTGATCGCCATCTGCCACTTCTCAGCCCCATTCTGCATCTTATCAATGTCCTGCTGTAACCTCAGAGCCCTCCACACTATCCATAACACCTCCAATCTTTGGGTCATCAGCAAGCTTACTAACCCATCTCTCCACTTGTTCATCCAGGTCATTTATAAAAATCACAAAGAGTAAGGGTCCCAGAACAGATCCCTGAGGCAATCCACTGGTGACCGACCTCCATGCAAAATATAACCCATCTACAACCACTCTTTGCCTTCTTTGGGCAAGCCAGTTCTAGATCCACAAAGCAATGTCCCCTTGGATCCCATGCCTCCTTACTTCCTCAATAAACCTTGCATGGGTTACCTTATCAAATGTCTTGCTGAAATCCATATACACTACATCTACTGCTCTTCATCAATGTGTTTAGTCACATCTTCAAAAAATTCAATCAGGCTCGTAAGGCACGACCTGCCCTTGATAAAGCCATGCTGACTATTCTTGAAAATATTATACCTCTCCAAATGTTCAAAAATCCTGCCTCTCAAGATCTTCTCCATTAACTTATCAACCACTGAAGTAAGACTCACTGGTCTATAATTTCCTGGGCTAACTCTACTCCCTTTCTTGAACAAAGGAACAACATTTGCAACTCTACAATTCTCCGGAACCTCTCCCGTCCCCATTGATGATGTAAAGATCATCACCAGAGGCTCAGAAATCTCCTCCCTCGCTTCCCACAGTAGCCTGGGGTACTCTCATCCAGTCCCGGCGACTTATCCAACTTGATGCTTTCCAAAAGCTCCAGCACGTCCTCTTTAAGATCTTCATGCTCAAACTTTTCAGTCTGCTGCAAGTCATCACTACTAACACCAAGATCCTCTTCCACAGTGAATACTGAAGCAAAGTATTCATTAAGTACCTCTGCTATTTCCTCCAGTTCCATACACACTTTCCCACTGTCACACTTGATAGGTCCTATTCTTTCATGTCTTATCCTCCTGCTCTTCACATACTTGTAGAATGCCTTGGGGTTTTCCTTAATCCTACCCACCAAGGCCTTCTCATGGATCCTTCTGGCTCTCCCCAATTTCCTTCTTAAGCTCCTTCCTGTTAGCCTTATAATCTTCTAGATCTTGAACATTACCTAGCTCTCTGAACCTTTTATAAGCTTTTTTCTTCTTGACTAGATTCATTACAGCCTTTGTACATCACAGTTCCTGTACCCTACCATAACTTCCTTGTCTCATTGGAACACACCTATGCAGAACTCCACACAAACATCCCCTGAACATTTGCCACATTTCTTCTGTACTTTTTCCTGAGAACATCTGTTCCAATTTAAGCTTCCAATTTCCTGCCTGATAGCCTCATAATTCCCCTTGCTCCAATTGAACACTTCTAATTTGTCTGTTTCTATCTCTCTCCAATGCTATTGTAAAGGAGATAGAATTGTGATCACCATCTCCAAAATGCTCTCCCACTGAGATCTGACACCTGACCAGATTCAATACCCAATCCCAAATCAAGTACAGCCTCTCCTCCAGTAGGCTTATCTACATATTGTGTCAAGAAACTTTCCTGAACACACCTAACAAACTCCTCCATATCTAAATCCCTTGCTCTAGGGAGATGCCAACCTATATTTAGGAAATTAGAATTTCCCATCACGACAACTCTGTTATTATTACACCTTTTCAAGATATGTTTCCCTATCTGCTCCTTGATATTCCTGTTACTATTGGGCAACCTATATATAAAAAAACACCAAGTTACCGACCCCTTCCTGTTCCTAACCTCCACCCAGAGACTCCATAGACAATCCCTCCATGGCGTCCACCTTTTCTGCAGCCGTGACACTATCTCTGATCAACAGTGCCATACCCCCACCTCCTTTGCCTGCCCCCCCCCGTCCTTTCTGAAGCATCTAAAACCTGGAAAGTGAAGTAACCATCCCTGTCCCTGCGCCATCCAAGACTCTAATGGCCACCACATTATATCTCCAAGCTCCATGCTCTAAGCTAATTCGCTTTGTTCACAGCAGTCCTTGAGTTGTTACGTTTGTGCCCCCAACTCTGAGGGGCCGAAGGGTCCAAAGTAGCACTCTCCTTTTTGAGAATCGCAAGATCGCTATTAATTCAGGTCAGGAGACCCAGGAAATGAGAGAGACGTTTGGAATGTCCTGGCCCCTCAGCGATACAAAGCCACGGGAACGGCCATTGTCTCTTAGAGACAGAATTGTGTATTGAGTACTGTACTATTTATTTGAAGCCCTCAGGGAATGACCAAAAGTGGGCTGGTTGAGGGGTAGCATCCTTCCAACCTGATTGACATCTGAGACCCTGTGAGTCAGGATAAAAGAGGGTCTGCGGAACAGCCCCTTTAGACGCACCAGAAGAAACGCTAGAAATCCTGTAACAGCGTAATAGTGACAGCTGGTGGAAAGCCCACGTGCGTCCTTTTCCATTTGCCTCGGAATTGGTGGGCCTTACCACGGAAGAACGGCTTTAACTAAAACAAAGGAGAAATCAGCCGCAAAGACTCTCGAAGGATTGACATCATGAAAGGAATGGGCAAGTTTTAAACTCTCTCTCGACTCCAACCAAAGGCTGCAGCCTGCATGAACTTGAGTGACTTTTATATTTCCATCGGACAATACATTATCCCCTAGACAACGACAGAGCTATTTCTTAGTGATTATTATTATACCCGCACTTTTAGACTAGTATTGACGACGTATATTATCTGTATGTTTGCATTGATATTATTTTTGCGTATTTTTATCAATAAATACTGTTAAAAATAGTACCATCAGACTTCAACGGACCTCTCTATCTTTGCTGGTAAGTGACCCAGTTACGGGGTACGTAACAGCGTTAAAATAGACACATCTCAAACCTTCGATCTGAGCGCATCCCTTCTCTATCACCTGCCTATCCTCCCTCACACACTGTCTCCTGGCTTTCTGCATTTGTGAGCCAGCCACTTCTTCCCCAGTCTCTTCAGTTTGGTTCCCACCACCCATCAATTCTAGTTTAAACTCTTCCCAGCAGCCTCAGCAAACCTCCCTGCCAGGATATTGGTCCCCCTCAGAATCAAGTGCAACCCGTCCTTTTCGTACAGGTCACACCTGTCCCAAAAGAGGTCCCAGTGATCCAAAAATCTGAATCCTTGCTCCCTGCTCCAATCCCTCAGCCACACATTTATCCTCCACCTCATTCCATTCCTACTGTCACCATCGCGTGGCACAGGCAGTAATCCCGAGATTACTACCTCTGCAGTCCTGCTTTTCAACTTCCTTCCTAACTCCCTGCAGTGTGTTTTCAGGACCTCTTCCCTTTTCCTATCCATGTCATTGGTACCAATATGTACCATGATACATGGTACTCCCTCTCACTGCAGGATCTTGGACATGATCTGAAACATCCCAGACACTGGCACCTGGGAGGCAAACTACCATCCGAGTTTCTTTCCTGCGTTCACACAATCACCTGTCTGACCCCCTAACTATAGAGTCCCCCATCACTACTGCCTTCCTCTTCCTTTCCTTTCCCATAGGGCCAGACTCTGTGCCAGAGGCACGGCCACTGTTCCTTCCCCCAGGTAGGCCGGTGACCCCCCACAACAGTACTCAAATAGGAGTACTTATTGTCAAGGGGTACAGTCACAGGGGTGCTCTCTAGTACCCCTGACTCTTCCCCTTCCCCCTCCTGACTGTGACCCACTTCTCCTTCCTATTTCACACATTCGATATTTTTCTTTCCTGTACTAGTTTATTTGGTCAAGAATTTCTTTCTTTCTGAATTATAATTTTTAAATCAATGCAAGTTCCTATCATTTCAACTCAGTGCATTACTCCCGTTCAGCTATTTTTCCCCCAAATACACTTAAGGCTTAATATAATAAAGGAGAAAGGGGAACAAAGACATTCTTACCTTGGGAGGAACGTAATCAAATGGAGAACCTGAAGGCACTCGGCTACTATCACCCAGGTTAGCAGTTGCATACTGAAGGAGGTTCAGTTTCTGCAAAGAAAAAAATTGTTAAAATTATATGATTGCAAATATCAAATGCAAATTATGAGGACAATTTAGAAAAGTCAACAGGTGACTACAAGCTTTCAAGGGGTTACATAGGGTAGTTTTTATTTAATTCACTGTCGTGTGATATTATCACATCCTATTTTGATAGGTAAACTTGTTGCCCTCATTTCACCACTGCCACACTTCACCTATCATTCTACATGAACTATACACAGATGTAAGAATCCAAAATGAAAGCATTACTCATTCCCTCATTTCGTGCCACAGGTAGTAAGTTAATAACTTAGAGAAACTTCAGAATAGCGATAAGATGCAGCCTAAAAGGAACTTAATCAGAAGAGATCTAACAGTAACCGAGGTAAAAATTAGATGTACATCTTTTAAATGAGTATAATATAGAAACAAAATACTCCTTTGGCACCTTGGCTCAATTCTAAACTTCAAATAAGATGGAAAGGATAATGTTCCATATCTAAAAATTGCCAGTAAAATGAGAACTGAGAAACAGAATCAGACCATTCCCCCCCCCCCCCCCCCCCAATTAGAAGCACATTTTAGCTCCCTATGCATGAAGGAGGTTGAAGTATTTTACAGGACTCAAAGCAGTTCTGTCCAGTACAGTGATTGGATCTGCCATATGGGCTGTTTGGCTCAATAAGCGACTATTGCTAATAAGTTCAATGCTCCAGAAGTGAAGACAAAATCTGCAGGAGCATAGCATCTAGCCTCCACAATTATGTAGCTTTCTTCAATTCATTAATTTAGTTGCAGAGACCCAGGCTGTCCAAGCTGGACACTCCATTAGTGCCCAGCATTAACAAAAAGGTGAAAAGAAATGGCTGTTTTGAAAACCAAAATCTTTTACCAATTATTATTTTTTTAATAAAAAGAACAAAAATCCTCAAACAGCCTCAATCACGACAATGTGTTTAGCCTAACCCACCTCCTTCAAACTCCTTTTGCAGGCAACTCAACTTCATTCTGCCTCCTCGAGTATAATAATAACTAGATCAAAATCTTAGCTTAACATTGGCCCAACCTTCATGGCAAGTTTCTCCTTTGCTGACTTTAATCAAAATCTTAACCCCAATAACCATTTTTCCTTCAATGTAATTTTGATTACTTTAGATACAGGTGGCCCCCATTTTTTTTTTGAATGTTCGCTTGACAACATCTATTACGGAAGACTCTCATTAGTTACCCAACAGAAGTTTCACTAACAAAAGAGTTTTCACTTTTACTAGAAAAGGCAAGCCAAGCTCCTCCCCTGGAACTGCAGTCTAGCCGCCATTGCTTAAACAAGTGCCTGTGAGCATCTGTGCTTTATCTCGATTTAGTTTGTGCATCCATTAGCAAGATGAGTCCTAAGGTATTGGAAAAGCCTAGAAGAGCTTGTAAGGGTGTTACACTTAGCATAAAACTAGACATAACTAAGCGTTTTGATCATGGTGAACGAAGTAAGGACATTGTCCGCATGTTGAACCGTTCGTATTATCTATACGCAGAGAAATTCTGCTTGTAGCAAAGTGGTCTCTTTTAGTCAGCATCCAATAATGGATGAGATAGAAAGTCTATTGCTTGAGTGGATTGATGGGTGTACAAAGCGTGGTGTTCCGTTATCTTGTAACTTAAGTCAGTCAGAGAAATCATTGTCTTTTTAATAAGCTGAAACAAAGCACTGGACGATAGTGAAGAAGGTGTTGCGAAAGTGGAATTTAAAAGTAGTCATGGGTGGTTTGATCGGTTTCTGAGGCTAGGGCAGCTTCATAGCTTAAAGTTTACCGGACAGAGTGCTTCGGCTGATACTGAAGCTGCAGAAAAGTTCCCAGCAGAACTGAAGAAATTACAGAAGGTGGTTATTTGTAAAAGTGTTTAACTGTGACGAAACTGCAATTTATTGGAAAAAATTGCCGACACCCCAGTCTCCTGTACCTCCCACCAACCCAACCTCTGACGACTTAGCCTAACACACCATCAGTTTACTCGCTGTCTTCCCGATTCCGGTAAGTGAAGCTATACTGTACATACATTATTTCTACTTTATATAGGCTGTGTATTTTGATGCGTTATTTGGTATGATGTGGCAGCTTCATAGCTTCGAGGTTACTGGAGAGATTGCTTTCACTGAGACTGCTGCCGCTACGCTAGTAACGCTACGTAGCGAGATTTTTGCTACATTAGACGGTGCTGCAATGATTGCAGAAAAGTATTCCTACTTTATATGGGCTGTGCATTTATCATATCATTCCTGCTTTTACTATGTTACTGTTATTTTAGGTTCTATGTGTTACTTTGCATGATTTTGTAGGTTATTTTTTGGATCTGGGAACGCTCACAAATTTTTCCCATATTAATAAATGGAAATTGCTTCTTCACTTTATGACATTCTGGCTTATGAACCATTTCACAGGAACGTTCTACCTTCGGCTAGCGGCGAAAACCTGTATTCCTTTCACCAATATTTCCCAGCATAATCCACTAGTCTGTACAAAATACCCCCAAAATCCTTTACTTCCAAATTCTTGTCTCCCTTAACTTAGTTGTCTACTAAATAATACTTTGGTAAAACAATATCAAAGTTTCATTTTATTCTAGCTCTCTAACCTTCACTAAACTCATTTTCCTTTCCTGGCTTTCAGCATTTAATTCTCAACATTCCACGCACAATTCATTTCAGCTGCTTCAGTTTCCAAGATCTATCAAAATCCTATTTAAGCTTCTCCAAAAGTATTTATTAAAATCCCTCTAAGTTTTAGAAGCCATAATAAGTCCTTTGAAACTTTTGCTATTTTATTGTGCTTCTCAAAAGCACGCTACACAAAATACACACTTAGTCCTGCCATGCACGAGTCAGCATTTTGACTAGATTTGGACAGAAAAACAAATCATGACATTCCAAACAACTTTTAAGAACAATTAGATAAGAATCAGCTCATGACATCCAAGTATCTGGGTACAAGAGCTGTCAATGATTAATCAAACAGCAATAGGGAGAGCACAAATTAGTTATCAAAAAAGCAATGGCTTTCTGAGGGCAGGCACTGGATGAAGAGTCAATAGTTATTCTTCTGAGTAGAGTGAAAGAAGAAACAGTTTAAGTGTAGCTTATACAATGACATTTAATTATTTTTCAGGATTTCATGCTATGTAGCTTAAAATAAAAGCTTTAAATAGCAAAAAATTCTCCATTGCTGATTACACCTTAAGATAATTTAGAGGTGGTTTCAATGTACTTCTTTTTAAAAAAAGGCTAATATTTCAAATTTCCATTGAATAATCTGAATCTCAATCAGTTAATTGTTCTATACACTCTTGCCTTTAACAACTTTGAGCATCATGTACATACTTGCTTATACAATTCATTCTCTTCCACCAATTGCTGATTTTGCTCACACAACTCATTCATCTTCTGGATCTCTTCATCCTATCAGAATCAAAAATTTCAACATGGTAAACATTCAGTTTCAGTAATTCCACCATATACCTCTGCATGGTTTTCAGTTGTTCCCAAATATCTGACTGGAGGAGTTGTCAAGTCCAATCGATCAGTGAGTAAAATTGAGGTGGTTAAGGATATCGACCAAGATGAATGGTGTGTGCATTCAACAGAAAATGAAAAAAAACTTGTGGATGCTCCAAGTCTGAAGTAAAAACACAATGGTAGAGATACCCCAGCAGATTAGGCAGCTTTGATGAAGAGACTTCAATCCAAACCATTTAACTGCTTTGTTTCCCTGCAGATGTGACCCAATCTGCTGCAGTTTGCACCATTTTGTATGTATGTAATCAACAGAAGTTGCACTGCGGGATGTTGGGAGAGGGCTGGTAACAATGCACAGAAGACAATTTCCATGGAAAAGAAATAATTGGTGTCATTATAGTGTAGTGCTGTTGCAGATCAGGGTGTCAGACTTCAGTTCCAATGTCATCTGCAAGGAGTGTGTACATCCTCCACATTGAATGTGGAGGTTTTCTCCAGGTGCTCCGGTTACCTCCCATAGTCCAAAGATATACTGGTTAGGTTAACTTGTCATTGTAAATTGTCCTGCGATTAGGCTCTGATTAATCAGAGGTTGCAGGGCGGAGTAGCTCAAAGTGAGAGAAAGGCCTATTCTGCCCATTAACTCAATAATAAGATAATAATAAAACTGGAACATCGATTCAGACTTGAGTAACTTGATCCTATTTTAAAATGTGAAGCAGAATATACATACACCCAATTCCAAATGGTACAATAGAGGAGTAACACTTACCTGGAACTTAAGCCTCTCCAGAAGCTGGGCCTCTTGATCCTGAAGGGTACCCATTGTAACATTCGCATTTTGAGGCAATTGGCTAAGCAGGTAGAAGACCTGAGGAGTATATAGTTCATTAAATCACTAATAATTCAGTATTTAAAACTGTTACAGCAAGTCATGATTTTTATTCTATATCATGGTTATTTTTCATCATCCAAATATAGTTATTAATGAATGACATGCAACAATTTTATCGCGTTCTCATCTTGCTAAAAGGATTTTCAACTAAGAGCACAACAGGAAAAAAAATTGTTAAAGGAATATCAATACACACAAAGAAAATATTAACCTCTTTAAATAAGCCCAAAACTTGCAGGTGGAATTCTAGAGATGCACCACACCATGAATAAATTCCCACACAACTGTGTTTATAATTACTTTTGTGATGTTTACCTCACTTGGAATATTCCTGAGTGAAACATCTCATCATGCCACCTTGAGATCTTGAGTGAGTTAATAAAAATCAGCCTTTGCTCCAATTAATGCAGGTTTAACATTTTGCAGTCCTTCACGCTAGGACAATACACTTATCCTAGAAATTAGCCTTATTTGCTTACAGATCTTTTCTTAAAAAAATGAAGGGGCCATAGCTACACAGTATTTTTAGTATTGCCTCATCAACACCACATGTAAAATATCTGACTTTAATTCCATTAGCAACTCCCTAATATTTTGTTACAAATTCTGATCACGAGGCAATTGCTATTTGTAACTCTTATCCTTGAAAGGTTGTTCTTCAAATGGACTTCTTAAAAGTTGCCAAGATTCCACAGAAGAAATACTACTTTAAATATCTGTCTTCAAATGCACCATTAAGAAACTGCTTAGTACTACTTTGTTAACCAAGGTGATACAAGACAATACTCCAATGGGAAGTAGCAGCCAAGGCAAGCAATTTGTTGGATTTTTAAAATGGCAGTTTACCTTCTCCTGGTGTCGCTGCTCTTGATCCAGCAGCTGTTGCTGATGTTCAGTTTCCATTTCAGCTATGCGGTTTTGTTCTTCAATTAAATTGTTTTGCAGCTCCACACCATCAGCTTTCGTCTGGATCAGTACACTATTCATTTTACTGTACGACACTTTAGAAGCTACCAACTTCAAAATCAGAAAAAAAATGTTAGTCTTTATCTTCCGGAAGTCAAATAATTAACAGCACCAAAATCAGCAACATCTTTGTTCTATTTTGGTTATTTTATTCCTAGCATGAATGAAGAGTGTGTGAACTCTGACTTGGATTACCAAAATAGACAAACATCAGGAATATATTTCGATTTTCTTTTGGCCACTCTAACCTACTCACTATTAACACAGTACGAGATAGAAGTTCATTTCTATTGTTATTTGGGCATATTGTTGGGTTCTCGCAATTTGAGAGGTGAGGTCATGAGATATCACTAACAGAATCAGATTTATTATTACTGGCATGCGTTGTGAAATTTGTTAACTTAGCAACAGCCGTTCAATGCAATACGTAATATAGAAGAAAAATAGTACCAAAAAAATATATACATTAAAAAAGTGAGGTGGTGTTCATGGGTTCAATGCCCATTTAGGAATCGGATGGCAAAGGGCAAGAAGTTGTTCCTGAATTGCTGAGTGTTTGCCTTCAGGCTTCTGTACCTCTTGCCTGATGGTAACAGTGAGGAAAGGGCATGTCCTGGCTGCTGGAGGTCCGTAATAATGGACGCTGCTTTTCTGAGATACCGCTCCTTGAAGATATACTGGGTACTTTGTAGGCTAGTATCCAAGATGGAGCTGACTAAATTTACAACCCTCTGCAGCAGCCTCCCCATACCTGACAGTTTTTGTGTATTGACATATAAAGTCTCTTCAAACTCCTAATAGTCACTGTCTTGCCTTCTTTATAGCTGCATCAATATGTTGAGCCCAGGTTAGGTCCTCAGATCTTGCCATCCAGGAACTTGAAAGTGCTCACTCTCACCACTTCGGATCCCTCTACAAGAATTGGTACGTGTTTCTTCATCTTACCCCTCCTGAAATCCACAATCAGCTCTTTCGTCTTACTGATGTTGAGTGCAAGGTTGTTGCTGTGACACCACTCCACGATTTGGCTTATCTCACTCCTGTATGCCCTTGTCTTCATCTGAGATTCTACCAACAATGGTTGTATCATCAGCAAATTTATAGATGGTATTTGAGCTAAGCCTAGCCACACACCCAAGATACACCAGTGTTGATCGCCAGCTAGGAGGAGATGTTATCACCAATCAACACAGATTGTGGTCTTCCGGTTAGGAAGACGACAATCTAATTGCAGAGGGAGGTACAGAGATCCAGGTTCTGTAACTTCTCAATCAGAATTGTGGGATGGTATTAAACGCTTAACTATAGTCGATGAACAACATCCCAACATAGGTGTTTGTTTTGTCGTGGTTGTCTAAGGCCATGTGAAGAGCTATTAGGATTGCATCTGCCGTTGACCTATTGTGGTGATAGCAAATTGGAATGGGTACAAAATTATATACCTGATTAACACAAGACCATACATACTGAGGAACCAACTGACAAAAAGGCGACAAATGCACAATCAAAAAAGCTGAGTTTCATAGCGCCCCAGTTAAGTATGCAGCTGGAAGAGTGGAAAGTTAGGAGAAGGCAATGATAATTGCAATGTCTGCTGGGGGAAAATGTACTCATGACACCCAAGTAAGTCAATTTGCTTTGAAAATCTCTAGCATTTCAGTCTTGGAAAGAGACTCAAGCAGGAGTTCACATTTTCAAATGAAAGACCTAACAGATTTGGGCACCGTACATTTTATTCTCCCTTATCCTTTCATTTCTGATGTAATGCCTATTACATATAACCAATAATGCACTGTGGCTTAATAGCAGCTTCAGCTTGGTCACTCCTTACCTCTTTCATCAGCCACTTTAATCCACACTTTGCTTCCATTATTGTGGTAATTGAATCCCATCGATGCTTAAGCCTCTCTTCATTGTCTGCATCCATCAACTTTTGTTGGAGATCAGCAATTTGAGCACTCCTAAAATAGCAAGGCAAATGAGAATTTGCTGACTTTTTAACAATCCAAGTAAGTAACTTGAAACTCCATTATTGATTATTGGGTTGATTGATCATTGGCTTGTTAGATCCATTGTGAATTAAAATGCAGACACCATCAACCAGCAAAGTTTGGCCTCACTATGTAGTCTTCCTACTTCTTTTCCCCTCATTCAATCAAAGCTACAAAGATCAAAATTCCCACAATAAACATAGCACTAGAGGATATGAAATTGTTATACATGTACCACAGCTCTGAGGGGCCGAAGGAGCGGGAGCAGCCCCCTCCTTCCAGAGAATCGCAAGATCGCTATTAATTCGGGTCTCGGAAGTGAGAGACAATGCCACAGTTTTGGCCATTGTTCTTAGAGGCACCCGTGTGACGTGCATGTCCCTGCTACGTGACAGCTACCATGGATATGGACACCCTCGGGCAATGTGGGGGTGGAGATTGCATCACCCTACTTTGATGGACATCTACAACTCTGCAAGTAAAGATAAAAGCGGACTGCAGGAGGCAGTACCCCAGCAATGCACCAGAAGGACACCCTGGCTCAGTGCTCCCGTGGCTGGAAGCCACTCGATGCCACGTGCGCTCCTAACTCCTTTGCCTGGGGAGCGGGTGGCTGATAATACCGAGAAGGACTTCGAACTAACAACGGGGAAAACAAAGTTCCCCTGATTTTACGGAGTGGCTTCATAAAGACCCGGGCAAGTTTTTTTTCGTTTTTCACCGATCCCTCTAAAACACGTGAAACCCAGCGATTCCCCGAAAGGCTAAAGTCTGCAGACTTCTGAATGACTTTTATATTTCCAACGGACAAAAATATTATCCCCTAGACAACAGCCGAGATTACTTCTTAATGATAATTATTACTATACCCGTGCTTTAGATTGAGTATTGGTGACGAGCATTATCTGAATGTTTGTATTAACCTTACTTTTGTGCCCCTTTATAAATAAAAACTTTTGAAAATAGTGACATCAGACTTCAATGGACCTCTCTATCTTTGCTGGTAAGTTATCCAGTTACGGGATACGTAACAAAATAAATTAGGAAGGTCAAAAAAGTGAAGGGAGGAAGATCTCACTTAAACTTCAATGTAAATGGGGACAGGATTGCTAATTCCACATTCTATTAACAGAAGCTTTAGCAAAAAAAATAGCACCAATAGACTACAGGTGGTATGCAAACAATGACTAGCCTACCAATAAGGAATCATATTTAGCAGTGGAGAACCAGAGAGTGCATTTACTACAGTTTATGATCAGATTCATTTCCCGTTCTGGGAGCTGCCTGTGTCGGGATTGCAAGTTTTGGTTTACGGTGTAGATCTCCAACTACATTCCAGAGCCATTTTGGTTTAGAGGAGTTAATTGATCTTGGTAAATTACTCTTTGTACAGGAAAATTTTGTACATGGAAATTTGGGGAAGATGAGCATCAAGAGTTAGCACCACTGGCATACGTTATGGAATTTGTTAACTTGACAGCAGCAGTACAATGCGATACATAATATAGAAAGAAAAATACAACAGGAGTTGATTCTGGCCATTACAACCTCTCAAAGTATTACTTCACTGAGATGAACCCCTAGGTTTATCTTGCTGTGGACTGTCATTTTAAGAGAGTGCCTGAGTGACTTCAGCCACTGGCTTTCTTTGCCCTTGTTTGATTCTTACAGGGGGAGGGGGAGGGGGAGGGGGAGAGGGTGTGGCAGAACTATTTAACTTTGCAGCTTGTTTTGATTTAAGGACACTCACTCACACACAGTCAGTCGCAGATGGAGTTGGACAATAGAGGAAACCAGTGACAAAGGGGGTCACTAGTTGGAACTTGAGTGCCCACAAGGGGGGGGGTTGAGCATCGACCCAGCACATCGATAAGTGGCTATCACGTTGTGTGATTGGGGCAACTTTGTGGAATGTACCTATGTGTTAACCTTTGCCTTGGTGTTAGTTCCCTTTGAAGATCATTCCCCTGTGATAAGCTACTATTGGTGATAATTTGTAAGTGGATTTGGAACGATGATGGATAAAACCTACGGCAATTGTTATCCTGTTTTACCACCGTGGAACCTGTGGTATACAACACAAATGCCTTCTCTCAACATTCACCTTGGATTTCAAATCTCTCACATCATTTAAGCTGTGGATGAACTGAACTTTCATACCTTATCATCTCAAGATTTTAAGCCTGGTGCCCCCCCGCCACCGAGCTCAATAGCTTGGGAGTTATATTTACACATATGTATGTTCATAACACCTAACTTTTGATTATTCTCATTTAAGTTGCTATATTAAGTAGATACTCATAAAGGTAGTGATTTTAACGTCAAAACCAGACTCCAGGTGTGGTCTATTGCTGCTGGCTCATTTAAACCGTATGGGTACATAACACTCACAAAGATGAGAGTGCTACTGGATGATGGTCATTAACGCAGGTCACATTACTCTTCTTGGGAGAACAGTATCAAGAAAATAAGCAATGGCAAGGGATTCAATGGGCCAAATGCACTCATGCTTTGTATGAAAATATGAGAAAAATCTTGATCTGCCACAGATCAGATCCTAATTAAAAGCTATTCCCAAGCTGATGCCAAATTAAACTTGTTCCAGCCAAAGCTCATCGCTGAATATCTTTAAATGCTAAAATCTTAACATAAACTCAGTACCATTTTTAGAATTATCACTGATGACACCAAATGGTATTCAGACCTCCAGAGCATTCACTGCAGACAGGTTTTTAACTCAAATGACACACTGATCATAATTCTTCAGATTTGTTCATGGCCTAACAATTGTAGATACAATTCTGTTCTTACCAATAGGTGGTACTCTATAATAACATGGCAAAGAAATAAAATAAAAGGCAGTGAATGGGACACTCATAATATTACATTATATGAATTAAGAAAAATAGGAAATAAAATTAAGGATTGCTGTTATTTTTCTCCGTCTTGTAACACATCAAATATAGGCACTTTAGGCAGGAATGGAGGATAAGCATATTTTTATTAAGATCATAAGATACTGGAGCAGAATTAGGCTGATCCATTTTCTCTCTCACCCCAGTCTCTCACCTTTTTCCCCACATCCCTCCATGCCGATTAATTAAGAATCTATCAACCTCTTCCTTAAATATACATAGACTTGGCCTCCACAGTTGCCCTTGGCAACAAATTCCACAGATTCACCACTCTCTGGTTAATGAAATTCCTCAACTTCATTGTATAAGGCCACCCCTCTCTTCTGAGGCTGTGTCTTCTGTTCCTAGCCTCTCTCACCATAAGATACACCCTCTCCACATCCACTCTATCAAGGCCTTTCATCATTCGATAGGTTTCAATTGGGTCACCCCACATTCTTCTGAATACAGATACGGAGAAAAAAAGCACTTCCTATGACAAGCCATTTAATCCTGGCGTCATTTTCATTAAACTCCTTAGAACCCTCTAGTTTCAGCACATCTTTTCCTAGATAAGGGGCCCAAAGTTGTTTACAATACTCCAAGTGAGTCCTCACCAGTGCTTTATAAAGTCTCAGTATGACATCCTTGCCTTTATGTTCTAGTCCTCTTGAAATGACTGCTGACATCACTTTTGATTTTCTCACCACAGACTCAATCTGCAAGTTAACCTTTAGGAAATCCTGCACAAGGGTTCGCATGTCCCTTTGCATCTCAGATTTTCTCATTTAGAAAACAGTCAACCCCTTCATTTCTTTTACCAAAGTGCATGACCATACATTTCTTGATGCTGTATTCCACCTGCCACTTCTTTACTCAATCTCCTAATCTGTCCAAGTCCTCCTATAGCCACGCTACTTCCTCAATACTACCTGTCCTCCCATCCACCCATCTTCATACCAACTGCAAACTTAGAAACAAAGCCAGTCAATTCCATCATCCATATCATTGACCTATAGTGTAAAAGGAAATGGTCTCAACACAAACTGCTGCAGAATACCAGTCACTGGCAGCCAACTAGAAAGGAATCCCTTTATTCCCACTCTTTACTTCCTGCCAATCAGCCATTGTTTTATCCATTGCAGAATCTTTCCTGTAATACCACAAACTCACAATTTGTTAAGCAGCCTCATGCTGGCACTTCTGAAAATCCAAGTACATAACATGAACCAATTCTCCTTTGTCTATCCTGCTTGTTATTTCTTCAAAGAATTCCAACAGATTTGTCAGACAAGATTTTCCCTTGAGGAAACCATGCTGAATACAGCCTCCATCATGTGCTTCCAAGTACCCCAAGATTATACAGTTCATCTTATTACTGTGGAGTTTATATAATTTAATCTCCTGCTAGATAGTGGCAATTACTTTCAAAATATATTTGCAAAACTTACAGGAAAATGTAGTTTAGATCTGGAAGATAGCAATAGTGTAACAGTGGTGTCAATGGTACCAGTCTAGTATTTTAATATGCTTCTACCAAGTACCTGAGTTCTATTTCTGTTTCCACATTTTCAATTTGCTTCTTTAAAGATGGATCCTGTTCTGTGTTTTTCATCAACTCAGTTAGTGTAAAAGTTCGCCTCTACATAAAAAGAAAGCATACTTAAACTGGAGAAAGACACTAGTACAAATTCTACTTAAACAGGAAATTGTTTGATCATTTAGAATAGGCATATAAATGGAAGAAATCAAACTGGGGAAAATGTGGAAATGTGATTTAACAGAAATTGCTTCAAAAACACAATCAAATCATCCTGCAAGCAGCTAGATTCATGGGATTGGCTGGCATTTGCAGAAACTTGCAAAAAAAATTAAAGCGTAACCACAATAGAAATTTGATAACAATGAGCTGATGGAATCAAAAGAGCTAGATATTTTCAAAGGGGTAAGAACTTGCAGCATCATCAATGAAATTAATTTTAATGAATTAAAATATTATGTAGAAGAGATTTGAATACAACCAAAAATAAATACCATTCCAAAAAGATCGCCACTTATTGCAGTACAAGCTTAACGTGCTGAAGATCTTTCATACCTTTTACAATTTTGGTCACAGAAATCAAACTAGACAATCTTTCAAGCTCCTTTGGTTTTATGGCCTATACATACCCTAAGTTTTGGTGGTGGATGATGGGCCTCTTTCTTTTCTTTGAGAAAGGCAAGCTCCTGTGCCAAAACTTTCCGATCATCTAGTAAAGTGTTCAAGTGATGACGAGCTTCCTCTATACTTACAAGTACCTCCAGTTCATTGACCAGCCAATTCTACAAAATAAAAGATTTTGTAGCACACAATTCATTTGAGTGTGAAGATACGGAGTTATTGAAGCAATGTACATTTGGTGTAATGATCAGCAAATGAGGATATTTTATAAAATGCTATGTATATTAGCAAGTAGAGTCAACCTGAAATTGTCAGACTTTTAGAAATGCAATCATAATATGATAAAATGTAATATTAAAATTACAAATGATTTACTTAAACATGAAACTGAGGCCATTAAATACAAGTAAAAAAAATTCTAAAGGTATGAAATGTGCGTTGGATTTGATAGATTGTGAAACTTCAGTAAAACAGCAAGATGGATAGACAGGCAATTACTGATGTTTATAAAATTAAAACATAATTCTAGTTGGCTGTAGGGGTTGGTGTTGGGGCCACATCTTTTCATGTTATAATTCAATGACTTGAATGACATGAATGAGGGTTTGTGGCCAATTTTGCGATTCATACGAAGATGGGCAGAGTGGGGAGGGGCAGGTAGTGCGGAAGCAGGGAGGCTGCAGAAAGACAGATTAGGAAAATGGGCAAAGAAGTGGCGGATGGTATACAGTGTAGGATCATGCACTTTGGTGGAAGGAATAAAGATATAAACTATTTTCTAATTTAGGCAAAAATTCAGAAATCAGAGTTGCAAAGGCACTGGGACTGTACACATTGGGAGCTTAGAAAAATAGTGGTGGTGGTGGTGGGGGTGACATCTCATTGAAACCTGTCAAACATTGAAAGGCATGGATTGTGGATGTGGAGAGGATGTTTTCTCTAGTGGGCGAGTCCAGGACCAAAGAGCACAGCCTTCAAATAGAAGGATGCCCCTTTAGAACAGAAGAGGAGAAATTTCTTTAGTCAAAGGGTTGTGAATTTGTGGAATTCACTGTCAGAGATGGCTGTGGAGGAAAAGTCATTGGGTATATTTAAAGCAGAGGTTGATAGGTTCTCGATTAGTCAGGGTGTCAAATGTTACAGGGAGAAGACAGGAGAGCAGGGCTGAAAGGGATAATAGATCAGCCATGATGGAATGGTGGTGCAGACTCAATGGGCTGCGAGACCTAATTCTGCTCCTGTGTCCTATGGCTTATGGTCTTATACTTAAGAAATATATCCTTTCATACACAAGAGCCATCAGGGAAAGCAGCACTCATAGCAAACCAGTGTTTATGGCAGTATCAGATCAAACAAAGGTTACTGTCAAAATGAGTAGCCAATTACAGGATTGGTAAACTTCAATTCAGGAAGGCGACCAAAAACTTGGAAAAGAAAGATGATTAGAAGTAATCTAGTGAGAAACAAAAGTTTACTGCAGAAAAAGGAAACAGAAGAAAGACTAGGTAGTAAAAGTAAATACAAGGCCCTTACAGATCATGAGAAATAATAAGGAAAGATAGATGAAGGATATGCTGCCTGTTTTTAAAGATGACACAAATCATCCAGATAGTAGAAAGAAATTAGCATTATGGGGATGGTGGGGGGGGGGGGGGTAAAAGGAGGAAAAATTAATGAATCCAACAGTTGATTAATTCCAATTACCCGCTGATCTTTTTTGGAAGAGGGTGTTATTGAGCATACTCTGGTATCTTCCAAAATTCATTGGATTGTAAAGTAGTTCCATATGTGGAAATTTGTAAATGTAACTCCATTATTTGAGAATGAAAACAGGGTTCTACAGTTACTTGGCCTGGAGGCAGCAGTGAAAGAAAATTGTAGAAGTAAAAAAACCCAATATACTTAGGCAAGGTCAGAATTGTTCGACAAATGCGTTAGATTTGGAGGTTATTACCAACAGGAAAAAGGGAGAAAAAAACACTGCATATAGTATATTCAAATTTTGAAAAACCTCCAATTAAGCAATCACTTGGGATGGAGGAGGGCAACACTGTGCATTGAGGAATAGTTAAAAATGACAGAAAATGAGAAAGTAGGAATAAACATGTTTTGTTTTAAATTTTGGGCCCCAAAACCTTTGACTAGTGAATATCACATGGACCCCAGTTGTTCACAATTTAATTTACAAGTCTTTAACTTACTGTATATGAAGGGAACTTAACATTATCTACAACTATCAACGCAGAGGACTACAAAAAAACTTAAACCTGGTGCCCACGTATAGGAATCACTGAAGGTGGAGCAAGTGATTAGGAAGGCAAACATGTTGCAATAAATATATTACAAGATGATTGGAGTACAAAGAGAAAGGTTCTACTGAAGGTATATAGATAAACCTGAGGCACAATCACACCTGCAGAACTTTCTGGTCTCAGATTCCAGGGATGGATTATACAGGAGTACATTATAAATTCACCAGACTGCTAGGAATATTTGGGAGGTGTGAGAGAGTGGGGAGGGTGGTCCTTGACATCTGATCTCATTGAACTATGATAATTTAAAAAAAAAATAAATCAAACCCATTTCTCCGTGGTGGAGGCAGAAACAACTGGGTATTTTGAGAGACTCCTGGATAGATACTTGGAGCTTAGAAAAATAGAAGATTATGGTTAAACCTAGGTAGTTCTAAGGTAAGGACATGTTTGACATAGCTTTGTGGGCCAAAGGGCCTATATTGTGCTGTAGGTTTTCTATGTTCTACTTTCATCCAAATGCTATCCAGGCTCCTGAGCATTTCCAGGATTGTGTTTGTATTTCAACACTCCATCTAAAAGGTACAAATTACAAAACTGAAAAGACCTCAGGGAATCAGTATGCTGTTCACTTATTGATACCAGCCGCTGATCAACTTCTATGGATGCAGTACATGTAAAACCAATTGAATTAATTTGTGGCATAGTATATACTCCATATAATATTGGTTTTAAGGGAAAACAAAACCATACTTAGCTGCATTTTGTTGTAGAGTATCTAAAATGTTTGATTATATTGCGGATCATTAGTAACAAGGTCCATTGACTACAAAATTTTAAGCCAGTACAGAATGTTCACAGCAGAAAGCAAAGTAGAAACGTTTCAAATGTACATTGATTGTACCTGAACTCTAGCTGCAGTCCCTTCCATTCCACGGTTTAATTCTTTCCGTTTTTCAGAAGCATCCTTCTGCTTCTGTAACGCATCACGTAAACGTTTGTTTGCAGCAGCAGCCTGAGGAGGCAAAAGAGGTGATAGATTAGAATCTAGCAAGCTTTACCAGACCCTCTGCCCCGCCCCCCCACCCCACAGACTTGTTTACAGAAAAGCTTTTTCTGGAAAGTTACTAAGTAAAAATCAACCATCAAATCCAGTAAAAGCAATGTACTATTGCAAGCACAATGTATCAGCACTAAAATTTAAAATTTTAAATCTTGATCTGAAAGCAAACATCTCCTTTTTATTTTCAATTACTGCTCCACATAATTAAGTATCTTTCAGTTAATTTGTTGTTTTTTTTTTTAAATTTCAGTCCCGTCCTGGCTGGGTACAAAGGTCTCGGGAGAAAAGATCCAACTTGTTACCCAAGATCCAAAGTTGCCATACTCACTTCTTCAGTCTTTCGTCTTAATACGTTTGCTTGCTGTTTGTAATTTCGTTCTAGTTTCAGCAGCTCATACTGTCTTTTACGATCCTACAGAAAATATTACATCAGTTGGTAACATAGTTTGAACATTGCAGGTATCCCCTACTTTACCTGCTTCCCAAGATAACCCCAATAAACAATACAGATAGAATTCATATTATAAGCAACAAGTATGAAGAGGCAATTTAATTGTAATAGTCAGATAGTGCCTCTTCTCTCATCTTCATGTCACAGTAGAAATAAGTGAGTGTTTTTATTTACAAGTCCAAATTTTTAATGTTTAGTGTTTCACATTAATGTATCATGCAACAAGACCAATTCTCCAGTGGACACATTGCAAGTTAAGTCTCAAGTACACACTACAAAAGAGGAAATCTGTATTTGGACATTGCTAATGAATCAGTGTGATAAATATTGGAGAGTAATGAACCTTCAAACATAGAGCAATATGGCATGGGAACAGACCTACAATGCTGTACCAAATTAATTAATCCCCAACAAACCCCCTTTTATCCCTCCATTCTCTGCACATCCATGTGCCAAGAGCTTTGCATTTGCTATTGTTTTTTAGAACTGAAAACAAATTAATGGAAAATGGAAGTGAAATAATACAACTCAAAATTTAAATTTGCCCAAGTAGGTGAACCTCAATGCTCAATTTAACTCATCTTTAATGTATTACCTTCTCCTTCAGTTGCAGAACTTCCTTGTCTTTCTCCGCTTTCCATCTACGAGACTTCTCAGCCTCCTCTCTCATCTGGCGCATCAGCTGAACTCTCTGACACTTCAGAGCCTAGAAGAAAAGGCAGCCATTGAAGGTTTAATATTTCGGATGATCCAAGTGAAGAATTCACAACAATCAAGACAAATTTGAACGAGGATAATCTCAATTTAGACTGTTTTACAATTTAAAAATCTTAACCAAATTATATCCCTATTATTTCCTTCATAAATAAATACTCTATATTGCATGGAAATAAAACATAGCATAAAGAAATCCATTCCGTGTTTAATTAAAAACTTGAAGTAAATGGAAATGGTCAGATACACTTACAGCAAAACTCTAATAAACTACTATTCAATTATTTGGTAACCGATTCCCAGAGCCCTATTTACGTTACTTTTAAGACCATGATTACTCTAAAGTTTAAGCTAATGACATTTACAAAATATTAAGAGACTGCGATATCAAAAGGAGAATATTTAATAATCTGGAAAGTCAATCATTCAGACAACAAGAGTTTGCTAGATTATTAGAGTTTTCCTACATTTCCAAAGCCAGGACAGAAATAAAGTAAACCTTCTGAGACCAGCCTAATATGGTTAATATTTTGATACAAGACTACAGAACAATTAATTACTTTGCTGAGGCAGGAACTCAATGGTTAAAAAGATAGTACCAAACCAAATAATGAGTCATACAATTTAAAAATTTACATTTCAAATTAAAAGATTAATGTTCTGATTTTGTTATTTTACCATAGAGAGAAAAAAAATGTACTTTACCTGAATCTCTTGATTCAGTTTGTTAACAGTTCCTTCTGACTTTTCTTTGATTTTAATGATTTTTGACTGCTCCTGCAGCTTCTTTTTAAGGTTTGCCATTTCAGCTTCCAACTCTTGAAGACGCTTCCTTCGACGTTCACTAACCCTACAAAAAGATACCGAGTGAAACAGATGGATTTTTAAACAGTTACCTTTATTGAGAGGGCATTTTACAAACTCCAGATTATAACTCAATTATAACACTGTTGCCAGTATTAGATTGAACTCTGTTTTTTGGATCTCTAGACTGGCAACCAATGCCACCATCACATCCAATACACTGAAAGTGAAGAAATTTCTGATGAAAAGCAATACGGTGGAGGAATCCAGATGGTCAAGAAGCATCTGTGAGGTGGGGAAAGTAATTGTTGACATTTGGGTTGAAAGAAATTTCTGCTTACAGGCTATCACCCTGAAATATCAATACCATTTCTCCACTGATGTGTTCTGTCCTGCCATGTGTCAGCTTTATTTTCTGTATTTATTTTAGATTTCTAGCACCGCCTCTTAGCTTTTTAAAAAAAACTTCTAACCCTGGTCCTAAATGTTCATCCTTTATCCTTACATTATGTTCTGTAAAAAAAAACACTCCAAGGCTAGATGAAAGCACTACTCAATTATGTTAGGCACTCAAAATCTTTGCGGTTCAGTTGCTTTTTCCTTCCCATCACATTGATGCTTTCTGACACATAACACCAAACCTCTTCCACTACTCAACCACAATCTTTCATGAAATCCATATCTTATGTACCACAATTTCCTCTCCTGTTATGAATCAATCTCCATATTCTTATATTGTTTTTGTCAGTTTTCCAGAATTTTACCTCAACATGAATGGGTATCATGTATGTGGTAAAGAGTTAACTACATATCATGAAGCGAAAATTTTGCTCCCTACATTTAACACCTACCTTTGATGCTGTAACAGCTTGGGCCCAACTATGGTAATAAACTACTTAGGGTACCACAACCTAATTTCAACACAAACTCCCAAACATCAAGTTTACTGCTTTAGAAGCTTACCATCTTGGATCAGACAGGAACTGGATTTTGCTTTCTACCTCCAAAATTCTTCGCCATACACAAAATGTTCATAACCTTGATAATGGGCAAAAGTAGCTTTCTTAACACATGATCATTTTATATCTCCTACTTCAATTGCCTCCTACACCACAGTTCCACCAGTCAGATTGTCCAGCAGTTTTAGACCTTTCTCAACAATAGACATTTATATACAACATAAAGAATAAACTCCAACTTCAATTCAGTCATATTCAGGATGTCTCAGAGCAACCAGAGGTCATGGTGTACATTGGCACCAATAACATAGGTAGAATAGGGGAAAGAATCCCTGTGCAGTGGTAATAGTGAGTTAGGAAAGAGACCGAAGAGCAAGATCTCTAAGGTAGTAATCTCTGGATTACTTCTAGTACCACATGTTATTCGAGGCAGGAATAGGATGATAGTGCTGATGAATGAATGGTGCAGGGGCAGGGTTTCCAATTTCTGGATCATTGGGATCTCTTCTGGGGAAGATGTGACCTGTACGAAAAAGGCAAATTACACCCATATCTAAGGGGGACCAATACCCTTGTGGGTGTTTGCTAGAGCTACTGGGGAGGGTTTAAACTAAGATGTGGGGGGAGAATGGGAACTTGAGTGATAAGTCAGAGGATGAGATAGTTGACGTACAAGTGAACATAATGTATTGTGAGACTGAGGAAGGACAGGCAGGTGATAAGGCAAAATATTAGTGGGATGAGTTGCAATGTAACATGGGGCAAACTTGAAAAGGCTGAAGGTGTTATATTTGAATGCACACAAGATGTGGAATAAGGTAGATGATCTTGTAGCATAGATAGAGATTAAGAGGCATGGCATTGTGACCATCACTGAGATGTGGCTGAAAGAAGATCAGAGTTGGGAGCTTAACATCCAAGAATACACCTTGTATCAAAAGGATCAGTAAGCAGAAGTGGTGGGGGGGCTCTGTCAGTAAAAAATGAAATCAAATCCTTAGAAAGAGGTAACATAGGATTGTAAGATGTAGAATCCTTTTGGGTAGAGTTAAGGAGCTGCAAAAATTAAAAAGACCCTGATGGGAGTTATAGGATGGCTGGACGCCAAGTCAGATTACATTTAAAGCAGAGGTTGACAGGTTCTTGGTTAGTCAGGGCATCAAGGGTTATGGGAAGAAAGTGGGAGAATGGTTTTGAGAGAGATAAGGCAGCCATGATGGATTAGCAGAGCAAACTTGACGGGTCATGTAGCCTAATATTGCCCCATCAATCCCTACGCAGGGACTTAGCCTGAAACATGGCTTGTTTACTGTTTTCTGCAAGTGCAGCCTGGTCTGCTGAATGTTGTGTGTGTGTTGCTGCCTTACATCTCATATCTTCCTGCCTCTGAACTCAGATTGTGTATAAAATTAACATACAACAGGAGCAATTGCATCCAGCAACAGTCTAAATAATTCTGCCTCTTCAAGGCATTACAATAAGTCTTTAAAAGCAAGGAGCAGACATTAACTGCAAATCTATTTATGGAACCAGAGAAGTACTGTACACTAGAACCAGGCCCTTCAGCCCATCTAGTCAGTGTCAAGTCATTTAAACTGCCTGCTCCCACAGATCTGCATCAGGGCCATAGCCCTCCATATCCCTACTATCCATGAACCTATCCAAAATTTCTCAAACATTGAAATAGAGTTTGCATGCATCACTTGCACTGGAAGCTCATTCCACATTCAACACTCAGTAAAGTTTCCCTTAGTGTTCCTCTTAAAACTCTTCATCCTTATCTATGACATCTTGTTACAGTCCCACCAAGCCCCAGTGGAAAATGCCTGCATTTGCCCTACATATACCGCTCAATTTTGTATATCACTATCAAATCTTGTGTTCCAAAAAAGAGTCCTAATCTATTCAATCTTTTTAAATTTAACTCAGATTCTTGTTTTGTCTCATTCTTTCCATCAGTTTTTATGTATTCCATTGCCATTCACACCATCATCCAAGTAACTTTATTCACCAAGGACTTAAAAAAAAAGTGAACATTACGACGTATGACTTATTATAAAGTAAGCAACATAAAGTTGTTATCCACTAACACTGAACCAAGGAACTCGTTCAGAGGAGTCCTGGTATGAAGCAACGGGCTCCACAAGAAAGAGATTGGTTGTGGAATGATTTGAAAGGCTTTCTCCATATTTAAAACATTTTCACTGAGTATACCATTAAGGATCCCAATTGGATACTGCCTTGATGTTTCACATCAGCAATCAACAGCCCAGTTCTTTTATCTATAAATGGACCAAATTACAAACTGACCCAGGTACACCTAAACAGAGTAAATTGTAGCTTAGGTGGCAATATCAATTGCCTCTTTACTAACAATCATGAATAAACTTGCACTGCAGAAAATTATGAAGTTCACATTCCTTTATTTTTTTTGCAAATAGGACATAATTGGGCAATATTAATCAAAAATGCCCAATTCTTACACAAAGGCCCTCACAAAAATTACTTACTGGCAGGATTCCTGTTTATATGTTCTTGAAAAACCTGTACACATTCCAGTAAAAATGCAAAGCTTTAATAATATGAAAAGTCCAAAATCTCTTCATACTCAGTTGGGTCTGAACAATAATTCAGAAACACTAAACAAGATCACAAGTTTCCAATCTGTTTCAAAAATTTTGGCACATTTGACACACGATTATAATAAACATTTTGATCCACTGAATCAACAATTTGCTTCTCGCTTAATCTCCTCAAATCAAAAAGTAAGCCTCAATTTCCACTTGTTTATTAGGATACAAGATGCCAACATGAACTTACTTGGTTGCATTGGTGTCCTTCTTTGCACTATGTAGTGCCAGTACGAGCTCTTCTTTTTCTTTTTGTAGGGCAGAAACTTCACTTTCAAGGGATTTGATGTTCTCCTAGAAAAGGCAATAAATACTTTAGTAATCAATGAGAATGTTTAATACAAAATAAATTGTACCACAATATATTTTGGGCAAAATCTTTGAAAAAAAAACCCTCACATTTAAGCTTACCTCATACACAACATGGACAGGTTCCATTTCACAGTCACCCTGGGACATTTTCCGTGCAAGTTCTTCTTTAAGTGCTAGTACTTTATTCAGCTCCATCAGCTCTTTTGACATTTGAGCATGCCTCAATGCATGACTGGCAGTGAAAGGATCAGAATCCCTCTTTTCTTTTAAGGCTCCATTTTGCTGTGAACAAAAGGATTTCAGAAATCAGCAGGCAGTACTACTGCAGTAACAAGGGTAATGTTATATAACTTAGTTTAGGTGGTGCCACAAGCACACAGAACTTCAGTCTTTACTTGTTAAAGCCAGAGCTATACAGCACAGAAGCAGCCCTTCAGCCCAGCTGGTCTAGATGTCCCATCAAAATTAATCCTAGTTGCCATTGTTTGGCCCACAATCTCCTAAACCTTTCCAAATCCATGAACTTGTCCAACTCTTTTAAAAGATGTTACTGTTTCTGCCATAACCACTTTCATAGAGCTGATTCTACAAAGATACCACCCTTCGTATAAAAAAGTCAGCCCTCAAATTCCTTTTAAATCTTTCTTAACAGTAAACATGCCCTCTAGTTGCCCCCAACCCTGCATAAAAGACTATGTATTCATACCATCTACATTGCTCATGACTTTATACACTTCTAAAAGATCACCTCTCAGTTTATGCTCTCAGGAATAAAGCATTAGACAGCATGACCTCTCCCTATCATTGCAAATCCTTTTTACACTCTTTCCAGTTGAGCAACACCTTTCCTATAGCAGAGTAACTAAACTGAACAATCTGCCAACTGCGGCCTCAACATTGTCCTGTACAACGTCACCATGAAATACCAACTTGTATATGCAATGACTCAAGGAAAGCTTGCCAAAAACATTCATCATCCTTTCTGTGACTGTAGTTACACTGAACGATGTGCTTATACGCCAAGGTCCCTCTGATCTACACTACCTAGGGCCTGGCTGTACACTGAAAGCCCTACCTGTATTTGACTTTCCAAAAAGCAAAACCTTGCATTTATCCAAATTAAACTCCATTTATCTTTTCTCAGCGTACTTGCTCAGCTCAAGATTTCCCAGTATATTTCGATCTAACAACTTTCACCGTCCACTATGCCACCTATTTTAGGTGTTAGCTACAAACCTAAATGTGATTTGTCCTTTCTTACCCAAACCATTGACATAGATGACAAACAACAAAAGGCGCAGCACTGGCACGCAACTGGACACAGACCTCCAGAATGAGAAACAACCTTCTTCCATCACACTCCACTTTCTACCACCCAAGTGCCTCTACAACATATTTGTATTGCTCATTATTGTTTTTCCATGGATAAGATCAAAGGAAAGCATGGCTACAATTCCAGTGCAGTTGTGTACCTGAACTCATAATTTAATACAAACTTTAAAACACTTCTCAAAGCAGATATTAGAACCATTAAAACTTCTTTATATACAACACACAAAAATGGGGTAACTTACATCTGCCTTTTCTTCCAACTGATGTTCAATGCCAATTCCTTCCAATTCAGGTAAGATTTCAATACGTTCATTCTATAGATGAAGAATTAAACACAGGATTAAGTTACTTATTTCTAACAAGATATGAAGTCCTGTCAAAATTAGTCTAATGTGATTCACACTGATTAATATTCCTCAGCTTCCAACGTCTAATTAATTAGAAGGCAATCTTCCCCCAGATCTAGTTTTTCCCTCCTCAGAAATGTACAAAAAGCTATCAGGTGCAAAGCACTATCTATGCAGTATTTGTAGGTTACTTTAGGTTGGGCAGCATGAATTGCTGAACCACAATGGTCTGCTACAGCATGTTACCCCGCTAAATAATTGCAATCTGATGGAAAAACAAGGGGGAGAAAGGGGAAAAAAAGTGAATTTAACTTTTCTTCTGGTTGGGAGCTGGAACCAAAATTGATTATTTCTCAGTTTCCAACCCTCAGCAAGGAGCTTAGGAATCAAGAATGTACTGTACATTATTAGTAGTTTTATTATGCGACAGCATTTTCCTCAAAGCGATAGTAACCTCTTTATGCATAGTATCATGTTCTCTATAGTCAATTTGGAATTAAAATTTATACGTAGATGAGTCTGAATTAATCCTTTCAAACTATTGCTTACATAGAAAGAGATATAGTTATTTTACCCTGAAGGAAATTACAAATATAATGCTACTGTGACACTGTATAACTGTACACTTGTCAGAGAAATAAGAAAGAATAAGAAATAAGTTACCTCAAACAGTCTAAACAGGGGGCGTCATCACTTCCCTGGCTATCAGTTTACTCATTACAGAGCCTAATGGATAAGGGCAAGAATAACCTCCTATAGCACTCTGAAGTGAGCAGTTGTCTCAGTCTATTATTCAATGTGTTCCTCTGTTCAGCCAAGGTGGCATGCAGAGGGTGAGAAACATTGGCCAGAATTGCCAGGATTTTCCAAAAGGTCCTTTGTTCTATCACAGCCTCAGTGTGTCCAGTTTGACTCCTATAACAGAGCCAGCCTTTTTGATCCGTTTATTGAGCCTGTTGGCATCACCCCTGTGGATGCTATTGCCCCAGTACAACACGACTTAGAAGATTGTACTGGAAACAGACTGGTAGAATAGGTGAAGGAGAGGCCTACATACTCTAAGGGACCTCAGTCTCCTCAGGAAGTAGAGGTGACTCTGGCCCTTCTCATACACAGCCCGAGTTGGTGCTCCACTCAAGTCTGTCATCTAGGTGCACTCCCAGGTACTTGTAGGTCCTCAACACATCTACACTATCAATTGTAACAAGGAGCAGTACAGGCATAGACTTCTTAAAGTCCATCATCATTTTTGTCCTAATGATGTTGAGCTGCAGATGATTTGGCTTTCATCATTTGACAAAGCCCTCCACCAGGGTCCTGTATTCATCTACAGTTTATACATCCAACTATTGCTGGGTCATCAGAAAATTTCTGCAGATGACATGACTCTGTTGCATTTAAAGCCCGAGGTATACAGGATAAACAGGAAGGGAGCCAATACAGTCCACTGTTGCTTGTAGCCATGTCTAACACAGCTCTGAAGCCACACAAACTGTGGTCTGCAGGTCAGGTAGTCCATTATCCAGGATACAATAGAAGTGCCAATCTGCATTGAACACAGCTTTTCCCCTTGCAGTGAGGGCTGTATGGTATTGAAGGCATTTGAGAAAGCAAAAAAAGCCATGATCCTCACAGTGATGCCCTGCTTGTCTAAATGGGTGTAGGCTCTGTTCTGCAGGTAGATGACAGCATTGTCGACTCTAAAGTGCTCCTGATAGGTAAATGGCAGGGGACTGAAGGTTGAACTGACGGGCTAGAGGTGAGCAGGGGCCAGCTTCTCTACGGTCTTTATGATGTGTGAGGTCAGGGCCACTGGATGGTAGTCATTCAAGACTTCAGTTGGCCCTTCTTGGATACTGGGACCACATGATGTTTTCCACACAGAGGGGAGCCTTTCCAGGCCGAGACCCAGATAGAAAACGTGTTGGAGAACTCCACACAGCTGCTCACCACACTCCATCAGCACCCTGGGGGTCACACCATCCAGATCCAATGCTTTGCTGTGAGCATTTCCCCAGGGCCCTTCTCACATGCTCAGAAGTGAAGGCAAGACATTTTCACCACTCACTTGTCAAAAAAAAAACAGTTCACAATCAATGTACTTTTCTCCAAGACCATAGGCAGTAAAGGATGCCTCTTTACTGAGACACAACACTGCTGTATCTTTCAATGGCTCTAAGTTGGGATTGTCTGTGAGGGAGTTCTTTTCTTCTATCCTTCAGGATGAATTCCAACATAATGTACACAATTTCACATTTTTGTGGCTAAAGGAAAGGTACGAATTTCTTTTTGCTTCTGGTGCTAAAGATCAGAGCAATGTAGAGATAGAATGAAATGGCTAGAGAAAAAACAAATGTTTTGCCCTGCACACTGCTAGTGCAAAACTAACTATGTGAACTTCAGAGATAGTAGGCCGAGCAACATGAACAAAATTATCATTGAACAGGAAACAAATCAAGAGGGAAGAGCAAAGGGAATGCAGTCATAATGGGGCTGGGAGGGTTGAGATAAGAAACAGTACAATGAGAGGGATAGTTACAATCTTTTGCAAGTAGAGTCCAATGCCAATCTCTGCAGTTACAGAGGAGTCTGCAAATTGCTCTTTTTTAAATTTTAGGTCAAATCACCCAGTGACTGCTCAGTTTAAATGTTGAAAATGTTCCAATCTGTATCCTTGCTTATTGTCATGCCCTTCATCTTCAGATCTTTAAAACTAGATATGTTGGTTGTCTGTTGTTTCCGACGATGATGCAACCAATGCGGGAGTTTTATAGTGAAATGCGTCCTCAAAAAATCTTAGTCCAATGGTACAAAAAAATCATGATTGGAGACTTCCTCAGCTACAGTGGATAGCCATGACACCTTTGTCTTGGCATGCCCTTTGTTCTCTACAAAGCATTGCAGCACAGCCTTCTCGACCACTGTAGTTGATCTTAACTGCTCAGTCCACCAGAACTGGTTTCACATGCTGGGTAGGCATGCCCATCTCACCGGGATTGGAGGTTCTTAGCTACCCTCACCTGGGTTATCCCGCCTGTCAAAGCAGCGTACCGGGGGTGTGGTCACTAGATAGCATGTACCTAAAACATTAGAGACCTTGCTGTATTTTTAGTCTTTAATGTTTTCTACCAGTTTCTGGCCTTTATTTCCATTCCTCACACCGTTGAATGACTTAGCCATCTGCTAATACTAAATCTGAAAATAAGGCTCAATAGCTGGGAATAGCAGATTACCATGCTACCCATGCTCCTAAATATCAGTAGGCTATATCTCAATTTTCTGTAATGCAATGCCACATCAGCTGTGCCTGCATCAAGAAAACAAGAGTTGACCCCCCCCCCCCCCACCCCACATACTTTCTTTGAACAAATTTTAATCTGCATCTCAAATCTTTGGATGGTGATACGTGAACTCTGCATAGGTGAGTTGCTGGGGAGGGAGTTACTGAATCCATTACTCAGGCTCAATTCAAAAAGCAAAGAAAACATACAGATGCTGAAAAATCAAAATAAAGGTAAACTACTGGAAATACTCGACAGGCCATAAAGATGCAGTATTAACATTTCAGCCAAATGATCTTTCATTGGTTTATAGCTGTTAACCCAAATGTTAACCTTGTTTCTAGCTTCACAGATGCTGCTTGACGTACAGAGTTCCTCTTGGTTTGGAACGTTGGCCATTAACATAGATTGTGAAGGTAGCCCCTCATTTTCTATTCACTTTCATGTCTAGATGTTTAGCCTGTTAGAATGGCCTCAGGGATTTGGATGCAAAAAATATAAATAAATAAAACAGATTCTGCCAAAAGAAACATTTGTCACTATCTGTTCTATGTAAAATGTCGTGGGTAAGATAAACTGCCATAAAGAGTTAAGAACATTTCATGGATGTGGCACTATGAAAAATTTTTTGGTACGTTATTAGGTACATCTGCCCTGTAATGCCAATATTTATCTAATTAGCCAATCACATGGCAGCAACTCCATACATAAAAGCATGTAGACACGGTCAAGAGGTTCAAGTTGTTATTTAGCTCAAACATCAGAATGGGGAAGAAAAGTGATGAAATTGGCTTTGATGATTTGACCGTGGAATAATTGATGGTGCCAGACAGGGTGGTTTGAGTATCTCAAACTGCTGATCCCCCGGGATTTTCATACACAACTGTCTGTATAAACTCACAGTAAAACAAAACAACCACTGGGCAGTGGTTTTGTCAGTGACAATGCTTTGTTAATAAGAGAATTCAGAGGATAATGACCAGACTGGTTCAAGCTGATAGAAAATCAATAGTAACTCAAATAACCACATGTTATAGCAGTGTGCATTAGAGTATCTCTGAACGTGCAAAATGAACCTTGAAGTTGATAGCTACAGCAGCAGAAGACTGAACGTATACTCAGGAATAGCCTCGGCAATTTACCCGAGTATGGTGTTATGAATGGGAGTCTAAAGCACAAATCTAGGGATTATGTGACTCATGGAAACTTCAGGAAGCCCTCAAGGCTTGCAGTCATATGTTCACCAGCAAGGATTTCAAGGGTTTCAACAGCTGAATTTTCTTGGGATTTGGACACGTCTCATATCCCAAAAATGTTCCTTCTTCCAGTGCAATTGATGTAGCTTCAAGGCATTCAGCAAAGCAAACTTGACCACCACAGAAAGCTCCCCACATCAAAGCAAATATTGTCAAAGAAACAGCACCAAGCCAAAAGTTGTCATTGGATGTAGCACAATTAGATAAACAGATAAACAGATCAGTTCAATAGTCTACAAAACGAACAAAAAAATGCCAAAGTAATCCTCCATGGAAAGGTAGTGAGTGGCCATATGCTTACTCATTCAAAACTGAACTATCAACTAACTCCAGCTATGAATTAAACACTGTGCAAGAAATAGCTTTGCAGTAGATATAACAGAGGAAACACTGGATTCATTTATTGCAGACTATGCACTGATATTAAAACTCAACTTTGAAATCAATTACATAGCAATGAAAAGAGGAGAATTGGTGTTTTGGGCCAGAAAGAGTAGTGGGGGGAGGGGGTATGAAGGTTGTAATAGAAGAAAGGTTTAACAAAATGAAATTGATATTCAGTTCCAAATATGCTGTTACAGTGTGGCAAACTGACCTCTACCCTGTTGAGGCCAGGCAGAAACTCTCAGACATCTTATTACCCCTCGAAAAGGAACCCACTCTGGACTATCAAACTACTGTCTCCCACACCATCACCAGTGTTCAATTCTGAAGATCTCTTATCCGTTGCCATCAACCTCAGTCACTTTACCCCACACTACTCGTTTCTACCTCCTACACAAGATCCACAAATTTGACTGTCCAAGTACACCCACTGTTTATGCCTGTTCCTACCCCACTGAACTCATGACTGAATACAATTCCATTTTATCCCCCCCCACCCCCCCTGGTTCAGTCTCTTCCCACCTACACCCACAACACTTCACATACTCTCAATCTCCTGTTCCTTCAACTTGCTAGCCCTGATCGCTTCATTTTCACCAGCGCAGTCTCTGTACACTTTTATATCCCATCAAGGAGACAACTCTCCACTTTTCTCAGCAAAAGACTCAACCAGTTCCCCTCCACCACCATACTCCTCCATCTGGCAGAAATGGTCCTCACCCTCAAGAATTTTTCAGTTCCTCCCACTTTCTTCAAACTCAAGGTATAGCCATGGGTACCCAGCTAGGCCAGTCTTTCCATTGACCACGCGTTACAGTCCATGTTTCAAGACTTCCTGGTAATATTCTCTTACTCTTTCTGCTCTACATTGATGACTGCATTGGTGCTGCTTCGTATGCCCATGCTAAGTTAATCAATTTCAGCAACTTTGCCTCCAACTTCCACTGTCACCTTAAATTTATTCAGTCCATTTGAGGTCCCCTTCTTTGACTTTTCTGTCGACTGATGTTTTTCTTTGGACAAACTCATCAATTCCCATCACTAGCTTGACTACCTCCTCCCACTCCCATAAATTGCAATTGTCTTTTTAGTTCCTTCATCTCCAATCTGTTTCGAGGATGAGGCTTTCCTTCTGTTACACTCCCTCAAACAGGGCTCCCCCTACACCACCATTGATGTTGCCCTCACCCATATTTCTTCCAGTTCCTGGACATCTATTCTTACCCCATCTTCCCACAACTTCAACAGGGATAGAGTTCCTCTTGTCCTCACCTACCACCCCATGAGCCTCCACATCAAACACAGTTCTCCACAACTCCTGCCAGTCACTGGGACCCAATATAGATTGGAAGTTGCTTTGTCAAGCACCTCACTTGTTTGCAGAAAGCAGAATTTCCAAGTGGCCAACTATTTATTTCCCATTTCTATTCTGACAAGTCGGTCAATAGTCCCCTCTTCTGCCACATTGAGGACACTCTCAGGTTGGAGGTCCAACAAATCATTCTGTTTAGTTAGCTTCCAACCTGAAGGCATGAACATGGATTTCTACAACTTTCGATAGTATTTCTCCCCCTCCCCACCCTCTTCTTCATTTCCCTACTCTTACCTTCCCTACCCATCATCTCCCCCGATGCCCCTCCTCCTTCCATTTTCCCATGGCCCACTCTCCTGTCCTATCAGATTCCTTCTTCAGAACATTGCTTTCCAACCATCACCTTCTTTCTTCATCCCCATCCACCTGGCTTCACCCATCACCTTGCAGCTTGTACTCCTTCCCCTCCCCCACCTTCTTATCTTCTCTTTCTCCATACTGATGAAAGGTCTCAGCCTGAATCACTGACTGTTCATTCATTTTTATAGATGCTGCCTGACAGGAGTTCCTCCAGTATTGTGCATGTGCAGTTCCAGCACTTCTGCCACATACAAATTCAAAATTAAAACACACGGGTTCTCTTGCAGATAGCTTAAATCATAAGTTTAAGAATTTAGTGCCCACTTATATTCAGGACATCTTGAAAACAACAGCATAAAACACTGAGAACGTAGTTACCCAAATAAAAATTTCAGACACCACAGGCTAATGATATTGGTAATTTTTTACCTAATCAAAGAATGAATATATCATATATTCTAAAAGGACAATAAAGTAATTGTTGCTTTTAATATTCTTATTGAATGGCACAGCTGACAGGGCAGCGCGGTGGGAGGGTGGAGGAGAAGAGGAAAGGATAATACGGTCATTCATGCTTCAATATCTTATGATCATAAGCCGATCACTGGATGCCACATTACTTGTTAGTTGAGAACCGGCTATGTACTGTTTACCATGTCCAGATATTTAGAAACTACATCAAGAAAGTTTCATAATTCAAACTCCACCTAACAAGATACTAACAATGAAGATGCCTTCAATCTATTATTGCTTGCAAGTTTCAACCCTTTATCACCACACAGCTCTCACCTCCAATTTGGCAACCATTTGCTGTAGACTGCGTAGATCATCAATTTGCTCCTTTGCTTCTTCACTAGATGAGATTTCAATTAGTTTGTCCAAGTCCAATTTGCACCTATTAAGGAAACATTTTCTTCAGTTTTACTCACAGAACCAACCCAATCCTACACCACACTACTCTAAAGATAAGAAATGCCAGGACTGGTTGTTCTGCTCATATGCAAAATTTCTCTGTCATCCTTCATTGCCATCTCAGTTGCTGAAATAATATTTGTTGGTGATCAAATACCACACCCATCCTAGCCAGAACTTTAATGATCAATGTACTTACGATTGAAACAGTTAAGAGCAAACAGAAATTATGCATTTCTAAGACTGGGTCAACCTTAAGTACATAAGGATGAGGAAACTGAGAGTATTGCAACAGGTGAGGCACTCCAAGAGACAATATGCTGAACATAGTCATAACTGATAATATTTAGAAGTGGTAAGGAGTGTACAAAGAATGTGCAGATCACCAAAATATACCTGAATAACACCAGCATATGTATGGAGACGTCAGAGAGAAAAACTTTCAAGGGGAAAGGTCTGTTAGCTGTGGGAACAGTTATTAACCACTACTGCCATAATGAGTTGAAGGAAAGCAGAAAATAAGGATAGTTCTGAATTACAAGTTAGAGTGCAATAAAGTAATAAACACAAGCAATTTAAAACACCATAGCAAAATGTGTATTGACACAGTCTTAATAAACAATAAGTAGGGAAGTGCAAAAAAAGGTTAAAGCTGAATGATTGATGACTCACATGTCATCTAGCGGAAGTCACAGAAATAAAGCCCAATGAGTATCAACAGTAGTGCTATTATTCTAAATATTTAGAAGCATTTAAGACCAATACCAAAATGTCACCACTATTTGCTGTTGAATTGGCAATTCAAGATTTTAAACTTTAAAAAGAGTCTATTGAATTATACCGAAAACATGACAGATACATACGCAGGATGCTTCGAAAGTTCACTGAGCTGGTGCATCAGCTTCTCATTCACCTGTTCCATCTGAACAAAATAATGCAATTATTAAACTTTAAATTTGCTAATCACATCTACACAAGGTAATTCTAATTATTACATTAAGCTGGGATTTACCACATTATCTGTGGATTTGTGATAAAAATTTAGACAGGCCCTCCCCATTTCATTTGTACCACTTTCTTGCACAAGAGAGAAGTATAGGTGAGAACAGTTGCAACTTGTAAATGGAAAATAGGAGGGCTGACAATAAATTACAGTTAATAGGGCAAATAATACAAAAAGAAAACTAATGTGCAAATTACATGGATAAATCACTAATAAACATGTGAACATATGCTTGGAGACCAAATGTAAAAATAATATACAAACATCTAGTCACTGTATGATAGTTTGGAAAAGAGCAAAATATTCAGAGAAATGTTGCCTAATCTTACCACTATAACTCTTTCACACATATGTGTTGTCTGGCCAACAGCTTCACGAAGTTCTTTGCTCAGATTTTCTACTTCCTCCCTTTGTAATCTTGCTGCCTCCATTGCAGATTGTCGTTTCTCAGATTCATCCACTCTAATTAAACAAAAAAAAACAAAAAAAAAACCTTATTCACATGCCAGTGAACACAAGCAACAGGCAAATTAAATAGGAGCTCTTGACTGTCTCAAATGACCATAAGACAAAGGAGCAGAATTAGGCCATTTAGCCAATCAAGTCTGCTCCACCATTCCATAAACCCAATTCTTTTGCCTTCTCGCCAAAACTTTTGGAGCCATTACTAATCAAGAACCTATCAAGAACTGGTTTAAGTATACCCAATGACTTGGGTCTTACTTTTGTTAAAAAAATAAAAGAGGATCGGAGTAATCTTGGGGTCCGAGTCCATAGGACACTCAAGGCTGCTACACAGGTTGACTCTGTGGTTAAGGAAGCAACGGTGCATTGGCCTTCATCAATCATGGGATTGATTTAAGAGCCACGAGGTAATGTTGCAGCTATATACGACCCTGGTTAGGCCGCACTTTGAGTACTGTGCTCAATTCTGGTCGCCTCACTATAGGAAAGACATGGAAACCATAGAAAGGGTGCAGAGAAGATTTATAAGGGTGTTGCCTGGATTGGGGGTATGCCTTATGAGAACAGGTTGAAAGCTTGGCCTTTTCTACTAGGAGCGACGGAGGATGAGAGATGACCCAAGAGGTGTACAAGATAATGAAAGGCATTGATAATGTGGATAGTCAAGAGGCTTTCTCCCAGGGCTGAAATGGCTAACATGAGAGGGCACAGCTTTAAGTTGCTTGGAAGTATATAGAGAGGGTATGTCAGGGGTGAGTTTTCTACACAGAGTGGTGTGAGCATGGAATGGGCTGCTGGCAACAGTGGTGCAAGCAGATATAATAGGGTCTTTTAAAAGACTCCTGGATGGCTACATGGAGCTTAGAAAAAATAGAATTACCTAGGCTTTACCCATAGCCCTCTAAGGTAAGAAAATCAGTCCAAATTTGGCACAAAGCAAAAAGGAACAAATTACTAAAACGGTAATAGGTGCAAGACATAACTTCCTTATACAGATCCCAACATCCCTTCACAATGTACCACCACTGAGAACTGGAATCATTCTGGACAAGTAATAAAATAACATAATAGAAGATCATATTCAAAGAGCTTTGTCTCACCCTTCAACATTCTCTACAAAATGGAACCAAGGTAACAGCGAAAATATGAATATTTTGAACTCCTTTTCAAACGCAAGTCTGGGCCACTGAGAACATTTAAACTCCTAGAACTAAAATCTAATCCAAATGTAGTAACTCTTCTAGAATTCTTCCGTTTTAAATAGATCAATAATAACTTATGCCAATGAGATTTATCTCTTAAGCAAGTCTACTTGCTTGCAGTACAAATTAATACAACAAAATTTAAGACTGATTAAGCCTCAACAGTAGTTATAAATCCTTTCAGTGAAGCAAAAATATGAAGTTACAATTTGCATACTGCTGTCCTTCAGTAACACGTACAAAGAGGATGAAAGCCTGAAGCTCCAAGATAAACTCACTAAACACTCACTGTATAACACTATACAGTATATTTGTAAGCCCATTGCAGTCGGTCCTTAATTTTCCTCTTAAATTGTACTCGTTAATCGAAATTTTCAGACAGACCAGGTACAAGATCAGGCTTTGTATTAATAAACAGAAGAGCAGAAAGATAACTGCTTAAAATAACATGGTTACTTGGCGTAGTCTATATATCAAACTTACCCATTACTCATTTCAGCTGTCCCTCCATGTGCTTGTAACAACAGCACTTGAAGTTCTTGCACCTAAAAGTTAAACAGTACTACATGTTTAATGCCTATAGTTTTATTTACTTTATCTTAATCCATGTTAAATGGTACACTTAATGCTAAAGAAAATCAAGATAACAAAAATAAAAGTTCAGGTTGCTTCTCTTCTCCACAGGTTGCATTATGATAGGATAGATTATGTTCACAGTAGTGTATTTGGCTTTGTACCTGTTGTTTAAGGCGTTGTAGTTCAGCAGCCTGGGGATCAAAGTTAACCACAGGCTTATTCTTTATTTTCCTCGCTCTGTCAGCATAACGGAGTGTATTTAGAGTTTCCTCAAGGTTTGAATCAGCAGGACTGACGCAAGCTATCATCAATGTGTGACTGTTTCCACCAAGTGAGTCTGAAAGGTAAAGGCAAAACTGGATTGGGGCTAGTGCAGACAGGATTTCATCTCTCCAGCGAAATAACAGATTTTTTAAGAAAACAAATAAAAAAGGATATTAGACCCAATCTCTGGTCCAAATTATTACTATATTCATAGAACCTCTGGTTTTGGTTGGTAGATTTATTTTCAGTAGTTGTCCATGCTGTTTTAAACACTGGGCCCCCCACCCCAAAGTTTCCAATATTAACAGCAGACTTGCAGGTAAAAATTGATCACTTCATTAGGAATTGAATTGACTATTTCTTGCAACTTTCATATACAGGAGTAAAAATCTTTACATTACATTACATCTCCATCTAAATGTGTAATAACAGTAATTTACAATAAGTAGAACAGTCAATCTAACATAGAAATATAGTCAAATCAGTGTGAGTTAATCAGTCTGATGGCCTGGTGTAAGAAGCTGTCCCAGAGCCTGTTGGTCCTGTTTATGCTGCAGTATCATTTCCCAGATGGTAGCAACTGGAATAGATTGTGGTTGGGGTGACGGGTCCCCAATGATCTTTTGGGCCCTTTTTACACACCTATCTTTGTAAATGTCCTGAATAGTGGGAAGTTCACAATTACAGATGCGCTGGGCTGTCTGCATCACTCTGCAGAGTCCTGTGATTGAGTGAAGAACAGTTCCCATACCAGGCAGTGATGCAGCCAGTCGGGATGCTCAATTGTGCCCCTGTAGAAAGTTCTTAGGATTTGGGGGCACAAAAGCAAGTCCTTGGTGATGTGGATGCTGAGGAACTTGAAGCTGCTTATCCTCTCAACCCCAGATCCATTGATGTCAATAGAGGTTAGCCCGTCTCCATTCCTCCTGTAATCCACAACCAACTCCTTTGTTTCTGTGACATTGAGGGAGACGTTTTCTTGACACCACTGTGTCAAGAGAGATTACTTCTTCCCTGTAGTTCACCTCGTTATTGCTTGAGATTAGGCTAATCAATGTAGTGTCTCTGGCAAATTTAATTAGCAGATTAGAGCTGTGGGCGGTGACACAGTCATGGGAATACAGGGAGTAGGGGAGAGGACAGTACACAGCCCTGAGGGGCTCCTGTGTTGAGAGTCAGAGGAGAGGTGGTGAGGGAGTTCACTCTTACCACCTCCTGGTGATCTGACAATATTTTTACAATTAACAGCAATCAGCACGTGGAAAAAGCGTGCTTAGAAAAGAGACATTTTGGGAAATACACATCTCCCCTTGTTATTGTTAACAAAAAGCCCCAAAAAGGAAACTCTAGTCCACGTTCTTCCTGTTTGAAAAGTAAACACCGAAACATACAATACTCACTTGGAATAATAAACATACACACAATAAATCTCATGAAACTCAAAAATCAAAACCTCACCTTGAAGCAATCGTGTTAGTTTTGAGTCACGATATGGTACAAAGCCCTTGCGATTATTCTCATCACCGAGTGCACTGATGACATTGCCGAGGGCCAACAATCCACGGTTGATGTTAATCCCTGCAATAGAGACCTTGTTACTGCACATCTGGGGCACATTCCACAAAACCTAATGCACAATGACAAACACTGATATTTGGCAACAAGCTCCAATGAGAATGACTGAGTTTAGTGATCCAACAATCCAGAGACAAAGACCAATGATCTGGTGACAGCACTACAATGGGTAGGAAACTCCCTACTCAACAATAGTGATAGCAAACCTCAAGCTGTATAAGGTACAACTATTTTTCCTCAAGGTAAATTAATGCTAGAAACTTTACTAAATGGCAGGGGCAAATCAAGTAGTCAGCTTTATATTTATTCCCCCCCCCCCCCCCCCCACATTTAGGTACTAGTCTTCCAGCTATACTAAAGAAAACTTCAATTCAAGTGCAAGTCTTCTTTATTACATTCCTTGCTAAATTCAGTAAATCCAACTTCATATCCAATGGAGGAAATTAGAGAGGCGGCCAAGATATATCACCCATTTCTGACCAAAGAATGCAAGTGATCAGCCTTATCATCACATTCACACTCTCAATTCAGTCAGAGCTCAGAAAGCTCATCAGGATTTTCTCCTCATATTAGGGTTACATAGACCTGATTTTTACTAAGTTCTGTTTATTGCATGCAAATTTATTGTTTAGCACCCATGGCCCTATAAATAACTTTATTCGTGACATTGTACAGGACTTGCTGTTCCAGACTCCTCAGTTAAACAAATTTTGCTGCTTAGTTTGTTAGTAATAGTGTTAGAGGGGTATCTACCCACAACCAGCAAGCTCCATGATGGATCTCACAGAAAATGGATTTAACACCTTTGAGAATTTAGCCACTGTTGTGGTATCAAGTTGTTCATAGATGGTGTGAAGTCTCGTGTTTACAAAACTCAGTTAACTTTCAGGCCGTTACTCTCCAGCTAGACCAGTCGAGTATTTAAAGATACTTGCCCATTACTTATAATGATCAACTGCAAAGAGAAATCTAAACTGGAGATTTGAACTCAGACCCAAAGACTGTATAATATTTTCTAATAAGCACATTTATAGCCCAAGGTGAAACAGAGTCAAAGTATTTTATAATATGGATCTTTTAGAACAAAATTACCTTCTTTCAGACGGTCACCTTCTGCTTTGGTTTTCTTTTGGCGCTCTGACCCTGCCAGGTCCACCAGATGCAATTTGGAACGGATGTAATAGTTTCTGTGAAGATAGAGAAAATTACCCTGAAATGGTCTTGTACTTTCAGGCATATCAAAATGCACAACAGCATTAAAAGATGAACACTTGTACATTTAATGAAACATGGTAAATAAATGTCAAACTTTACTTATCACTTCTCTTTCTCTGTTCAACCGTAATAGTGAAGATAGCATGTGATCTAGATGACTGGGTGTTCATAGCTGTAGCAGCAACTGTCCTTGTAGAATTCCCTTGTTCTAGACAACCCACCATATCCATTGCAGTGTTTACTTTCCTCTCTATTAGTCCTACAATCTGAGGGGGGAAAAAAAAACACAAGTTTGCAATAACAACTTAAAAGAACATTATGTTCCAACAATCAGGAGAGCCATAGCATTAACCAGGCCAAGCAAAAAAATAAACCTGGTGATATAAGTTTGCAGATAAATTCCCCCAAAATGCAAATTGATCATTAGAGCACTTCCATGAGAAAATTAAATGTCTTTTAGAGGTGGGCTTTTGTCTATTATATAGCGTAATCAGTTCAAACCCAGTTAACTGACTAACATGTGTAACATCTCATATTGCACCTTAAATCAAAGTAGTGAAAATTTTCCTTAAAGCAGAAAAATAAACAAGAGTCTGTTTTGGTAAGGAAACTCCAAGCATACCTTTATTCCTTCTTTGGGATCTTCTCTAATGTGTATTGGTGATTTCTCCCGAGACGAATCCAGTAGATCTATGATCTCCTCATTGTAGATCTTTATGAAAGGCAAATATAAGTTCAAACTAGATCTTAGGCCCCAGAAGTACACCATTTTACCTGCCACCCTCTCAATAAATATATAAATACCACCAACAGAAAATTATCAAAGTTTCCTTAAGATAACTTGCAACCAATGGGAGTGTCAATAGGCAGGCAGTTCTCAGACAAGGGATAATTTCCGTTTGTAACATCTGGTTTCCTTTGTTTAGTTTTCATTTAACCACCAACTCCTCAACCCAATTTGAGTTGTTCCTCCATCAACATAAAACAGTTTCTGGATTGCAATGCTACAGATGTGTACAACACTAAGTACCTGCTGTCACATAGCATGTTATCCATTACATACAGCATAACACCAGCTTTTACAATTCATTTAAGTGACTCCTCCAATGTACAGTCATAGATCATTTTGAAAGTTTAGCAAGTTATTTACTGAGGAAAGGGAAAAACTTAAATAGTATTTTCAACTGCAATCACTGAACAAATAAGGCTAGCAAATGAGAATATTTAAATATTCAGCTTCCAGATGTTTACAGGCTCTATGCATTCTCTCCTAAATATAATGTCTTGTTTCCTTAATTCCTACATTGGCTTCTTAGTTAAGTGTCATCTCCATCAATACTGTCACCTCCAATTTCATCTTCACCCTGCTTAACCCTCTCTGATATAACTGTATCCATGTTTCATTGCTGCATTTTGTCCTTTGCACTCCCATGAACATATTCACCAATTATTAGCCCAATCATTTCTTGTACCCCACTACCCTACTGTAAACACGTGGGTCCTCTCCACAACCTTGAACATATCCAATACAATAAACAAAAGTAACACAAGATCAAGCTTAAATAATTCATGTTCATCATGTATGTAATGTACTGTGCTGCATCTGCAAAAAAAAAATCAAAATTTCAATTGCATTTATACCTTGGGTATATGTTCTGACAATACATTTGAATGCAAACTTTTGCTCATCCACACTTAATGTGTCCATTCCATCCTGTAATAAGCCATGCACAACCACTCCCTATATAAATTTATGTCTGACATACATCACCCTGCTTAAATGTACTTATTTTGCCACCACTTCTCCCCCTCTAGTTTCTAAGACTCAAAGTTCCAGATTCCACCTTTTACCAAAGTACTAGAGGCAATTTGCAGTAAGTATTTAACCACTGAACCACATACTTTTGGAATCTGGGAAGAAACCCAAGTACCTGGAGGAAACCAGGCAGTTATAGGGGAAAATGTGCAAATTCTACACAGACTGTACAATGTCAGGATTGAACTCAGTTCTCTAGCAGTGCAAGGAAGTACTTCTACTAGTTTTACTACAGTGTTATCTGTGTTTTGGTCAAGTTTTAAAATCACTTCAACTGTGCATAAATATTTTTTCCTCATACCTCTCAATACTTACATTATATACACAAATCCGAGTCACTATTATACCAAGTTTTATGGACATACTTTTAGCTAAAGTACACCAAAATAAATTTACTAATGACAATGATCTATAACCAACTGGGTATTTTCTTGAGCAAGTGCACCTATACGCTACTAATGATGTCAACCATAAATATTAATGCGCGCAAGATCCTGCTACAAAATATAAATTTTGTTCATAAAAAGATAATACTCAATCACAAATTGCCAGGATTGAAGCACTAACAGCAAACCAAATCAGAAGGTGACTGTCTGAAGGAAAGTAATTAATCCTGTAAGATGTGTACTACAAACATCAATTCCAATGTCTAAATTGTTTTGTGAAAATAAAAGTTTATCTTATGCAGCTATCTTAATTTTATAACCTGCAAGTAAGAGAACCGCTTTCCACCCCACGTACTTTGTGCTAAACACACCAGTTGGCAGCTCAACAACAGCAGTATTGCAAATATTTGAGTACCTCATCTGTTTTGTTTTTAAATTTCAGTATAATACTGAGGGAGTGCCATGATAGCAAAGGTTCTATGTTTCAAACTCCTCTTACAAGATATAGGCATTACTGGCAAAGCCAGCATTTCTTGACTAAACCTTGAAGTGATGAGCTGACTTCTTGAACATCATTTTTACTTTTTGGTAAAAGTACTTGGAGCATTGTCAGGAATCGTAGGATTTAAACAAAGGAATTTCAATGTATTACTAATTCAGCATAATTTGAATCTTAGAGACAATGTAGGCCAACCATTTCCATGGACCTGCGGCAATTTCCCTTTTGTTGTAGATACATCTCAGTCATGTCAAATACAGTAACACTAATGCACTTTGTGGATGATAACATTACAGCCAAATCCAGCTAACAGTGGAGGGAATAAGTATTTAAGTAGACCTTTTACTTTTTTGTTTGCCAGCATCCAGGGATAAAAGAGAAGCAATAACTTAGGGTGGCAAGTTATGTGAAAGCTGTGTCTTGGTTGTTGTCATCCTTCTCATATTGTTGGAGTTGGACAAGTGATTCTCAGTTCTGACTTGTCTTATTGGACTTGAGGGAATTGAGGCAATTCATTCAGAACTTTTTTTATTCTGCTCTTTTATTCACCATAACTGTTCCAATTAAGTCCTAGCTCCACCTTTTGGGACCTGTGGCTAACAGGACTGCCCAGCATTCAATGTCATTGAATGGTCAAGAGCTGGTGGTTAGACTCAGTAGCTGGCACTTAAATGGGAAATGAGATCCCTACCACACATCACTTCAAGCCTGAACCCTACTTAGGTTTTGCTGCATGTAGACATGTTGCCCTGTTTTCCAAAGTTGCAAATGAGAATTTGATCACACCATTTGATCTTGGTAATAGAGAGGACACTGGTGAAGTAGCAAATATTTCATCCATGTAATCATCTCCAATGGAAATCTTGGAGCTAGGGCCAAGATGAAACAACACATTATCCACAAAGGAAGATTTAACATCACCAACGGAGATGGTTTCCAACAACTTTGGACAAAGTTTGCATGGCTCTAGAAAACTCAAATTATATTGGTCAATACATTGCTTGGTTGTATTATTGATGACTCTTTTTAATCTTTGCCAATGATAGAGTGACAGCAACTCACCAAGTGGATTTGACTGTTGTTAATGGACAGAATGAATCTAGATAATACTTTGCAATGCCAACTTGATGACATTATTAACATTATATTGCAATAGCTTGACTGGAGACAACTGTTTCTGAAGATCATGTCTTCAGTTGCATTCTTTTTGCTGTAATAAGTGTTTTCAACTATTGCTGGTACCATGTCTAGTGAAGCACAGGTGGATGATGGTCATTGTGGAAAATCAAAGCTCATTGCTTTGGAAGCAACATTTTGGCAGATATATAATTCAATGGCTACCAGATGACAACAGGCATAAATGGTTCTTTTCTCTTTTATGCCAGAGACCACTGGTGGGTCCTCAACAACTTCAAACTTGGATGAAGAAGGTAGAACAAATTATTTGATAAAATTTGCTCATTACAGGAGAAATGAAGTTAAATATAATGATGTACAAGGCTGAAGATACAAATTAGACAGTATCTATAGAACAAAAAGTCTATATTTCAAGTTAAGACGTTTGCTCAGAACTAGGAAAACAAGACAACAAGACAGGGTTAAGCTGCAGAAATACAAATGTGAATGGATAGGACAGATGAAATATCTTAGGCAAATTTCAGAATTTCCACCTTATTAGATTCATCTTTCCTTCTCCTTTGCCATTACCCACTTCTAATGGTACTGTCCCAACAACCACACAGTAGATGCAATACTTTTACTTAATGTCTCCCCACCCACCCCTTCCCACTACCCAAAAATCAGTTCTTCCAGATGAAGCTGCAACTCACTTAATCTTCTTCCAATCTAGTGTACTATTCTGAACATTTGTGTCTTCTCTACAAACTATCCAGATAGGTGAGGTGTTGTTCCTCTAACCTGCATTTGGCCTCCTCTACTGCAATAAGGAGCAACATCTCATATTCTGCCTGGATAGCCTTCAACCAGATGGCACGAACATCAATATGTCTAACGCTGGTAACCCTCTGACCCTCACCACCTTTTCCTCTATTCTGATTGTCCATTTGCCCCTCCTCCACCCTCACGACCTGTCCATCACCTCCCTTCTGGATTCCCTATCCTCTTGCTTTTATTCAACTGTCCTCTCTCAGATTCCTTCCCAGCCCTTTACCTCAGCCACAATGGGAGAAAAACATATACATTAGTGACATGGAGATGACAGAATGAAAAGGTCAAGATGTTAGAGAGAAATGAAAGCATAAAATAAGGTAACACTATTTAACTCAAAAGTTACAAGTCAGCAAGCAGGAAGAGTAGGACATGGATTTGTTAGAATTCAGGTGGCATTTTGGAGAATAAATTGAGAGTAGAAAAAGGGAAAAAAACACAACTGTATTGGAAACATCTAAAAAGTAAAAGGCATTAGTGAGCCTTTCAGAATACAGTTTGAACAGTAGTGATAAGAAAGAAATAAGCAGCTTAAGTGATGGTAGAGGTATGGGTCAGAGGACTTCTTGGAGTTAAATTTGATTAATTACATGTAGTCAGAGTCAATTGAAAATAATGCTAGAGAAAAGTTGCTTGTAAGGTTAGAAAACTGTGGGCCTGGCCTTCCCTATATTTACATGAGGTAAAAAATTGTTCCCCCCCATTTAATACTACTTCAATACAATCTCTTCTTGGAGTTAGTGGATAAGCTAAGAAAGGTTACAACTTGGATTTATGTTTTGCAAGAACACATATGGAAATTAATACCATTTACAGAAACTATCTTTGTGCATTCATGATCTCACTCTTCCCTTACCTCCAGATAGGAGACCTTTAATGCAAAATCATTTTCCAAATTTTCTTCAACCTTCTGAAAGAGCATATTTATTACTCTTGGAATGACGCCAACACTTGGATCACCCTCCTGCCCTGAAGTGTATGTGCCACCCATTGAATAGGTCTTCCCAGAACCAGTCTGTCCATATGCCAACACTGTCGCATTGTATCCTAGAAAAGTACAAGATAACCAAAATAAATAAGTCAGAGATATTAGCCATTACTTGTTGTGTTCTTGCAATGTTAAAAATACACAAGCATTTGCATGGCATATAATGCATATTAGCAAGTTAACTAAAATTTTCAGATTATTAAAACATCTTTTTGTAAAAAGACAAAAAGTTAACATGTGTGACAAATAAGAGTCAAGGGCTATGGCAAAACAGTTACCAACGATAATCAACGTGGAACAGAATATCAAAACTTGAAACTTTTCTTATACTGTACATAGTCAGTTAGTACCTTTAAATATTCCCTGAATGAGAGGATTAACTGTGACATTAAACACTTCTTCTTGCTCTACACAGGGATCGAAGACATAATCATATGAAAAATACTTGTCAATTCCCAAAAGAACCTAAAGCAAGGAAGAAGAAAATCAGAAAGTACATTATTTCAGAATGACATTCCTTTTGAACAACTGCTTTTCGTAAATAGATCACTGAAACACCAAACCAAAGTGAGCTGTTTTACTATCAAATTATTACCTGTGGCTCTCCTGGCGTAAACGTTAAGCACATCTGACATCCTTCTTCAATTTCCTTACGTACAAGTGGACGACAGCGCAAGACCACACGTACGGGAATAACTTTTTCTTCTTCTCCTCGCACCATTCTGCCAACAAACAAGAATGGGTCAAATCAACAAATGCACATGTATGTGATGCATGTGGTAACAAGAACAAGTACTGCATCAGAGTTAATGGAACAAACAAACAAGCTTGATGGATTTGGGGAAACGAATGCCATCAAATGTATCAATTACCAAATCAAAGCCTGACAAGTGCAGAAATTGTGAAAAGCAGTTCAAAAGGTCAAGTGTCAAGAATGAAGAGGTGATAATTGTTAGGTATTTTTCTCAAAAGGAACAGAAATACACCATAACCAGTATAACAATGGAGTGGAAAAATGCTGTCTTGCAGTCAAATGATTTAAATGTAGGAAGAGGAACCAAAAATAAAATGTTGAGCTTATTAAATACAACAGCCATTACATTCCATTCAGCCCAATAAAGTTATTGATGGACCAGACTTGTGTCATTTTGTGCACTGTTCATAAAAGTGACATCGAAGCCTTTGAACTAGTGTTAATAGTTTTATTTGGATTCTAAGATGGCAGAGATCATCAAAAAAATTGCATGTCCATTCAAATATAGGATAAAATGTACTCATTTCTTTTATAATTGCAGGCACCATCTTCTCTCATAGAAGGTACTTGCTGTACCGTTAAATATGAAAATAACAAATCAAACTGGAGTGCATGAAGTGCGCAAGAATATCATCTACTATGAGGCAGGGTTTAAAGATAATCTTAAAATGTTAAAATTAGGAAGAAATTGCAATATATGGACACCCACATTGTGGATCTTTACGATCTGCATTCTACATATCCTTTAGAGAAATAAGCAATAATGTACAAAAACAAAATTTATAAATCAGTAATCCTTGGATAAAGCATTTCCCATGGTTTCAAGTGACTCACTGCACTTTTTCTAAGACTTAATTGCATTCTCAAGTCAAGATTTTCCATTGTTTTGATAAGGATGTGCTGTTTTAATTCCACACTAAATCTACATTATTAAACATACGCACTTTGAAGAAACTGCACAAGCATTGGGTATAACTTCCATTATGGAATGTCAAAAAGAAAAGCTTCAGAAGAGATTTTGTAATTTAATTAGGGATGTTTGAGAGAATTCATACACCACGGAATTACAGAATACTGTCTCTTTGCCCCCTCGAGAATAGGAAAGAGACATTTCAATAAACGAGGGGTTTATCCTTTCTAAAGAGAGTGGCAACAGTTGGCCTTTTAAAAAAAATTACCACCTTATTTTGCAAAATATTCTATAAAAACATAGCAGCAATTTTAATTCAGTAATCTATACCGCAACAAATTTAATAATAATGGGAAATTGAAATAAAGTTGTGGAAATTCTTGCAGGAGGCAAGATTTGCGGGGTAGTAAACAGCTCAGGATTCCAAACTGAAGAAACAAATTTTAAATCTGCAAATCAACGCTGACGAGAACTATGTTCACACTATGGAGACTTATCAACAAATACAACCTTTAGAATCTCTCCAATAACAATCATGAAAAGAAGCTGCACACACAAAAATCCAGCGGCTAATATACTATTAAGGAAAGATTCAAAGGGTTTTCTTGTAGATGAACCATAAAAGAGATCAAATCTGTTTAGCTGAAAAGGGTATATTTAAATTCGAGAGTTAAGAAAGCCAAAAGTGGAACTTGCATTATGCAACGACAGTGCGCTTCAATTTAACGGAACAAAAGCAAAACAGGTCTAAATTAGAACACAGGAAATACTTGAATGACGGGGATTTACAGTTAGAGCGCTTAGCCCATAAAAAAGAATTCCAAACCATATAGATAGAATGAATTACTAAACTTTGATGCTGTGATTAATGCTTCAGTACGCATTTGCAGAGAAAAAAATATAATGTGAACAATCTGGAATCATTGCAACACATAAATCAATACCTCCACCCACGATCCATAGTAAACAAGAAAAATATTGACCCTGCCACTATGTCCCGTTCCAAAGAAGTAAGACGGCGGACAGCGGTTTAAATATTAGAAGGAGGCCTTGTCCTCTGGCAGGACACCTCGGCCCGACTACAAATCGCATTTATCTCTCCCCAGTCAACTTTCGGCCCGCTACGTAGAGGCAAACTCCCACCTTCAAGTTATTCCCGTTTCCGTTTTGTCCACCGATTGTAAACCGACTCAATAGTTATTCTATTTTAAGATTAAAATGATACGATTTTATCAACTCGCACTCCAACCGCCCGCCAAGCTGATATACATTCAAATCCTCCGCCAAACAGAGCACAGCCAATCACTGACCGCGTAAACCATGACATCACCGCGCAGGGCGTCCTTTACGTCGATTCAGCGCATTGCAGAGTTGGAGGGCTGCGGCAGTTGCCATGGAAATAGAGCTGATCAATAGGGACCTAAGCAAGAGGTGGTGCAGAGTATTTTTAAAATCTGAGGATTGTTAACATTTCTCATTGTTCTCATTTCAAGCTCAGCATTTTCTTGGCGAACTATAATTTTGAACCTCCCCAACCCTTGTGTCCTAGGCCATGGAACTTGTGTTTTAAATATGTTATGCTTCAAAATACTGTCATTTAACAATTGGTGCACTGTTCAACTGGAAATGAATGTCCAGTGGCGAAAATATATTTTGTTTGTGCTTAATTTGCCATTGTGTCATCTTGAGTGAGATCTGATTCAGTTGACAGAGCACTCTTGTAGGTTTTCACAAATAAAACAGCGTGAGGCGTTTTATGTTTTTAAGAAAAACTGTAACATGTTTATTGTCATCAAAACACTGAACAGAAAGTGTGGTAACAGTACTTCATGTAATTATTTCATCACGCCAGACCAGCCTCTTGAAGTGAACCCCAGCTCAATGTTGGAGGTTGTGGGCTTCCACCAACTACATTACCCCACACAGCCCTCCTCCCCACCCCCCAGAATTCACTAAAACCAGCTTAGGTCCTATGTTCCATGGGTGGAGAAACAGTAGATGCCTCTGGCTCATCCAAAGGTGTGTGAACACACTAATGGTTATGTCATGACAGCATAGGCATGGTAATGGAATCCTCCAAATCTCGGTTTAAGGCGATCTGCTGAAACACATTCAGGTTTACCCCACTTGTCTGTGATAAATGTCTGTTCTCTCCATTCCAAAACATGGAAAAGGCTATCATAAGGGGGCCTAAGGGACAAAAACGAATGATGTGGAATGTGGGTCAACAGGAACACAGGAGTGCTGTACGCCATGGTGAGATAGGAATAGAAACATACAGCACAATACAGGCCCTTCGGCCTTCAAAACCATGCCAAACACATCCCTACCTTAAAACTACCTAGGCTTTACCCATAGCCCTCTATTTCTCTAAGCTCCATGTAGCCATCCAGGAGTCTCTTAAAAGACGGTTAATTCTTGCCCGTGGTGACTTTAAGAGCACTATAAATGGGAGGCATCAGTTCAGCAGCTTGTGGACTGAAGCAGTGTTATAAATTCATCATACCTAAAAACACCTCTAGTTTTTTAGAGGTGATGGTTTTCCTAGTTAAGCATATCTAAGAATGAAAATAAGGAATGGGGCATTTAAGACTGCAAAGGGAGATCTATTTTATTTGCTGTTGATTGTGAATCTTTGGAAGATAGTGCTGCATAGAAGATCTGCAATGTATTTTTGAGTGGCAGAGCAGGTTAGAGCAGGACTGCATTGATTTGTCTCTTCAAATATAATGCCAATCAACAATAAATACAGGATCTTTAGGAGCATGAATGTACAAAGAGCTCAGCATTTCACACCATCATTCCTACAATCCTGATAGAGAAGTTCCAGAACCTGGGCCTCTGTAGCTCCCTCTGCAATTGGATTCTCGACTTACTAACCAAAAGACCACAATCTGTGTGGATTGGTGATAACTTCTCCTCCTCGCTGATGATCAACACTGGCGCACCTCAGGGGTGTGTGCTTGGCCCACTGCTCTACTCTCTATATACACAGGACTGTATCGCTAGGCATAGCTCAAATATCATCTATAAATTTGCTGATGATACAACCATTGTTGGTAGAATCTCAGATGGAGACGAGAGGGTGTAGAGGAGCAAGATATACCAATTAGTGGAGTTGTGTAGCACTCAATGTCAGTAAGACAAAAAGGCTGATTGTGGACTTCAGGAAGGGTAAGATGAAGGAACACATACCAATCCTCATAAAGGGATCAGAAGTAGAGAGAACGAGCAGTTTCAAGATCCTGGTTGTCAATATCTCTGAGGGCCTAAACTGGTTCCAACATATTGATGCAGCTATAAAGAAGGCAAAACAGTGACTATATTCATTAAGAGTTTGAAGAGATTTGATATGTCAACAAAAACACTGAAAAACTGCTATGGACAGCATTCTGATAGGCTGCATCACTGTATGGTATGAGGGAAGGGTGGTGGGAGGGGGAGGCGGGTCTACTGCACAGGACCGAACAAAGCTGTAGAAGCTCGTAAATTTAGTTGGGCCCATCTTGGGTACTAGCCTACAAAATACCCAGGACATCTTCTAGTAGTGGAGCCTCAGAAGGGCAGCATCCATTAATAATGACCCCCAGCACTCAGGACATATCCTTTTCTTGTATTGTTACCATCAGGTGGGAGGTACAGAAGCCTGAAGGAACAGTTTCTTCCCCTCTGCCATCCGATTTCTAAATGGACATTGAACCCATGAACATTACTTTAAAAATATATATTATTGCTGTTTTGCATGATTTTAATCTATTCAATATACATATACTGCATTTTATTTATTTTCTGTATTATGTATTGCATTGAACTCCTGCCGCTAAATTAGCCAATTTCACAACACATGCTGATGATAATAGACCTGATTCTGATCTTAGAGTGCAAGTTCATAGCTTCCTGAAAGTGGCAACACAATGGAGACGGTGGTAAAGACCTTTGGGATACTTAGCTACATCATTTATGACACTGTGTACAAAAGCTAGGATGTCACATTTCAGTTGTATAAAAATTTGTTTGGACCACATTTGTAATTTTGTGTGTAGTTTTGGTCACCAAAACAGGGATGTTCAAACTTGGAGAGGCTCCAAAAGTTGTTCATCAGGATATTGGGAGGATTAGAGTGGATGACTAACATTGCCATCAAGGTAAGAAAGAATTATTTAAATACATTTTAATCATTTTGAAATACCATTTTAAGGCTTCAAGTAGCTGATCCCTAATCACCCCCAGGAAGGTGTGTTGAACAGCTTTCTTGAATAGGAACAGCAAACCATAAAGGAACAGTGGATATTCTTAGTATTGTATCAATTAAAGAAGTTGGTGATGAAAATATCGCTGACTAATAGAAGTAAGAGCTGAAAATGATAGACATATTTTCAACTATCAGCATTGGAAGCAAGAGTAGGAAGAACAGGAAAGGAAAGGAAAGGAAAGGTAAAAAAATACCCTTGCACCACAAATCTTAAAGAGTACTAAAATATTTGAACATACTCAGTGGTTCTGAAACAGCAATAGAGTTAACCATGAATCTGCTTCCTTTGTCTATTCTGGATTTATTATGAACTTTCTGATATTCCCAGTTTCATCTGGTGTGTCAGGATTTAGATCAAGTGAAGGTGAAGGAGCATAAAGGGAAAGATTTTCACATGAGGTGTGGTGGCTATCTGCACAAGTAGCCAGAGGAAGTGGTGGTAGAGGCAGATACAATCACAACATTTAAAAGCCATTTGGAGAAATACTGTGTAGAAAAGGTATAGAGTGAACTGGGGGTACCACAGAGAAATATGATTAGCATAGATAGTCATCATGATCGGCATTGCCAAAATAGGCAAAAGGGTCTGTTTCTGTGCTGTATGTTTATATAATTCTATAATTGTAAGACATGATCTGCCATATTCAAAGCCATTATGACAATGCCACATTTTTCAAATTGTTGGTAAATCAAATTCTTAAGAATCCTCTCCAGTTGTTTCCCTAACACTGATGTGAGGCCAACAATTTATTACTTCCTGGATTATTCCTATTTCCCTTCTTGAACATATGAACAACATTGGCTGCTCTCTAATCCTTCGGTACTGGACAATCCTTCAACTGTTGCTAGTGGGATACAAAGATCTTTGCAAAGATTTCACAAATCCTTTATTCAATAATCTACATCTTATTGGGTCTGGGGGACCTAGCCAACTTGCTAACCTTCAAAAGACTCACCACAACCTCCTTCTTGATCTCAAAATGCCCTGGTATGTTAACATACCCCAGAGTAATCTCACTCCACTCCATGTCATTCTCCTTGGTATATATTGAAGTAGAGTACTCATTTAATACATCGCCAGTGTCCTTTGACCTTGAGGAAAAATTCCCTCCTATACCCATGAGTGTTCCTAAACTTTTCCTGATTATCGTCTTGCTTTTAGTGATGGAGAATGTATTACTAATCAAGTGGAATAATTTATTGCAGGTGGTGGGGAGCTTCTAGTGTGTTGTTGGAGCAGGCAAGTCAAGGGTATTGAATCATACCTCTGACTTGCCCTGTGTAGACTGGAGCAAAGGGTTTAGGATGACAATCACCCACTGCAAGATATCCAGCCTCTGACCTGATCTTGTAGCTACAGTATCAATGTGTCTGAGCCATTTATGTGTTCTCCCTGCAACTGCATGAATTTCTTCAGATTCTCTGGTTTCAGGTACATCTCAAAGCCATGCTGGCTGGTATATTAATTGGCTACAGGCTCCCCTGGGTTACAAATGTACTGTATTCCATTTTTACAACAGTCCATGATTTTATTTTGTTCATAAGTAAGAAGATGTATGTTACATTGTTTGATAGAGTATTGTTCTTTAAGTATCAATAGAAATGATTGCTTTTCAATTTCCAAAGCAACTATGTTAAGTGACTTCCAGCAGTGAAACTGGTAGTCTGTGTTCATAACATAGAACATAGACCATTGAAATCTACAGCACATTACAGGCCCTTCGGCCCACAATGTTGTGCTGACCATGTAACCTACTCTAGAAGGTGCCTGGCATTTCCCTACCACATAGCCCTCTTCTATTTTTCTAAGTTCCATGTACCTTTTAAAAGACCTGAACCATCAGTGATGTCACATTACTGTGGGGAAGTTACATGTAAACAGTTTTTTTCAAGACTGGTTTTCGTTTGAATTTAATAATATTTATGGGAGATTGGTCCTATGTGCAGGTGTCAGACATATGTAACCCAGTGAGGACCTGTATTGTAAATTACCCCTATTGTAGGTGGGTGGTAAAATCTTGGAATGTTAATGGGAATATGGAGAAACTAGACTATATAGAAAATTAATGGGGGGAATGGTGTGGTTCTGAGATCCAGCATCGTTTTGATAGGCTGAAATTGCTTCTGGAATATCATAAGGAATTACATAAAGTAAAGGGACTCACCTGATTGATTTTTTATTAGTATTTGCTATAATTCTACATATTTGGTGCTGTGTATTCAATATCAGTAATATTTGAGTAACATTGTAAGGATATTGTTTGATTAAGTATTCTATTCTTTGTTTGATTACATAATTCATCATGGTTAACCTGTATGTAAGAAGTTCCTGAATGTAGTTGAAATCTCCAGGAAGTTATGTAGCAGTGGTCTTGTCTTTAAGATCTCTTCATCTACAAGGATTCGCAAATGTAGATTCAGTGGTAATCATTCTGTTTGGAGTGTAGTGTTACTAAGCTCCTTCAGGAAGGAGGACATGATGTAGACTGAGAGATGGGCATATAGTGAGAATGCATATCATTCCAGAATGTTCAGGAAGAATAAATCCTGGTTCTGTACTTCGTGTAGTACAGCTATCTTTTAGTAAGGAGGTCCTGATTATAAAGTATAACCAACTCCAGCCACAACTGCAATCTCAAATCAGAATGATAAATATATTTACCTGACAGCAGACTGTGACCATAAAAGCAAGGTTCCTTCCAGACTGCAACTTGAAATATTTGAAAAACCTCACTGTTTGTTGTCTATTGGCATCCCCTCCTCAATAACAGCTGCTTTTTATTTCACTTTTTCTTGCCATCTTTGTGAGGACTGTATTTTAACGTGAATGTAATATATGAACTTTGAAAGATATTGCAGCCTAAAAAGATTCAGCATCCTTGATATCTTACTGGTACAGGTATCTTTGATATCTTACAGAGTACATAATACAAGTCATTTTCCATTATCCTTGTAATAGTTACATTCTCTTTATTCAGCAGTATTTTACTATGTAATTAGCTTTTCACTTATCATAAGAAATAAAGGGTGGTTACTGTTCATGACTGGAGTATCCAATCTATGCACACCTGGCCAGTGCACCTCCTACAGTGAAAGCTTCTCTGTTGCACAAGATACAATAAAGAAAACCACTGGTAGCTAAAGCAGTGATTCTACATGGAGAGCTCCAGTAAAGTTCTGCAGTACTTGAAAGAGCAGATGCTTTGATTAGTGTATGCAGTCCAACTTTGTTAGAAGAGAGCTCAGTATCTGCCAGTAGCTATGCGTCAATCAGTTATGCATCAGGACTAGGACTGGAGGAGATCCAGTCTTTACCCAGTTTTTATTTGAGCTATTAATTTGAATACAATATCATTAAAACTCTGCAGGAAACATCAACTGTTTATTCATTCCATAGATGCTGCCTGACCTGCTGAGTTCCTCCAGCATTTTGTCTGAGTTCTATTAAAACCAATCCTGATACCCCAGTCATCAGCAGTTATTCTATCTTTCCTTATCTTTCATTAGAATGTTCATAGTGTTCACATTGCATTGCATTGATATTGATTTAAATAATCAAAATCAAATATACCAAATTTATATGCAAATGTCCACGATGTTACATCATCAATGTTCTGTGTTCTAAATGTTTTTGACTATCCTAGTGAAACCACATGTTTCTCCTTTCCCAAATAAGAGAAAATTTTCAGATACTGGGAATCCTAGCAACACACACAAAATGCCAGAGGAACTCAGCTGGTCAGGCAGCATCTTTGGAAAAGAGTACAGTCGACGTTTTGGGCTGAGACACTGCATTAGTGGCTCTGCTGTGACTGAAGTGCAGGAGCTTGCAGGTGTCTTTGCCAGTATCCATACAATGATCTCTAGGCTTGGAGGCCCTGAATTTGGACTGTTACATCTGGTAGCACTTCTTAACAGCTCAAGGACTCCATCCACAGTCAAAATCATTGCATAGTTGCAAGAAACCATGGCAGTGCTGAATTTTCTGGTTTCATGTGAAGAGGTGGAGTGGAAAAGAAAGATCCTTGTGATAGGATTTCAAGATGCATTTGTTTTCAATTAGCAGTTGTTTAAGTACAGTACAGCAACACCATCTGTCCTGCACCCATGATTTGGATGTAGTACTGGAATAATTTAAATGACCTTCATTATTAAGTATTGAGTAAACTGATAACAAATAACCACCTGTTGTTATAATCAGTTTACAGACAAATAAGACAGCAAAGGTTCATACACTGATGTTTTAGCAACAGGATATATGTTTTCTTCCCTGTTGTGGTGATAGAATGATAAATGTTGAGTGGTATACCAGGAATGTTACCTAGTCTTCTATATTAAATTAATTAGGCAGAGCAATCTCAAATTATTAATACTAGTTCTTGAAGTAAATCAGACCTAGAAACACTTTGGGTTTGATCAGGAATTTCTGGTAATTCACATAAACACAGGACTAAACAAAGGCCTACACATTCCCAGCCAAACTCAGCTCAGTGTTTGTACATTCACAGGTGCTGGTTGGTATAGTGTTGGGCCCTGATGTGGAAGCTGCTTGGTAAGGTTCTGTGTGGACCATTTAAAACCTGCAGTCTGAAATGCTTCAGGGTCATTTCCAAGCAAAAGTTGTGAGGTATGGTATACCCCAAAGCAGGGAGCTATGATTGAATTAGAGGCCTAGTGTCAAGCAGGAAAACAGGTTTTTTTTTGGGTGGCCATAAAGTTGCAGCACATCCGGAGAGATATGGATAATTTTTTTTCAGGAAAAAAATTAGAATCAATCTTTCTGTATATTTAGAGAGAAAAAAAGTTTATTCTTCTGGTTTGGGTAATTTATGTGAGGGAGTCAGGTCTTCAACAGCATTGCACCCATATTGTACCGTCTCAGTACTTTTATATTTGTATACTGTAGCACTTTTTATTCGCAGTTATTTTGTAAATAACACTATTCTTTTACACTTCTGGTTAGATACTAATTGCATTTCATTGGCTTTGTATCTGTACTCAGCACAATGACAATAAAGTTGAATCTAATCTAATCTAATCTAATAGTTTAAAAGTTGCTATTAGGCAGGGACCCACTTTCAGGGCCTCCCAAATGGCTGCTTTTTGATATGCCAAGGAGGCAGCCTGGAAGACTAGTGCGCCTTCTGGATTCCGAAATTTCGTTGCTTTGGAGACATGCTGATTCTAGGCCAGTGCCCCTGACTGAAGCGTTGCGGGAGAACACAGAATATCGGGAGCAGTGGGTTAGCTGCTGTGGGGTGTGAGTCTGAAGAGTTGCTCCTTTCTGGGGCTGAGTATCTGGGTGTAGAGCTCGGAAAAAGCGACACAACAGACTTTTAACATCGTAAATTAGCGAGTTCTTTGTTCATGAGTTTCTATGTCTCCCATTTTGAGTGAAATGGGGACACCTCTCTTAGGGAGGGAGAGAGAGAGGGAGGGAGAGAAAGGGAGAGGGAGAGAGAGAGACACTGTGGTATGTTGATTTACCAGGTGAACGAGTAGTCCTTGGAGTACTGCAAGTCTGTGTCTTTACTGATGCTTTGCTGCACGCTTGAGTGCTTGGTGGAGGGCACTGATGATTTTTGCTGGTGGGGGGGGGTGTGTTGCTTTGCTGCTTGTGTGTGGGGGGGGAGCTGGGGGATGCTTTGGGGTTCTAATGTTTAACTGTCATTCATTCTTTGGGGCACTCCTCTGTTTTCATAGATGTTTGCAAAGAAAAAGAATTTCTGTATGTATATTTTATATATGTGTCTGATGAAACCTATTGAAACAGGACAGTTTCAGATAAAAAAATACACATTTTATTTTATAAATTGCACTTATAAACTTTTATATTTTATAAACTGCACTCTTAAAACAATTCATTAAAAAAATATTTTTAACAAATTAGATACAGTTTTCCTTTGACCTTTACTTTGCATACAATTCCTGTGATACTGAGCCATTAAAGGTTATGGCAAGTATAGAGTAACAGAGGTCTCAAAGCTTAATTATAGTATAGTCTCTTCAGTGTTTCTGTGCATGTTAACATCTGGAATAGAGAAACAATAAAAAATCATTAAAAAGGTAAATAGTTATTTGTGAGCAGCTAAATGCAATGGCTCAATGATTACATTGGAAACAATTGGCAGAAATCCTGTTTTAACCACGACTTGATAGAAGATAATAAAGCTGACGGTACATTGGTGGCCAAGAAGACTGACAGCATAAATTATTCTGTTTGTGGTAACAATGAGGTGACTCATCATCTATAATTATTACACACCTGATAGGATAAGAATAAAAACAACATTGAATATGAACTTAAAACATAATCTAGATAACTGGTTTGTAATCCATTTTCCAGAGTAGAACATACTTTCACCTCTAAATGTGTATTTTTGGATGCCTGGACATAAACTATTTATTGTGTACTCAGTTAAAGATGTTTTCAATGACATGTTGTGTAAACTGTAGTGGTGTATTAGCTGTGCTACATATAGTCTGTGAGTTGAGAATTACTAATCTAGGTACTACAGATCTGTAGTCTGTAAGGAGCAATTTTTGAGAGCATTATTGCTCATAAAAACAATTTTGCTGTGAAGATTTGGAAAATATAAACTCATTGGTCACTTTATTAGGTACAGGAGTGGAACCTGATGTGGTTTTCTGCTGCTGTATCTCATCCACTTCAAGGTTCAACATGTGCATTCAGAGATGCTCTTCTGCACACTACAGTTGTAATGTGCGGTTACCTGTCACCTTCCTGTCAGCTTGAACTAGTCTGGTCATTCTCCTCTGACCTCTGTCATTAACATGAGAAAATCTGCAGATGCTGGAAATCCAAGGCAACGCACACAAAATGCTGGAGAAACTCAGCAGGTCAGGCAACATACATAGGAATCAATAAACAGTCGACATTTCGGGGTGAGACACTTCATCGGGACTTCATCAAGACTGCTGCCTGACCGGCTGAGTCCCTCCAGCATTTTGCGTGTTTTGCCTCTCATTAAAAAGGCATTTTCAACCATAGAACTGCTGCTCACTGGATGTTTTTTGTTTTTTGCACCAATCTCTGTAAGCCCTTAGAGTGTTCAGAATGAAAGTCCCAGGAGATCAGCAGTTTCTGAGTAATGTATACAAAGATGAAACTGAAAACTAATCAAGCACTTACAGTCAACAGAGCTATACCCCAGGAAAACAAGTCCTTGTCCCAGCTCGTCTGTGCTGGTCAACTCAGATCAACCCATCTGCATGTATTTGACTGACACCTCTCTAAACCTTTCCTATTCAAGTAACTGTTTAAATGTCTTTTAAATGTCATCATTGTAGTTGCCTCTCCCAGCTCCTCTAACAGCTCATTTCGTATACTCACCACACTCTATGTGAAAAACTTTCCTATCAGGCCCATTTTACATCTTTCCCCTGTCACTTTAAACCTGTGCCTTGTTGTTTTCAACACCCTTACACTGGGAAAAAGACTTTGGCTATTCACCCTCTCTATGTCTGTCATGATTTTATATGCCCCTATAAATTCACCTATTCACCTTCTGTGCTCCAAGGCAAAATAGACCTAGCCTATCCAGCCTGTCCTAGCCTCTTAGCATCCTCTTAAGTGTTTTGTGTACCCACTCCAATGCTTCCTTCCTGCAGACGGGCAGCCAGAACTGCATATAGAACTCCAGATAGAGCTTTACCAACATCTTGTACAACTGGACCCTGACACCCCAACAATTTATGTTGGTTAAGTGATCTAATTAGTTCCCCAAAGAGAGCCATGTTTTCATGAAGGAGAGGCTGTAAACAAGACAGCAAAGCATGTCCCAGTTTTGGCTCCTGTTCTTCTCAAGCTTGGTTAGCTGGTACAGGCAGGCAGAATTTACTCTGCAGGTTAATGGATGCTAGTGATTGGTCAACTGGCTGAATTCACATCACAAAGTTGTGAAAATCCAGTGCAATAATTAAAATTTGAGTTTAAATGGGGAGATTTGTTTGTAAAGTAATAAGTGTGAAGATGGGCATCAGTATCTCTCTGTCTCATAGCTCCCAGATATAAAGTGATAATTCACCATAGTATTTCTTTTTTTTTACCTCTGGCACGTCTGTGTCTTGACCTGCAAAAATAATGTAATTCATCAATTAAATGATATCAACTGAACAGACCTCACAAATATAACTTCTCCCCACTGCCATAATATTAGTTAATTAAAGTTTCAATAGATATTTTTATGGAATAATGTGCAAAATCAAGAAAGCCACTAGCATAAAAATGTGTGCTTTGAAGCAGGAATAGGCCAAATAGCCCCTTGAGCCTGTTCTATTGTTCACAAAAATCATCTGTAATCTAATCTATGCTTCATTTCCCCAGGCTTCCTAATCGGCTATAAATCTGTCAATTGTGGCCTTGAATATATTCACTAATCTCCTGGGTAGAGAATTGTAAAGATTCATGACCCTTTGAGAGAAGAAATTTCTCCACATTTCTGTTTTAAATGGGCAATCCTTTATTCTGAAACAATGCCATCTCGTTCTAGATTCCACAAGGGAAATGCCCTACCATCATCTACCTTGATGGACCTACTCAGATCATAAATAAAGAGAGGAAAATTCTGGAAATACCAGTATTCAGGAAGCATTTGTGGAAAGAAGAAAAGACTTAATTGTTTTAGGTTGTTAACCTTACAGCAAAACCAGGAAAAGTTATAAATGAAAAAAATTTAAATTTCAGGGGAAGAGTGGTGGAGAGAACAAAGGGGAAGTCTGTAATGAGGTGGATACCAAGAGACACTGAGTGATGTAACAGCTGGTGCTAGCTGAGAGTGGACAGATGTTGTAGTTATTGATCTACTTGGGGGATATGTGTAAAGAAGGGAGAGGACAGAGAACACTGCTTGAACTGTAATGTACCAAGCACTATACATAATGGAAATTTGAAATTATGGAAATGACCTGCAGGTCAGGCAGTATCTATGAAGGGATACAAAATAGAGTTAGTGTTATAGGTTGATGATTATTAATTTACTTATTCAGCAATACAACACGGAATAGACCTTGCTGACCCCTTGAGCCACACTGCCCCTGACAACCCCAATTTAAATCTAATCACGGGACAATTTACAATAACCACTCATTATGGCTTTGGACTGTGGGAGGAAACTGAAGTACCTGAGAAAAACCCATGCATTCCATGGCGAGGACATACAGGTTCCTTACAGGTGATGCCGGAAGTGAACTCTGAACTCCAACACCCAGAGCTGTAAGAGTGCAGTTACACTACCATGGGGCACATCTTGGCCATTTCATCATTGGATGCCATTCATCAATCTTATATCAGGCTTCCTCTGAATAACACAGGAGTCCAAAGACAGCAAGGTCAGGCTATTTAAAGTGACAGGCTGCTCAAGTCTCAACCTCATTCATGTGAAAAAGAACGGGTATTTGTTTTAGGGCCACTCAGTAGCATAGTGATTAACTTAATGCTAATCCACCAGTGCCTTAAGCAGTTTATACGTTCTCCCAGTAACCATATGGCCTTCCTCTGGGTGCTCCAGTTTCCTCCCACATTCTAAAAACTTATGGGTAAGTCGGTCAGTAGGTCACATGGGTGTATTTGGGCAGCGTAGGCTCATCTGGGTTGGAAGGGCCTGTTACCTTGCTGTATCTCTAGATAAAAATATATAATTGTATTCTACAATGCAGCAAACCAAATTCTGTTTATTTTGATACAGAGTAGACTACACCACGAGCACAGAATATAGTACCCTAAACTGGAAGAAATGCAAATTAATTATTTTGCTATCTAGAACGAATTTGGTCCTTAAACGGTTAGAAATAATGAAAAGTGGGATAAGGACAGTGCTGTATCTCCTGCTGTTGCCGTGAGAAGGCAAATGGATATTGGTACAGAGGATGACGGAATTATGAATTCCCAAGATGAATCAAATGAATATGGAAGATCGGTCAAGAAATATCATCCAGCTCCATTGAGAACCTTATGAATTATGAAGAATGGTAAAAGAAAGATACTGGCACTGATGTGGATGTGTATGTTATTACTATCAGAACTAATTGGGTCTGAAGCAGGGGTTTAACAGCAAATGTCGACAATTCCATTCAACCCACAGATGCTGCTACACCAGCTTAGTTTTTCAGCAGATGGTTTGCTGTTCTGCAATGATCAGCTTGGCTTCAGACTGGCTGCAGCAGGCATGTTAAACACCAACGGAGTTTAAAAGGAAAGTATACACAATTCCTACTTTTGAACACTGCCATTAATTTTTGCTACTTAACAAATCTTTACCAAAGACAGTTGAAATAACTGAAGTGCACAGTGCTTTGGCAGCTTGCCAATGCTCATATGTCCTCCCTGAATGAAGAATGATTGAATATGCGTCTGCAGGTAAGTACACCATTGGAAGTCACACTCCATGACTTTCATTCTCACTTTTTTTGGGGTTTAAATCTCATACTTAAGGGCTGCCAGTCCTTGTTCTGTCTGCTTCAAGAAGCACTCATTGTTCTTATTTACTGCCTTGAAATTATATTTTTTATTTTGGTTGCAGGCTAAGTAGTATTCCTTACCAGTGAATGAAGCATATTAAAAGAATCAACAGGAAAGACACAGAATCTACAGTTATCCATATGATTAAATAGTCTTCAGGGTTCTGCAAACAAAACAGGATAAGATTAAACAAAAGTTAACAAAATATACTAACAATTTTTATAAGCAAAATGACAGGAGTGGTCTGGTAATTAACAATGCTTATACTTAACTGCAGACCAAAGCTGATCCTTGTTCTTTATAGTTATAGTAATCAAATGGATTCATGATAAACATTAGATCGTGCTGATTTTTGCCACAGGTTCATGTTAAAAATGCTATTATTGAATTAGTTGGCAACTTAGAAATCTATCTTTTATTTTAATTTTTAAGTTTGAATTTTGCACAATCTCATCTTGCTTGGTGCTGGCAAACATTATAAAACTACATCAAAATTTCAGAGAATTGATTGATTAAGATTAGAGATAAATTACAATTTTAGGCATCATAGTTCTAATCCCATTTGCTAATTGGAACTAATACATTTAACCATAGGCTATCGACTTGAAATATTAACCTTAGTTAACATGAATTCCTTACAGATGTACCTTGTTATGCAAAATAGTTTCAAAAATCTCTGGCTTAATTTTATTCTAAATGATTTCTACTTTCTAATCATTAAAAACTGTACATTGTCTCATGTCCTTTATAACTTGGTCAAGCTTGCACTTTGTTGCCAGGACGTCAGTGTTCTTGCAGATTTCTCACTTTTCTCGCTGCTGCCATCAGGTAGAAGGTACAGGGGCCTCAGGACTCGCGTGACCAGGTTCAAGAATAATTACTACCCTCAACCATCAGGCTCTTGAACTGAAGAGGATAACTACACTCATTCTATTTCTGACGTTTCCACAACCAATGATCTTGCTTTAAGGACTCTTTATTTGTTATTTCATGCTCTTATTATTTATTGCTATTTAGTTATATTTGTATTTACGCAGTTTGTTGTTCATTGATCCTTTTTACAGTTACTGATGTATAGATTCACTGAATATGTCCACAGAAGAAGGATCTCAGGGTTGTACATGGTAACATGTATGTATTTGCATAATAAATTTTACTTTGAATTTTCTGCACCATCTAAGAATTTTAACTGTTCAGTTAATAAATGAAATAGTCAATCTTTTTTTTCAGCTTGCTGTCTTATGAGGAAAGCAGAATTAGTTTACAAAAAAAAGGAAGTTCAGATAAACTGTTTGCCATGAAGTTTAAGAATAAATGAAGAAATATACAAACTGTGCCACATCCAGCCTTGCTTCATTACACACCTCCCATCCTACATAAAGTTTAAAGGTTTCACTTACCATGTGCCAAATAGGTACTTCCATCTTCTTGAAGATATGACATGCGTTGGTTGTGACAGAATTTACCTTGGCACACCATAGTGTGGAAAACACCCAGGGTTCATTGACAACATAAACATTTGTGCTGATATTTTTTGCTGCATAGTTCCTGAAATATTAAAGTGATAAAAGGTATTAACCAAATGCTTTCAAAAAGATTTGGATACTTTACAGTTACTGTTTTGGATACTGTTGGGGAGGAGGCGATTGAGCACTCGGAGAAAGCAGCAGCAAGGTCTGTGTCACCATTACTGCTTCTGAGGCTTAGCAGTAAAGGTAAAGGCAGAAAGAAATTTATTGATAGAGCACTCAATAGTTGAGGGGTAGACAGGAGATTCTGTAACTGAAAAAGAGATCCTAGAATGGTATGTTGTCTCCCTGGTGCCTGGTGGGGAAGGTGAGTAGGCGGAAGTCATTGTGCACATTGGCACAAATGGTAGTGGTAGAAAAAGGGATTAAGTCCTGCAGAGTGAATATAAAGAGTTAGGAAAGAGATTAAAAACCAGGACCTCAGAAGTAATCTCTGGATTACTCCCTGCGCCATGAGGGAATGAGGGTTAGAATAGGATAATATAGCAGATTAGTGTGTGGCTGAAGAGTTGGTGCAGGGGGCAGGGATCCAGAGTTAACCTGTAAACAAGGGATGGCATGCACTTGAACAGGAAGGGGAAAAGTCCTATGGGGTAGATTTGCCTTGCTATCCTATCATGTGCTAGGAAGAATGATACAAAATTGTTCTTTTGCAGAGAATGATCCTTAAGAATACACATTCTATTCTGTTAACATATATCTGAACCTTAGAGAGGACATATTCATGAAAGTCTGTTCTGAGTAGAAAATCATTCCTAAAAGCTGAGATTCTATGTGGCGAGCATGATTTCATTGCATTATCCCTTTAGTACATTGCAACACAAAGAATTTCATTACTATGTTCTCAAATGAGTCGCATTTTATCTTTGAGATTTTAGCTAAGCTCTTCCATGATCTATTTTTATATAGTTTACAGTTTGGTTCAATTCATATTTAAGTTAGAAGTAACTCACCTGATCTCTGCCTCACTGATGTTGCTATAACGAATATTGATTTTGTAAATTTTCTTCCTTCGCAGTATTTCTGGGTCAAGTTTATCTCCCAGAACCTGCTGGAAACCAGGAGGGGTGCTATTCTTATTGTTGGGCAGCCAAAGGATCTACAAGGAAGCAAACACACTAAGTCTGAAAGGAAAAAAATTGGCTGATAATTTTATTGTAATCGAAAGGCAGAAGATGAGCTGAAGCAAGCCAGAACTTGCTATTGATAAGGAGGTGGAGATGCATAATTTTAATAATAGCGTTTAAGTTCAAGTTCAGTTTATTGTCATTCAACTGTATACATGTATACCACCAAATGAAACAATGTTCCTCTGAACCAGGTGCCTCCTGCCTGATGGTAGGGGGTCGAAGAGATTGTTGGACAGATGGGAGGGATCATGGACAATTGTAAGGGCCCTGCATTTGCAGTGCTCCTGATAAGTATCTCTGATATGTGGAAGAGAGACCCTGCTGATCCTCCAAGCAATCCTTCATAGGGACTTGTAGTCAGAAGTCTTGCAATTCCTGTACCAGATGGTGATGCAGGTATATTGACAAACTTATTTAAACAACAGTACAGCTCAATGATTATAATGATTGTAACACAGATTACTTTTTCTACATAACATCGTCCATCATGCACAATCGCATATATTTTCCTGCCTTTTGGAAGGTGGAATGAAAAAGCATTTCCCAGGAGTGAACATCCATCGATAGCTTTTCCTGATCCAAACATGTTAATTCCACTTTCAAGAAAGCTTACCAGCACCTCTGCCTTCTTAGGAGGCTAAATAAATTTGTCATGTCCCTTTGGACCTTCCCCAATTTTTATAAATGAATGACAGGAAGCATCCTCTCTAGATGCATCACACCTTGGGATAGAAACTTCACTGCCTGTGACTTCAAGAAACTGCAGAGAGTCATAGACACAGCTCAGCATATCATGGAAAACATTCCTCTCCATGGACTCTGCCTATGACTTCTCACTGTCTCAATAAAGCAGGCAGCATAATCAGATATTCCACCCACCATGGACATTCCCTCTTCACCTCCCTCCCACAAGGAAGAAGAAACAAGAGCCTGAAAGTACTTTGTACATACTGCCACGCAGGTATAATTTCTATCCTGCTGATAAAAGACTATTGTATGCTTCTTTTGAATGGAAAGACAAGACTCTTGACCTCACAATCTACCTCACACCTTGCTGTCTACCTACACAACATTTTCTCTGTATTGTAACAATTCTTCTGGACTCTGTTATTGTTTTTCCACGTAGGACCTCAATGCACTGTTGTAATTAATTGAACAGGTATTTAAGACAAATTTTTCACTATACCTCGATGTACGTTACAATAATGAAGCAATTTACTAATTTATTTCTTCTCTTGAATGCGAGGGAAAGAGAACTGCAGTATTTAAGTATCTAGTTCAACCAAGTTCTCTGCTGAGGAATAGAAGCAATCATATCATTTTAAAATGGTAGGAAATACCTCAGGTATGTGACCACCTCAAGACTAATTTAAATGCGGGAATAAAATAGTCTGTTTGGTACACCAGGAACGGTCAGTGGATTTGAATTGCTATTGCATGCTCTCTGAAATTTTCAATTCTTATTTAGTTACCATCCTACATAGATACAAATGTTCAGTTAAAAATGCTTTACAACTGGCAGAGACTCTTTGCAAGATGAATGAGACCTGTTATAAGAGCCATGCTATAGAATTAACAATCTTCCGGTACAAAGATTTTCTGAATTTTAGTTAACAGCCCAGTTGAAGGAGAAACTCAGTTTCCTTACCAGATTGTGGTCAATGGAAGAATTCATGATGGTTTCCACAACAACTTTATGTGAATCATTGTAGTGTCGATGAGATTTGTCAGTTGGAGTTCGCAAGTCAAACATTATAAATTTTTTATTGTCCTCTGCAAGTTTCAGTAGTTCAGCCAGTGAACAAACGTGCTGTTTGCAAGCTTCTTCTTGAGATTTCTTTGGTAATGACTGTGCTGTGCTGTAAGGATCTTTCTGTTATTAAATGCAGTGGGAAAATAAAGCACATATTCAGATTAATCGTCAGAAAAGTGTTCTTATTATTTTATATCATACACAAACACAATGTTCCATTTGTTGACTACCACACAGAGCTTTAAAAGATTTCAAGAAAATATTACAATAATCAGCTTTATAGTGCTGGGCAAGGGAATGTTTATTAATCACTATCAATATTCTTTCTTTAATTTTTGCTAATATGGTTCATTAAATTGAAGAAAATTAATTAACAAAAATAAATATATTTGATCACAAATATTTTCAGTTGGCATTGAGCTTTGGAGTTAGGTACCATACAAGTTAGTTGTAAAATATATCTCTCTGAATGCTATCCCATTCAGTGTTTAAAGATAAGGCATGGTTAAATGTAGCATCTCTATTTAATTTCCCTGTATTACGTAGTCTCAGTATCAGAATAACATTTCTTTTCTGTATGATGTTTCTATCTACTCAACCAGCAAATGTGTGGTGTTTCTGGGAGGGAGTATCATATAATATTATAGTGATCATCAGGTCTGAAGTGGATTCTCACTTACTAGAAAGTGTTGAAGATCCAGGATTAATTTAACAAAAGATATGAATCTTATCTGAGTTGGAAGTGGGTCGTAGTCTCACTAAAGAAACATGTGCATCAAAATATAAACTGATACCTCACTGCAGAACAGATGGAATGCTGAACTGCAGGAATAGCTGACTTTTAGATTCCACCTTCAAGGGTGCATTAAAACAAGACATGGGACTATTTTAAATAGAAAAAGCATTATCCCCAATGGAAATACTTATGTTTCAATGAGCATTTCTTATAACTGAGTTACTTACACACTGCTATTTGTCGAAGTTTGGTTGTCACACTCCCTGCATTATAATTGTTCCTTTATTTCAATTACACCCTATTGCTATTAAGCAGTTTGAGCTATTCCAAAAGAATAAATAAAAAATCTTCTTTTATTCTGAACAGTTGACTTTAAATGATTTTAACTATCATTTTTAGCGGGATTTAAACTTGGGATTTTCATGCAAGTTGAATGCCTTCTCTATAAATTATTTATTCCCTCATTGGTAAGCTTTGAGTTCATTTGTTTTTATTTCCCTTATGGGTCATAGTATTTCGCAGCACTTTGATCTCAAAGAGAAATTTAGGTTTGAAAAGCGGCAGCATCTTCACCTCCCGAAACCATTTTCCAGCATTGAGCCGCTGAATCTCTGCCCATGTAAAACTTGAGGCATCATTGTGAACTCGCTTGGGGAAAATATCCATTATATCCGTTGTCCTTTCAAATGTTCTGTCATGCATTAGAAATGGAACTCCATCCAAGCTAGGAAAAAAAGAAAAATGTAAAGCTTATCAGTCTAGTTTTGATTTTTCTAATGAATTATCCAATTCCTCATGTTGTTATCCAGTGGATGCATTCCCTTTGTACACTTATGTAACTCTTTTAATGTACTGACATAGTATTCCCTGTGACCTATGTAATCAAACTCAAATCAATATTCATAAATAATATTCTTAATATTAGGGTTAGGGTATCTCCATTTCTCTCCATCCTCACCTGACATTCACTTTGCTGAATCTCAGGGAAGTTTACCATTGATCAGAAATTTATCTGGTCCACTGACTGTGTGGAATCATGTCTCACACAAAGATGACTAGATGACTGCAGTACATTCATGAATCCCAATGATGACTCAGTTGAAGGTAATGGCATCACAAGCTTGCACAAACCACAGGTTCCCTGTAGAGAGCACTGCACTTTAAAATGTTTTCTTGCAACTATAAACTGCTACTCAAAAGGCCACTGAAAATAGATAGTAGTAAGTGTAGTTAAAGACAATGGTTTTTCCTTCTCTGCTCTGTGGAAGATGCAACTTCCTGCCTCCCACCCCTAGCCCTGATTCCAATTATCACACCTTTTGGATGACCATTAGCCTCTTACTGTACCTTATCATCATCCCAGCCTGATCCTTCCAAACAACCCCAGGCCCTGATAGGGCATCTGACCTCCGCACACCCTCCTAGACTTGACCTCAGTTGTATATAAAATATTACAATGTCTGTTCTGGTTTCAGAAGCCGGCTGGAATCAGAATCAGAATTGTATTCATTATAATTGTCTTATGTGACATAAAGTTGTTGTTTTGTGGCCACAGTATAGTGCAGTACTGTATCTCCTCTGTGATGGTAGTAACATGTCCCATATGGTGAGAGTCTTTAATGATGGAAACTGACTTCTGGAGACACCGCCTCTTTGAAGTTGTCCTCAGTAATGGGGAAGGTTGTGAATGTGATGGAGCTGGCAAAGTCTATAAACTCCTGCAGTCTCCTGTACATTGAAGTCTCCATACCAGACGGTGATGCAATTAATCAGAATGCTCTCCACTGTACATCTAGAGAACTTTGCAAGAGTTTTTGGTGACATACCAAATCTCATGCTCATAACACCTTTCTTCATGATTGCATTAGCGTATTAAGCCCAGGATAGATCGTCAGAGGTGTTGAGGCACAGGAAGTTAAAGCTGCTCACCCTTAAAGATGCTGCTGGAAAATCTCAATGACTTCTGGGCAGTGGCCAGTGAGACAAAGAAAACAACTAACTACTTTGTTAATCACTATTTTTCTGTTAACGGTCATTGCAAACAATGGCTTGTAACTTTCCTCTGGACTCGTAGGCAATTCCATGTGGCAGAACCGTGGCAAGGTGAGGCAGTGGGCTCATTGCTGAGAGCAAGGAAAACCCAAGGTTTGATTGATTTAAGCACCGAGACAAATTGGAAAGGTCAGGTACAGGCCAAATTGGGGTGGCAGGGTCCAAGCCCCAGAGTGCATTGAAGCCACTGAACCCTGCGTTTGTACGACGATTTAAGTGCCAGGCCAAATTGAGGTGGCGGGGTCTAGGCTGCAGATCATATCAAAATGACTGAACCTAGTGTTTGTACAATGATTCAGGCACTAGGCCAAATTGAAGAGGTCAGGGTATCAGGCCAACAGTGGTGTCCTCTGCAAATTTATAAATGCCATATGACCTGTGCGAAGCCACACAGCCATGACTGTAGAGAGAGTAGAACAGTGGGCTAAGCCTACTCTTTGAAGTGCACTTGTGTTGATTGTTAGTGAATAGGAGATGCTGTCATTGATGTATACTGAATGTGGTCTCCCAGTGAGGAATTTGAGAATCCAGTTGCTGAGGAGGTTACAGTAGATAAGGTTCTGAAGTCTGGTGATTAATATTGAAGGAATGATAGTATGGAACACTGGGTTGTAATCGATAAACAACAGCCTGACATATGTTTTGCTGCTGTTTAGATGCTCTAAAGTAGACTGGAGAGTCAGTGAGATTGCATTCACTATTGCATGGTAGACCTTTCACAGCAGCTGGTGAATTGCAATGCACCCAAGTCTTTGCTCAGGGAGGAGATAATTCTTGTTAAAAGCAACCTTTCACAGAGCTTCATTATGATTGAAATGGTTGTTGATGGACTACATAACCAAAACAGCTATACAGACATAATCCAACTTTTAGACCTAGTTTTCCAAGTTTGACGAGAAATCAAGGTGGAAAACAATAGAAATCTTACACATTAGAAATAACTTTGTATTTTATCTAATAGCCTGATTTTGGTTGGATTATTCATTCTTGCTTGGTTGCCCTTTCTCGGTTTTTATTGAGGTTTGTCTGCTGTTTTGTGTACAATTATTTGGCACTCTTTCAAGAAATTGAAATTTGATCTGAATAGGTTACACTTTGCAAGTCTCTTGCCCAGAGCAAAAAGCCTGTCACTAAGCTCTGTTGGTTAAGGTTCAACTTGGAATATAACCACTCAGTTCCCAGAAGTGGGCCACTCCAACTCCCAGGCATTGATACATATTTTGGAACATGCTGTAGAGTTCTTCCACAGTACCACAGTGAGACAGTTGATAGAGGACTGGAAAGGGGAAAAGAAATATCTTTGTGTGCTACTTGAGTGCACCTGTTATTGATTTAGCTGGGGTCAGCAATTAACCTTGTACTAATTTTCCATATTCTCAGCATGAAAATGAGAGTTTGACAAGCTTCAGGCATTCTGATGAAAAGTCCTTCAAACAAAATACAAAATATAAACAAAAGTACTGGAACCATTCAAGAGATCAAACAGCAACTGTGGAAAAAGAAACTGGTTTAATGTTCCAGATCAAAGACCTTTTTTCAAAAAGCAGAAAGACCAAAAACAGTTTTAAAGTTGCAGAGAAGGAGGGGAAGAATAGATAGGACCAGGGGAGTAGCTCAGTACAGCAAGGACAGAAAAGCTTTTGAGGACAAGTTGTTGAGGTATTTTGAATTTTGACTTGAAGGGCAAATTCTATTTCTTTCTCCACAGTTACTGTTTCCATTGGTGACATTTCCAGCAGCATTGGCGGTCGTTTGTTATGGTAGGGGGAGTAAGTTACTTAGTTTCATTGATGAAGTTGGATTCATTGCACAAATGATGAAATTAAAATGACTAAACCAAAGTCTCTGAAATAACCCCCAAAATAGTAAATTCACTGCTTAAGGACAAATGCTGTTGTCACATACCTAACCTTTACATCAGTTTCAAATGCAGATGCTTCACATTCTACAGTCTCTTTGAAAGACATCAGGGTGTTCTCCGGTGCCAACTGGAAATGCAAAGTTATGACCACATGAGATGTCCAGTATCCACTCAGTGTCAGACACCCAAAACTCAGAAACTACATGGGTAAGATGATGCTCAGTCTACTTTTCCTACATTTTGTATTATGCATTCTTAGTTTATCAGAATGTCAGGCAAAAGTTAGGCACAGAGTAAAGCTCCAAAATAACACAGGAATTATACAGGGTAAATTTTACTCAGAGCAATGTCTTCTTCCATCACCATCTATTCCCCCTTAGTTCCTTTGCTCTTAAAGTGCAATATCAAAAGAAGATCTTAACTCTACACAGCAGAATCAGAAGGTCTGAGGTGAAAATAATCTGGGTAACTTAACTACTGGTATATAGCCTAGATCCCTCTGACTCTGAAGTTAATGCAAATGAGTTGCTCATACTTACCATAGGTGCTCCTCGGTGCCCTATCAGATCTGGTTTCTGTGCCAATTTTGACTTTTCAATAATACAAGGAGAGGAGATTGCAAGAGGAGTTAAATAAAGAAGTATCACCAATCCAAGATAAAATATGAACAAGACAATCTGGAAAACTAAAATTAGAAATTAAAATTAATGATACAGATCTATTGATTAGAATCTTGGTTTTGTAACAGTAAACAAACACACATTCCAATACTTACAGAAATATTTGAGGGAAATTTACAAAGTTCAAAGTGAATTTATTATTAAATTACATATACTTCACCATATACAACCCTGAGATTCTTTTTGTCATAGGCATACTCAATTAAATCTATAATAGAATCAATTGAAGACCGCACCAACTCGGGCGTTCAACTAATGTGCAAAAGACAATAAACTGTGCAAATACAAAAATAAGTAAATAGTAATAACACAGAGATAAGCAATAAATATCAAGAACATGAGATGAAGAGTCCTTGAAAGTGAGTCCATAGGTTGTGGGAAAATTTGAATGATGGGGCAAGTGAAGTAGAGTGAAATTATCTGTCCCTTTTGGTTCAAGAGCCTGATGGTTGAGGGGTAATAACTGTTCCTGAACATGGTGGTGTGAGCACCATGGCTTCTGTACCTTCTTCCTGATGGCATCAATGAGAAGAGAGAATATCCTGGATGGTAGGGGTCTCTGATAATGAATGCTGCTTTCCTGCAACAATGCTTCATGTAAATGTGCATTACATGTGCATTACAAGTGGGCCATAACCATTACTTGTTATAGGACTTTCCCTTCAAGGGCATTGGTGTTTCCATCAAGGGCTGTGATGCTGCCAGTCAATATACTCTCCACTACACAACTATAAAAGTTTGTCAAAGCTTTAGATGAAATGTCGAGTAATCATAAACTCCTAAGAAAGTAGAAGTGTTTCTGTGCTTTCTTCATAATTACACTTAAGTGTTGGGCCCAGGAAAGGTCTTCCAAAATAATAACACCAAGGAATTTAAATTTGCTTGCCTTCTTAACCTCTGATAAGGACTAGCTCCTGGACCTCTGGTTTCTTCCTCCTGAAGTTGATAAGCAGCTCCTTGGTCTTGCTGACATTGAGCAAGAGGCTGTTATGGCACCACTCACTCAGATTTTCAATTCCACCACCCGTATGCTGATTTGGCCAACAACAGTGGTGCCATCAGCAAACTTGAATATATCATTGGAGCTGCTCTTAGCCACACAGCCATATGTGTAAAGCAAGTAGATTGGGGGTTTAACACCCACTTGTGCTACATCTGTACAACAGGAGATCATGGAGAAGGTGATGTTGCCGATCCAAACTGACTTCGGTCTGCAAGTATGGAAATACAGATTCCAATTGCATAAGGAGGTATTGAGTCCAAGATCTTGATGCCTATTGATTAATTTTGAGGGGATGATGGTACTGAATACTGAGCTGTAGCTGATACAGAGCATTCTAATGTATGCCCCAGGGTTGAGTGAAAAGGCAATCTGCGGTTGTCAAGCTGCTCCAGGAGGCAAAATGGAGCGGATCCAAGTCACTTCTCAGGCAGGAGATGATATGTTTCTCACCAACCTCTCAAAACACTTCATCATTGTGGATGTAAGTGCTACTGAATGATAGTCATTGAGGCAGGTTACCATGTTCTTTTAGGCACCAGTATAATTGAAGCTTGCTTGAAGCAAGTGGCTACCTCAGACTGCTGAAGTGAGAGATGATATATCTCAGTGAATAATCCAGCCAGATGATCAGTGCAGGTCTTTAGTACTTGGCTAGGTACCCTGTCTGGCCCGAGTGCTTCTCGTGGGTTCACCCACCTGAAGGCTGCTTGCACATTGGCCTCAGATACTGAGCATTGGGGGCTGTGTGAGTTTATGTTTTGACACTCAAAGTGAGCATAGAAGACATTGAGTTCATCTGGAAACAAAGCCCTTTTGTTGCCTATGTAGCTTGATTTAACTTTATAAGTGATGATAGTATTCAAGCCCAGTCACAACAGTCAAGAATCATTTGTTGTTTCAAGTTTAGTCCAGAATTGTAACTTCACCAATGAGATGGCTTTTCGGAGATCATGCCTGGACCTTTTGTAACTTACTTGGTCCCTAGACTTGAGGGACTCTGACCTGGTGCTCAGCAGATAGCGGATCTCTTGGTTCAACCAGGGCTTCTGGTTGGGGAAGACTCTGAATGATTTTGTTATGACACACTCATCTACAACTGTCTTAATAAAGTCCATGACAACCATGGCGTATTCATTCAGATCCACAGATGTGTCCTTGAACACTGCCCAGTCCACAGACTCAAAGCAATCCTGTATCTGCTCCGCTACATCCCGGGACCAACTCTTTGTTGTCCTTGTCTCTGGAGCTTTGCTCTTTAGCCTCTGCCTGTATGCAAAAAGGAGAAGGTTGGCCACGTGAGCAGATTTACCAAAATATGGTCTGGGCATGGAACAGTTAGCATTTAATGACCAGAAAACCTGGAAGCCATAGCCACTGCGGAACTTAACCTGATTAACATTGTTGGATTCCCTTTTTGAGCTGTTGTGCTGTTGTATTGGATGAGCAACCCTGTATCATGTCCACAGCTTGTAATTAGTTGAAAGTGTGGGAAGGAAAAATGTAAAGATTGTGGTTGGACATCAAAGTGATATGGTACTGGATAATTATTTGAGAAGTGGAGAGTACCAACAGCGACTAAGGGAGTTTGTGTGTATCAGTGACTATTCTCGTCTGTTAAGCTGTAAGCAAATGGGAGATAGAAGGTTTCAGCTTTTCTTTTCCATAAAGGAAAGGCTGAAAACTTCAATCTCCTGTTAGTTGTCATATTTCTTGAAGCCCTGGGTCATAGAGATGGCCAACATTAAAGTGTACACACAAATAAAAATGTTAGATATGAAGCTTCTTTTAAAATATGGAATCAGCCATGAGTGAGGAAGACACCAGCAGTTTTTTTAATTTTTAAACTTTTGACTCTTCCCTTCTCCCTTCTACCACCCTGCAGATTTGAAACTGATCGTTATCCTGATTCCACAAGATATGAAGGACAATTGCTGAGCCTTATTTGTCTCTTACATGTTTCTGATGTCAAAACCATGAACACTTCTCATATTATAATCCCATTCAGAGTCATATGACACTAAAGATCAAAAACAGACACTTTGGCCCACCTAGTCAATGCCAAACTATTAATCTGCCTAGTCCAATAACCTGAACCCAGACCATAACCCTCCATACCCCTCATATCCATGTACCTATCCAAATATCTCTTAAATGTTGTAATCAAACCCCCATCCCCTTTTCCCCTGACAGCTCATTCCACACTCTGTATGAAGAAGTTCCCCCCATGTTCCACTTAAATATTTCACCTTTAACCCATGACCTCTAGCTCTAGTCTCACCTATCCTCAGTGGAAAATACCTGCTTGCAATTCCCCTATTTATCCTCCTCATAATTTTGATACCTCTATCAAATTTCCCCTAAGAGTTCTATACTCTACACTTCAGGGAATAAAGTCCTAACCTATTCAATCTTTCCCTGTAACTCCTGTCCCCAAGTCCTGGCAACATCCTTGTAAATATTCTCTGCACTCTTTCAATCTTATTGACATCTGTCCTGTAGGTAGGTGACCAGAACTGAATACAGTGCTCCAAATCAGGCGTCACCAATGTCTTGTACAACATCAACATAACATTATATCTCTTGTACTCAGTGCCTTGATTTATGAAGGCCAGTGTGCCAAAAGTTTTCTTTACGACCCTGACTACCATGACTACTACCTGTGATTCTATGTAGAATTTCTAAAATTTCCTCCTCCAAAAGTACAAGTAGTAAAAGCTGTCATAAAAATAGAGATTTTCTAATCACCATCAAGTATAAATTGAGTGTAAGCCTTTTGTTTAGTGGGTGAAGGATTGAATGCCTAAGCCACACAAACCCAATAGGTGGCAGTAAGGATATGATCTATAAAAAAAATTGGTTGACATCCAGCAGGATAATTGTTGGGATAATCATCTGCATTATTGAAAGGTCTCATATGAAAACAGACATTTTGGCCCACTGTCAAACCACCCACTTACAATAACCACATTAATTCTGTTCTCTGTTTTCCCCACATTCATGAGAGAGCCTCTGTATGGTGATATTTCCTTTTCTGAATCAGAAACATTGTGTTCAATGTCCACTGAAGACAATGCTGTAGGCAGAAAATTCAAGCAAATTTGAAATATTTCGTTGACATTCTGGGATCACTATTATCAGGTAATGTAGGCATACCCCTTCCCTATCTTCTACATGGAAAGTTGCACAGGATTCTCCAGTCTTTGTTGTGTTTCATGTTAAGGAAAAGTATATCTTCAAAAATAAAAATCCATGATAAAGGAAACAGAAACCATTTAAACTTTAGTTTCCCCAAGAAGTCAAATTGTTAGGACTTCTCAAAAGAAAAACATGACTAAAATTTAAGAAGTTGGAAAATCATTTGCATTATTCAGTTGATGTTTTTGATGTGCACTTCTAAAACGGCTCAACTCCCAAAACGGAGTACAAAAGTTAGAATACGTATACACTCAGAAGTCTAAATATCAGACAAACATTGTTGCTTAGATCTATCCTCTTGGGAAGTTTAGATTGTAGCTTCTTATGTTAAATTTTTGACTCCTATTTGTTGACTTTTATCTCATCTTCACATGCACATTACTCACCGCGTTTTTTACATTGGAAAAAGTGTTTGGCCATCAGCCAAGTCACAATGGTAAGAGCAGCAACAGCACCAAAGTGAATGAAAGGAGCTGTTACCTGCAAAAACAGAAAGTATTACTTAAAATTCTAAAGTTAACATCTTAAGTCAAAACTAAAACTTTAATTCAAAGCAAAAGCAAATGAACATAGTTTTCAAGTCCATTTACTCACAACTTCCACCCTTAAAATGAGTTATACCACAATCTGTGTGCAATTTGGAGAGAAGTGTGATTTCTGAACATGCAAGAAATTTGCTGATAAATGGCAAAGAATCATATGCAAAAGTGGGAGTGTTCCTGTAGGAAAAGTGTATGGTAAACCTGTTATGCCATATTTCTCTATATAATTGGGCTGAAAAGGTTGGAGTGTTGTGGATAGGCTAGAGGGTTGTCAGAGGTTACAACGTGACATCTATAGGATGCAGAACTGGGCTGAGAAGTGGCAGATGGACTTCAACCCAGATAGGTGTAAAGTGGGTCATTTTGGAAGGTCAAATTTGAAGACATAATATAATATTAGTTGCAAGACTCTTGGCAATGTAGGGGATCCACAAGATCCATAGGATACTCAAAGCAGCTGCTCAGGTTGAGGGAGTTGTTAAGAAGGCGTATGGTGTGTTGGTATTCATCAGCTGTGAGACTGAGTTCAAGAGCCGTGAGGTAATGTTACAACTATATAAGACCTTGGTCAGACTCACTTGGAGAACTGTGTTAGTTCTGGTCACCTCACTACAGGATGGATGTGGATACTATAGAGAAGTGCAGAGGAGATTTACAAGGATGTTGACTGGATTGGAGGGTGTACCTTATGAGAATAGAGTGAGTGAACTTGGCCTTTTCTCCTTGGAGCGACGGGGGATGAGAGGTGACCTGATAGAGGTGCACAAGATGATGAGAGGCATCGATTGTGTGGATAGTCAGAGACTTTTTCCCAGGGCTGAAATGGCTAACAAGAGGGGACATAGTTTTAAGGTGCTTGGAAAAAGGTACTGAGGGGATGTCAGGGGTAAGTTTTTCACACAGAATATGTGGAATGCCCTGCTGGCAGCAGAGTTGGGAGCAGATACAATAGGGTCTCTTAGATAGGTACATGAAGCTTAGAAAAATAGAGGGCTATGAGCAAGGGAAATTCTAGGCAGTTTCTAGAGTAGGTTGCATGGTTGGCACAACATTGTGGGCTGAAGGGCCTGTAATGTGCTATGTTCTATGTTCTAAATCATTTTGTGACAGGAGTCACCTCTTCTATGTTTGATTAGTCTGTAGCTTAATTAAAATTTAGAGATCTTGTCTGGCATATATGATTAGGGAATTCAGGATCCAATAGGGCAGCATTCCTTTCAGGGCTGTAGCTCATCACTAAAGGGTAAAATGTAATACCACAGAAAAATAGATTCATAGTTTATAATGGGACAATAGAGACAAGCTGCTGGAGCTGATGATGGCGATGATGAAGCTACATCAAAAGCTGATGGCTCTAGTTAGGGAAGCAGACTGTACAGCAATAAAAGGAATAGGAAATCAATTAAATTAGTTAATTAAAAATCACTGGTTTCTCATCTATGACTAAATGAAGAAAGGGTTATTGATGTTCTGAAAAAAGATTGGTTAAAACTGTTCCTCATACATGTTCACTTTTTTCATCAAACACAGGAAATATCTAAGTTGGGAACTCCCACTCTGAGAAGTATTATTCTTAGTGTTTATGAATGTCTCCACAATAGAACAAACCGATCGCCTTTTCTGTGTAGTGTATCGTATGAACATTGGATGGCGCAATTTTCCTGCTTGCGAGATTGGACCCAATAGAAGATAATAAAACCGGAGGTAACCACTACTGCTGGGGTGATGTCAATAGCATGGAGGTGGAGATTTATACGTTTCTTTCAAGTGCCAATTTCCTAACGTTATTGTATTCTAAAAATAAGTACACATCGCCCATTACAATATGAAGATATTTTGGATATTTTCAGGATAGTAATTAACTTTTGGTTTACAAAATTTTAGGTCATCAGATACCAATAACCATGGACTGAATGTAATTTCATGATATTCTCCCAGTTTATGAGGCTGATAAGAAGAAACTATCTTTGACATTGCGCTTGGGAGTCCTTATTGCCTGTGATAGCACTGTCTGCAGTGCAACTGATAATTCCATTCAGCAAAAAGTGTTGATGCTGCCATTCTTTCTTTGTTATATAGGTGATATGGCAAATGTCTTGTAAATGAGCACAGCTATGTGAAACTTTTCAGCTTTAGAAGTGTGAAGTTGTATAGGAAGAACCATTTCTGATCTCGTCGTTACTTGCAGGTCATCATCTGGAATTAGATGTTGCAAGCCTATCATAGCTTGTCTGTTAGAGCAGGATTTATAAGCACTGCTTCTTCTGACATTGTTAAATTACCTTGCATATAATGAGGTTGGAAATGTATCTAATGAAGTGGAGGTGGCTGGAATCTCCCACATTCATATATTATTCATTCTTCAGAAGTTCAGTGCATTCAGAATAATGTCAGGCTTTCAAAGCAGCAATCAAGCGTATTGAAGGAAGCTTTTGCCCAGAAAGCAAGGGTTCAAATAGAGGGCCAACAGCAACTAACACATAAAACTAAATACAGCAAGAGATCATTTTTGAAAGAATATTCAAAAAATCTGCATTTTTCTTCAACTGTCTATTTAAGAAAACAAGCTTCTGATGTTCACCAGGCACTTTCTTTGAAAAAAGCCTACTGTTTGGATTGAGACTTTCTAGGATATCTGAATTTAGAAGCATACATTCTGGCAAAAGAACAGTGGCTTTATTCCATATGAAAATACAAAGAAGCTTCTAATTAGTTCAGTGCCCAGCTTTTGGCCCAAGCATAATACGATCCTAGAGAATGCTGCCAGTGGGAAACTGCAAAGTTTGAGGTTATCTGACATGACTCTGTAATTTGGCTCCAAACGAAGAAATTGAAAAAGAGGACAAACAGAAAACTCACTTGAATAGACATGTGTATTGTGTCCCATTCTTCCTTCCACATTATTCTCATGACAACCATCAACATTAAGATAAGCAAGGCAGAAATAAACACGGCAACCTGGAGAATAAGGAGAGAACATCGATATGACAGTAATTAACTTGGAAAAGAGACCTATGGAATTATTGCAGGATTTCATATACCCCAGGCACTATTTTAGGATATACTTAACATTCCTAGATGAAAGTAAGGGATAGAAATTGGAATGGCTTCATTTTTGGTGCTGTCCATAAATACTACACTGCGCTCTGAAGCTAAATCAGAAGTCAGCAACAAAATAGTAGAACAGCAACAACAATTAGCTTTAAGAAATTGTTATTGTGTTTTAACACCTTTAAGAGGCATCGAAACCAAACGTGCATTTCACACTTACTGCTGCTACTTGTAGAAACAGCAATGATATCTGTTTGTTGAAATTCAGGAAGTAGTGCAAATGATGTAGTCTGTCTATGTTGATCTGAAACCAATCAACATGGAGAGTGGGGTGTAGAGGTGGGGGAGTTGATTGTTCCAAGCTCCTATAATCTGCCACATCTATCTAGTTAAGATCAATCTGTCAACTATGGTTACCCTTGGACTGTAACAACAGTTGCTCATAGATTGTCTCCACTCTTTATTTCCTATGCCTGTCATTGTTCACCTTTTCCATCTATTTACTATGTAATTACTTGTTTCTACCTTATTTTACAAATAATTTAAAGTTTTAAATTCTTTGTAAAATAAGGTTTGTAATAAACTGGATCCACTGCAATTTACCTATCACCACAATAGGTCAATAGTGGATGTGATCTCATTGGGTCTTCACGCGGCCTTAGATCACCTGGACGATTCTGGTATTTGCGACAGGCTGCAGCTCAGCAATTCATATATGGTAATCATTCCTACAATTCTGATCAAAAAACTCCAAAATCAAGGCTTGTGTACCTCCCTCTGTAGCTGGATCCTCGACTTCCAAACAGGAAGACCACAGTCTGTGTAGATTGGAAAAAACATCTCCAACTCACTGATAGTCAACACTTGTGCACATGTGCTTAGCCCACTGCTTTACTCTCGCTACACCCATGACTGTGGCTAGGCACAGATCAAATGCCATCTATAAATTTGCTGATGACACAACCATTGTTAGCAGAGTTTCAGATGCTGAAGAGAAAGTGTACAGGATTGAGGTAGATCGACTGGTTGAGTTGCAGAATTAACCTTGCATTCCACATGAGTAAGACCAAAGAATTGGTTGTGGACTTCAGAAGGGATAAGATGAGAGAACACACACCAGTCCTCATCAGGGGATTAGTAATGGAAAGGGTGAGCAACTTCATGTTCCTGGGGGCCAGCATCTCTGAAGATCTATCGTGGGTCCAGCAGTTACAAAGAAAACACAACAGCAGCTATATTTTATTAGGAGTTTGAGGAGGTTTGGTATGTCACCAAATACACTTGCAAATTTTTACAGATGTACCGTGGAGAGCATTCTAACTGGCTGCATCACCAGCTGGTGTGGGGGGGGGGGGGACACTGCACAGGATTGAACTAAATTGGAGAGCTGCTTACTCAACCAGCTCCATCATGGGCTCTAGTCTCCCCAGCATCCTGGACATCTTCAAGGAGTGATACCTCAAAAAAGGCGGCATCCATCATTAAGGATCTCATCACCCAGGACATGATTTCTTCTCATTACTACCATCAGGGAGGAGGTACAGGATCCTGAAGGCACATACTCACCATTCAGGATTAGCTTCTTCCCCTCTGTCATCAGATTTCTGAATTGACATTGAACCCATGAGCATTACCTCACTACTCATTTTTTCTCTTTTTGCACTATTAATTTAATTTAATTACTAAATATATGTATATATATTTATTCTAATGTACAATTATTTTATTACTATGTATTGCAATACACTGCTGCCAAATAACAACAAATTTCATGACAAATGCTGGTGAAATTAAACCTGATTCTAATTCTGACAATGTCCTTCCTGGATTCCAATTGATGACTTGTTCAATAGAAGGTAATAGTTGTTTCTAGTTGTGAACTAAGGCTCATTTGCAGTCAAACTTTAACTTAGAAGTGACTCAAATATCAATTACCTCAGCATGTTACAATGATCATCCAGAAAGAGTTAGCTCGAAAATTGGTGTTTATTCTGGTGTGTCCCCTTAAGGTCTGGATATAAAGATTGCACATGCAAAGAATGTAAAAATGGTGTATGCTGAGATCTGCAAGAACTTCCAATGTAGCATGGAATGCTGACAAGATTGTCTTATGAACTTGATGACTGAAACTTCTGTACTTTATTCAGCCTTCTCAAATAGCATTGGGGTTAACTGCAAAGTTGATTAAATGCCAAAAAATGTTGTGAAGCAAATTATAAAACGTTGCCACTGACCCTACAATGATATAGCATCAGACAACCAAGATCTCTGCTTTTAGTGGTCACTGAGAAACTATTGCAAAAACAGCGGTACATTTTCAACTCAAGATGATGTGAGACTTGGAGATCACTTTGTAGTTGGTCAAACATTCAAGTAATACTAGCCAATTTATTTTATGTGGTTTACATCATGGATATCTCAGCTGATGGACTGATATTACTCATGTTCTATATGGTGTATACTACAACCACATTGATTAGACACAACACTCAATGTTCCGGGTGGGTAACAGGATCGAATTCAAGCCATTTTCATTCTTTGTTCTTAATAAAGTCAAGCTTCTTTTATATGTCGGAGCTGGGGCTTGTGTCTTACAGCAGTAATGCCCTGGTTTATATTTTTACTGTTATGCTGTATGTATTTCATTTTGGCAGTTCTGTACAAGCAGTCTGTTCTGTTTTCACGCTTGTTTGGGTTACAGTTGAAGATCAGAGATGAGGAGAAATATGTGCCATCCAATTAGGACGGTTGGATTAAGGGGATGATGAGGGACACTAAGGTTGGGCTTGGAACTTTTGCTGGAGAGGAGATGTTGGGGAGAACCGGTCGTAGTGTACATTCTGGTGGGAGACCTGTTCGTTTGAGGTGAATTGTGAGCAACGGTTGGAAGGTGGTGTGTGACAAATTATTTCAAAGTCACGAGGACATGACCATTTTGGTGGGGGAGAGTGTAATTCCCTGGCTCATGTTTTCACTGCTATGCTGTATGTATTTCATTTTGGCAGTTCTGCAAGAGCAGTCTGTTCTTTTTTCATGCTTGTTTGGGTAACTGCTGAAGATAAGAGATGAGAAGAAATGTGTGCCATGCAATTAGGATGACCGAGGGCCCAGCATGTGAATGACAGAAAAGTTCAAGATGAGCTCCAACTTGTGCACGTTTGACGATTTAATTAGAATGGGTCCTTTTCTTTTTGTTATTCTTTACTAACCCTTTATTTAAGATTCATAAATATAATTCCTTTAATCGTATTCAGTGCACTGTCTATTATTTTGTGGCATTAATTTGTAATGTGGTAGCAAATGACACAGCATTTGAGAATGAGTGTGCCTCAATCTCACGAGTTTGGCTGGGCTGGAGGTTGTCTTCCCTAGATTTAAGCAGCCAAGGAAATCAGGGTGTTTCACAGTGGGGGTATCATCCAGGATGGATTTTGTTAGACACTGTGTGATTGCCCTGAGCATTCATTCAGTGGGTTGTGTGGTTAATTAAGTCTGTGTTAAACTATTGTTCGATAAAGTGATTATGATACATGGTTATGGTTGCTGCAAAGGTGGAGTGGAGGTTTCATATAATGGCGGGCAAAGACTTTGTTCTAGTTCAGACTAGCACTGGCATAATGGCAGTAGAACTACTTGGTACTATCGGGGCTCTGGGAGAGGAAGGGCTGTGGGCTGTCCATACTTTGTGGGAGGAGGGGAATAAAGATGAACATGCTGAGTCAGAAGCCAAGTTTTCCATAGCTGGAGGCAGAGACTTTAAAGACAAGTTGCTCTCATTTCTGCAGAGCGAGGGGAAGGAGTGGTCTGAGATAGAAGATCAAATGAGTCCTCCAGAGAGGGCTGAGCATTCTGAGTTAGTAGCGGCCCTTACCTCCCTGGCAAATAAATTACAAATTTCCCAGCTTCAAAGTCGCAGCTATCGCAGGCTCGGCCTTTTCTTAGGAACGAAGCCCAGCCCTAAAGGGGAAGAGGACTATGAGACTTGGGCAGAGCAGACCTCTCAGTTGCTGGATGAGTGGCAATGCTCTGATGACGAAAAAGGCAGTAATTGGTTGAAAGTTTGAAGGGGCTGGCAGTTGACATAGTGAGATCCGTAAAGACACAGGACCCCTTTGCCACCTCTGTGGCCTACATACAAGCACTAGAAAAGATGTTTGGCACGACAGGAAGCCCAACTGAGCTAATGATGGATGACAAATTATTTCAAAGTCACGAGGACATGACCATTTTGGTGGGGGAGAGTGTAATTCCCTGGCTCATATTTTCACTGCTATGCTGTATGTATTTCATTTTGGCAGTTCTGTAAGAGCAGTCTGTTCTGTTTTCATGCTTGTTTGGGTTACTGCTGAAGATAAGAGATGAGGAGAAATGTGTGCCATGCAATTAGGATTGTCAGATTAAGGGAAGGTTTCTCTGGTGAGGGACACTAAGGTTGGCCTTGGGACTTTTGTTCAAGAGGAGATGAAGAGAGAAGACACTGGGGAGAACCAGTGGTACTATATGATCCGGTGGGAGACCCGTTTGTTCGAGATAGATTATAAGTGACATTCGGAAGGTGGTGTGAGCTTTCACGTTGACTGAGAGCCCAGCGCATGAGTGACAGAGAAGTTCAAGATGAGCTCCAACTTGTGCACGTTTGACTGTTTAATTAGAGAGGGCCCTTTTCTTTTTGCTATACTGTACTTTACTAACCCTTTAGTTAAGTAAGATTCATAAATATAATTCCTTTAATCGTATGCAGTGTACTGTCTGTTATTTTGTGGTATTAATTTGTAACAGGGTAGCAAATGATACAGCATCCACACAAACCGGGGTTTGGGGTGGGAACGAGCGCGTCTCAATCTGACAAGTGTGGTGGGGCTGGCGGTTGTCTCTCCTAGACTTAAACAGCCAAGGAAACCAGGGTGTTTCACATGTAATGGGAGGGAGTTGCCATGTCAAACTACAAGTCTCTCTCTGCAGAATAAACAACCACTAATAAGCATCTGCAAACAAAATAGTTATGTCTTGGCTTGAAAGTGACGACTGTTTATTCCTCTCCATAGATGCCGCCTGAACTGTTGAGTTCCTCCAGCGTTTTGTGTGTTGTTCGGGATTTCCAGCATCCAGCAACTTTAGTGTTTCTGGTCATACATCTTGTCATTTTACAGTTGATGGTGATCTCCAGTATGGTAGTTTTGGAAGAATAGGCAACAATGATGTTATTCAACATAAGAGACAAATAGTTTGACTGTTTGTAAGGTGCAGCATGCATGTATAAATAGTTAATTTGTATGGCCCTCTATTCAATTAATAAAGTCCTTGTGAATTGACCATGCCCTTACATCAAATCCAAGTACATGGTCCTGTATCTTGTTCTTTCTCTTCCTATTTTTCTACCTCCTCCTCCTGCTCGGGTGTCTAAGGTCAATGATTGTACACATACAGTAATTGAAGAGAACAACATGAGAGAATTTCAGCATTGAGGAAAGGCCAAAACAAAATTTCTGAGCAACTCACAATGATTCTGTTAGTAATAAAGAGCTCATCAAATTGTTCAAGGCTATGATGTGTTTGGTGCAGTGGTCAGAATTGTAGTGTGTTGGTGGGTTGTCATTTTGCCAGTTTTCAGGCACTTTTCCCGGACAAGCTTAATATATTGCCAATTTACCAGCAATCAACATCAGGTTTATTAGTACTGACTTATATATATGATTTTTTTTTTGTTTTGCAGCAGTTTGACTTTGCCAAGAGCTAAAGGACTACAAAATAAATAAATAGTACAATAAGAAGGAATTACGAAGTAGTGCTCATATTATAAGACCATAATACATAGGAGCAGAATTAGGACATTTGAGTCTGCTCCACCATTCAATCATGGCTGATCTATAATCCCTCTCAACCCCATTTTCTGCCTTCTCCTCATAACCTTGACACCCTCACTAATCAAGAACTTATCAATGACCACTTTAAATATAGCCAATGATCTGGCTTCCACAGCCATCAGTAGCAATGAATTCCACAGATTCACCATCTCTGGCTAAAGAAATTCCTTATGGGTTCATGAATTGCTCTAAAATTTGACGGTGGAGAGGGAGAAGCTATTCCTAAATTGTTGAGTGTGATTCTTCAGGCTCCTGTACCTTACCCTGATGAACCCGTGTCAATTTACCATTGCATGATAATTAATAACACCAACAGTTGACTCTACACACTTTTGGCATGTGCACGAAACTCATATGGAATATGCAATTCAGTATGATATAGCACAACATGCATTTGAATGTTGCAATTCTATTGTCACCATTTTATTTCTCCTTATACACCAGTTCTTTCTAGGTTTTACTCTGACAGATTTCATTTCATTCTTTCCCCATCTCCCTTCTATCATTTTATGTTTTCTCTACTACATCCTTGTTCACATTTTCCTTTTTCTTCTCTTCATCTTATGCTGATTCTCACTCATTTCTACTCTCAATCTTTTTTTTCAGTTGCTCTATCATTTCTGCTCCCTGCTTCTCTACATTCATCAACCATTTTTCTTAACCAGTCAGGTGCATTTAGTGTTACAGGGCATGGGTAATAACTCCACAATTTTGTAAAAGCACAGTAAGAAATTAAAGATTTCAGTCTCTAGATGAAATAGAAGTGGTAAAGTAAGGAAAATCAGCAATAGTTTTAATTCTTTTTCAGTTGATACCAGGTCAAAAATGGTGACTTTTTAGCTAAAGTGCAGAGAGTTGTTTTCCATTACCTTGTTCATCCAGTGTAAATAAAGTGGTATACCCAAAGCACGGTGACACAGTGCAAGTATCTGAAACAATAGTACAGAAATAATTACTTAGAACTCAGCCTGTATCATGTTGAACCAATGTCAATGCTACAGTTAATAAGTCCCCAGTTAAAATCATCAATGAAGGATTATGGCAGTCACGGATGCATAATCTTTACAATTGGCTTCAAAGTTAGTAAAATTATTGACTAAAATTCAGCAATCTTTTTATCCCTTCTTTCTACAATTCAGAAAGTTGAAATTCTACTTTTATACTAGGGAGCCCTTTAGTAATTATTAACGTATATCTTCAATATTGCACTACCAGTTATTTCCCACCTTATACATCCCATTGCTATCCAGTTAAAAACATATTCAGAATTGATAACATGCTCCATGACCTATTTTTGTTGTCCATATATTATAAGTGATGTTTAATATGTCCTGTTAAATTGTATGAACTCTTCATAAATGGAATTTCACAGGCTGGAATTAAATTCTGAATTTGAATCACTTCCTTATAGAATAATGGATGTACTGGAATGAATTATAGCCTGGAATCCAATTGAGTGGGTCGGATGGCTTACAAGTGCGTACATCATATCTGAGGCAATGAATATGTTTGAGTACAGGCTTGGTGGGACAGTTTATTTACTTCCATCTACATCGATTATGGTACAATAAAAGCCTGACAAGTTTTAACTCTTTGCGACACGTTTATTATCGGTATTTTGTAAGTTCAATGAGTAACACGAATGAAGGAGCTGTAGTTATCAGAATGGATTTCATCTGGGAGAAGGTTTAAATTTGTATGCTGAGAGACAGGGCTCTAAGCAAGGTTATTCAGAGAAAGAACTGAGGATAGGAAAGAAAGGACAATAGAATGTAAATGAACAAGGCAAGAAATCAAGCGCAAAAGGCAAATAAGTCTACAATACAAAAGAAAAAGCAAAGAGATTAAAAATTTCAAACTTAAACACATTTATATTAATGCATGAACCATTTGTCATAAGGTAAATGAATCAATAGCACAACTAGAGATGAAAGTCAATGTCAAGGAGATTATAACTGGAACCTTAAAGTAAGTTATTATTCCATTGGAGGTACTTCATAAAAGGTTCATGAGAATTAATCCAGATATGGAAGAATTCTCCTGTAAAAAGAGAGATTAAATAGGTTTCTACCCTAGTCATTGGAGTTCAGAAGATTGAGAGACAATCTTTCTGAAGAATATAAGAAAGTCAGTTTTATAGACAGGATAAATGCTTGCAGCATGTTTCCCAGCAGAGTCCTCAATCAGAGGACATTGCCTCATATTAATGGGGTTGTCTTTTTAAAAGTGAGATAAGGAAAAACTCTTCAGTGAGTGGGATGTAAGTCTTTAGAACTCTGGCATATTGAGCTATAGGGCCAGTTTCTTGTATATGTATTATAAGTGTGTTTAATGGATGGCATCCGTTACTCTCGCGAGGCCATGGATCTGTGCCTGGAAAGTCTTGCTTCAGCCTCTCCAGGGCGCAGGCCTGGGCAAGGTTGTATGGAAGACCGGCAGTTGCCCAAGCAGCAAGTCTCCCCTCTCCATGCCACCGATGTTGTTCAAGGGAAGGGCAAGGGCTGATACAACTTGGCACCAGTGACGTCACAGGAGTTGCCAGAGCGAGGTTGAAGACCACGTCAGACTGCCTTAGGGACTCCAGGTCCAGATTTGTCCTCAGGATTTTCTCTGGAAGCCTTTCCCATGAGTGGGTATGGCCGCAAGGCAGCGGAGATTTGAAATCAGAGTTTTCCCTCTCTAATGGGTGTTTAATGTGTGTTGTTAAACTGTATGAACTCTTCATAAATGGAAGATAGATTTCTTACTGATAAGAGAATCAAATGCCATGAGGAGAGAGTAGGAAAGTGTACTTAAACAACAAACAAGAGGAGATCTGCAGATGCTGGAAATCTGAGCAACAGATACAAAATGTTGGAGGAACTCAGCAGGCAGGCAGCATCTATGGAAAAAAGTACAGTTGATGTTTCGGGCAAGGACGGGAGTAAAAAAGCTGAGGAGTAGATTTGAAAGGTGAGGGGAGGGGAGAGAGAAACTCCAGGTGATAGATGAAACTTGGAGGGGAAGGGATGAAGCAAAGAGCTGGGAAGTTGATTGGTGAAAGAGACAGAAGGCCATGGAAGAAGAGATGGAGGTGGGAGAGGAGCACCAGAGGGACGTGATTGTTGGGCAAGGAGATTATGTGACAGAGGGACAAGGGGATGGGAAATGGTGAAAAGGGAGGGGGAAGGGTGGAGGCATTACTGGACGTTTGAGAAATCGATGTTCATGCCATCATTTTGGAGGCTACCCAGACAGAATGTAAGGTGTTGTTTCTCCAACCTAAGTGTGGCCTTTTTCCAATATTTCAGCCTGAAACATGACTGTACTTTTTTCCATAGATGCTGCCTGGCTTGTTGAGTTCCTCCAGAATTTTGTGTGTGTTACTTAAATAACATTTGATTAGCCATGATCTTATTTAATAGTGGAACAGGTTAGAGGGACTGAATGGCCTTCTCCAGTCCTAGGTACAAGTAGATCTAGCTAGTGCTTTCCACATCAGTACCGATATTGTACAAAGTTTGATTCATACCTTCTTACATTTCTTTTGTGAATCTCAAACAGTTTGTCCCTTTATTGTGAATATTTATATGCATAGGTAATTATCTTTTTTGGTTAGATGTTTTGGCCATCATGTTGAAGAATATTACGTGCAAGGAAAGGAATAACTCCCACGCCATCATCTCTTGTCTAGACATATATCAGAGGTGAAGCATAAGCAGTGCCTCTCTTCCTTCCAACAATGTCTTTGACCTCTTGCTATCGGGTAGAGGGTACCACAGCATAAGAACCAGAACTGTTAGGCTGGGTAACAACTCCCCCTGCCCCCCTAGGCTGTTAGGGTTCTTTGTCAGACCTGCACAGGCAAGCACCTCCCAGTCTCCACCCAGTTAACAGGAATCACCTGCCATTTGTTTCCATCGCATCACCTGCAGCTTATTTAAACCCAGCTCTCAGTCTCAGCCCTTGTTCACTTACCATACCGGCCAGCCTTGATGAGTTGCGTCCACCTTTCAGTTTGTTGTCTGCGGTGATTAGTACCTGTTCATGGCTTACTATTTTGTAGTTTATGATTTAAGTTATTGCTCACTGCTGAATTGTCTGAGGTTCTCTGCTTTTGGGTCAAGACTCCTCTTCATTTCCTGAGGGGATGAGTGGACCTGTGGTTGATCCAGCACAGCCTTGCCTAAAGGAACTCATCCATCGACATAAGCACACAATCCGGAGGCAGCAGGAAACCATTGACCACTTGCTTGCCACACGCAATTAACTTTCCGTCTCAATACGGCAACACCATGCTAGTCAACCTCCTCCCTCAGAGTCCCAGATTCGGTGCCTAAAAATTTTATCGGTTCCCCATCCCAGTGCCACAGCCTCCTGACCCAATGCATTGAGCTCCAAACATCTTTGAATTCTATGGACTGAGCCAAGAGTCCCTTCATCACCTCTCTCTTGACTGGGCTAGCTGTGACCTGGGCCTCCACTAACTGGGACAATAAGACCCCCATTGCAATAGATATGAGGATTTCACTGCTGAAATGTACCAGGTTTTTGGCCATCTGGAAAGTGTAAGGGAGGCAAAGGATTAGAAACTTCGTATGAGTCATACTTCGTGCCAGATTACACTGAGGAATTCACAACCCTTGAAGTAGAGTTTGACTGGAGTGTGGAAGCACTGCTGGTCCGTTACCATCACATCCCTTCGGAGCATTTGAAAGTCAAGCTGCCTACTCGGAGGTGCCCTGAGACTTCAAGATCTTCATCACTCTGGCCTTCTGAATTGACCAGTGTCTTTTGGAACAGTCCTTTGGATTGTCAACTGGACCCTCCAGTTCCATTCCCAGAAACACTTGAGGCTGAGGGATCCTTCTCAGCAAAGCCTCCAGCAACCAGGCAGCTAGGACGAGCTCCTTTAATGCCCAAAGAGAGTGACTATCAGTGGAGAAACAGTCTGTGTGCCTACTACAGAGCAATCGTTCCCCAACGCATCAAATACCCACTGTGCCTGGGAAATGGCTCCATCCTTGTTCCAGAACCATAGCCCTACTCACGCTCTCTGTCCTTCTCCACAACCCAACAGCTCTGTGTGCACAGTAGGCTCTGGTGAATCTTGACTGGGCAGGCAACTTTCTGAACCACACTCCATGTGCAGCCTCCACTTCCTACTGAACCTATCTCTTGCACTTTCTGCATTTGCATCACAGCCATTGACAGATGTCCCTTGGGGTCTGGGATGGTCAAAGCACACATACAGCCAATGAACATGAACAATGGAGTGCACCGCGAGTCCATCCAATTCCTCCTAATCAACTCACCCAACACTCCACCCTTCTTGAGTTACCCCTAGCTCGCAACTCGTGACCCTCACTTCACCTGGTCATCTGGTTCACCACTGAGTTGGGGACCCACCTGCCTGCATCCTCAGTTGACTTCACTCCATAAATCTGTGGAGATGAAGGAAACCCTCATTTATAACACCCACTAGCCACTACAAATACTTGGTAATACCATTCAGACTTTCGAACTGACCAGCTGCTTTCTAAGCCTTTAAGGGAGCTAGGGCTTTACTCTTTGGAGAGAAGGAGGATGAGAGGAGACATGATAGAGGTGTGCAAGATATTAAGAGGAATAGACAGAGTGGACAGCCAGTGCCTCTTCCCCAGGGCACCACAGCGCAGCACAAGAGGACATGGTTTTAAGGTAAGGGGAGGGAAGTTCAAGGGGGATATTAGAGGAAGGTTTTTCACTCAGAGAGTGGTTAGTTCATGGAATGCACTGCGTGAGTCAGTGGTGGAGGCAGATACATTAGTGAAGTTTAAGAGACTACTAGACGGGTATATGGAGGAATTTAAGGGGGGGGGTTATATGGGAGGCAGGGTTTGAGGGTCGGCACAACATTGTGGACCCAAGGGCCTGTAATATGCTGTACTGTTCTATGTTCTATTAACAAAATCCTCTGAGACATGCTACACAGATATCTGTTCATCTACCTTGATGACATCCTCATTTCTCCAAGGACCCCCAAGACCACATCTGTCACATTTGTTCAGTCCATCAGCCAATGTCAAAAAACAACTGTACTGCAAGTTCGAGAATTACCAGTCACACACTCCAATCATATCCTACCTGGGTTACGTGCATTCACTCCAAGGCATAACCGTGGACTCAGAGGAAGTGTGTAACATCATTGAAAGGCCCTGACTGCGCTCCTTCAAACAGCTACAGCACTTATTGGACTTCTCCAAATTCTACCGCCCGCCACTTCATCTGAAGATACAATCAAATTGCCGCTCTTCTCACTTTCCTCACTAAGTCAGCTAACTCACAGATAAGCTGCTTTGCTGCCATGGATCAGGTTTTTGAGGAGTTCAAGAGACAATTCACCACTGCTCCGACTCTCCGCCTCCAGCCCTTCTGTGCTTGAGGTGGATACATCTGACTTGGGAGCCAGGGCCACCTTCTCCCAGTACGGGCCAAGTGGGAAGATGTACTCTTTTGCCTTCTTCTCGTACACTTTCAGCTCTACACAGCACCATTATGGAGCAGGAGACAGGGATCTACTTGCCATTAAATGGGCTTTGGAGACATGGAGACATTGACTGATGGGAGACACTGAGCCTTTCCTGATCTGGACTGACCACCAGAACCTCATATCCATACATCAGACCCAACTGAAGTAAGGCTTGCTGGACCTTCTTCTTTGAGCAATTGAATGTCACTAACTCCTATTGACCCAGCTTCAGGAACACAAAGGCAGTCACCCTGTCATGAAAGTTTGACCCAGCTGAAATGGAGATCAATCCTCAGTACGTCATTATGTGCTTCTAGATCCTTGTCCTGATTGTTTGGGATCTTGAGAACCAGCTTCACCACTTCCTACAGCATGAATCTGCTCTGGCTGACACCCCTGATTACCAGATGTACATGCCGATTGTTGTGCACTCTGTGGCACTCCAGTGGGCTCACGCCATAGTCCTCTCCAGCCATCCAGGCACGTGACGGATTTTCTATGACGCTGGTTCTTGTGGTCCACCCCAATTGCAAATGTATATCAGTTTGTCGCTGTCTACCTTCAATATGCCCAGTCAAAAACCTCCAACCAGTAGCCCACTGGGCTCCTGCAGCCCTTACTGGTCCCTCAACACCCATGGTCCCACATTGTCATGGATTTCATCACAAATTTGTCACCCTCTGATGGGGCCACAGTGATCATGACAACAGTGGACCAGTTCTCCAAGGTGCCCCACTTCTTTGCCCTCCTCAACTTCCATCAGCAGATGAGACTATGGACCTGGTTGTCCAACATGTATTGTAGTTTACATCCATGGCTTCCCCAGGATATTGTGCTGGACCAGGGCCTACAATTCACTTCTGGTGAGCCGTTTGTCTGCATCCACACCTCAGTGAGTTTTTCCTCTGGCTATTATACGCAGAGCAATGGGCAGTCAGGAAGAGCCAATCAGCAAGTGGAGAATTTCTGCAATACTTTGCAGCCTCTAATCTTTCCACATGGAGGAAATATCTGTTCTGGACTGGGCGGTCCCCCAATGTACACACCTTCTCTGCCACAGGTATCTCTCCCTTTGAAATGCTTCATGGTTACAAACTCCATTGTTCCCCACAGAGGTGTCAACAGTGGAGGTTCCATCCACCAGAACCATGGTTCACCATCTCCCAAATGTTTGGAAGCAGGCATTGAGGCCATACTAGCTGCAAAACATGTCTTCTTCTGCCAGGCCAACCGTTGGTAGTGCTGAAACTAACAACTATGGTTGAATGGAAATGAAGATGGCCTTGAACATGAACTTGAAACAGTACTAGTGTTGAAGTGCAACACTAGTTAGGTATGTGGCTAAACTGGGCCATTGGGATAACCACATGCTGAAAACAAGACAAGTGCTGCTCTGTTCAATGTTTGCAGGTGAAATAAAGTATGGATTAAATGAGATTGAAGAATCTTCAAGAATGCTCCAATTAAAGCTTCCTTTCCTGAACCCATAAGTCAGCCCCCTATTCTGAAAAGTTCAACTGTTTTATTTCCAGCACCAACTTTACTTCAGCTCTCTAAATGACTCTGACAAATCTGTGCAAAACTAAGAATTTTGTTGTGTTCATTCACCCCACTTGCAATGACATTGCCTAATGTCTTTTTGGATCAGAACAAACACCCAATATTTGTGTATCGATTTGGGACAAATTTGAACAAGCTTTAACACACGTATCTAGCTTATAGCACCAGAATGTCTATTAATTTCACGTGCCAATAGCTTACAAAAGCAAAACTGTAATTCACCAGTAAACTTACCACGAGCAGACAGCAATAGCTAAAGATGGTCGCTGCCAATACCAGAAGAATTACAGACCAATCTAACCATCGATGTATTTTTCCAAATAAATACCTATAATGTAATAGCAAACATTATTTCTTGAATGGCCATATTTCATACATGATATACATATTATACCTACCAACTGGCAAAAGTGACCGCAATTTATTTAGCATAAGGACCAAAAGCAATGGAGAGGTTCTGTTGCATTACTGTTTGTAGAAGACTGCCTCTGACAGTTGCAGGGTTTCTAAATTAATTGGACAAATTTGCATTTGGTAAATCACAAATTCAGAAAACTGCCCACTGTTGTTGCTGAATGGGCTGGATGGGGACAGTTTGTGGACAGCGTTTTGTGCCGTTACCTGCTACGAAATTCCACACACAAGGAAGATAAAAAAAAGTTACATTCATGATACAACTGAAGTTGAATTTCTTATTGTTAGATCAGGGTGACCTCAAGGGAACAGTTTAAATAAAGTGTTCAGTAACATGAGGGAGATCTGTTTAAAAGAAATGCCAGAACCAAACATAAATATGGGCTTACATAAGTCAGTGATTCAAAAACTGAGGGTACCTGCATAAGGAAAGTTCAAAATGTTATCTCACTGAGTAACAGTTACATTTACTGAAAATGTGCTGCAATTGTAGTGCTCAGAGACTAGTTGAAAGTATGTTAATTGGTCAGATTGTGTTTGATCTGCCTTGCTAGCCATCCTCTCCTGTACTACTGCTCCTCACCTTACACATGCTTTTCTCACAGCTGCACATAACTTCTGCAGGTCTGCTACACTAATCATCCTTGATGTCAGGATACTGCAGCCAAACCACAAGTAAGGGTGGGGTGTACAGTAAGTAGCATGATGGCTTATTAATTATTTGATGATTTACTGCAGTTACAAACTTTTGAACAATTTTAAATTAATTCTGGTAATCATTTTTAAATCAGTCAATATTGATGTAAATAATTATATAAAAGATTAAAACTTAAGTTTCAAAAAGTCATTATTTAAAAAAACTAAAAAATAAAATTCTGAAATTGCAGATGATAATTACAAATAAAGATAAATTAAAATAATCAGCAAAATATAGTGAGAAGGGGGAAGGAGGAGAAATTCCTGGAAGTTAGAGAAATCGATGGTCATGCCTTTCGGCTGGAAGCTAACCGGACGGAATATGAGTTGTCGCTTTTCCAACCTGTACGTCCTGCCCATGGAATGCATGGGTTTTCTCTGGGTGCTCCGGTTTCATCCCACAGTTCAAAGGTGTACCAGTTAGCAAGTTAACTGGTCATTATAAATTGTCCCATGAATAGCCTGCAGATAAATTGGGGGTTGCTGGGTGGTGCAACTTGAAGGGCCAGAAGGGTCTGCACTGTATCTCTAACTAAATAAATGAGTAAATAAAAACGAGTGTGGCTGCATTGTGGCAGTAGAGGAGGGCCTGGACCAACAGGGCTGAGATGGTTGCCACAAGAGGACACAGGTTTAAGGTGCTGGGGAGTAGGTACTGAGGAGATGTCAGGGGTAAGTTTTTTTACTTAGAGAGTGGTGAGTGCGTGGAATGGGCTGCCAGCAACGGTGGTGGAGGTGGATACGATAGGGTCTTTTAAGAGACTTTTGGATAGGTACATGGAGCTTAGTAAAATAGAGGGCTATGGGTAAGCCTAGTAATTTCTAAGGTAGAGACATGTTCGGCACAAATTTGTGGGTGGAAGGGCCTGTATTGTGCTGTGGTGAACTACGTGTGCCTGTCTGGATACGCCCCCTGCTGACTGCTCCTGTGGCTCCTCCCACAGACCCCTGTATAAAGGCGATCGAGGCCTGGGGCTGGCCTCTCAGTCTCCAGGATGTAGTATGGTGGTCACTCACTGCTGGTTCCTTCTTCCAGTCAATAAAAGCCGATATCTCGCCTTTACATCTCAGAGTGAGTTATTGATGGTGCATCATGTGCTGTAGGTTTTTCTATGTTTCTGACATGTCAGAATGGGAATGGGAAGTCGATTGAAATGGATGGTCATCAGGTAATTCTGCCGTTTGTGGCTGGCAAAGCAAAGCTGCTCGATGAGTGGTCTCCCAATCTACATCCGGACTCACAGATGATGAGTAGGGCACATTGGGACTCAGCATATGACCCCAACAGACTCAGAGGTGAAGTGAAACCTCACCTGGTAGGACAGTTTGGAGTCAGGAGGAGGTGTAGGGGCAGATGTAGCACATTTCACATTTGCACGGATGAGTGCCTGGCGGGAGATCAGTGGGGAGGGATAAGTGAACAAGGGAGTTGTGTAGAGAGTGATATCTATAGAAAGTCAATAGTGGGGAGGAGGGAATGGCGTGCTTAGTGTTAGGATCCTGTTGTAAATGCTGAAGCTACAAAGAATAATTTGCTGGATATTGAGGCTCATGTGGTGTAGATAAGGACAATGTGAACATGGTCTTGTTATATGGGTGAGAGGATAGGATGAGGGAAGATGTGTGGGAAATGGAGGAGGTGCTGTAAAGGGCAGAATCAATGGTAGAAAGTAGAAGCAAGCCCTGTTCTTTGTCAAAGGAGGAGATCTCAAATATTCTAAAATGGAAGCCTCATCCTGAGGACAGTGAAGGAACTGAGAAAAGGGAATAGTATTTTTACAAGCTATAGTCAAGATAGTTGTGAGAATCAGTAGGTAGTCTGAGAGTAGTAGATAGATGTCTCCAGAGATGGAAGCAGAGAGATTGAGAAAGGGGAGAGAGAAGTATGAAATGAACCAAGTAAATTTAAAGGCAGGGTGGAAGTAGGAAGCAAAGTTGATGAAACTGACGAGCTCAGCATGGGTGCAGGAACAGCACCAATGCAGCCATCATTGTAGCACAGTAAGAACTGGGGAGAGTTACCATGTAGGCTTGGAACAGGGACTATTTCACATAACTGATTAAAATGCAGGCAAGGCTGAAGCCTATGGGGCGGCTCCAGACAACTGCTTGGGTTTGGAGAAAGCGGAAGGAGCAAAATAAATTTTTGAGGATGAGAACCAGTTCTGCCAAATGGAGGAGGGTAGTGTGGAGAGGAACTGGTTAGATGCGTTGCCCCAAAAGAAGTGGAGAATTTTAAGATCTTCCTAAATGGGCATAGAAGTGTATAGGATCTGGATGCCCATAGTAAAAGTGAGGTAATCAGGGCCAGGAAACTTAGTGAGAGAAGTGACCAAGAGCATTTGAAATGCTACAGATATACAGTATGTGGAAAGGGACTGAACCAACAGGTAAAAATGGAGTTGAGTTATATGAAAATGAGGTCAGTATTGCAGTAGTAGGCACAAGCAATGGGCATACCATAACACTCAGGTTTGTGGATTTTGATAGGAAGTAGAAACGAGCAATGTGGGGTAAGGGAACAATGAGCTTGGTGGCAGTGGATGGGAGATTGCTAGCACTGACGAGGGTGGAGCCAATGGCCTGATGCTCTTTGTTGGTGTCCCGTTCAAAAGGTAAGTAAGAGAAGATGTCTGTGAGTTGCTCCCTTGTTTCAACAAGGGAGAGGTTAGCCTAACAGACTATAACAGCACCCCTGTTGCTTGTGGGTTTGACTGGGAGGGAGTGGAAGGCAGCACATTCAAAGGTGGTGATGTTCAAATCGGAGAATAACCCTTAGTATATATTTGTACTGAAATAGAAGAATTTTCAAGACAGAATGGCATGTTCTGCATATTACTGGACATAGCCTGTTCTCAACTAATGAAACGGTTCCATTTTTTACACACTTCCATAAATCAGCCTTGTCTACAAGTCGGAAATATATAAAAATCACTTGATATGATAACCATATCTCCACGTGTTGTAATGACTGGTGTCAGAAGCACAGAAGTATAATAAGAAGGACCAATTACCAAAAGAAGAGAGAGAAGGGAAACCAATCCTTCAGTTCCTCAGATGGAACGTGTGTCTATATGTCAGACATTTGAATTTAATATCATGGGATCTTTTGAGGATGGTCTGCTTTGGGAAATAGAAGATGATGCCCTTATGCATTTGCTCCTTTAAGATAACAAGGAATACAGATCTATAGGCAGGGGATCCTGGAATATATGAGGCACACAATTTGTATGCATAGCGGGATTGGGATCAGTTTCTACATACGAATGGGAGAAACGGGGTCTTCAGGGCTTTCAAAGTGAAATTGGAAAGGCTTGATAGCAAAGAGCATGGCGACAGGGAAATGATATTGACAGGATTTCTTTAACAACAGCTGACGTAGATTAAATAGGCTTTAATGGAGCTGACGCAAGTGGCTGAATGACATAATTCTGCTCATGCATCTTATGGTCAAAACATCTTTCTTCGGTACCGTTAGAATTCAATGCTTCTGTTAGTTTTTAGCTCTACTAATTATGATCTGAGATGTGTCACGTTACAAACATTTTAATGAGATGCCCACACGATGGTAAGCTGAAACACAGGGATAGAGATTTGTTCGACCTCCAGTGGTCGCCATAACTACTCAGATGATGGAGTTTAAGAATTCTGCATTGTTAGGAATGAAGACTCAGAAGGATGGAATTTGATGTTGAACAAAAGAAAAGAGTTTGAATTAAAATCAATAGGCATGTCTCAGCCAGGCACTGATAGACTTTATTTCCCCAAGGGATGCTGGAAATATTTCACACTTACTCATTTAAATTGCTGTAGTCATTAAGCAACGCCCACCAGCAGTAAAACCAGAAAATACTGATGACAAAGCAGCAAGACAGGACAATATTCCAGGTAGACTCTATCTGCAAAGACAAAATAAAGATGGTTAGAAAAAAGGAGAAATATTTCCTTACATGTAGAAAGGCTTAAGAGAAGAGTCTAGATGTTCAATTGCACATGAAAACATGCATTACATTGAAAATATTGCCGAGAAAATATTGCTTAGAGGAGCAAGACATTTTGTTACAGAACTGTTCATTTTCCTGCAATGTTTCAGTCATCATGTTTTCCCCATTAATTTCCCCATTATTCTCAACTAATTTCCCACAGCTGCTGAAACAAACCTATATTAATTCAAATCATATCTGCACCTCTTAAGTGGGTCAAGACTGGATCCAACCATTGAGAAGAAGTCAGTGTAACTTGTGAATAAGTGTATAAGATGATGACAGCCATTGATCGTTTGGATAGGCAGAGGCTTTTTCTCAGTGCTGAAATGGCTAATTGAGGGAGCATAGTTTTTAAGTGGGTACAATGGGGATATCAGAGGTAAGTTTTTCACACAGAGAGTGGTGGGTGTGTGGAATGCGCTGCAGGTGATGATGGTAGAGGCGGATACAATAGGGTCTTTTAAGAGACTCTTGGATAGGTACATGGAGTTTAGAAAAATAGAGGATTATGTGGTAGGGAAATTCTAGGTAGTTTCTAGAGTAGGCTACATGGCCGGCACAACATTGCGGGCCAAAGGGCCTGTAATGTGTTGTAGATTTCCATGTTCTATGTTCTATGAATGGAGCTATTTTTCAGTATTTACAAAATTGCTAATGAAAACTCATGTATCAAAATACTAGAGAAAAACTCAGGCCCAAATCCATTGTCATACAAATATCTTTTAAGAGGAACACATAAACCAGATAAAGCTATTAATGGATAACTGTAGAGATTTTTACATGTCTTAAAACAGAGCAATGTCTGTCTGATCATTCCTGTGCAACATTTCCTAAAGCAGTCTTAAAGGAATCTTGGGGGAAAATCTGGTTTACCTGTGAGAAGGATTCCAACCTCAATGGTAGTATGCGAAAAAATGCAACACATTTGAAAAGCGAAGTGATAAATAACAAACAATACATTGACTCCCAGCATGTTAGAACTCTGTAGCACAATAGTAGATACTTTCTTTTACATTCTCCTATTTTATTTGGCAGTAGCTTTCTTTGTCTGTGGGCCATATTCTTAATTCTAGAGATCACAACATTTTTAATTAGAGGTTAAATTCTATTAGTTCTTTCATGACTCTGTGTAGCATTTACATGGTGATCTGATATCTGAATTTTCCGAGTAAATGTCGATTTTGCTGCACAAATTCCTATTTTCTGCTTAGTGGATGCCCATGCCTTGTGTGATTATTCTCCACTGTAAGGCTCCTTGTAGCGATTCTAGAGGTAGGACCTCCCATCTTCACTTACTGGAAGATGCACTGATCAGACTGTGGCTAACACCTTTTCCAAATAAGAGCCACTTCTCAGTCAGTTGAAAATTTGGTCAATTTTTTATGCAAAATACATTCCTATGAATGTATTAATTCAGAGAATAGAGAAACTTGTAGAAAAAATTGTTTTATCGTAAGGCCAATGTTGAATTTCTTGAGTACGTCCAAGACAGAGCTCTGCAGCAGTATGCTCTCCAGGCAACAGGAGTGCAGGTCATTCTATTCATAGAGCTGTACAGCAGAGAAACAGTTCCTTCAGCCCACTGTGACTGGGGCAACTTTGATGCCCATTTGCGCTATTCCAATTTGCCTGCATTATGTCGGTATCTTCCCATGCCTTGTCTGTTCACGCGCCAGTCTAACTATGGTGACTACATCTGCTTCCTGCAACTCCTCTGGCCACAAGCTCTACATGACAGTCACTCTCTGTGTGAAAGAAATGCTTCCTCCTACATCCCCTTTGAAATTCCTTCCTTTCACCCTGAACCTACTGTATACTCTGTTTATTTTAATAACCCTACCATGGGAAAAATATTATGACTATCTACCCTATTTGTGCCTCTTATAATTTTATATATCTGTATCAGATCTACCCATCAGCCTTCTTCACTCCAGAGAAAACAAGCCTAGACTACCTAATCTCTTCCTATAACTAAAGTTCTCCAATCCTGGTAATACTCTGGTAAAACTCCTCTATACTCTCTCCATTACAACCACATCCTTTCTGAAATGTGGTGACAGTACGTCAAGTGTTGTTGATCTGGTGTTTTGCATAACATTCCAACTTTGCCACATGCCTTCTTTACCACTCTACACTATGTACCTGTATTGCCACTTGCAGTGAATTAAAGACTCAAAATCCCAGATTGCCCTGCTCAACGTTCCTTGGTGCTCTTTCATTTACTGTCCAACACCATTTGTCTTATCAAAATCAATCACTTTGTACTTGCCAAGTTCCAGATGACAAAGCTCTTCCCTGTCATCCATCTGATTTATATCCTCTAATATGCTTAGGCAACAATACAATTGCTGATGCCATAACTGAATTATTTGGTAGGATAGGAATGAGAGGAAAATGGTTTGCTCTTGTTTCTGTATTCTATAACAGCTCAACTAGAATCCAGTTTTGGATAACATTATAACTTAGACATGAGAGACAAAAATAAACAACAGAGCAGCAGCAGTGAGCGCTATTTGCAAACTGACTAAACAGAAAAGCACCAGTGTCATAACTGTCATATGGAGAGTCGTGCACAACATAAACCTTTGCATTATGAAGAATGAAACAGTAAATAAGACCTATTATTGAGCAAATGGAAGACTGAGCTATACTTAAGTTTGCTGATGACACCATTGTCATTGGCTGAATCAAAGGTAGAAAAGGTGGTGACACATCAGCATTTTGATCAAGGCACGACTGTGCAGGTGCGCGGACGTCAGCGAGTTAGACGGCGGGAAGAATTTAAAAGGAGGACAGCTTTATAGAATGGGCATCAGAGTAGGAGGGCTTTGGCTCAATGGGTTGAGGTAAGGTAAGTTACTTGCGAAGAATAGAAACAGGAAGTATGTCTGTGAGGCCGGTGTTCTGGACTGGGTTTCAGATGTGGGATGTCCGGGAGTCTCCCAGCCTCCCAGGCAGCCACATCTGCGCCAAGTGCGTCGAGCTGCAGATCCTTAGGGACCGGTTTAGGGAACTGGAGATGCAGCTTGATGACCTTTGTCTGGTCAGGGAAAGTGAGGAGGTGATAGAGAGGAACTATGGGCAAGTAGTCACACCGGGGCCTCGGGAGACATGTAAGAGGGCAACAGTCAGGAGAGGGAAGGGCAAGATTCAGATACTAGAGAGTACCCCTGTGGCTAACCCCCTTAACAATTGGTATTCCTGCTTGAGCACTGTTGGGGGGGATGACCTACCTGGGGGAAGCAACAGTTGTTCCAGCTCTGGCACAGAGTCTGGCCCTATGGCTCAGAAGGGTAGGGAAAGGAAGAGGCTGGCAGCAGTGATAGGGGACTCTATAGTTAGAGGGGTTAGATAGGCAATTTTGTGGTGCAGGAAAGAAACACAGATGGTAGTTTGCCTCCCAGGTGCCAGAGCCCAGGATGTTTCTGATCACGTCCACGATATCTTCAAGTGGGAAGGTAAACAGCCAGAGGTTGTGTTAAATATTGGTACCAACAACAAAGGTAGGAAAACGGAGGAGGTCCTGAAAACAGATTATAGGGAGTTAGGAAAGAAGCTGAGAAGCAGGACCTTAAAGGTAGTAATTTCAGGATTATTGCCTGTGCCACTTGACAGTGGAAGCTTGTAGACAGTGTGAGAGGGAGGATAGACAGGTGACAGAGAAGGGATATGCTCAGACTGATGGTTTGAGATGTGTCTATTTTAATGTAAGGAGTATCATGAACAAAGCAGATGAGTTTATAGTGTGGATCAGTACTTGGAGGTATGATGTTAGGGCCATTACAGAGACTTGGATAGCTCAGGGACTGGAATGGTGACTTAGAGTGCCAGGCTTTAGATGTTACAGAAAGGACAGGGAGGGAGGCGAAATAGATTGGGGTGTGGCACTGTTGATCAGAGAAAGTGTCACGGCTGCAGAAAAGGATGAAGTCATGGAGGGATTGTCTCCTGAGTCTCTGTGGGTGGAAGTTAGGAAAAGGAAGGGGTCAATAACTCTACTGGGTGTTTTTTATAGACCACCAATAGTATCAGGGACATCGAGGAGCAGATAGGGAGACAGATTCTGGAATGGTGTAATAATAACAGGGTTGTCATGGTGGGAGATTTTAATTTCCCCAGTATTGATTAGAATCTCCCTTCAGCGAGGGGTTTAGATGGGGTGGAGTTTGTTAGGTATGTTCAGGAAGGTTTCCAGACACAATATGTAGATAAGCCTATAAGAGGAGAGGCTGTACTTGATCTGGTATTGGGAAGTGAACCTAGTCAATTGTCATGTCTCTTAGAGGGAGACCATTTTGGTGATAGTGATCTATCTCCTTTACCATAGCACTGGGGAGGGACAGGAACAGACAAATTAGGAAAGGGTTTAATTGGAGTTAGGGGAAATATGAAGCTATCAAGCAGGAACTTGGAAGCGTAAATTGGGAACAGATATTCTCAGGGACGTACAGTAGAAATATGGCAAATGTTCAGGGGATATTTGTGTGGTGTTCTGCAAAGGTACAATCCAATGAGACAGGAAAGGATGGTAGGATACAGGAATCATGGTGTACAAAGGCTGTTAAAAATCTAGTCAAGAAGAGAAGAAAAGCTAATGAAAGGTACAAAAAAGGTAATGGTAGAGATCTAGAAGATTATAAGGCTAGCAGGAAGGAGCTTAAGAATGAAATTAGGAGAGCCAGAAGGGGCCATGAGAAGGCCTTGGTGAGCAGGATTAAGGAACACCTCAAGCATTCTACAAGTACGTGAAGAGCAAGAGGATAAGACGGATGTGAGAGAATAGGACCAAGCAAGTGTGACAGTAGAAAATTGTGTATGGAACCGGAGGAATTAGCAGAAGTACTTAATGAATACTTTGCTTCAGTATTCACTACAGAAAAGGATCTTGGCGATTGTAGGGATGTCTTACAGTGGACTGAAAAACTTGAGCGTACAGACATTAAGAAAGAGGATGTGCTCGAGCTTGGAAAGCATCAAGTTGGATAAGTCACTGGGACCGTATGTGATGTACCCCATGCTACTGTGGGAGGTGAGGGAGGAAATTGCTCAGCCTCTGGCAATGAAATTTGCTTCATCAGTGAGGATGGGAGAGGTTCTGGAGGATAAGAAAGTTGCAGATGTTGCTGCTTTATTCAAGAAAGGGAGTAGAATTAGCCCAGGAAATTATAGACCAGTGAGCCTTACGTCAGTTGTTGGTAAGTCAATGGAGAAGATCCTGAGAGGCAGTATTTATGAACATTTGGAGAGGCATAATATGATTAGGAATAGTCAGCACGGCTTTGTCAAAGGCAGGTCGTGCCTTACAAGGCTGATTGAATTTTTTGAGGATGTGACTAAACACATTGATGAAGATAGAGTAGTAGATGTAGTGTATATGGATTTCAGCAAGGCATTTGATAAGATACCTCATGCAAGGCTTATTAAGAAAGTAAGGAGGCATGGGATCCAAGGGGACCTTGCTATGTGGATCCAGAATTGGCTTGCTAACAGAAGGCAAAGAGTGTTTGCAGACGGGTCGTATTTTTCATGGAGGTCGGTGACTAGTGGAGTGCTTCAGGGATTTGTTCTGGGACCCCTACTCTTTGCGATTTTTATAAATGACCTGGATGAGGTAGTGGAGGCATGGGTTTGTAAACTTGCTGATGACACAAAGGTTGGGTTTGTTGTGGATAGTGTGGAGTCTACAGTGGGACATCAATAGGAAGCAAAACTGGGCTGAGAGGTGGCAGATGGCGTTTAACCCAGATAAATGTGCGGTGGTTCATTTTGGTAGGTCAAATATGATGGCAGAATATAGTATTAATGGTAAGACCCTTGGCAGTGTGGAGGATCAGAGGGATCCTGGTGTCCATGTCCATAGGATACTCAAAGCTGCTGCACAGGTTGACACTGTGGTTAAGAAGGCATACTGTGCATTGGACTTCATCAGCCATGGGGTTGAGTTCAAGAGCTGAGAGGTAATGCTACAGCTGTATAAAACCCTGGTCATACCCCACTTGGAGTACTGTGCTTAATTCTGGTCACTTCACTACAGGAAGGATGTGGAAACAATAGAAAAATTGCAGAAGAGATTTACAAGGATGGGGAGCAAGCCTTACAAGAATAGGTTGAGTATACTTGGCCTTTTCTCCTTGGAGCAACGGAGGATGAAAGGTGACCTGATAGAGGTGCATAAAATGAGGAGAGGCATTGATCGTGTGGATAGTCAGAGGCTTTTTCCCAGGGCTGAATTGGCTAACATTAGAGAGCACAGCTTTATGTTGCTTGGAAGTAGGTACAGAGGGGATGTCAGGGGTAAGTTTTCTACATAGAGAGTGGTGAGTGTGTGGAATGGGCTGCTGGTGACTGTGGTGGAGGTGGATACAATAGGGTCTTTTAAGAGACCTGGATACGTATATGGAGCTCAGAAAAACAGAGGGCTAAAGATTTATATGATCTGAAGAGAAATATACCTCAAGAATGGTTAAAAAGAGATAAATATTTAATTAATATACTGTTGGTGGCTGGTAAAAAGACTCTTACTAGGAAATGGTTATCACAGGAGATTCCAACTTTAAATGCATGGATGGAAATTACAATGGACATTTACAAAATGGAGAAGATAACAGATTCTGTTAATCATAAGCTGGAACAATTTGATTCATACTGGGAAAAGTGGTTTTACATAATGCCTCATAGGCCTGATTTTATTCTCACAAATCAATGAATGTGTTGTAAAAAAAAGATCGCTCCCTACTTGTACATAGTTCTTTCCTTTTGCTGGTTTTTCTTTCCATTCTTTTCTATAAGTGTATACCTCAGAGAAATACTTTATGGAGATCTGTGATATATATGATTATAATATATATGTGTACAACATCTGAAATACATCTTATGGAAGTGTTTGTTTGATGATGAACTTCAATTAAAAAAATAAATTACAAAAAAAAAGAAAAACAGAGGGGCATGGGAAACACTAGGTAATTTCTGAAGTAAGTACATGTTTGGTACAGCATTGTGGGCCGGAGGGCCTGTAATGTGCTGTAGGTTGTCTATGTTTCTATATACTATTGGAGGGAGAATGAAAATTTGGCTGAGAGGTTCTCACTTTATGTCAGCCAGACCAAGGAGCTGATTACTGATTACTGATTACAGGAGGAGGAAAGTGAATTTCCATGAGCCAGTTGTCAGCCAGAGAGGAGAGGGTCAGCAAATTTAAATTCCTCAGTGTTATCATTTCAGAGAGCTAATGCCATTAAGAAGAAAGCATGACAGTGGCTCTAATTTCCTAGAACTTTGTGTAGATTCTGCATGTCATCTAAAACTTCAATGAACATCTATAGATGTGCAATGGAGAGTATATTGACTAATTGCATCATGGCCTGGTAAGAAAAAATGGTGAATACAGCTTAGATCATCATGGGTAAAGCCCACCCAACCATTGAGCATGTGTAGTCAAATGTCTTTGAACCTTGTAGAATTTTCTTTATTTCTGCATTAATATGAACTAAAATATGATCGGATTTTCATGTAAGTTCTAAAACTAGATAAAGTGAACCCAGTTAAATAGATAACACAAAAAAAGCATTATGCTTGTTTAGTTATTTATTTATTGAGAAAAATGATCCAATATTACATGTATTTGTTGGAAAAAATATGTGAATCTTTGCTTTCAGTAACTGGTGTGACCCCCTTGTATAGTAATAACTTCAACCAAACATTTCCGGTAACTGCTGATCAGTCCTGCATGTCGGCCTGGAGGAATTTTACTTTACATTCTTCCTTACAAAACTGCTTCAATTCTGGGATGTTGGTGGGCTTCCTTGCATGAACTGCATGCTTCAGGTTCTTTCACAGCACTTTTTATAGGATTAAGATCAGGACTTTGAATCAGCCATTCCAAGACAGGAATTTTCTTCCTTTTAAACCATTCTGTTGTTGATTTACTCTTGTCATTCAGGTTATTGCCTTGTTGTTTTATCCAACTTCTATTAAGCTTCAGGTGATGTGCTGCTACCGTGACATTCTCCTGTAAAATGTCTTGATACAATTTTGAATAATTGTCCCCTCAATGATTGCAAGCTGTCCAGGTCCTCAGGCAGCAAAGCAGCCCCAAACTGTGATGTTCCTTCCACCATGCTCCATAGTTGGGATAAGGTTTTTGTGCGGTGTGCAGTGCTCTTTTCCCTCCTATCCTAGCAATGTGCATCTCTGCCAAAAAGTTCAACTTCTATCTCATCTGTCCATAGAGCATTGTCCCAGAAGAAGTATAGAACATCCCGGTGTCTTTTACAAACTTGAGACTGGGAGCATTGTATACTTGGAGAGCAGTGGTTTCCTCTGTGTGTTCTTCCATGTACACCATCCTTGTTTGTGTTTTTCTGATAATGCACACATGAACAGCGACTTTAGTAAGTTCTAGAGATTTTTGCTGGTCTTTTGCTGTTACCCTTGGGTTCTTTTTCACTTCCTTCAGCATTGCACATTGTTGTCTTGGTGCGATCTATACAGGATGCCCACTCATAGGGACGCTAGCAACAGTGCTGAGTTTCCTCCATTTGTAGACTATTTCTCTTACTGTGGACTGATGAATGCTCAAATCTCTAGAAATGCTTTTGTAGCCTTTTTAAGCTTCATACATCCCTGTATTTCTTCTTTTAAGGTCCTCTGAGTGTTGTTTTGATCAAGGCATTGTGCATATAGACAGATTTTCCTTGAGAACAGCAGGGTCTGTCAGTAATCTGTGTGTCTTTTTTATAGGGCATGGCACCTCTATAACCCATACGTCCAATATCATTGCATTGATTGGAACACCTGACTCCAAATAGCTTTTGCAGAAGGCATTACCCCAGATGTTCACATACTTTTTCAAACAAATGCATATAATATTGGATCATTTTGCTCAACAAATAAATGAACAAGTAAAATGTTTTTTGTGTAACATATTTATTTGGGCCCCCTTTATTTAGTTTTAGGACTTAAGGGAATATCTGATCACATTTTAGGTCATATTTATGCAGAAAAAGAAGAAATTCTACAGGGTTCATAGACTTTCTAGCACCACTGTATGTAATGCTGTTGCAGGAAAGTAGCATCCATCATCAACGACTCTCACCATCCAGGCCATGCTTTCTTCTCGCTGCTGTCATCAGGAAGGAGATACATGAGCCTCAGGACCCACACCACCAGTTTCAGGAACAGTTATTACCCTTATACCATCAGGTTCTTGAACCAGAAGGGTAACCCCAACACTGAATTGTTCCCACAACCTATGGACTCACTTTAAAGGACTCTTCACCTTGCGTTCTGGATATTTATTGCTTATTTATTATTATTTGTGTTTTTCTTTTTCTTATTGTATTTTTTTGATGTTTTTTGCACATTGATTGTTTGTCCATCATGTGTGAGGTCTTCATTGATCCTAGAATATATCATTTTATTTATTGTGAATGCTCACATGAAAATGAATCCAGGGTTGTAGATGCTGATACATATGTACTTTGATAATAAATTTACTTTGCACTTAACTTTTGCACTTGCAAGAATTAGAAGGATGTACACTCCCTTACGGACTCATGCACTGGCTATTTCAGTTTTACCTCTTTCTAAACTTAAACTTGTTATTAAAGTCATAGACAGCATCTGTAATCTAGACAATCAATGCATTCAGTAGGGAACTCTATTTTTTTCTAAGTTGGTTTTCTGCTCATGAAAAGATCTTGTGTCCCACTGTAATTATTTCCCCAGAATTCAGAATGATACCTTTTTGTTGTGATGCAATCCATCTTGTTTCCAGCGGCAACCATAAATACCAGTAACACAGATTAAACATTGTTTCCTCAGCACATGCGGCATCTCTTTATCCTCTTTCAAATACTGTTATCAGGTATTAACTTTACTAACCTGGGGAAGAAAAATAGGAAAACAAGTAAATTAATTGAGACATGTTAAGAGTAAAACATTCTGTTACATTAAACCAGAGAAATGATTATATCCCATTCACAGTTATTGCTTTGAAAATAAAAAGACAAAAATTGATAAGAGTTGGGGAACAACCTGAGCCAGAATAAGTATCATCTCATTGAACTCTGAAATATCTGGTATGAGTAAATATAAGCAAAATACAAGGGGTGATCGATAAGTTCGTGGTCTAAGGTAGACGGAGTCAATTTTAGAAAACCTAGCACATTAATTTTTCCTACATTTACACACTTAGTCCAGCGGTCATGGAGCATACGAATCCCTTCTTTGTAGAAGTCAGTGTCTTGGACCTCCAGAAAGTGGTCCACAGCATGGTGTGATTGATAAGTTCGTGGCCTAAGGTAGAAGGAGATGAGTTATTAATTTCAAACTTTCTGCATTTTCACTCAAAGAGTTGAACTGCACGTGCACGTAATGAGAGCTGTATAACTCACCTCCTTCTACCTTAGGCCACAAACTTATCAATCACCCCTGCTGTGGACCACCTGGAGGTCCAAGACTCTCTTGTTACATGCACGTGCAGTTCAACTCTTTGAGTGATAATGCAGAAAGTTTGAAGTTAATAACTCATCTCCTACTACCTTAGGCCACACCCCTGTTGTGGCCCACTTCTACAAAGAAGGGATCTGTATGGTCCACAATCGCTGGGCTAAGTGTGTACCTGTAGGAGGGGACGATGTTGAAAAATAAATGTGCTAGGTTTTCTAAAATTGACTCCTTCTACCTTAGGCCACAAATTTATCAATCACCCCTAGTAAATGCTGATACTCAGGTCAATGAACTATATAATGAAGTTATAGTAACTCATAGTTATGAAGAAAATAAATTAGAAATAGGAAAAAAACCATGCTCATTCCTTTATTTTGCTACTTGGGAAACTCATAATAAACTTCCAAACTTATTGGATTACTATTGATGGACACTTGATGGTCATCATGCACATGGTAGGATGTCGGGACTATTTCCTTATTGTATGTCTCTGCAACTCTGTAGCATGTCATGCAGGCACATTGTACATTGAAAGATAGCTCAGCATGTTTATTTATTTATATGAAACAGGGTTTTATTTCATGTTACTTATATGCTACTGACTTTCATCCTGCTCAGCAGTGAGGAATTTTGTACAGTCATTTATTCCATTGATTGCTTCTCTGATTTAAATACATTGGTGCAAATTTGGTGAATTGACTCGAATTACTTTGTTTGTAGTTACAATGGCTGCATATATTGAATTGGTACTTTCAAGTAGAATTCCATAAAAAGAAATGTAAATGTGCAGCATACATTTGACATTATTGTGTTTCTGATGGATCTTCATTTACAGCTATACTGTATATGTGGAACTTGAGGAACTGAAATGATGATTAATTATCCCAATCAATTTATCTGTGCAAAGAAAAGCTTCCGTGGTTTTGTAAGACAGACAAAGTAAGGTAATTCCTTTGGGGCAGTTCATTACATAATTCCTTCTTATTTTTTGCTATCAAAGTAAATTAATTTGCACTTATCTACACAATGTTCAATTCTGAACAAATCAAGCTGCAGAGGCATGAAACTCCTTTTTAATTCTGCAATCCTTTACTGTGATGATGTCTATTCAACCTATTAAGAATAGGAGACATGTCTTATATTGAAAGCTCCACCAATTTTATTCCCTCCCTTTACCTTATCAGAAAATGTAGAGAAAGTTTGACTCAAGTGCAGGGCAGCAAAGATGATTTAGCCGAGAATGATCACTTTATAATAAACTACAAAATAACAAGTTATGAGGGGGCCACAAAACAAGAGACAACAGATACCTAACAAGGCAACTAGGTAACTGAAGGCCTGGAGCAACTGGTTGAGGCTGGCTGGTTCATTTGAGGGTTCAAAGATTGCGAATGAAAGCTGAGTTTAAATAGGCTGCAGGTAATGAGTTGGAAACAAGTGGAAGGTGATTCCTGTTAGCTGACTGGAGACTGGGAGGAGCTTACATTTGCAGGCCAGACAGAATCCCCCCCATCACCACACCTGCTAATGGATGGCTCCTGACAGCCCTGGATGATCTAGATAGGTCCGGCAGAACTCCTTGATGAGTGATGATGGATCCAAGATGAAACTGGATGGCCCAAGATCTCTCCTGTGGGCTAGTCCCAGTTGGCCAGGTTCTGCACACCCCACCCACAATGCTGTAAATCCATCAACTGATGAACTGTGAATACTGGGCTACCTTCCACCACCCTTGGTTCTAGACATGCAGGTTTAGATGGATTAAGTGGGGCATGGACAATGGACTTCAGGCATGACACATGGAATGTAGGCGTGATCTGGAGGGACAGTAGCAGATGGAGAAGGCAAGTGAATGGAATCTGCGTAAACTTAAAGGTACCACTGAACCGGGGCAAGAGCTTTTGGAGTCAGTGTGCAGTGACATGTCTCCGAGGAACAGCCAGGCGCAGTCCTCAGGCAGCAGTAGTCTGCCTAGGCACCAATGTGTGTTAGCCTGGTGGCAGTAAGCACTCTTGGCAGCTGGTATGGTTCTCCATGCCCTCCTCCAAGCATTCCAGCATCTGTGAACCAGGGTCCTGGTGGACAGAATCTTTACTGTTGGCTCCTTCACAGGGAACATGGGTTTAACTGTCATGACAGGGTGTCCGCCTGAGTGTTCTTGGATCCAGGTTGGTAGGAGATGGATAAGTTGGATTGCTTGAAGAAGAGGGCCCAGCGAGCCTGATACAGGTTTAGTTGGCGGTTCTGCTGAATGGATACGAGGTTCTGGTGGTTAGTCCGGATCAGGAAAGGCTTGGTGTTTCCCATTGCCAAGTCCCCATTCCTCCAAAGCTCATTTGAGGGTGAGTCTCATACTTCAGAGGCAAGAATTGTCTCCTATTCCATAGCTGTGCTGCATAGAGTTGAGCTTGTGTGAGAAGAAGGCACAAGTGTGCCTCTTCCCATCCAGTCCTTGCTGGGAGAGGATGGCCCGTGTCCCATATCAGATGTGTCTACCTCTATCACAGAAGGTCTGGAGGTGTTCAGATAGTGGAGAATGGGAGCTGTGGTAATGTGTCTCTTGAGCTCCTTGAAGCACGGTCCCCGGCAGCAGACCAAGTTATCCATAAGGTAGGGGACTTGGTGAGGGAGGTGAGAGAAATGGCAATTTGGCTGTACTTTCTGATGAACCAATTGTAGAAATTGGAAGAGCCCAAGAAGAGATGTAGCCATTTGAGGGAGCGCAGTTACAGCAATTCAATGATGCTGCACACTTTCTCTCGGTCCATGATTATATCCTGGGATGAAAGGACATAACCCAGGAAAGATGACTTAGATGTAGAACTGGCATTTTTCTGACTTGCTTTATAGTTGGTTTTGAGGAGACACTGAAGGGCTGATCAGACATGACAGGTGGAGTCTTGGGAGTCCTTAGAGAAGATGAGGATGTCGTTGTGGTGGACAAACACATATCTGTGCAGAATATCTCAGAGGATCTTGTTGATGAATGCTTGGAAAATGGCTGGACTGCTGGAAATTTGGAAAGGAGTCATCAAGTATTCTAGTGGCCAGAATGAACCCCTTCTTCCACTCATCTACCAAAAAGATGCGGATCAGGTTGTATACACTCTGTAGATCCAGTTTGGTGAACATCTAGGCCCTGTGGAGTGTTTTGATTGTGCTATATGTCAAGGGGAGAGGGTAGTGGTCTTAATGGTGATTTTGTTGAGTCTACAGTAGTCAATGCAGGGATGAAGACCTTCATCTTTCCTCCTGAGAAAGAAGAGTCCTGCACTTGTTGGAGACTGGGATGGTCGAACAAAGTCATGCTGTAGTGCCTTGGTAATGTAGTCATTCATAGTTTGGATCTCAGGAGGGGAGAGGAAGAACAGATGACCGGTGGGGGGGCGGGGAGGTAGTGGTGCCCAGGAGGAGGCTGTTCGCACAGTTTGTTAAACAGCAGGGTAGTGGCCTCCCTTTAACTGAAAGTGATGGCGAAATTGTGGTATTCCTGTAGGAGTTTGGGAAGGTTACCTCACCTCTGTCTCCACAGATGTATTGGGTGGAAGTCAGCTGAGGTTGCAGGCAAGTGGGTCCCCAACTCAGCAGTGTACTGGATGTCCAGGCAAAGTGTGGGTCATGAGTGGTGAGCCATAGGTAACCCAAGGTGGGAGGATTGTTGGGTGTGTCAATAAGGAGGAACTGGATGGACTCATGGAGTTTTCTGATGCTCATGTGCAAAGGCCGTGTGTACATTCTGACTAGCCTAGACCCAAGGGACATTCGTCAATGGCTGTGATGCAGAAGGGGTGTGAGATAGGCTTGGTAGGGTACAAGCTGCATGCACAGAATCTGGTCCAGAAAGTTGCTTGCTGTACCTGAATCCTCCTGACTGCCTGGGTTCTGGAGGCATTGCTGAGGAGGTTCCTGCAGCCTGAAATGGTTCTGGGAATGGAACTAGAGTTCTGGCTAGTAATCTGGAGGGTTGTTCCATAAAACACTTGCTAACATGGAAGGCAAGAGTGATGAGGCTTTTGAGCTCCAGGTAGACAGCTCATCTATATAGCGCTCTGGGAGCCCATGATGGTAATGGTCCAGGAGCGCTACCACATTCCAGCCGCAGTCAGTTGCAAGGGTCCTGAATTCCACAGTAATCCAGCACTGAACATAAGCTTTGACGCCAGTGAAGTATCTGATCCGCTGGCCCCCTTTCGCTTTGCAGATGGTTGAAAACCCAGCACACCTCAGTGTGATATCCTCATATTTATTGAAGATGGTAGTTTATTGTCCCATTTAGTGGTTGCTCAGTCAAGAGAGAGATGATGAAGGCTCAGCCTGTAGAATATGTGGACGGCTGCAGCTCAAAGTGCAAGACACACTGGGACAGGAAGTTGTGGCATTGGGTTGGGTATCTGTTGATACATTGGGTCACAAGAATCCAGGGCTCTGAGGGAGGAGATCGACTGGTGCTGAGTTGTTGCAATGAGATGAAGAGTTGGTTGAGAGTGGTGAGCTGATAGTCAAAGGTTCCCTGCTGCTTCTGGAAAGTGTGCTTGTTAAGACAGCTGACTTCCTTTAGACAAACAAACTCTGCTGAATCAATTGCTATTTCAGTCATCCTGTCAGGATATGTAGAGGAGGCTTGAGCAAAATGCAGAGCAACGGAGATCACTTAGTGGTGAGCAATCACTTTTAATGATAAATTGTAAAATAGCAGGTCATGGGAGCCTCAAAATATGAGAGAACAGCTATTTAACACAACAAAGCAACAAGGTACTGAAGGCTAGGAGCAATTGATTGAGGATCTTGGGTTTGTATGAGTGAACAAGGATTGTGGCTCAGAGTTGGGTTTAAATAGGCTGTAGGTTATGTTTTGGAAGTGACAGCTAACTCCTGTTACCTAGGTGGAGACTGGAAGGAGCTTGCATGTGTAGACCTGACACCCCTCTCCCACATGCATTTTGGCTGGAGATACCTATGCATACATTTATACAAATGATATAATGGTAAATGGTAAAACGGTACAGTTTTTCTAGAACTGAAGCATCAACATACAAATGTTGAAACGCTGCTTGGTCACTGACCACCACTGGGAGTACTAGCATCTTACTTTGCACGAAGTTGAAATCAACAATGTTAACTTTTTAAAATCATGATCCCTCACGGTGACCTCTTACGGAAACCTAGGATTCTGTGGAACCCTGCTTGAGAAACCCTGGTATAGAAATTCATCGTTGAATGAAAACTTTGAAAGCCTCAACTATTCTCAAGAAGTTCAACACTATTTAGGACATAAAAATATGCCCATTAATTCTTTTAGTTCACACGTGTTGCATCCTTTGACTTTTGTCGCCTTCATTTATTTCTGTCAGCGTAAATGTAGACAATTTTATTTATCTATGTGTGTGACTGGAAGCATGTGACAGCCAAATGCAGGCTCAGTGCAGGTGTGCACATCAGCTCTTAAGCATTAATTTGGAAAATTGAACGTATAGGCCAGAAGAAAAGTACAGGGTGAATTGAAAGGCTATGAGCTGTTTACAGAGGAGCAATCTGAACACACCTGATTTTAACCCAGGCAATTTAAAAATAATTTAACATTATTATTAACTTTCAATTTTTGCTGCTTAACTTAAACTTTGTACAGCTTTTTCCTTGGCTAAAGTAATATACTAGCCACTTCAATTCTATATTTCTAAGTTTTACAGGATACTTTTTATCATTTGTCTGATATGTTTTTAATATTTTCAATATGGCCCTATTACATATTTTCTACATATTTCTACAGAATTTTCAAAGGACTTGTTCAGATTGGAGGCCTGTGACCAGTGGTGTACCACAGGGATTGGTGTTGGGTCTGCTGTTGTTTGTCATCTATTCTAACAACACATTAACATGGTTGGTAAGTTCGCAGATGATACTAAAATGTGTGGTGTAGTGGACAATGAAGAAGGTTATCCAAGATTACAGCAGGATCTAATTGACCAGATGTAGGTCAAGGAGCAGCAGGTGGAATTTATTTATTTACCACCTGAGGCAGGCCCTTATGCCCATCAAACTGCTCCACACCCAACCCACCTATTTAACTCTAGCCTAATAACAGGACTATTTACAATGACTAATTTACCGATACGTCTTTGAACTGTAGTTGGAAACCGATCACCAGGAGTTAACCCATGCATTCATGGGAGAAACCTTCAAACCTTCTTACAGAGGATGCCAGAACTACAACTCCAATGCCCAAAGTTGTAAGGTGCAAATGCAAGGTGTTACATTTTGTGATTTAAGCCAAGGCATGGTGGAGCTCTGAAGTGTAGTGCATGACAGAGTGACCTTGGGGTACAGGCACATAGTTCCCAGAAATTGGTATATGGGTAGACTGGGAGGTGGCATGCTTAGCTTCATTCGTCAGGCTATTGTGTACAAGAGGTGGAACGTAATGTTAAAACATACATGTCATTGGAAAAGCCACACTTGGAACTGTGTGTGCAGTTCTGGTGCACAGCTGCTGTCATTAAAATGTTGCAACAAAGATTCACAAGAATGATACAGTACCAGCGCTGGCAGGCTTGAGTTACAAGGGAAGTCTCAATAGGTGGGATACATCCCCTCGAATGTTGAAGGTTAATGAGTGACCTTATAGGGGCATATAAGATCATGAGAAGAGTGGATAAATTGGACGGTTACAGACTTTTGCAAGAAGTAGGGGAGTCTAAAGCTAGAGGGCATAGATTTAAAGTAAGGGCAGGCAACATATATGGGACACCCAAGGCAAATTTTTCACATGGGTTTAGACAGACTTCTTGCTCAACATGACCAAGTTGCACTGAAAGATCTGTTTTGAGTCATAGCTGTATAATGCTATGATTCAAAGACACAAATGACTTTCCTTCCATTGTATGTCACATTTGCACAATGGTCGATTCTATTTGCTGCTCCGCAACAAATGAAGCGCCTCCAATACCTGGATAATATTCAGACTTGGGCTGAGAACTGGCAAGTAGAAGATACACCATAAAACAGAAGGATATACCATCTTCAGCAGTTCTAATCACTTACATTTGTTATTCACTGGCATTGCATTGTCAACACCCTGAAGGTCTCCATTGACCAGAAACTCAGCTGGATCAGCAACATATATATGAAGGCTACACAAACAGATTAGAAGCTGGGAATCCTGTGGTGAATGACTTACCCTTTTTGGGAAGGCATGATAGAATATTGTTTCCTGCCTGGATGAATCTACCTCCAACAGCTCTCAAGAAGTTCAGCTGCATCCTGTTCAAAACAGTCTGCTGTCTACCACCCTAAGCATCCAACAGCGCATTTCTTGTCCAAGCCCTGTTGACAGCTCCTCCTAACATGTGATCTCTTCCACAAAGAATGACAAGGGAAGAAGGTGTATGTGAACCCTTCATTCAACAATTTGCCTACAAGCTGCAAAACATTTTGAGTTGGAAATATAAGCTGATTCTTCATTGTCAGTAATTCCAACTTCTGGAACTGTCTGTCCAATAGTCCTGTAGGAGTATCTTCCCTAAAAGAAGTATAATCGTTGAAGAAAGTAGCTCACCTAGGCGCTCCTTAAACTAGCGTGCAGTACCTAAATGCAGTTTCCTTAATATCTACATGACGTATATCAGCTAACTCAAATGATCGAAAAGGACAAAACCATGGCCCAATGACTAATATTGTTATCTCAGGCACTGCCTTAACCAGCTGAACTAGTGCATAAGCCAACTTTCATAACGTTGTATGTGAGCAATCTGTCTTCCTTATTCCCACAATAATATAGTGCAACCTAAAACCTTCTGTGGTTCACATTTGAAAAACTGTTTTGAAATCATTTAATAAGCCAACTTTGGTGTACAGTAAATGGAATCACAAATGTTACGCTTGATCAAGTATAAAACTGACACTTGTGACACCAGCAAATTTGATATGGGTTGAGATGGCAGATCTGTTGAATGGATATGAGATTCAGGCAGCTAGTCCATATCAGGAAGGGCTTGTTGTTTCCCATTGCCAATGTCTCCATTCCTCCAAAACTCATTTGAGGGTGAGTCTCCTACTGCCGAGGCAAGATCTCAATCAGGAGTGTTCAGATTGCTCCTCTGTAAACAGCTCATAGCCTTTTAATTCACCCTGTACATTTCTTCTGGCCTATACGTTCAATTTTCCAAATTAATGCTTAAGAGCTGAAGTGCACACCTGCACTGAGCCTGCATTTGGCTGTCACATGCTTCCAGTCACTCACATAGATAAATAAAATTGTCTACATTTACACTGACAGAAATAAATGAAGGCGACAAAAGTCAAAGGACGCAACACGTGTGAACTAAAAGAATTAATGGGCATATTTTTATGTCCTAAATAGTGTTGAACTTCTTGAGAATAGTTGAGGCTTTCAAAGTTTTCATTCAGCAATGAATTTCTAAACCAGGGTTCCATGGAATCTTATGGTTCCATGAGAGGTAACTGCGAGAGATCGTGATTAAAAAAAAATTAACATTGTTTTTTTAAAAATTTGTGCAAAATCTGATGCTAGCACTCGCAATGGTGGGCAGAGGCCAAGCAGCCCCGTTAGCAATCTCATTAGAGGCCCCGCAGCCCAGAAGGGCTGTATTTATTTGATTGGGACTATTCTCAGTTTTTGACGTGATATGACGTGATATTCTCAGTTTTTGACGTGAGATATGGGAAGCCATTGATAATCGGTGAGCGCTATATTGCATGGAGGAGAGGATGGTAAGCTGATAATTGATGAGCACTCCATTGTATGGATGGGAGGACTGTAGGCCGAGGGGTGTGAAGTGGATTTTCCGACCTTTGAATGGACTTGTTTAGCTCAGGCTGTGATGTCAGCCTCCCCCTCTCAAATGAACTCCCCCAAATTCCCGTTATGCATCGCCAACTGACTTATGGGAGTGAACAAACTCTATCAGTGTAGCAGAAAACTGTAGGGAAATTTTCATTCCGAAGAAGGAGTTTTTAAGTCCCGCGACTCGGCCGCGGACCTGCTATTTTGTTGTTATTGTAAACATTGCAAAAGGTGGATTGTGTATGTTAAAAGTGAATTGTATTGTAAAGTTTTCATTTTTCGTGTTTTTTTTGTTTAGTTATTTATTACGCAGTTCTTTTTTACATTTTGTTAATCCCTGTGTTTTGCAGATATGTCTGATGGTTCAATCTTCACTGTATTTCACTGCAATAGTGCAACAACAGACACAAAAAAAGTCTGTCTTTACAATGAAAGCTACTTTTCAATGGGTTTTACATGGACTGGCAATCCAAGTTGTTTGATTCCATTGTGCCTAGCCTGTGACAAACAACTTATAAATGCAGTGATGGCTCCAGCAAAATTCAAGACACTTAATGACAAATCATAGCCATAAGGCATGCAAATGTGTTGATTATTTTAAATGGCTTTTGGAATCTAAGAATAAACAGATTAAAACTTTCATTAATAAAGTCAAGTTCAGTAAAAGGATTCAGTAAACAAGTTATTTAGTAGCAGAACACACTACCCAGAAAAGGAAACGTGACACAGTTGGTGAGAATCTAATAATGTCAGTATGTAAAATTATAGTGGGTAAAATGCTAGGACAAGATGCAGTATGAGAAATTGAAAAGGTTTCACTCTCGAACAGTAAGATAAGGCAACGTATTGGTGACATGTCACATGATGTTGAAGAGGTTTTGTGTGCTAAACTGAAAAAAAAAGCAGCTTCTCTATCCAGATTGATGAGTCAACAGATTTTACCAATAAATGTCATGTTGTAGCATTTGTAAGATTTGTAAATGATGGTGAATTTCAAGAAAACCTTTTCTGTTGCAAAGAGCTGCCCAAAACAAGCGAAGGCCGAGATATATTTAATGTTTTGTTTTCATATCTGGAAACAAAAGGTCTGTCTTGGAGGAACTGTGTTGCTTTGGCTTATAGTTTTTAGTAACTTTACTGTTCAACATTGTCAATATATTTCCATGTAAATTGCATTAATTAAAATCAATTTACTACCTTCATTTAAATTAAATCTATTGAGCCTATAGAAAAATTAAATCCCATTTTGCCTTAAGACAGTTATTTCAGAGCAACTTATTATGTTTGCCTTATGAATTTCTAAAAGTTATGAAAGGGAAAGAAAGAACTTAATTTCAAGAATGGTAAGCTAAGCTACCTATTTTTTTCCCTAGAAAGGTTGGCTAAAAGCTTCATTTTCTACTGAAAAGAGCATTGACAATTATGTTTGGCTTATCAGATCTACAACTTACTGATTACGCTAACATCCCGTGAACTGTAGATATAATATTTTTTACACAGGGGTTCCCCGAGACCTGAAAATTATTTCAAGTGTTCCTCTAGGGCAAAAAGGTTGGGAAAGGCAGCTCTGAAATTTACCTCATATTTTAAAAGTAACTTCCTTCTCAAGAAATGAAAAGAAATTTTGTTTTAGCTTCAGATGCAGTATATTATTGTTAAAATGTGGTGGAAAGTGCATCTGATTACAATACATTTACCCATTCTTTAGCAACAAAGGCTAATGTCTTAGCTTCTAAAGTGCAGTAGCAGTAATGTTATTGCAATAGGCTCAGAGAGCTGTTTATTTTTAGTTCTAGGAAAGTGCAGCTATTTCAAATTGTGAATGGATAATTAGTAACAAAGTATGCTAATTGTTTGCTCTTGTATTACAGAAAACAAAAACCAAATGATGTGTATCTATGTTCCAGAGCAACAACTTGACCACACATTGGAATATCTTCATTTCAATTAATTTTGTATGTTCAAACTGTGCTTTGAGTGTAGATTTGTTGCAGTTGTTCAAAAGCTAGCTTAACAATTTTCTGGAGGTGGTTGCTGCTAGTATATTCAAAATGTGAATGAAATATTAAGCCATATACCCATACTTAGCTATCTTGTGAAATTCAAGTTTACTAACTTGAGTCAGAGATTCTTTTCCCTATGAAGTTAGATCATAAATGTGATTTTAAAAACAGTAATGATCAGTTCTTGTAGGAATTCACATTGCTGCTGGGAGGTGGGGAATTGTAAGTTAATAAGACAGCTTGGAAAAGAAGACATTTACTAATGGGTAAAAGATCAATGTTAAAATTCTGGAAATGGACTACCGGTAAATAAAGGAAAAACACACTGGATTAAAAATATTGCCTGCTTATCACCTGCTGTTCATCTGTTTCTAAAAATATTGCAACTGTTGATTTAGACTATCTAAGTTACCAGAAGCTGTGTGGCAAGATTAAACTCTGATCATGCTTCTGTGCATGTTCTCAAGACACACCCAAAGGTCTTACTTACAAGGTTTCCAAATGGAGAAATAATTACTATTGCCCAATTTGTGAATTTCAGGGGAAAAACAAACTGCTGGGGAAATCAGCAGATCAGGCAGCATCTGTGGAGAGAAACTGACAATTTAATTTCAACCCTTCCCTCTGATTTTCTTTTGAGCGTGTTGTAACCTCCAGCTTAAACACTGACCAGAAAATTTCAAAACTGTTTTGTTCATACTTTTTCACATTTGTTTTGTTTTTCATTTCATTTTCTCACAGTTTATTATTCCTTTGCTATTCACAGTTCTTTATTTAATAATCACACTATATTATTGCTTGTTACCGAGATGTCCTTTCATTCTACTGTTGTTTCCTCATTGTGTTTGTTTTAACTACTTCAAAGCTTTTCATACACTTTAAGTTTTCTTTAAATTCAATATTTAACTTTGTTTAATATTTAACTTTGTCCAGAGCACCTGTTAACCATATGTTTTTACTCATCTGCTAAGAGAAGTGAATACAAGTAGAAGGGTAGAGGAGACAGTATTTTATAGTATATAAATTATGCCACACACTTGAAGCCTATTCAGTTGTATGTTTCTCAGGCCAGAAAACAAACTGCGGGTAAACTCAGCCAGTCAAGCAGCACCTGTAGAGGCAAAGGGATAATCAACATTTCAGAGCAAGACCTGGCATCCCTTTGCCTCCACAGGTTCATGTCTAGATATTTCAGAATGTTTCTGCAGTTGGTTACGCAGACCCAAAGCAAATTAATATGCTCCAATGGCAATATTGCTTCACCTTGGATTCTTTTGGTTCTGCCTCACTTATGACAGCTCTGCTTCAGCTGTCAGGCTTACAACTCAGAGCGTAACAGTTTATGCCATTTTAAGACTACACCAACTCTAGTCTTTTTAATGATATATTTGGTTTTCCTTTTACTTTTGACATCTAGCACACCTAGTTTCATTTTCCCATGACCCATGCCTAGAGATATTGTGTAATACTCAGTATACCCAATACTCTAATATTCAATGTTTTACCTTTGGCTAGATGAGCAATTGAAGATTCATAACTGCCTGATGCTTCTGAATTTGGGAGGAGTAGAACTGTTTCCTGGATTTTGGCCACACCTGCATCCTCCTGCTTGCTTTTCATAACCATTGACTCTTACTTAAATAAAACAATTATCTTAGTCTTGAATAAACACTGCTATTCAGCATCCACAGTTTTCTTCCTTCTCAAAATCTTGTCTATTTACTGAGATCACATTCATTCTTTTAAACTCCAATGAATATGATTCCAATCTGCTCATCCTTTTCTCAAAGAGATATGTCTTAATCCTGGAAACTAATCTTTTGATTCGTTTCTGAGCTGTTTCCAATGGAAGTAAATCCCTAGTTAAACAAGAAGACCTAAGCTGTATAGGTACTCCAGATCCTGTAAATGCCTTGTGTAGGTGTGGGCTTCTCTGTTTCTTGTTGACTCCATCCCCTTTATTTAAAACTTTCAAACAACTTCAGCTGCGGAATATCTGAAATAAAGTGCAGAAAGCACAGTGGGTCTAGAAACAGCTGTGAAAAGATTATCATTTCATTTTGTATAACTATTTGCTGTGCCTTCGTGCTAATGTTCCATGCTTCATGTACAATGATACCCTGATCTCTCTATACTGTAGCAGTCTCTTTTCCCTTTTAAACAATATTCCATTGTTCTCTTCTTATCAATTACACTCCATCTGGCAACATTTTACCTAAGTACTTAATCTAAGTACTTAATTCTTTGAGGACTTTTTATATCCTTCTCACATTTTGCTATCCCTCCTATTTTGATCCATCTATAAATCTTGCCATAATAGATCTGTGCTTTAAAGTTCTGAACTTAGGCTGTGGCTACTTAAGGTCCCAGCATATATCCTTGTGATACTAGTTATAGCTTGCCAACCTGAAAATAGCCATTTCACTAACTGTTTTCTGTTCTTTTAACCAATCGTTTACCCATTCTGATATATTACTCTCACTGCCATACGTCTTTATCTTCTGCACAAATTTCACATTAGTGATAATAAACCTGATTCTGATTCAGTAAACCATTATTAAAAATCATCTGGTTCCCCTTTATGCATCAGTTGGTATACCTTTAAAGCACTATATTGAATTGATAATGAATTTCACAGCAGGGGAATTAAGGGTTATGGAGAAAAGGCAGGTAGGTGAAGATGAGTCCATGGCTAGATCAGCTATGTTCTTATTGATTGGCAGAGCAGGCTCAACTGGTCAGATGGCATACTCCTGCTCCTATTTCTTATGTTCTTATAAAAGAATATTTTGTATGTAAGGCTATGTCGTCTCAGCTTGGCTATATTATAATTTTTTAAAATATTCTCTTCTCAAATCTTAAACTGAAACATTAAGTCTTTTTCACTCCATTATTGCAGCTTGGACATCTGAGTATTTTCTCTTTCATTTCAGTTTTCCAGTATGTCCAGCTTTCTGTCGTTCAGTCTTTAATGGAGCTAATCAGTTTATTCCCCTGTCTTTTCCCATTGCCCTTTAATTTTTTTCCTTTTAAGTATAATACAATTTACTTTAAAACATACAAAAAAAATCAGTTCTCTGGTCTTCAGATGCAGATTGCAATGAGTCGGAACATCTGACTCACTGCCTTACCTGCAAGAAATGTTGCAATGTGAACTGCTTGGCAATCCTTTGTCACCCTGCCAAATTTCCAATGGTGCTCGTCAGCCTCTCTATCCAACACACTCTGCTCTCCGCTTGTCTACTCAAGTGGAACGTCATGTTGCCACTCCTTGAACGTACTGATGATCATAGTATTAAAGATGACACTCCCTCTTATACACACACACTCAACAGCTTGTTTTGTAACTTATACAGTGTCTGTGCTTGAGATACATGAATTACTTCCATGTTACAAATTATAGTCTATACTAAATCAAATGTTACTTAACAATTCAGATAAATTACATAAATATTTCATCTATATTCCATAAACTGAAATTTTACTCAGTCTCTTGGAATTTCTATGGCTGACCATCTCACTCTAATCTTTAACTTATTCCTTGTTTCTTTTTTTCTCTTTATTTGCCCTATGAACTAAAAAAAAGCTAGCACTCTATTCAGCCAGATATTACTGGAATGACTGTTACAGGTTAAATTTTATTTCATTCCAGGAATAAATGACTTAGAAGATAATCCCAAAAAATTGTGAGGAAGTGTTTGAATTATATGGATTTTTTGCGTAAGTATGGAGGATGCTAAGGAGAGAGACGTCAGAGGAATGCAAAATTATCAGGGGTGTTGATAGGATAGATAGGAGGAAACTTTTTTTCTCATAGCTGACCAGTCTTTATCTAGTGGGCGTAGATTTAGGTTAAGAGGTAAGAGATTCTAAGGGGATCTGTGTTTTTTTCTTCCTAAAGGATGGTTGGAAAATGGATGTCTCTATTTAAGTAGGTGGTGAAGGCAGTTACTCTCACAACATTTAAGGGATATCTGGATGAGCAGTTAAGCTGAGGCATAGAAGGAAGTGGTCTTGCGTTGGTAAAAATGAACGGATACATCGTGGTCAGCACTGACATGGTGGGTTGAAAGGATTGCCCTTTAAAGATTAAAGACTAAAGCTTAGCTTTATTTGTCACATGTACATCAAAATGCACAGTGAAATGCATCAAATCAAATCAGCAAAGATTGTTCTGGGCACCCCGCAAGTGTCACTGCACTTCTGACTCCAAGATACCGTGCCCACAATTTTCACTAACCACAACCATACATCTGTTGGAATGTGTGAGGAAACAGGAGCACCTGGAAGAAACCCACAGAGTCATAGAGCGAACTTACAAATTCCTCACAGGGAACTCCAATTGGTGATTACTGGCACTGTAAAGCAAAGGGCTAACTGCTACACTTCAATGAGGTATGAGTCCATGCCTCTGAATTCTAACTTCAGGAATATTTTCTTTGCTACACAATCACTTGGGTTCCACATTTAAGGGATATCTGGATGAAGGGTTTCGGCCAGAAACGTCGTCACTACCTCCTCCCATAGATGCTGTCTGGCCTGCTGAGTTCTGCCAGCATTTTGTGTTTTTATTTATTTCCAGCATCTGCAGATTCACTCATGTTGCATTTGGGATCCACAATGATTTGCTTCCACTTTAGCTCCAAAGCTTCTAATCAGGTCAAGGTGGCATCCTGACACTCTGCTGCAGACTATGGAGGAGGCCACTTGAAGGGATGAGAGGCCAGGTAGTGTGTGGTGTGATGTCCTACTTATACCCTTTGAAGAGAACTGTGAATTTCATAAATGATGTTGGCTTTCACTGAGAGATGGCTCCTTACGTTCAGAAAGTGATTTGTTCTTTCCAGCGCAACACTCTTAGCAGGCTGGAGGAACTCAGCAGGTCAGGCAGCATAAATGGAAATTAATAAACAGTTGACATTTTGGGTCAAGGTCCTTCATCAAGACCCTTCAGCATCTGCAGAATCTCTTGTGTTTCTGTATTTTACAGTTTCTTAATTTGCCTCTTTTGTTGGGGTCGTGTCATGCTATGAGGTTAAGTTCATATTAGTTCCTTCTTTTGGTGATATCTGGTTTAAAGGCCATTCTCTTGTAAACTCTATGAATGAGTTGCGAGGGTCTGGAGTTCATCCTCAGAACATTTGCAAGTGCAATCTGTGTGTTGCTGTTGAGCAGGTCTAGAATCCTGGAAACATGTGCAAGTATGATCTGTGTGTTAGTGTTCAGAGACTGACTTTGGAATGAATGTGGAACTGGAGAAGAGATGGTGTCAGCTGGTGATGCACCATCAATAACTCACTCTGAGACGTAAAGGTGAGATATCGGCTTTTATTGACTGGAAGAAGGAACAAGCAGTGGGTGACCACCATACTACATCCTGGAGACTGAGAGGCCGGGCTCAGGCCTTGATCGCCTTTATACAGGAGTCTGTGGGAGGAGCCACAGGAGCAGACAGCAGGGGGTGTGTCCAGACAGGCATATGTAGTTCACCACAGCCGGACAGACAACAGACAATAGGTGCAGAAGTATTCGGCCCCTCCGGTCTGCACCGCCATTTTGAGATCATGGCTGATCATTCACTATCAATACCCAGTCCCTGCCTTGTCCCCATATCCCTTGATTCCCCTATCCATCAGATATCTATCTAGCTCCTTCTTGAAAGCATCCAGAGAATTGGCCTCCACCGTCTTTCGAGGCAGTGCATTCCACACCTCCACAACTCTCTGGGAGAAGAAGTTTTTCCTCAACTCTGTTTTAAATAACTGACCTCTTATTCTCAATCCATGCCCTCTGGTACTGGAATTTCTCAACATCTGGAACATATTTCCTGCCTCAATCCTGTCAAATCCTTTAATTATCTTAAACGTTTCAATCAGATCCCCTCTCAATCTCCTCAATTCCAGTGTGTACAAGCCCAATCTCTCCAATCTCTCTGCGTAAGACAGCCCTGCCATCCCAGGAATCAACCTAGTGAATCTACGCTGCACTTCCTCAATTGCCAGAATGTCCTTCCTTAAACCTGGAGACCAAAACTGTACACAATATTCCAGGTGTGGTCTCACCAGGGCCCTGTACAAATGCAAAAGGACATCCTTGCTCTTGTACTCAATTCCCCTTGTAATAAAGGCCAACATTCCATTTGCCCTCTTCACTGCCTGTTGCACTTGCTCATTCACCTTCATTGACTGATGAACTAGGACTCCAAGGTCTCTTTGCATTTCTCCCTTACCTAACTCAACACCGTTCAGACAATACTCTGCCCTCTTGTTCCAGCTTCCAAAGTGGATAACTTCACATTTATTCACATTGAATGACATCTGCCAAGTATCTGCCCACTCACCCAGCCTATCCAAGTCTCCCTGTATTCTCCTAACGTCCTCTTCGCATGTCACACTGCCACCCAGTTTAGTATCGTCAGCAAACTTGCTGATATAGTTTTCAATGCCCTCATCTAAATTGTTGACATAAATCGTAAAGAGCTGTGGTCCCAATACAGAGCCCTGTGGTATCCCACTAGTCACCTCCAACCAGTCCGAGAAACACCCATTCACTGCTACCCTTTGCTTTCTATCTGCCAACCAGTTTTCTATCCATGTTGAAACCCTGCCCCCAATGCCATGAGCTCTGATTTTACTCACCAATCTCCTATGTGGCACCTTATCGAATGCCTTCTGAAAATCTAGGTACACTACATCCACTGGCTTACCCTCGTCTAACATCTTTGTTACACCCTAAAAAAACTCCAACAGATTAGTCAAGCATGATTTGCCCTTGGTAAATCCATGCTGGCTCGGCCTAATCCTATTACTGCCATCAAGATATGCCACGATTTCGTCCTTAATAATGGACTCAAGCATCTTCCCCACGACTGACGTTAGGCTAACAGGGCGATAGTTCTCCGTTTTCTCCTTCCCTCCCTTCTTGAAAAGTGGAGTAACATAAGCCACTCTCCAATCTTCAGGAACTGATCCTGAATCTAAGGAACATTGGAAAATGATTACCAATGCATCCACAATTTCCTGAGCCACCTCTTTTAGAACCCTTGGATGCAGACCATCTGGACCCCGGGATTTATTAGCCTTCAGTCCTATCAGTCTACTCATCACAGTTTCTTTCCTAATGTCAATCTGTTTCAATTCCTGATATCTTATGACCCTGGCCCATCCATACATCTGGGAGATTGCTTGTGTCCTCCCTGGTGAAGACAGATCTAAAGTACGCATTAAATTCTGTTGCCATTTCCCTGTTTCCCATAACAATTTCTCCCAATTCATTCTTCAAGGGGCCAACATTGTTCTTAACTATCTTCTTTCTCTTCACATAGCTAAAAAATCTTTTGCTATCCCCTTTTATATTCCTGGCTAGACTGAGCTCATACCTGATTTTTTCTCTCCGTATTGCTTTTTTAGTTAAGATCTGCTGTTCCTTAAAACTTTCCCAATCATCTGTATTCCCACTCATCTTAGCCCTGTCATACTTCTTTTTCTTTAATGCTATACAATCTCTGACTTCCTTTGTCAACCACTGTGGCCCCTTCCCCCTCTTTGAATCCTTCCTTCTCATTGGAATGAACTGCTTTTGCATCTTTTGTATTATCCCCAATAATATCTGCCACTGCTGATCCACTGTCTTTCCTGCCAGGGCATCTGCCTATTTAACTTTGGCCAGCTCTTCCCTCATGGCTCCGTAATCTCCTTTATTTAATTGCAACACTGACACCTCTGATCTGCCCTTATCCCTCTCAAATTGTAGATAAAAACTTATCATGTTATGATCACTACTTCCCAATGGCTCCTTTACTTCAAGATCACTTATCAATTCCTCTTCATTACACATCACCAAGTCCAAAATAGCCTCGTTCCTGGTTGGTTCAAGCACAAGCTGTTCCAAAAATACATCCCTCAGACACTCCACAAACTCCCTATCCTGGGGTCCAGCACCTACCTGATTCTCTCAGTTCACCTGCATGTTGAAATCTCCCATAACGACTGCATTGCCTTTAGCACATGCCAATGTTAACTCCCTAATCAACTTGTACCCAATATCCACGCTACTGTTTGGGGGCCTGTACACAACACCCATTAGGGTCTTTTTACCCTTACTGTTCTTCAGCTCAATCCGCACAGACTCTACTTCCCCTGTTCCTAAGTCACCCCTTGCTAAGGACTGAATCTCATTCCTCACCAACAGGGCCACCCCACCCCCTCTTCCCATATTTCTGTCTCTACGATAGCACGTATACCCTGGTATACTCAATTCCCAGGCCTGATCCCCTTGCAGCCATGTCTCCGTTATCCCAACAATATCGTAGTTCCCCATTTTCATCTGAGCTTCAAGCTCATCTGTCTTATTTCTGACACTACGCACATTCAAGTATAGAATTCTTAGCCCATTCCTCCTCTCTTTGCTTAAAACACTGTCTATTGTACCTAACCCAGCTCCTTGAACTTCCATCGGGCTAATTGCACCTTGAATTTTGATGACCTTCTCAAGATCACCCAGACCTTCTACACATTTAACCCCATGCTCCTTCTGACCAACCCTCTGTACATGTAACTTTTCCAACACATGTTCTGTCTCATCTTTCTCCTTTACACAATTAATATTTGGGAAACATGTATTCCCCACCTGTCCCTTATCCTTCATCATATCATCTTCTCTCGTATTCTGGATCCCTGCCCCCTGCACATCTAGTTTAAACCCCCCCCCCCCCCCCCCCCCCGAGCAGCACTGGCAAACATTCCCGCAAGAATGTTAGTACCCCTCCAGTTCAGATGTAGACCGTCCCTTCGAAACAGATCCCAACGTCCCTGGAACAAAGAGCAATTATCCAAAAACCTGAACCCTTCCTTCCTGCACCATGCTCTCAGCCACGTGCGAGTGAGATGAAGAATAGAATGATTAATGTGCATAATCATTCTATTCTTCATCTCATTCGCACGTGGCACTGGTAGCAATCCCAAGATTGTCACCCTGGAGGTCCTGCCTTTCAGCTTCACTCCTAACTCCCTGAACTCTCTAAGCAGGACCCCCTCACTCACCTTACCTACATCGTTGGTCCCTACATGGACCACTACATCTGGGTTCATGCCCTCGTTCTCAAGAATAGCCTGCACCCGATCTGAGATGTCCTGGACCCTGGCACCAGGGAGGCAACATACCATCCGAGACTCCCGATCTGCCCCACAAAATCTCCTATCTGCCCCCCGACTATAGAATCCCCTAAAACTATCGCTCTCTTCTCTTCCCTCCTCCCCTTCCTAGTTGAGGGTTCAATCTCTGTGCCAGAGGCAGGACCACTACAACTCATTCCTGGTAGGTCATCCCCATCAACAGTATCCAGTACGGTATACTTATTGTTAATGGGAATGGCCGCAGGGGTGCTCTGCTCTCTCTGCCTGCTCCCCCTGCCTCTCTGGACCGTCACCCATCTGCCTACTTCTTGGTATTTTGGTATGACTACCTCCTGATAACTCCTATCTATCTCTGCCTCCACCTCCCGAATGATCCATAGTTCATCCAGCTCCTGCTCCAACTCCCTAACTCGGGCTGATAGGAGCCGCAGCTGGACGCACCTTTTGCAGGTGTGGTCACCAGGGACAACTGTGTCGACCCTGACCTCCCACATACCGCATACGGAGCACACCACTGCTCTGACCGTCTCCCCCATACCTGAACTGGATTTTTAGAATAAGTCTAAAAAGCCCCTAGCGACCTTACCTTCCTCCCCTCAGCGAGCAATCACACAGGCTTCCCGAAGTCCCCCGATGCGGACTCCGCTGCCCGCTCTGAAAAGTCCTGCCTTTTAAAGTGTGCGCTCGACGCTGACGTCACTCGCGCCTGCGCAGTTCCCCCTCCTCCACAGGTATTGACCAGGTAGGCTTAAATCCTACCTGCACGGTCGAATTCTCTGAGCTCCCAGCTGAATCACAAGCTGTAACTTCCTCCCGATTCAGGTTCCCATTTATCCTATAGATTCACTATCTTCCAGCAGGAAACTGAAAATAAAAATGAAACCTTCAGGTGTTGCATTTCCGAAATGAAAACAGAAAATGCTGAAAACACTCAGCAAGTTAGGCAGCGTCTGTGAAAGATGAAGCAGAGTTCACTTTTCAGGTCGAAGTTTCATCATCAGAATTGGGAACGAGAGAAAACAATTTAAAGTTGCAGATGATGAGTGAAGGGATAGGTAGGATGTAGAGAATACCTGTGAAAGATCCCACAGGAAGCTTGCTGAGGGGAAATACAGCATTGTGACTGGATAGTGAATGAATTGCAGAAGTGATGACAAACTTACCTTGACATTTATTTGCATTGAGATTGGGTCTGTTATAGACGATTAAGATATTTTCTTGTTCTAAATCAAAATCTAAGTGGCGAATATCCCACTATTTCTATGTTCCATTCAACCTGTAGAATTTTTATTATGTATCAACTCACTCGATTATTCCACATCATAGTGTGAAAATGAAATACTGTTTGATAATATTAACGTATGTTTCTATTTGATGTTCTGCAGCACCGGAGAAGTCATTCATTTTATCATTAACAATATTCCGAAGCTTATTGATACTGATTCTCTGTCCAACTACTAATATTAACAAATGTGCAATCCTGTTTCAAAAATGGCGAGAGTTCTTATTATCACACAATTCAGCTCATAACATTCAAGCTGACATACAAATAGTCTCATACCTAATACGAACAGTCCAACTAAGTTCAAAATGCTTCACCAATGTACATTAAATAGTGAAACTAAACAGTAAATGAGTTTGTTAATATCATGCAACATTTTACTGATTAAATGTCATGTGAGATCACAATTATTTGTAATCATAACTGGTGGCAGTAATGGCAGTAGATAGCAATCAGCAGTTCAATTTTCAGTCCCAGGAACCCAGTGAATGAAACATCATTTCTCATGTCACTGCTTGTAATTTTGCCCATCACTGTAAATCAGTGTCTTTGAATACTGAATGTCCTGTCATTTGAAACAGCTTTTCCTAGCATACTTCATCAAAACCATTTGCAACTTTGATTGTTGATTAAATTTCCTTGGCTTTCTTTACTCGAAGGAGAATCAAATCAGTTCATCAGACCCTACAAAAATAACTCAAATCCTGCATCCCACGTACCATTCATGTTAACTTATGCTCAGAACTGAATGCTTTACTCCTGCTGAACCATAACCTCTCTCCATTTATCAATGCCCTATTGATAAAGCAAGGAATCCCAAGCAGAATTTTCATCTTGCTACACTCGAAGATTTGTATACTAAACCTTAGCCAATTTTATACCTATGCTGTCACATGTGCCACAATAATGATTTGGTGAAAAGTTTATTATCTATAACTTTTGAAAACAATATAAGGCAAATGACTATAGTTTATCTTCTCAATCACGTAATCAAAGAACACAGTTATGTTAGTCTAATGTCATTTGTATTGAACCAACTTGTGCTGATGTCTATATATGAATTAGCCCAAACTTTCCAAGTGCCACCTTATTGTATTCTGGATTTTGTTTCTGAAATTACAGTGTTAGAGAGTAAGAAAAATCAATGCCATTTGTTGTTACTGCTCTTTCTTATTTCCCATCTCCTGCTGCACCCAGCAGAGTGCAGCTGCAATTCTGACTATTCAAAGTGTTCACTTCATATTAAACAGTAGGTTCTGTAAAACTGATTTGCAAATATCATATATTAGGAAAATGCTATTCACTGTCTCCAACAAAACTAGTTACAAAGAGATCTGAAAAAAACTATTAGGGTTAATAGGAAGAAATTCTACAAAATTAAAATTCTCTTACAACCTGCAAATGTTAGGCATTCCATACCTTGTCACCCATGTCTCAAATTCTCTAGTCTATCTAGTGATCACTACTCATCTAAAGTTTTTTTTTCTTGGTATCCTGCTAATCTCTAGTCATACCATCTATACAATCTCTAATAAAGCAGTATATTCCCCCGTATTCAAACCTGACTATGTGAGGACTGATGAATACTGGAAGCAATGAATCAGCTTTTGGTTCTTTTCTTAATTATATGTCTTTTAACCCCTGTATTGCTTTGCACACAGACTCCTGACCCTTAGTAGTCCAGACACTGCCAATTATTCAATGAATTTCTTCTACTGCTGCTGAGTTTAGCTGTGCTGATTCAATTTAATGTTGGAAAGCTCATGCCTAAGTCTTATGTTCATGCTTTCTATGTTCTTGTCTTTAACAGGATCCAAAGTGCCAAGAACTGTGACTTTCTTAAAACAAGTCTATTTTGAAAATAATAATCAGACATCTTTTTCAGTGGACATCCGATCTATGACACTAGAATTACACTCAAGTGACAAGTTTAAATTGCATCCATTGTAATCCAAAAAAAAACTCAGCAGTTGACAGTATTTGTAATACCAACGAGTTATTGAGTACCGAAGACAAATGAATCTTTTCTCTTTCTTCTTATGTGTTCTGCATACATAGGAACTTACACTGAAGCATGCAAGGACCTTTCATTATCAGCATACAGAGTACATCGCTGGGTACTGATAAATACATGAGCTTTGTTAGTAAGGAATGAATTATTGTCAGTTATCTGAATTTCATGTGCACCATACTTGAGATGGAGATTTATAGAAACAGAAGCAGATGTGAAAGAGTTGTTATAAATAATAACACAAGATTTAAATAAGGACTGTACATACCGTGATAAATAGGCTTACTGTGACAATTTCCTCTGGTCTCAGTGCTCAGTGCCTACCCAAGAGATCACCAGATGGGAAACAAAACTGTAAATGCATTTCTTAAGGTCCGCCTTCCTTTCTTCAGGGCTTGGAATGGCTTGAAGTTTGAAAGTAATTTATTCACTTGTTGAATCACCGCCAGTCTTCCTATGGCATGCCTGCATTAACTGTTTCACTGCCCTAATCTGGTAAACTGGCTGCTTCTAAGAAAAGATGAATGCAGACAGTACATTGACAAATACATAAAAGCAAACTATTACCCAGAGATTAGGGTGTGAAAAGTTGATCTCATCAGTAATTGTGAATGTAGGATTTGGAATGATCGGATTGCTGCATAAATTAATCATGTTGACACTGTGATTCTGAGATCTACCCTACGGATATGCTGGGACACATCATCAGTGATGTAACCTGGGTTTGTTGGACGTTTCGGGTCTTTCAACATCATACACCTTGTGGTGAACTACATATACCTGTCTGGGCACGCCCCCTGCTGACTGCTCCTGTGGCTCCTCCCACAGACCCCTGTATAAAGGCGATTGAGGCCAGATCCCGGCTTCTCAGTCTCCAGGATGTGGTATGGTGGTCAACCAGTGCTTGTTCCTTCTTCCAGTCAATAAAAGCTGATATCTCGCCTTTACGTCTCAGAGTGAGTTATTGATGGTGCATCACACCCTCGCCCAGGCGACCCACCCGGGGTTGATCACACCTCGGCTTATGCCCCAGGAGCGTTAGCCCTCGGATCACCCCTCCTGATCTGGAGCCTCTTTCAGCAGCCTCTGTGATGGTCCTGATCACCTTCCTCTTGCCAGCCCCACTGATGCCAAGTAGGGTGTAGACTGCAGAGTGAGCGGCCGGCAAACCCCTGCACCCTACTTCGATGGGCTCGCAGCGAGCCTTCCAGCCCAGCCTCCAGCACTGCTCCACCAGCTCCCGGTACCGGGCCTTTCCCTCCTCAATGCAGTCCTCCCAGGGAACTGTCAACTCGATGAGGACAACCTGCTTCAAGGACACTGCAGAAAGGACCACATCTGGCCTCAGTGAAGTTGTTGCTATTTGGTCAGGAAACTCCCCAGGTCAACTTGAAGCAGCCAATCTGATGGTGATGCTGGTCTGGGCTGATGTGGGGGCTGTGCTCCGGCTCTGACAAAGGAGGTGTTCTTCCTCTGACCACTCTGATTATTTATTCTTTGGATTAGGGATGGGCAAGAAAATTTCAGTTGCATGGATTGAATCTATATAGAATTTATTCTCTTTAGAGTAGATGAGAGGAAGCTGACTATTTTGTATTTAATATTTCAGCAATATTTGAGTAATACTGTAAATATAATATTTGATTAAGCATTCTTTGTTGTTTCCATGATGATTTGTGGGTTATATGTGAAGGTTTTGTGATTGGCATACGTCATTACACCACCATGCCATATGCGCCCACCTTATTGATGATGAGTAAGTTTTAAAATAAACCTGAGATGACTACCTACCTGTTGATGCACAGTGAGACAATCAAGTTAAAAATGGCAGAAAATGGACAAAATTCATGGGTTGATAAACAATGAATGTTAATAATGATTAATAAATAAAAGTAGAAATGGCTGGCTACATTGAAAGGTGGATGCACAACATATAACTGGAATATGTATACTGAGCATATAGAGCAGTACATTGAAGGAAATGAAATAGCCAGTGCAAAACGTGTGCCAGTGTTACTGATTGCTGTTGGTGGAAGAGTATAGTCTGCTTACAAGTTTAACGGCTCCAACCAAACCAGCTGAAATGAGCTTTGGTGATATCGTGAAAGTAATGTGGGAACAGTTAGAACCAAAACCATTGTTGATGACAGAATGCTTTCGGTTTTATAAGTGGAGTCAAAAGGAAGTTATTTCAGCTTACATGGCTAAATTGAATAAGTTCTCCGAGCATTGTCAGTTCAGTGATGGTCTTACTGAGAAACTGAGAGATCATTTCATTTATGGAAGCTTACAGGAAAATATTTAAAAATAGCTCCTAATTGAAGCTCAACTCACATTTAAAAGAGCAGCTGAATCAATGGAAGCAGCAGACAGAGATGCAATCAGGAATGAAATTGTGTTACTATTGTGGTGGGGGTCACATACACCAGACCAATACAGACTTAAAGGTGAAAATTGCTGACAATGAAACAAAGTAGAACACATTCAAAGAGCATGTTCTATAAATGGACAGACAGGGAAGACAAAAAAGGTAATAATTCAAGTAGCTGTTTCCAAAAGACTGCCAATCTGCATTGTCGTTGAAAAGCCTGACAATGATGAGAGTGACACAGGACTAAGTATCCTTGAGATTTACAATATGAAAATGACCAAGAGACAAACAACATGGATTACACCAGACGTGAGCAGCAAAATAATTAAAATGGAATTGGACACTGGCTTGGCAGTTTCAGTCAAAGATACTGATCTGAAGCCTGCAGTTATCCAATCAAGAACTTATACTAGAGAAAAACTAATTCCTGTAGGAATGACATTTGTTACAGTGAAATACAACAACCAACAAGCCACGTTGGGCTTGTATGTGTTAAAAAGAGGTGTATCAGCATTGTGGGGCCATTATTGGCTGAGACAACTATAACTTGATTGGAGAACCATCCACCTTCTGCATGCCACATCCACTTCAAAATTTAACTGAAAGTGAATTAAGAAAGTTACTAAATAATGCCTCAGGAGTGTTCAAGGAGGACAACAAAAAAACTTAACGAGGGTAAAATAATGTTAAATGAAAATGCCACATTCAAGTTTTACAAAGCCCATCCAGTTCCTTAAACCAACTGTTGTGTTTGTGCACCACTACATATATGTTAAATAAAAGCACACATGTGGGAGATGGCTTTAACTGGTGTATTCACATTATAGCAAAAGAGGGAGAGAGAAAGAGAGAGCGATGCACATGTGTAGGCAACACTGCATATGCAGACAACTGATCAACACATAATGCCAAGGAAGAGGGTTCATTATTCTAAAAGAAATAAAACCATACCTTATGCTTCCCTCTCCTTTAGATTAATGCAACGTAAAACTGAATATGTACAAATAATCAATTTCCCTTTCATAAACCCATATTCCAAATAAACATGCTTTCATAATAACAGTCCATAATTAACTTCACAGTTCTAAAGGTTCAGTATTTTGGGTAGCACTCTGTTTTTTTTCAGGATAGCGCCTCTAGATCTGTGGAGTGGAATCAGGTTTGGCAGGCGTCTTGTCAATGATAACGTTCTCATAGCTCCTCTGGACCTGTGCAATGGCATCAGGTTTGGTAGGTACCTCATCTAAGACAATGTTTTCGGTTTCTGGTGTCAGATTGCTGTCAGTGACATCATCACTAAGAGGTAAGTCTGGTGATTGTTATGCATCCATCTTGTCAACTCAGATGTGTTCATTGGTTGAGCATCCAGTATCTGGTCCACATGACGTCTTCATGTCTGATCTCCAACATCTACCGTTTTCCTATTTTTTCCTGTTTTCTTGTAGCTATCCTATCAGGTGTCCACTTGTCTAATTGGTAATAATGGGCTAGGACTTCCTGTCCAATCTCAAAGCTTCTTGTTGCTTCACTTGGCAACTGACTGAACTGTTTATTCTGCACTTCCCACCATAGATCTGGTTTCAGGAGATCTATGCAAGATCTCAGAATCTTGTTCATGAACAGCATTGCAAGTGTTTGATTTGTCATCACATGAACAGAGTTCTGATACACAAAAAGGAAGTTGTCATCCTTGAGCTGTAGAGAAATGTCCTCCTTCTCCATTGGTTTAATGGACTTCTTGAAGGTTTGGGTAAACCTTTCAGCTAACCATTTCATTGCTGGGTAGTGAACAGCTGACTTGAAATATCTGATGCCATTTTTCTTTATGAACAGTCGGAATTCTTCTGACATGTATTGTGATCTGTTGTCACTCACAAATTGTTCTGGTAAGCAGTTCCTGGGAAAGATAGTCCCTAGAGTGGAGACAGTCTTTGCCGAGGTGGCTGACTTCATTAATATAATCTCTGGCCACTTTGAATGGTCCAGCAAAGTCAGTTGGATTTTTCTCAACCAGTCACTGCTGAAAGTGCTGGCCCTCCACTTTTCAAAACATGAAGCTCAAACTGCTGGCCTCATTCACATTCACTTTCAATTTGCCTTTGGGAGACACTTCTTTGCCTGTGTAGATTTTTAACATCACTGAGGTCTTCTCTACTGGTATCTTAGAAAACAGTCTGTTGTAGTCAGTCTCTGGAATTATGGACAAAGCTGACCCTGTATCCAGCTCCATTTTCAGTTTTACACCTGACACATCTATTGTGATCCATATGATTTTGTGATCTGCTTCAGTTGAACTATACAGTTCCAGGCATGACAGTTCACCTTTGTCAGACTCTGTATTGTTTGATTCTGTTTTATATTCGGTAATTTTATGCATTTGCTTAATTTTGTGTTTGTCTTTTTATTCGGTTATACTTTTAGTCTGCCTTACACATTCTCTCTATGTGACCTTGTCTGTGATATTTTCTGCAGATTTTTTCTTTGAACCAACAGTCATTTGCGTCATGGGAGAATTTGTCACATCCATGACATCTTTGGCTTTTTGCACCATTCAGGGACGTTTTGTGCATTTCACATTCTAACCTCCTTTCCTGTAGTTCTGCTGCATCCTTTGCTGCAGTCTCTAATTATATTGCAATGGTTAGTGCCCATTCTAAGGTTAGCTCTCCTTCAGACAGCAGCCTCTGTTGAGTGCTTTGACTATGCATGCCACATACAAGCCTGTCCCTTAATGCATCACAAAGTACATCTCTAAAGTCACAGTTCTGGGAAAGTTTGTGCAGATCGGCAATGTATTCAGAAAGGCTTTCATCCTTTGACTGGTTCCTTTTGTAAAATCTAAACCTCTGCCAAGCAGTCGTGGATGCCTCAAGGCCAAATATATCACAGCTGTGGTCCTTTTTTAGGATTTAACATTTGCTAGAATATGTTCCTGCCAAACCTGGCCTCTGTTCTGCACCCTTTCAAAACATTATTAGAGATAGGGAAGGAGTGGCAATGGACAAGGCAGTATGAGCTGTTCCAAAAAGTAAAGGGAATGGTGACATCACATCAGACACTGTACTCACACATTATGATCCACATTGTCCAATGAGGCTTGCCTATTACACCCTGCCTTATGCTGTAGGTACAGCAATGTCACAAATTATGAGTGATGGAAGTATATATCCCATAGCCTTTGCATCACATTCTCTTACCACTGTAGAGTAAAGTTATGTACAGATTTGCAGAGAGGCCTTAAGTCCGATTTGGGGTGTCAAACATTTCAACCAGTATTTGTATGGAAGAGAATTTTTGCCCTTATTACTGATCATCAACCACTGGTGTCCATTTCCAGTCCACAGAAGGGTTTTCCACTAACAGCAGCAGCACGAATTCAAGCTCTGCTTCCTGGAGGACACAACTAGGAGACAGAATTCAATAGGACATGGAAATGCAGATGGATTTACCCTTGGAAAAGGAAATACTTGAAAAATTTACAAAAGAGCATGCTCCTCTTGACGTATTCTGCCTAGCACAAATCGGAAGTCTCCCTATTGCAGCAGAGATGGTACAAAGGGAAACCATAAAAGACCCCATGCTGTCTCAGGTCTACATGGCAACACAAAGTGGCTGGAATTTCCAGCAGAAATTCCAGTTCCTCCTTTATTACCAGTGCTGGTATGAACTTGCTCCTGACAGGGATTGCCTTATGTGGGTATTAAGAGTTGTTGTACCATCAAAACTGAGAGCTAAAATGTTAGAGAATCTACTGTGACAACATTGAAATCTGTTCAGTTCAGTTATACATAATTATTCAAATATTTTTAAAACGAGTTAAAATAATCTATTTAATGTGACTATCATTTCATGTTGAGACAAAAAGGGATATTACTTTAAAACATGCAAATGTGTTTTGTTGAAAATTCTGAGAATCTGTCTGCAGAACATTCTTTCATAGTATTGAGCACAGATTCATTGACTTGTAAGGGCTTGCATGACTGATTCAGCAGATGATTGATTGCTCATGCCTGCCAGAATGATGCTGGAGTGGGGTGGAGGGGGTGGTATACATTGTACTCATTTACCAAAGTTACTGATGCTTGAACAGTACAGCGTATCCATGTTTCATCTGGCATATCCCCTTTTCAGGGTACTACACAACATGTTGGTTTGCCTAGGTGTAGTCAAAATGAAAGAGTTGACTGGACACTTTACTTGGGTAGAACAGCAGATCAAGCAGCTTGTTATGCACTGTTTGGGATGCCAACTTGTCAAGAGGATGCCAAGCGCAGTGCCTCTCCCTCCTTGGAAATGTCCTGGTTTGCCTGGCAGAGAATTCATGTGGATTTTGCCAGCCCATTCATGGGCACAAATTTCATGGTAGTAGTGGATGCAGCTACAAAGTGGCCAGGGGAGTTCCCAACAGCCTCCACTACAGCCTCGTATATTGTTTGATGTGTTGAGAAGCCTCTTCTCAAGGACTGGCGTTCCAGATAACCTAGTCTGTGACAATGGACCACAGTTTATTGTGGCAACACACACACAATGTCAGAGGAACTCAGCAGGTCAGGCAGCATCTATGGAAAAGAGTAGTCGACGTCAGTCCTGCCAAAGAGTCTCGGCCCAAAACTTTGACTGTACTTTTTCCATAGATGCTGCCTGGCCTGCTAAGTTTCTCCAGCATTTTGTGTGCATTGCTTGGATTTCAAGCATCTGCAGATTTTCAAACAACAACGCACACAAAATGCTGGTGGAACACAGCAGGCCAGGCAGCATCTATAGGGAGAAGCACTGTCGACGTTTTGGGTCCGAGACCCTTCGTCAGGACTAACCGAAAGGAAAGATAGTAAGAGATTTGAAAGTAGTGGGGGGAGGGGGAAATGCAAAATGATAGGAGAAGACCGGAGGGGGTGGGATGAAGCTAAGAGCTGGAAAGGTGATTGGTGAAAGTGATACAGAGCTGGAGAAGGGAAAGGATCATGGGACGGGAGGCATCAGGAGAAAGAAAGGAGAGGTGGGGAAGCACTAGAGGGAGATGGAGAACAGGCAAACAACTAAATATGTCAGAGATGGGGTAAGAAGGGGAGGAGGGGCATTAACGGAAGTTAGAGAAGTCAATGTTCATGCCATCAGGTTGGAGGCTACCCAGCCGGTATGTAAGGTGTTGTTCCTCTAACCTGAGTCTGGATTCATTTTGACAATAGAGGAGGCCATGGATAGACATATCAGAATGGGAATGGGATGTGGAATTAAAATGTGAGGCCACTGGGAGATCCTGCTTTTTCTGGCGGACTGAGCGTAGGTGTTCAGCGAAACTGTCTCCCAGTCTGCGTTGGGTCTCACCAATATATTAAAGGCCACATCGGGAGCACCGGACGCAGTATACCACACCAGCCGACTCACAGATGAAGTGTCGCCTCACCTGGAAGGACTGTCTGGGGCCCTGAATGGTGGTGAGGGAGGAAGTGTAAGGGCAGGTGTAGCACTTGTTCTGTTTACAAGGATAAGTGCCAGGAGGGAGATCGGTGGGAAGGGATGGCGGGGGGGGGGGGGGTGGATGAGTGGACAAAGGAGTCGTGTAGGGAGCGATTTTTGCGGAAAGCAGAAAGGGGGGGAGGGAAAGATGTGCTTGGTAGTGGGATCCCCTTGGAGGTGGCGGAAGTTATTGAGAATTATACGTTGGACCTGGAGGCTGGTGGGGTGTTAGGTGAGGACAAGGGGAACCCTATCCCGAGTGGGGTGGCGGACAGATGGGGTGAGGGCAGATGTGCGGGAAATGGGGGAGATGCGTTTGAGAGCAGATTTGATGGTGGAAGAAGGGAAGCCCCTTTGTTTAAAAAAGGAAGACATCTCCTTTGTCCTGGAATGAAAAGCCTCATCCTGAGAGCAGATGCAGCAGAGACGGAGGAATTGTGAGAAGGGGATAGCATTTTTGCAAGAGGGGGGTGGGAAGAGGAATAGTCCAGGTAGCTGTGAGAGTCTGTAGGTTTATAGTAGATATCAGTAGATAAGCCGTCTCCAGAGATGGAGACAGAAAGATCAAGAAAGGGGAGGGAGGTGTCGGAAATGGACCAGGTAAACTTGAGGGCAGGGTGAAAGTTGGAGGCAAAGTCAATGAAGTCAACGAGCTCAGCACGCGTGCAGGTGGCAGCGCCAAAACAGTCATCGATGTAGCGAAGGAAAAGAGCGGGACAGGTACCCGTATAGACCCGTATTGGCCTCTCGTCCCATGATCCTTTCCCTTCTCCAGCTCGGTATCACTTTCGCCAATCACCTTTCCAGCTCTTAGCTTCAACCCAACCCCTCCGGTCTTCTCCTATCATTTCGCATTTCCTCCTCTTCCCACAACTTCCAAATCTCTTAGTATCTTTCCTTTCGGTTAGTCCTGATGAAAGGTCTCGGCCCGAAACGTCGACAGTGCTTCTCCTATAGATGCTGCCTGGCCTGCTGTGTTCCACCAGCATTTTGTGTGTGTTGTTGTTTGAATTTCCAGCATCTGCAGATTTCCTCGTGTTTGATCTGCAGATTTTCTCTTGTTTACAGTTTGCTGCAGAACAGTTTCAATCATTCCTGAAATGAATGGAATAAGACAAATGCTTGGTGGGGAAATTTGACTAGAGTCTTAAGAATGCACTGCGAGCAATGTCAGCAGAACGTTCTACACTGGCACTGAATCAGAATCTTGCCAATTTCCTCCTCACATATCGCAATGCAGCACACTCCACAACCATCAACTCACCAGCTATGTTGTTTCTGGGTTGTCCCTTCCGCTCATGCTTGGATTTCGTCAAACCTAATCTGAACAGGAGTGTTCAGGACAAAAAGCTGAGACAAATTGAGGGCTCTTCAAACAAGAAGTGTTGATATTTCACTCCTGGACAAGCAGAGCTGGCGATGGACTAGAGAGGTGATCAAATGTGGGTACTTGGGAAGATTACGGACAGAACTTGTCCACTCTCCTACACGGAGGCAATTGCACTTGATATCATCTGGAGATGACACATCAGTCTGTTGAGGAGAGTGGAGTCAATTTTTGGAGTTGAAAGGCATTCAAAGCTGTTGGAATCACTTCCTGCAGTCTTAACTCTTACAATGAGCATGAAGGAGACCTCAGAACCTGAGATTGTTTCACAGTGACAAATCTCATCTGCCAAGCAGAGTGTCCCCCTTGTCCCTCAAGAATAAGAAAAGTTACAATGATGTGTATATAGTAGTTGTATTATATAATATACTGTGCTTATTTGAGTTGGGATGCATTCTGGATTGAATTGGAGTTTATAGCTTAGCAGGGAGGAGTGTTATGTATTTAATATTTCAGTGATATTGTGAATATATTGTTTGATTCAGCATTCTTTATTGTTTATGTAATGTAATGTGGTTTATATTTAAAAGTACGTGTATGGCATATGCCATTCCACCACCATAACTTATGTGCACGTCTCACTAAAATAAAATGAGGAGCTGACATGTTATTCTGGGCTCCGTGTTTTTCTTTTGATTAGTTTTATGTTTTGGAGTTACAAAACATAACACAGACATTTTGTGGATGTCATGAAGTTAAGAGTTTAAGAGTCACACAGCACAGAAATAGGCCCTTCAGCCCATCCCTTCCATGTGGCCCTTTTTGCACATTTAGACTAATTCCATTTGCTCATGTTAGAACCAAATCCATCCACATCTTATTTGTTTGTGTCATTCTAAATGCTTCTTAAATGTAGTAATTTTATCTGATTCCTTCACCTCCTCTGGCAATGGGTTCCAGGTGTCAACCATTCTTTGTATAAGTAAAAGAAACTTTATCTTCAGATCTCCTTAAAACTGCTTTCGTTCACCCTAAACTTATGTCCTCTTGTATTTTATATCCCTACCCTGGGAAAGGGATAACCATCTCAAAAAGTTAAAGATAAATTTATTATCCAAGTACATATATGTCACCATATACAAGCCTGAGATTTGTTTCCTTGCAGCATACTAAATAAGTATAATAACCATAAAAGAACCAATGGGAGATTGCAACAACAGGGCAGATAACCATTTTGCAAAGGACAACAAACAGTGCATATAAAAAAAGAAAAGAACAACAACAACAACCACCCTGGGGATTTTCTGTCCCCCACTAGGTGCGTCCCCTGGTGGTAGATTGGAGAAAGCTGTGTCAATATGCAGGGCAATAAAATACCGCCCACGGAACAATACAGAAACAAATCCAGACAGGCGTGTACCCAGACTGGGTGATGCTCTGGCTATTGTCTGTTCTCCATGTTACCATGAAACCAAAACCTGGCTGTTGGTATAAAAAGCAATACCATTTCACTTTAGAAATGGACAGATGTCTACAGAATCGAGTGATACCACCACTGCCTTGCGATCATGAGACAGTGAGCGAACCGTTAGTGGTGCAGTGCTGAATTGTTGAGCTGGCACTGGGAAATCAGAAAGAGATACAACCAGCGTTCAAAATAGCCCACCAGCACCACAGTCTGTGACTGTTGTAGGTGTTTTTCAGGGGAGCTCAGAGAAGAAAGACATGCATAAAATGGGCATTAGAATTAAATACATTTATTATGCATGCATATAATTGAGAAATGAAACTTGAGACTGAAATGACAGGATACAGGGGTAAACTACATCACCAATTTATAGCACAATACCCCTTCATGCAAGTAAATGTACAACAAATAGCAGATCAATGTAGAGTGATAGTAAAAAAATACTTAATCCCTATAGACATGTTAAACCAAATAAAGCATGAAATTGCACAAGAGCTAGAAAGAAACCTACCTAAAGTCCACAGCAATGCTATACAAGAAAATAATGAAGTTGCTAATTCCCCCCACTGAAGTGCTGATGAAAATAGAATTACTTCAACAACTGTTTCACACCTGATGGTGAACTAAACAACACAGTTGTCGAACCTCCACAAAAGCTGATGATGAAACTGAGCTTACAAACAAAATTATCCCCACACTTAACATCACACTAACAGAACATATGGGCACCGACCCCATAATTTGCAAAAATTGTTAATACTCTCAACAATATTACATTACCACAATATTTAGGAAAACTTGAAAGCTTTGAAGAACTACACATGATAACAAACTGTGCAGCATTAATCCTGCAGTGAAGTGCTCCGGAATTGCAGCACTTTTTAAATAGAACCTCAAAACTGAGTAATGAAATGAGAACACTAAATTGCCAGAAGAGATTAAGAAACAAAATTGAAACCTTAAGAGTAGAAATAACCTGACCAATGGAGTATAACATGGATAACTTGATCAAGACACTTAAAAGAAAACCTAAGGAAATTCTAAGGAAACATAAGGTTCGTATAAGATACAATCAACCTAACAAAAGCATTGTAGAATTTAGAGATACACTAAAACAAAAGCTCAGTCATAAAAAGCCAGACTAAAAAGATACATGAAATTTATCAGGCAAAGTCATCAGAATTACCAGTTCAGAAAAAATGCAACAGGTTATACAGGCAATTGAAACTGAGTTCAATGCACCAAAATGTCACCAACCCCAGGACAGAATTACCAACAGAGAGATAATAAATTGTTGGTATAATATCTGGTCAAACACAATGACTCACAATTAAGAAACAAGCTGGGTTAGGGAGAAAAAGAAATGTACTCACACATTTGAAGACATACAAACACCTGAAGTTACAATGAATATGATAAAAGTGTTACAAAGAAGATCCACAACTGGAAAAATACCAGCAGTGATAATATTCATAATTATTTGTATAAAAAATTACCCACCTTCATCTATGGTTATTAACACATAACAACATTCATCTTAAAAATATTGAAAAATTCCCTGAATTTTTGAAAGAAGGTTAAACATATCTCTTACCTAAAGGAGAAATCACAAATGACCCATCAAAATATCATCCTAACAGTGTATCACTCTAACAGAATACATAGGCACTAACCCAACAAAAAGACCCTACATACCAAAATGAAACACACCATCAAAATTTGCAAAAGTTACTTTATACTCTCAGCAATATTATATTACCTTAATATTTAGGAAAATGATACATTTAAAGAGCTACACACAATAACGTACCGCACAGCATTAAATGCAGTGCATTGCAATGGCTCCAGAGTAGAAAGAAACCCAAATCTAAGTAATGAAGTGAGAACACCAAAATGGCAGAAGAGATTAAGAAACAAAATTGAAACCTTAAGAGCAGAAATAGTCTGCATAATGGAGAATAAAGTGCATAACCCAAGCAAGAAAATTAAGAGAAAAAGCTAAGGAAATAGTAAGGAACGATCAGGTCCATATAAGTTACGGTCAACCTACCAAAAACATTGTAGAATTTACAGATGCACTAAAAGCATACAAAGCCAGACTAAGTAGATACATGAAATGTGCCAGACAAAGAAAACAGAACTATCAGCCCAGGAAAAATGAAATTGATTTTTCCAAGGACATTGAAACTAAATTTGATGCACCAAAATGTCACCAACCCTTGCACAGAATTGCAACCAACACAGAGATAATGCCCCTTGATCTAATATCTGGTCAAACATGATGACTCACAATCAAGAAACAAGCTGAATTAGGGAGGAAAACATTTGAAGACAAACACCTGAAGTTACAATGAATATGGTAAAAGCAGATATTAAAAAAGCCACCATAAGAAAAGCACCAGCAGTGATAATATTCATAATTATTGGTATAAAAATATATTTGTCTTCTTTTGTAACTGTTAATACATATCAACAATTTTCCTAAAAATCTTGAAAATGTGACCAAATGTTTGACAGAAGGGAAAACATATCTCTTATCTAAAGGGAAAACCACGAATGACCCATCAAAATATTGTCCTATTACTTGTTTACAAGCTACATATAAAATCGTAACGTCAAGCATCTCACAACTAATCACCAGTCACCTGGATAACCACAATATGCTTACAGAACAGCAGAAAGGATGCTGTAAGGGTATGAAAGGATGTAAGGAACAACTAATAATAGATTCTGTCATTCTAAATTAAGCCTAGAGGAAAAGTAGACATCTTTCATGCTGTTGTATTGACTACCAAAAAGCATTTGGTTCTGCCCCGCACACACGGATAATAAAAGCTCCTAGTAAATATAAACTATACCCAATACTTGTGAAATTCCCACAATGAAGCATTGGCGTACTATAATCATCAAAACTATTAACAACCAAAAAGAACAACCACCTTTATCAAAATAAACCGAGTATTTTTTTCAGGGCAACTCTCTTAGCCCACGAGGGTTTTGTCTAGCTTTAAACCCACTCTTTAATTTACTGAATTGATGAAAATATGCTATAGAATATGAAATAAGTAAACAAACTATACCTTGACACACCTTTTATACATGGATGATTTGAAATTAAATGCCCCTTCATCTGTAAAACCAAAGCAATAAGTAGTAGAACTATTTTCAAAAGATATAAACATGACCTTTGGATTAGATAAGTGCAGAGTGTTAAACATAAAAACAGGTTCAAAGTTCAAAGTAAAATTTATTATCAGAGTACATACATGCCACCACATACAATGCTGAGATTCTTTTCTGTGGGCATACTTAGCAAATCCATAGAACAGTAACCTTAAACTGTAAACAAACTGTGCAAATGCAGATATGGATAAATAGCAGTAAATAACAAGCATGAAGTAACAATATAACAGAGTCTTTAAATGAGTGTAGCTATCCCTTTTTGTACAAGAGCCTGATGGCTGGGGGTTAGTAACTGTTCCTGAACCTGGTGGTGCCAGTCCTGAGGCTCTCGTACATTCTACTTGATGACAGCAGCGAGAAGAGATCATGGCCTGGGTGGTGAGGATCTTTGATGATGGATGCTGCTTTTCTACCGCAATGTTTCAGGTAGATGTGCTCAATGGTTGGGAGGGTTTTACCTGTGAAGTGTTGGGCTGAATCCATTATCTTTTGTAGTATTTTCCGCTGAAAGACATTGGTTTTCCCATACCAGGACAAAATGCAGCCAGTTTGCCAATGTTTTCAATGGCATGCCAAACCTCCTCAGACTTCTGAGGAAGTAGAGTCACTGTCATGCTTTCTTCACAATACTATTTATATGATGGGCTAGGACATATCCTCTGAGATAGTTTCATCCAGGAATTTAAAGTTATTGGCCCTCTTTATCTAGAGCTAGTAGAACATAAAATAGAGCAGCAGGATACAACGGATGAATATGAAACATCTCAGTTTCTGGGATATCAACAAGCAATGAAAATAGATCACAAACAAGAGAGTCTGTAGATGCTGGAAATCTGAGCAACACACACAAAATACTGGAGGAACTCAGCAGGCCAAACAGCATCTATGGAAAAAAGTACAGTCGACGTTTCAGGAGAAAACCCTTTGGCAGTGATGCACCATCAATAACTCACACTGAGACGTAAGGCGAGATATCGGCTTTTATTGACTGGAAGAAGGAACCAGGAGTGAGTGTCCATCATACTATGTCCTGGAGACTGAGGCCGAGCGTCAGGCCTCAGATCGCCTTTATACAGGGGCCTGTGGGAGGAGCCACAGGAGCAGTCAGCAGGGGGCGTGTCCAGACAGGCACATAGTTCACCACAGGCAGGACTGGAGAAAAAAAAGCTGAGGAGTAGATTTGAAAGGTGGGGGGAGGGGAGAGAGAAACTCCAGGTGATAAGGTGAAACTTGGAGGAGGAGGGATGAAGCAAAGAGCTAGGAAGTTGATTGTGAAAGAAACAGAAGGCCATGGAAGAAAGAAGAAAGAGGGGGCGGTGAGGAGCACCAGATGGAGGCAATGGGTGGGCAAGGAGATAACATGAGGGAGGGAAAAGAGATTGGAAAATGGTGAAGGGGTGGGTCGGTGGAGGCATTACTTGAAGTTTGAAAAATCGATGTTCATACCATCAGGTTGGAGGCTATCCAAACAGAATATAAGGTGTTGTTTCTCCAACCTTAGTGTATCCTTAGTGCGGTAAAGGGAAACTTTCAACAGAATTTACTTCAAGCTTTAAGAAAATCTGTGAAACAGAGCTCAACAGTACAAATACAACAAAGGTAATAAACACCTTTGTTATACTAACACATTCTTTTGGCATAATAGCTTGGTCCAAAACTGATCTAGAAAACTTACAAAGGAAAATAGGAGCTGAAATGACCGATTTTAGAAAACACTACATATGTACACTCAAACACACCTAGATTAACACCACCTAGCACAGAAGAAGAATAATAGACAAGAAAAAATACACAACAATCAGATAAAACTTCTAAGGATATACTTACATCAAAGAAAACAGGATTCCGCACTCCATGTGACCGTATGTGATTCTGATAAGAATTACACCGCTGAACACAAACGAAAGCACAACCCAGAAGAATAAATAAATTATTACTATATAAGAAAAAGTCAACAACGGAAGAACACGATCTTCCATGGAAGACAGTCCTACTATCTGAGCAGACTAGCTATAGACAAGGAAGTGTTGAATGCCTGGCTGTGAATTGGAGAACTCTTCCCAGAAACAAAGGGTTTCCATGTGGCATTACAGGGCCAGGTGATTAACACAAAAAAGTACAAAAATACATAATAAAGGACCTTCAATTTTAAGATGATAAATGCAGAAAATGCCTATGGAATTCAGAAACCAACCTTACAGGATCCTGTAGCATTATCTCAATCTGATTACTTATACAGGCAAACATCATGCACCAAAATCTTGCTTTAAAATACAAACTCATAAAAGACACCATAGTCAAGCCTGATCCAGTTTTAAAATCAGAGTGCTACAAATTATACCAGGACCAATCCATTTTTACAGATAGGACAATCCATAATAACCGGCCAGATATAATATTACAGGATAAGCAAGCAAGAACAACTTACTTAATACAAGTAGACAGAGCCATTCCAATCACGCACAACACACAGAAATATTCTGCATTAAAAGAGGAAATTGAAAGACTCTGAAACATGAACAGGATATTAATTTTCCTGACAGTAATATCTACATCTGGTATCATCCCAAAGACACAACACGATAGCATTAAACAGATAAGCCGGCACAGAAAACCACAATACTAAACACCACTAGAATAATCCAAAAGTTCTTGGCAATTGAGAAATGAGCATGTTTGGTTATTGTTTTACCAGTTTGAACTGAGAAAAAAAATAAAAAAAAGAACAATAAACAATAAATATCAAGAACATACCCAACGGGCAGCGTTGAGAGCGGCAGCAGAGTGGGACGGTTTTGGCTCAATCAGGCTTTGGTGTGAACAGGCAGAGGCGAGGGTAGGTTCTGGTAAGTTTTGTTTTGTTTGTTTAGAGTAGAGAGAATGCCAGGCACGATGTTGGAATGCTCCTCTTGCAGGATGTGAGAAGTCAGGGAGACCCTGATAATGACACCTGCAAGAAGTGCATCCAGCTGCAACTCCTAACAAACTGCGTTAGGGAACTGGAGCAGGAGCTGGATGACCTCCAGATCATTAAGGAGAATGAGGAGTTTATAGATAGTAGCTTCAGGGAGGTAGTTTCGCCAAAGGAACAGTGCACAGGTAATTGGGTTACCGTCAGGCAAGGGAAGGGGAAAGGGCAGGCAGAGCAGGGCTCCCCTGTGGCCATTCCCCTCAACAAGTATACCGATTTGGATACTGCTGGGGGGTGGATGACTTATCTGGGAATCTCTGGCACTGAGGCTGGTTCTGTAGTGCAGAAGGGAGGGTGGAAGGGGAGAGCAGTAGTGATAGGGAACTCGATAGTTAGAGGTACCGGCAGGAGGTTCTGTGGTCGTGACAGAAACTCCTGGATGGTTTGTTGCCTCACAGGTGCCGGGGTCAGCGATGTCTCTGATCACGTGCACAGCATTCTGAAGTGGAAGGGTGATCAGCCAGATGTCATGGTACACATCGGTATCAATGACATAGGAAGAAAGAGTGAGGATGTCCCGAACAGTGAGTGTAGACAGCTTGGTAAGAAGTTAAAAAGCAGGACCTCGAGGGTGGTAATCTCAGCCCTGCTACCTGTGCCACATGCCAGTGAGAGTGAGAGTAGGATGCTCCGGCAGATGAACACGTAGCTGAGGGACTGGTGTAGGGGGCAGGGTTTCAGATTTCAGGATCATTGGGACCTCTTCTGGGGCAGGTGGGACCTGTACAAGAGAGACGGGTTACACCTGAACTACAGGGGGACCAATATCCTTGCAGGGAGGTTTGTTAGTGTTATTGGGGAGGGTTTAAACTAGATTTGCAGGAGGATGGGAACCAGAGTGACAGAGCAGTTAGTGGAGCAGGTGTGAAAATAAATGATGTTAAAGGTTCATGCAGAGTCACAAATAGAAGAGTTGTGTGTGGTGGTAATAATCTTCTGAGGTGTGTCTATTTCAATGCGAAGAGTATTGTGGGGAAGGCTGACGAGCTGAGGGCATGGATTGACACATGGAATTATGACGTTGTAGCCATTAGTGAAACTTGGCTACAGGAGGGGCAGGACTGGCAGCTCAATGTTCCAGGGTTCCGATGTTTCAGACAGGATAGAGGCAGAGGGATGAAGGTTGTGGGGGGTGGTGGTGGCATTGCTTGTCAGGGAAAATATTATGGAAGTGCTCAGGCAGGACAGATTAGAGGGTTTGTCTACCGAATCCATATGGGTGGAGCTGAGAAACAGGAAAGGTATGACCACATTAATGGGGTTGTATTATAGACTACCCAATAGTCAGCGAGAATTGGAGGAGCAAATCTGAAGAGAGATAGCAGACAAATGCAGGAAACATAAAGGTGTGATAGTAGGGGATTTTAATTTTCCACGTAAAGATTGGGACTCCCATACTGTTAAAGGTGTAGACAGGTTAGAGTTTGTAAAACATGTTCAGGAAAGTTTTCTAAATCAATATATAGAGGTATCGACTAGAGAGGATGCAATATTAGATCTCCTATTAGGAAATGAGTTAGGACAGGTGACAAAAGTGTGTGTAGGGGAACACTTTGGTTCCAGTAATCATAACACCATTAGTTTTAACTTGATAATGGATGAAGGTAGATCTGGTCCTCGTCTTGAGGTTCTAACCTGGAAAAAGTCCAAATTTGAAGAAATGAGAGAGGATCTAAAAAGCGTGGATTGGGCAGGTTGTTCTCTGGCAAGGATGTGATTGGTAAGTGGGAGGCCTTCAAAGGAGAAATTTTGGCGAGTGAAGAGTTTGTATTTTTCTGTCAGAATTAAAAGCAAAGTGATAAAGAATAAGGAACCTTGGTTCTCGAGGGATATTGGAACTCTTGATAAAGAAGAAGAGAGAGATGTATAGGCAACAGGGAGCAAGTAAGGTGTTTGACGAGTATAAAAAGTGCAAAAAATACTTAAGAAATAAATCAGGAGGGCTAAAAGAAGACACAAGGTTGCTTTGGCAGTCAGGGTGAAGGATAATCCTAAGAGTTTCTACAGGTATGTTAAGAGCAAAAGGATAGTAAAGGATAAAATTGTTCCTCTTGAAGATCAGAGTGGTCGGCTATGTATGGAACCAGAAGAAATGGGGGAGATCTTAAATGGGTTTTTTGCATCTGTATTTACTAAGGAAACTGGCATGGAGTCTATGAAAGTAAGGCAAACAGGTAGTGAGGTCATAGAACCTATATAGATTGAAGAGGAGGAGGTGCTTGCTGTCTTGAGGCAAATCAGAGTAGATAAATCCCTAGGATCTGATAGGGTATTCCTTCGGACCTTGAAGGAGACTAGTGTTGAAATTGCAGGGGCCTGGCAGATATATTTAAAATGTCAGTATTTACAGGTGAGTGCCAGAGGATTGGAGGATAGCTCATGTTGTTCTGTTGTTTAAAAAAGGCTCTAAATGTAATCCGGGAAATTATAGGCCAATAAATTTGACGTCAGTAGTAGGTAAATTATTGGAAGGAATACTAAGAGATAGGATCTACAAGTATTTGGATAGACAGGGACTTATTAGGGAGAGTCAACATGGCTTTGTGTGTGGTAGGTCATGTTTAACAAATCTATTAGAGTTTTTCGAGGAGGTTACCAGGAAAGTGGATGAAGGGAAGGCACTGGATGTTGTCTACATGGACCTCAGTAAGGCCTTTGACAAGGTCCCGCATGGGAGGTTAGTTAGGAAGATTCAGTCGCTAGTTATACATGGTGAGGTAGTAAATTGGATTAGACATTGGCTCAATGGGAGAAGTCAGAGAGTGGTAGTGGAGGATTGCTTCTCTGAGTGGAGACCTGTGACTACTGGTGTGCCACAGGGATCAGTGCTGGGTCCATTGTTATTTGTCATCGATATCAATGATCTGGATGATACTGTGGTAAATTGGATCAGCAAGTTTGCTGATAATACAAAGATTGGAGGTGTAGTGGACAGTGAGGAATGTTTTCAAAGCTTGCAGAGGGATTTGGAACAGCTGGAAAAATGGGCTGAAAAATTGCAGATGGAGTTTAATGCAGACAAGTGTGAACTATTGCGCATTGGAAGGACAAACCAAGGTAGAACATACAAAGTAAATGGTAGGACACTGAGGAGTGCAGTAGAACAGAGGGATCTGGGAATACAGATACATAATTCCCTTTAAGTGGCATCACAATAGATAAGGTCGTAAAGAGAGCTTTTGGTACATTGGCTTTTATAAATCAAAGTATTGAGTATAAGAGTTGGAATATTATGGTGAGATTGTATAAGATGTTGGTGAGGCCGAATTTGGAGTATTGTGTGCAGTTTTGGTCACCTAATTTCAGGAAGGATATTAATAAGGTTGAAAGAGTGCGGAGAAGTTTTACAAGGATGTTGCCGGGACTTGAGAAACTCAGTTACAGAGAAAGGTTGAATAGGTTAGGACTTTATTCCCTGGAGCGTATAAGAATGAGGGGAGATTTGATAGAGGTATATAAAATTATGATGGGAATAGATAGAGTGAATGCAAACAGATTTTTTCCACTGAGGCTAGGGGAGAAAAAAAACCAGAGGACATGGGTAAAGGGTGAAGGGGGAAAAGTTTAAAGGGAACATTGGTGGGGGGGGTGTTTCTTCACACAGAGAGCGGTGAGAGTGTGGAATGAGTTGCAAGGTGAAGTGGTAAATGCAGGCTCACTTCTAATATTTAAGAAAAACTTGGACAGGTACACGAATGAGAGGGGTATGGTGGGATATGGTCCAAGTGCAGTTCAGTGGGACTAGGCAGAAAAATGGTTTGGCACAGCCAAAAAGGGCTGAAGGGTCTGCTTCTGTGTTGTAATGTTCTGTGGTTCTATAGTTCTAATATGAGTTGAAGATTCTTTGAAAGTTAGTCCATCGGTTGTGGGAACATTGTTGATATAGGGCAAGTGAAGGTATTCCTTTTAGTTCAGGAGCCTGATGGTTGAGCGGTAATTTTCAACCACGTGGTGTGAGTCCTGAGGCTCCTGTACATTTCTCCTGGATGGTGGAGACCCTCGTTTTGCTTTCCTGTGACAATGCTCCGTGGATATGTGCTCAATGGTGGAGAGGTCTTTATCCATGAAGGATGGGGCCATATCTGATAGATATCTAACCTATCAATACTGCAGACTTTTACGTACCTCTATCAAGACATCCCTTAATACCTTTCCCTTCAAAAAGGAGCCAATCCCATCTCACCCCATCAATCCAGGTAAAATCCTGCTGAATCTCCTCTACTCTCTCCTGCACAATCCTATTCTTCCCATTACTACTAAAGTAGCTGATGGAGTTCAATCAGAAAAGTGTGAAATGCTACACTTTGGAAGTTCAAACATGAAGGCAAAGTACAAGATTAATGGCAAGATTTTTAGTGGTGTGGAGGAACAGAGGGATCTTGAGGTCCATGTTCATAGATCCCTTAAAGATGCCATGCATGTTGATAGAGTGGTTAAGATGGCATGTGGTGTGTTGGCCGCCATTAGACGGGACAGAGATCAAAAACTCTGAAGTAATGTTGCAGCTCTATAAAACTCTAGTTAGATTATACTTGGAGTATTTTGTTCAGTTCTGGTTACCTCATTGTAGGTAATGAAGCTCTAGAGAGAGGGTGCAAAGGAAACTTACCAGGATCCTGCCTGGATTAAAGAGCATGTCATATGAGGATAGGCTGAGTGAACTCGGTCTTTAACTTTGGAATGGTGGAGGATGAGCGGTGACTCAATAATGAGGCATAAATTGAGTGGACAGCCAGAGACTTCCTTCAAGGGTTGAAATGGCCAAGACAAAAAGGCATTTGTAAAAGTCACACAAGCATGGAAACAAACATATAGGCCCACCATTCATATTAATTTCCCCCCGAGACCCTAGATACTCCAGGGAAAGTGCAGTTGCTTTTGGAATGTGAAGATTACCTAAACATCAAGGGAAACCCACACAGTCAGTGAGAGGACATGCAAGCTTTCTCCCTCTCTCGTACTATTTCTATCACAGGTCTGACAGTTGTCATCATGGTCTTTACGTGCAGTAGCTTTAGATTATATCAGCTGTCTTTAGTTGCTGAAGGATTTGGAAGTTCAGAACATAATTAAGTCCTTCTCTCCCCATAATCCTACTGTCTGCTAGCTTTTCCCTCTTTAAACCTGTTATACTCCCTCTCATATTTCCCACTCCTACCTTGCTCACTCCCTCACAGCTCTGCCACTCCACCCTTCCTCAGCTTTACGCCCCTTTCCCTACCTCCCACACTTCTCTACCTCTCCTTCTTTCCAAAATGCCTTCAATTCTTCACCACTCCTCCTCCCTCACTTCCCTGCCACTCATGTCTCTATCATTCTACATACTGCTCTGTTACTTCTCACTGCCCTGCTTTGCTGCATGTGCTGTCTCCAGTCATTCTCTGCCGCAGTTTCCTCACCGTCTTGGCTACCTTCTCAGCTGACCAGACTGCCAGGAAACATGGCACAGTATGGAATATTTTGGTATGATGAGCTGTAAAATTTTTAGAGTGATTCTCCAGTGAAGAATTGCTGAGACACAATTGTGACATTGCATTGTTAATGATATTTAATTGATGTATAAAGTAAATGACACCTCATATTTGATCTTCTTGTTAAACTTTTCCAATGGGTTAAATTGATTGATTACATATCATTGAATTTGCTGCTTTAAAAAAAACTTCTAAACAATGAAAATTCATAAGCTATATGAGACCCTCCAAGATCCCTTTGAAGACACTATTTCAAATTCTTCTTTTTTGATGCATTATTTTACAATCACAACTGTACAATCTTTAAAATTTGTTTTAAAGTTCATAAGGATTGCATATTTGAATCTATAGATGTTTTTTCACTTCAGCAAAAGGTCATCTGGACTGTTAACATGTTGCCATCACTCTAAGGAATGCACGACTAATTGAAAAATAGATAACCTATTCATCTTCAGAACAGCCAGACAACCTTAAAAATCGGCTGAACAGTTTTTGAAAATATTTGATTGACCTTTGTGGAATAATGGATGTCAAGAAGCAATATTATAAAGGCAATTTTGGTACTTTCAGGAGTTCTGAACACCTTGCTGTGTGACATTTTGATTATAATTCCAGTTTACTGCTATATCACTGCACTGGAAAAGTCCTCGTTAGGAGATTGAAGATGGAACGTGTGAGTAACTTGAAATTCCTTGGTGTTATCAAATGAGAGAATCTGTTGCTGTCATTATCTGTTCCATTACAAAGAAGGCACAGACACACCTCAACTTTCTTATAAGTTTGCACAGATTCAGCATGTTATCTAAAACTTGAACAAACTTCTATAGATGAACAGTATATATGCTGACTGCCTGCATCATGGCTGGTATGGAAACACCAATGCCCATGAACAAAAAAGCCAATAAAAAGTGATGGATACGGCCCCGTCCACCACAGGAATAGGTCTCCCCATCAAGGATTGCTACCATAAGAAAGCAGCATCCATTTTCAAGCAACCCCAACATCCAGGACATATTCGCCTCTTGTTGCTGCTATCAGGAAGGAGGTACAGGAGCCTTTGGTCCCACACAATCTGGTTCAGGAAAAATTATTATTCTTTAATCAGACGACAATGGAACCAAATGGACAACTTCACTCCCCACAACACTGAACTGATCCCTCAACCTGTGGACTCACTTTCAAGAAATCTACAACTCATTTTCTCAGTACTATTTATTTATGTTTAAATGTTTTTTTTTGCATTTGCAAAAATTGATTTCTTTGTGTTGGCCTTTGTGTGTAATTCTTAGAAACAGAAAACCTAGAGCACAATACAAGCCCTTCAGCCCACAAAGTTGTGCCGAACATGTCCCTATCTTAGAAATTACTAGGCTTACCTATAGCTCTCTATTTTACTAAGCTCCATGTACCTATCCAAAAGTCTCTTAAAAGACCCTATCGTATCCGCCTCCACCACCGTTGTCGACAGCCCATTCTATGCACTCTATGAGTAAAAAACTAACCCCGATATCTCCTCTGTACCTACCCCCCAGCACCTTAAACCTGTGTCCTCTTGTGGCAACCATTTCATCCCTGGGAAAAAGCCTCTGACTATCTACACGATCAATGTCTCTCATCATCTTATACACCTCTATCAGTTCAGCTCTCTTCCTCTGTCGCTCCAAGGAGAAAAGGCCAAGTTCACTCAACCTATTATCATAAGGCATGCTCCCCAATCCAGGCAACATCATCCTTCCTGTAGTGAGGCAACCAGAACTGAGCACAATACTCCAAGTGGAGTCTGACTAGGGTCCTATATAGCTGCAATATTACCTCTCGGCTCTTAAACTTAATCCCATGATTGATGAAGGCCAATGCACCATACGCCTTCTTAACCACAGAGTCAACCTGCGCAGCTGCTTTGAGCATCCTATGGACTCGGACCCCAAGATCCCGCCGATTCTCCACATTACCAGGAGTTTTACCATTAATACCTCATTCTGCTATCATAGTTGACCTTCCAAAATGAACCACTTCACACTTATCTGGGCTGAGCTCCATCTGCTACTTCTCAGACCAGTTTTGTATCCTATCAATGTCCCACTGTAACCTCTGACAGCCCTCCACACTATTCACAACAACTCCAACCTTTGTGTCATCAGCAAACTTACTAACCCATCCCTCCTCTTGCTCATCCAGGTCATTTCTAAAAATCACAAAGAGTAAGGGTCCCAGAACAGATCCCTGAGGCACACCACTGGTGACCAACCTCCATGCAGAATATGACCTGTCTACAACCACTCTTTGCCTTCTGTGGGCAAGCCAGTTTTGGATCCACAAAGCAATGTCCCCTTGGATCCCATGCCTCCTTACTTCCTCAATAAACCTTGCATGGGGTACCTTATCAAGTGCCTTGCTGAAATCCATATACACTACATCTACTGCTCTACCTTCGTCAATGTGTTTAGTCACATCCTCAAATAATTCAATAAGGCTTGTAAGGCATGACCTGCCTTTGACAAAGCCATGCTGACTATTCCTAATCATATTATGCCTCTCCAAATGTTCATAAATCCTGCCTCTCAGGATCTTCTCCATCAACTTACCAACTACTGAATGAAGACTCACTGGTATATAATTTCTTGGGCTATCTCTATTCTCTTTTTGAAAAATGGAACAACATTTGCAACTCTCCAATCCTCTGGAACCTCTCTTGTCCACATTGATGATGCAAAGATCATTGCCAGTGGCTCAGCAATCTCCACCCTCGCTTCCGACAGTAGCCTGGGTTACATCCCGTCTAGTCCCAGTGACATCCTCTTTCTTAATATCTACATTCTCAATCATCTCAGTCCACTGAGAAGAGGACTTTAAGAGGAATAGATAGAGTGGACAGCCAGCTCCTCTTCCCCAGGGCACCACTGCTCAATACAAGAGGACATGGCTTTAAGGGGTGGGAAGTTCAAGGGGGATATCAGAGGAAGGTTTTTTACTCAGAGAGTGGTTGGTGTGTGGAATGCACTGCCTGAGTCAGTGGTGGAGGCAGATACACTAGTGAAATTTAAGAGACTACTAGACAGATATATGGAAGAATTTAGGGGGAGGGATTATATGGGAGACAGGGTTTAAGGATTGGCACAACATTATGGGCTGAAGGGCCTGTACTGTGCTGCACTGTTCTATGTTCACTGCAAGTCATCCCTTCAATCGCCAAGATCCCTTTCTGTAGTGAATACTGAAGCAAAATATTCATTAAGTCCATCTGCTATTTTCTCCGGTTCCATACACACTTCTCCATTGTCACACTTGATTGGTCCTATTCTCTCATGTATTAACCTCTTGCACTTCACATACTTGTTTTCCCTGTGGTTTTCCTTAATCCTGTCTGCCAAGGCCTTCTCATGGCCCATTCTGGCTCTCCTGATTCCGTTCTTAAGCTCCTTCCTGTTAGCCTTATAATCTTCTAGATCTCTAACATTACCTAGTTGTCTGAACCTTTTGTAAGCTGTTCTCTTCTTCTTGACTAGATTTATTACAGCCTTTGTACATTACAGTTCTTGTACCCTACTTCCCTGTTTCATTAGAACGTACCTATGCAGAACTCCATACAAATATCCCCTGAACATTTGCCACATTTCTTTGTACTTTTCCCTGAGAACATCTGTTTCCAATTTAAGCTTCTGATTTCTTGCCTGATAGCCTCATAATTCCCCTTACTCCAATTAAACGCTTTTCTAACTTGTCTGTTCCTATCTCTCTCCAATGCTATTGTAAAGGAGATACAATTATGATCACTATCTTCAAAATGTTCTCCCACTGAGAGATCTGACACCTGACCAGGTTCATTTCCCAATACCAAATTAAGTACAACCTCTCCTCTTGTAGGCTTATCTACATATTGTGTAAGGAAACCTTCCTAAACACAACTAACAAACTCCACCCCATCTAAACCCCTTGCTTGAGGGAGATGCCAATCAATATTTGGGAAATTAAAATATCCCATCATGACAACTCTGTTATTATTACACCTTTACAGGATGTTTCCCTATCTGCTTCTTGATATCCCTGTTACTATTGGGTGGCCTATAAAAAACACCCATTAAAGTTATTGACTCCTTCCTGTTCCTAACCGCCACCCACAGAGATTCTGTAGACAATCCCTCCATGGCAGCTGTGACACTATCTCTGATCAACAATGCCACGCCCTCACCTCTTTTGCCTCTCTCCCTGTCCTTTCTGAAACATCTAAAACCTGGCACTTGAAGTAACCATTCCTGTCCCTGAGCCATCCAAGTCTCTGTAATGGCCACCACATCATATCTCCAAGTACTGATCCACGCTCTAAGCTCATCCACTTTGTTCACAATAGTCCTTGCATTAAAATAGACACATGTCAAACCTTCAGTTCGAGCATGTCCCTTCTCCATCACCTGCCCATCCTCCCTCTCACACTGTCTACAAGCTTTCTCTATTTGTGACCCAACCTCCTCTTACCTAGTCTCTTCGGTTTGGTTTCCACCCCCCCAACAATTCTAGTTTAAACTCTCCCCAGTAGCCTTAGCAAACTGTGGGATTCAAATGCAACCCGTCCTTTTTATACAGGTCACATCTGACCCAAAAGAGGTCTCAATGATCCAGAGATCTGAATCCCTGCCCCCTGCTCCAATCTCTCAATCACGCATTTAACTTCCACCTCATTCAATTCCTATACTCACGATCCAGAGATTACTACCTTTGTGGTCCTGCTTCTCAACTTCCTTCCTAACTCCCTGTAGTCTTTTTTTCAGGACCTCTTCCCTTTTCCCACCTATGTCATTGGTACCAATATGTACCACGACATCTGGCTGTTCTCCCTCCCATTACAGGATATCTTGGACGCGATCTGAAACATCCTGAACCCTGGCATCTGGGAGGCAAACTACCATCTGAGTTTCTTTCCTGCATCCACAGAATCGCCTGTCTGACCCCCCAGCTATAGAGTCCTCTATCACTACTGCCTTCCTCTTCCTTTCCCTATCTTTCTGAGCCACAGGATCAGACTCTGTGCCAGAGGCACAGCCACTGTCTCTTCCCCCAGTTAAGTTGCCCCCCCCATAGTACTCAAACAGGAGTACTTATTGTCGAGGGGTACCCCGGAGTGACCACCTGCCTGTAACTCCTCTTTATCACCTCTTCACTCTCCCTGACCAGACAAAGGTCATCGAGCTGCATCTCCAGTTCCTTAACTGGGTCCCTTAGGAGCTGCAGCTCGACACACCGGGTGCAGATATGGCCATCTGGGAGGCTAGGAGACTCCAGGATTTCCCACATCTGACACCAAGTACAGAAAACTGGCCTCACACACATACAGCTTCCTTTCTGCAATTAACACAGTTAAACCTACCTCGCTTCATTACCATCTAAGCCCGTTGAGCCAAAGCCCTATCACTCTGCTGCCCGCTGGATATGGCAGTCTTCTTTTTAAACCTTTCCCGGTCCACTGGCTGATGTCACGTGCCTGAGCAGTCTTGCCTCTCTTTTTCCCCGAGTAGTAAAACTGCACTCCAGAAATCCTTAGCCATTTACCTGCAGCCTTCTTGCTCCGAATTGTTGATTCTATTGTATATCTTTGTTCTGCTGCTGGAAAATAAATTTCAGGGTAGTGTATGATGACATAGCCATAATAGGATAATAAACTTACCTTGAACTTTGAATTTTAAGAATGAAGTAATCACTATTTCATTGATACTTACAGCTCAAGTATACCGATATTTGATGAGAAGTAGGCTTTATTCATTTTTTTCTTAACAAAATATTTTAAGCCAATCCATCAAAGGGTATCAGTGTAGCATTCTTCACTTCGCACTCCAGACACTTTCTGTCCTTTCCTGGTACTTTTTTGTTGGTAGTTCCTCTCTGTAAGGAATGAGAACTATTTGGTGCTGTGTAGAAATGAATGGGACTTTCCCAAGTTCATTTGGGTCGTAACAATAATTTGGCTCATTTGGGTCGTAACAATAATTTGGCTCATTTGGGTCGTAACAATAATTTGAAACTGATTTCATATCCATTTCATCTCAGTGCATTAAATGCTATTGAATCTTAACTAAAACTACATTCTTTTCAAAGCCAGATGAATTTCAATAGAGGAGTAAGCATTTGCCCCAATATTTTTAGATAGACTTTGAAGGTCCTCAATGTCTACTCTCAGAATAAGTTGGTCATTACATTTAACTTTTATTATGTTTCCATATTGTATGCCAACATTTCAAACCATTTCAAAATTTCACATGCAAACATTGCAACAGTGCCAGTGATGGATGTACACATAGACACACATTGGGTTGTACAAGTTTATAAATCTGGGACAAGCTGCAGAAGAAATGTCTATGCCACTATGGTATTTGATGAATATTTTAAACAAATATGGATTCTATTTCTGTTAAGTAGTATTATAAGTTTAATATATCATGTGAAATGTAAACTGATTCTAATAACCTGAACTATGAATTAAACTTAAGCTTGTCCAGACAAACAAAATGGCCATTACAAGCGCTTTCTCCTTCATTACCAAAAATCCAGTTCAAAATTTCTATCAGCAAAACAAAGCAAAAAAAACCCCACATATTGTGTTACTCTGGAGTAAGAATAGAAAATGGAAATTCATGCTGAGGCTCTGAAGAGAAAAACATAGCAGATCCTTTAAGAAATGACCTTCCATGATATCCTTGAGAATAGGAAAACTTGGCTCTTTTAAGTTGCAGACAAGGGAAGGAATGAAGAAAATAAAAGGAAGGTTTGTGAATGACTGGAGCCAAGAGATGCAGAACTGTGCAAATTGTGGTAGCTCTAGATGAAGTACAACATTGAAAATGTATTAATCACAATGTCTGAAAGAGTGCAGATGATTGGCACAGGAGAGGGGTAAAACACAATACTACATTTGGGAAATTTGCAGCCCCACAGTTCTTGGAAATCCAAAATCACAGGCACCTGGAAATACCCAACCGGTCAGGAGATGGAAAAACAATGGTTAAAAGTACATGTTAATGATATTGCAATCATTACTGTGAGTTCCAACATAAACTGGAAAGACTGGTTATCTGAAATTGTTTAATATAGCATTGAGACCTAAAATTTGTGATGTGCTAAGGTGGAGGATGAGATGTGGCTCCTCAAGCTTGCATTGGGACAATGAAAAATGTTGCAGACAGGGAAGTCAAAGTGACAGTGAAATAGAGAGATAGAGGAAAGGGCAACTGAAATCCTAGTGTCACCTAGCGGACAGGGAGGAAGTATTTCATAAGGAGGCCATCCAGTTTGCATTTGGTTTCTCTGATGTATAGGAGACTTTATGATTGTAGTACACTAAATTGGAAGAAATGCAAATAAGTTCCTACTTCACCTGGAAGAAACATCTGGGTTCCTGGATCGTATGAAGGGAAATAAGCAGAAGAGAAGCGGTGTATGTCCTGTAGTGATATGAGAAAAGAGTAGGGACATTGGTGGAAATGGATTGTATCATGGACTCATAAAGAGAATAGTCCCTTCAGAATGCAGAAAAGGGACATGTGCATATAAGAGCAAACACGAGGAAATCTGCAGATGCTGGAAATACAAACAACACACACAAAATGCTGGTAGAACACAGCAGGCCAGGCAGCATCTATAGGAAGAAGCGCTGTCGACGTTTCCGGCCGAGACCCTTCGTCAGGACTAACTGAAAGGAAAGATACTAAGAGATTTGAAAGTAGTGGGGGGCAGGTGGAAATGTGAAACGTTAGAAGACCGGAGGGGGTGGGATGAAGCTAAGAGCTGGAAAGGTGATTGGCGAAAGTGATACAGAGCTGGAGAAGGGAAAGGATCATGGGACGGGAGGCCTCAGGGGAAAGAAAGGGGGGGGGGAACACCAGAGGGAGATGGAGAACAGGCAGGGTGATCTGCAGAGAGAGAGAGAGAGAGAGAGAGAGAGAGAGAAAAAAAAAACAAACAACTAAATATGTCAGAGATGGGGTAAGAAGGGGAGGAGGGGCATTAATCGAAGTTAGAGAAGTCAATGATCATGCCATCAGGTTGGAGGCTACCCAGCCAGTACATAAGGTGTTGTTCCTCTAACCTGAGTGTGGATTCATCTTGACAGTAGAGGAGGCCATGGATAGACATATCAGAATGGGAATGCGTCTGGTGCTCCTGGTGTGGCCTTTTATATATTGGTGAGACCCGACGCAGACTGGGAGACCATTTCACTGAACACCTACGCTCGGTCCGCCAGAGAAAGCAAGATCTCCCAGTGGCCACACATTTTAATTCCATGTCCCATTCCCATTCTGATATGTCTATCCATGTCTATCCAATTTGTCTAAAGACAAATTGGCACAGTGGACCAAAAGATCTCTGCTTGCCTATGGTAATCAGGGAGTACCTTTAAAGCTACAACACCCAGTTAGAGAAATTCAACCGCCCTCCAATTATCCAGAGAAACCCTGTTTAACTTCAGAATGTTTTAACAGCAATGACACTACTGCTTATTTTAGGGAAGGAGGCAGAGAGCAAACTTCTGCTTCTGTTAAAAATAAACTGAAATTGGCAGAAAGAGTTTGATTCTCACTATAAATGGCAAAATTGAACTAAACTCACCTATATTTCCAAGTTGCCTTGAATAAAGAGAATCCTTTCTTCCATAGATAATCTATTCTCCAGGCAAATTCCTAGCAGTTGGCAACCAATATTAGAAATGTTTATATAAGTATGTTAGGTGAGTGAATGTGTAATTTTTGTAAGAAAAGTAAACTGGGGATGAAAATATTTTTTGTTGTTAAATGTGTACAAAAATTTTGCAGATTTTGTGGGGTAAAGGGATATGGGGAGAGGGCAGGAACAGGGTACTGATTATGTATGATCAGCCATGAACACAGTGAATGGCGGTGCTGGCTAGAAGGGCTGAATGGCCTACTCTTGCACCTACTGTCTATTATTCTGGGTGTCTGTGTCAGTTTTTACCAGTCTGTGAATTAAACTTTTAATATAAATATAAATATTTTTATAGAATTGCGTTTCCTGTCACTTTGTGGTATCATTTCACTATTGCAAAGTTTCTGGGAGGGCACAGCTACAGGAACAGATTTAAAGTGAACACATTTATATCTAAATGAAATCTTAACTGAGAATAATTTGATAGAAGCCAGACAATGAATGTACAACACATAAATGATCTGACGAATCAAAATCTGTGTTCAAGTTAGCTAGCCTGGACTGAATGGTTGTGTTAAACCTTACTTCTAATTATTACCCGTTACCTGATGCAAGAACACACTGTACTACGGAGGATAAAGCAACAGCTTTTTATTTAGTCGCTCTCTACTGGGGAGAGAACCCTCCTTAGGCACACACAGGGCCCCGTACCGGAGGTCTCTCCCCCTAAGCACAGAGTTTCTTATTCCATTTTTTTCACGTACGTTGGAAACAATTTTTTTTAGTTACCCCCATAATCACATGCCCAGCAACAGTGGTATTTCAAGGCAAAGACCACTTGATTACCTTAAAAGGCCGTCAAATTCAGACAACTGAGACAATGTGCACAATGAGATAATCCCTCATTTTCGTAACTGTAGTTCCACGTTTTTGAAAACAAAATGTATGTAACCTTTGTCCAACAATTTATGGAGCTATCTTATAAGATAAAAAGTGCTATTTTAATTTTTGCGAAACCATATATTAGGAAGTATGTGACAAATAAGCAGAACTCAATCCACAAAACATAACATAGTTGTTAATCTAAAAGTGCATACGCAGATTACCCAGAACAGAGCAATCAGAAGTCCGCAGATACTTCCAAGAATTCAAAAATCATTTCTCAACCCTTTAGCATCTCAGTTGAAAAAGTAGTCAGAAGCCAGTCTTTCAAAAAATTGGGAGGAATGAAGGAAAAGGATCAGAAGAAGATCAATTCACAACAGTCCACTTAAAAGGCATGATAAAACATTCAAAGTTATGCCAGGAAAGTGAATAATGGACCCAAGAAACATTGAATGCTTCTAATGAAGTAGAACAAAATGTGAAATATGGTGAGTGGGTCAGAGGCAGAAAAATAAGGAAGAGTGGCATTACCTGAGTAATTATTCAGCATTTAATCCTTAAATATACATACCTGTAAGGTTTGGAGTTTGATCCAATACGTATATACCACGAACTGACACTGTACTGGTATGGCACAGTTTGAAGGGGATTGATTCCGTAAAGAATCAGGACATCAGTTGCTTGAAGGTGGATTTCTATAGCCAATCAAAAATGCCAGATGGCAGCACCACAAAGGCTGTTGTGGAGCATTCACAATATAATAATTTTAAATTCGGCTTACTATTGAAGTATGCCATGAGAAACTAATTTTAAAAACATGTTCTATTTGATTAGTTCATCCTGGACCAAATGATTAGCCATTGGCTGTGAGTGGAAGGAAATACCAAAGGTACCAAACTCTAGTGACACTGCATTCAACCGATTATTCTTTCGAAATACTAATGCACAGATCATTGCAGGAAATCCATTCATCAACCTTCAAAAATGTTGATAAACCCACAATTTTCCCATCAAAAAGTCTGGTCTGGCATGAAAGCAACCATTGGTTAGCATGACATTTCCTTAATTAGATTCATCTGCTCATAAACTTACAACATGAGTAACTTCATTATTCTGGCATCTATTGAATTAGTGTGAGAAATGAGGCTGACACAAGATGGTACAATTCAAACTAAACACTTGTACACTCATGAACAGATGGTTTGTAGACCCGATTAGCTGGATTTCTAACCTGTTGTCAAAAGGTGATGAATAATATGAATTCCAGTTGGAGAATAAAGGGGAATCTGGCAGGAGAGTGAATTATCAGGCAGAATAGCTTGTCCTTAAAGAATGCCTTCTCAGTTTCAAAGACACTTGGATAAGCCAGCTTACCAGACCAAGTAAATCCTTTGGTTGAGTGGTGGCACAAAAATAACCATTCGCTCAATGTCTACAAACCTAAAGAACCATAGAAACAGGCCTTTTGGCCCTTCTTGGCTGTGCCGAACCATTTCTCTGCCTAGCCCACTGACCTGCACCTGGGCCATATCCCTCCAAACCCCTCTCATCCATGTACCTGTCCAAGTTTTTCTTAAATATCAGAAGTGAGCCCGCATTCACCACTTCATCTGGCAGCTCATTCCACACTCTCACCACTCTCTGCATGAAGAAGCCCCCCCCCCAATGTTCCCTTTAAACTTTTCCCCCTTCACCCTTAACCCATGACCTCTGGTTTTTTTTCTCCCCTAGCCCCAGTGGAAAAAGTCTGCTTGCATTCACTCTATCTATACCTGTCATAATTTTATATACCTCTATCAAATCACCCCTCATTCTCCTACGCTCCAGGGAATAAAATCCTAACCTATTTAACCTTTCTCTGTAACTCAGTTTCTCAAGTCCTGGCAACATCCTTGTAAACCTTCTCTGCAGTCTTTCAATCCTTCCTGTAATTAGGTGACCAAAACTGCACACAATACTCCAAATTCGGTCTTACCAATGTCTTATAAGACCTCACCATTACATTCTAACTCTTATACTCAATACTTTGATTTATAAAGGCCAATGTACCAAAAGCTCTCTTTACGACTCTATCTCCTTGTGACACCACTTTTAGGGAATTAAGTATCTGTACTCCCAGATCCCTCTGTTCTATTGCACTCCTCAGTGTCCTACCATTTACTTTGTATGTTCTACCTTGGTTTGACCTTCTGAAGTGATTGTTGACTTCAGAAAGGGGATGGAGGGAATACATTAGGGGAGAGAGAGAGTCCACAGTTTTAACTTACTGCGAGTCAGTATATAGATGGTTTGTCCTGGGCCAGCACAATCATAAAGAACGCACATCAGTGTCTTTACTTTCTTGGGATGTTACGGAGGTTCAGCTGACCATCAAATATGCTACCATTGAATGTATCCTGACAGGCTGCATCATGAACTGGTATGACAATTCGAATGCACAGCAATGTAAGAAGCAGTAGGGAATAGTGGACTTAACCTGATACATCATGAGTACATTACTTTTCATTGCTTAAGAAGGCAACATCTAACATTAAGGATCCTGACTATTCGGGCCATACCAACTTTTCACAGGTACTAGCAGACAGGAGGTAAGAAACCTGAAGCCCACAGCACCAGGTTCAAGAGCAGCTTTTTCCCTTTAACTATTTGGTTCTTGAACCAATCAGCAAAATCCTTGTCACTATAGAATGCTTTGACCTTTGTACTAAAATAGACACTGATTTTTGTTCTAATTGTGTTTCTTGTAAAAACAATGATCAATTTATTTTTAATTTATGTTTTTCTTGTGAATGCTGCTTATATGTTATTTAGTAGTGATTCTTCTGCAAGTAAGTTTAACATAGCAACTAGACTAATATGTAAAAAACACAAAATGCTGGCAGAACTCCTGATGAAGTGTTTCGGCCCGAAACGTCGTTATTACCTCCTCCCATAGATGCTGTCTGGCCTGCTGAGTTCTGCCAGCATTTTGTGTTTTTTATTTATTTCCAGCACCTGCAGATTCACTCGTGTAGACTAATATGCATCTGTATATATGACAAAAAAATCAACTTAACTGTAACTAGGGAAGTGAAAATCTACTGACTACCAGAAAATACTGGCAGATTGATTGACGAGAGCTATTTGGACACATGAACCATAAAATGAATGGGTTTGCAAAAATCAATCATGAGTGATATACAACATAGGATTGTTGAGATGGACATGAGTATAGAGTGTGTGGGGGCTAAGCTTGTAAACAGTGGAGATAAATGATCAGTTTAGAAGTACATTGTTATTGTAATCTCACAATTCATGTAAAGGTAGACGGTGGCAGAATAAGAAATTCTGGTTTACTGTTACTTACTAAATCCCTGTGTTGTTTTCAGTTGTGAGTAGTTTAAGCCCTTTCCATTTTGAATAAAGTTAGGTTTAATCCAAATTTTTGTTCCATGATACTAGTTTGGTAGGAAAAGTAGTAAAACAGAATATTACTTAATGTGTGTGTGATCTATACCTGGTGGCATCCAAGGGAACTTGGTATCCTTGCATATGAAATGGAATATTAGCAGCAGCAAAGCAAATAACTAGGCAAGTTAATGGATTTTTGCCCTTATTACATTAGGAGTAGATTACAGAAAGGGAACACTTCAACAATTGCAGAGGTCTTTGGTGAGCAAACATCCCCAGCAATATGCCAAATTTTGATCTCCTTATTTACTAAAATATTGATTTGCAGAGCAGAGAAGATTTGCTATATTGATTTCAAGAATGAAGGAGTTGTCTTGCAAGTGATATTGAGTAGAATTGGCTTATACCCTCTGGAAACTGGAAGACTGAGAATTTATCTTGTGGGGTTGATAAGGTAGACGAATTGAATAAGTTTCTCTTAATGCAGGTATCTTGATCTAGAAGCATAGTCCCAAGATTAAAGTCTACCCATTTAAGGCTGAGAGGTGTGGAAGTTGCTTCTCCGAGATTGTGTAGTGGATGCTGAGTCATTAAGGCTAAGAATGATGTTTGGACTCAGTGGGAATAGGCAAATTAACAGGGTTGAGGCAAATGATGAAATTGTCCATGATCTTAATGAATACAGCAGCAATCCCAGGGATGGTATTAGCCTATGCTTTGTACTTTTCTATGTTCTTTTATTCTTCAGTTCTTTTGCTGAGGCTTTGATTATTGGTCACAAGATGTTTCCCCACCATCTTGATTATTCTTTCAAATTAACTTATGATGTCCCTAACATAGACATCAAATAGGTAGGGTACCAAGTAAGACTCAGTAATACCAATCCATCCTTTTGCTTCACTCATCACTAGATTTCTCCACTGCCTCTGAACAGTCTGCTACTAAAAGGAGCATTTGTCAGTATTTAATACAATTTTCTGATTTTGTTTTGTCTTTAGAGATGGAAGATATTATGCCTGAGTTGTTTGGGGTCATTGTCTGCAGGTCCTCAATCTCATGTGTTTCTTCTTACTCTGCACACTTGATCACAGCAGATACGTATAATCTAATCTGGCATCAAGTTCAAGTTTACTGTTATCATAGGCATCCATACGCATGGTATACATGTTGTGGAAATTAGCAGTACAAGCACTATAAACCTGACAAATGTAAGTTGACATAACCTTAAAGTAACATAAATTATACATAACTTACATGACAATATAAACACATAGACATTAGCGCAAGTTGAGAGAGAGAGAAAAGTAACATAGTACAAGGTAGTGTTATGGTTTTTCAAAACCCTGATTGCAGTGGGAAAGAAGCTGCTGTTGAGCTTTCAAGTGTGGGTCTTCAGGCTCCTGCACCTCTTGCTTGATGACAGCATCAAGAAGGGAGCATGGCCTCAATAGTGGGAGTCCTGGATGATGGAAGTTGCATTTGTGAGACCACACCTATTTGTAGATGTCCTTGATGGTGAGATGTATCCTTGGCAAAATGGCTGATCCCACCATTTCCTGTAACTTTTTCCATTCCTTTTGTTCTGGCAGGTGGGGAGTGGAGAGTGGGAATAGAGCCAGAAGCTGGGGGAATGATAGGTGGAAATGACAGATTCAGGTGGACTGAAGATGCTGGAATCTGATAGGTCTGCAAGGTAAAGCATGGAATAGAGAGAGGGAGGTAGGAAATGCAACTTGGAGTAGGAGGGGAGTGGTACCAGAGGGTTGTGCTTGTTGACAATGGGCAGATAGAGAGGGTGGATGAGGGAAAAGAGGTAGAACAATGGAGGCTGGGTAGTTTCAGAAGTAGTGAAAAGGAACATAGAGGAGTCATTTTATCAGAAGTTGGAGAATTCAATGTCCATGCCACTGAGGCTGTAGGTGAATATAAGGTAATGTTTTGCTTGCTTGCATTTCTCCTCACCATGGCAATAGAGGAGGCCAAGAACAGACAAGTCAGTGTAAGAATGGGGAGGAGAATTAAAATGGGTGACAACCAGGAAATCCAAAATGGTTGCAATAGACAGAGTGCGAAGTTTTGGTTTAGCAATCACCTGGTTTGCATCTGGTCTCACTGATGATGGGGATCCCATATCATGAGCACTAAATGCAGTAAATAATACTGGGGAATATGCACCTGGATGGGTTGTTTAGAGCCCTGAATGTTAGGGTGAAGGAGGTGGTAGGGATAGGTATTACACATCTTTAGAGTAAATGGGACAGTGCCTGGGGAGGATGGGCAGGGAGGAAGAAGTGGACTGGGGAAAATGAAAAGGGATGGGAAAGATAAGACTGGTGGTGGGATCACATTGTAGCTGGTGGATTGCTGGGGATTGTGCAGAATTGTACATAACTAACTTCACGATATTAAAGATTCAGTCTTTTGGGTGGTGCTCTGTTTCTTTCAGGATAGTGCCTCTGGGCCTGTGGAGTGGCATTAGGTTTGTTAGGTGTGTTGTCTAAAACAATGCTCTTGGCTGCTGGTGTCACATTGCTGTCAGTGACAAGATCATCACTGAGAGGCAAGTCCGGTGACTGTAATGTATCCATCTTGTTGGATGAAATTGACTCAGGTGTGTTCTTCGGTTGAGCATTCACTACCTGGTCCACATGATTTCTCCATGTCTGATCTCCATCATCTACTGTCAACATCAATGGTCCAGGTATTGTAGCTATCCCATTGGGTGTCCACTTGGCTTCTTGGTAATCACACACTGGGATTTCCTGTCCAACCTTGAAGCTCTTTTCTAATTCACCTGACAACTGGCAGAACTGTTTCTTCTGCACTTCCCTCCATAAATCTGGTTTCAGGAGGTCTATGCGACATCTTACATTCTTGCTCATGAACAACATTGCAGGTGTTTGATTTATCATTGCATGAACAGAGTTCTGATACACAAAAAAGAAGTTGTCCACCTTGTGCTGCAGAAAAATGTCCTCTTTGTCCATCGCTTTAATAGACTTCTTGAAGGTTCGGATAAACGTTTCAGCTAACCTATTCATTGCTGGGTTTTGAAGAGCTGGCTTGAAATGTATGATGTCATTTTTCTTCATGAACAGTGGAAATTCTTTTGATATGTATTGTGGTCCATTGTCACTCACATTTTGTTCTTGTAAGCTGATTCTGGCAAAGATAGTTCTTGGGGCGGAGACAGTCTTCGCTGAGGTGGTTGACTTCATTGGTATAAACTCTGGCCACTTCAAATGAGCATCCACAGCAATGAGAAACATTAAGTTCAGTTCCTGTGGGGGTGCATTTTGAACTTTTTGGCATCCTGAACAGCTATTAGCCAAGTCTTCAATCTGTTTATTTATTCCTGGCCACCACCTGTAGCTCCAGGTGAGACTCTTCATCTTGACTGTACCCAGGTGTCCTTTATGTAGATTTACTCACTCTGGTACACAGTTTAGAGGGAACCACAACACAAGATCCATATATCAGCATACCTTTGACATACTGACAGTTGGTCTCATCTCACTGAGAACTTTAGAAACATAGGGCTACTGTGAGCTGACTATCTTTGCATGGTGATTTCATAGACTTTTGACAATGTTGGGCCATTCCTTGTTTCCCTTTGCATTTTGGAATTTGTTATCGGCAATGCAGCGTGGAACACTTCTGCTGGGCCACAGTATGAAGGCTTTTCTCCTTCATTTGCCGGGGGATTCTGGTGACATCATTGAGAATGGCAGCTTAAGTCACTAGCTCCTCCGGAAAAACTCGTATTAAGCCCCATTAACCCATCAAATATAGTATTTTTTGAAAGTATTTGAACTGATAAGAGGGGCAAGAATGGGGAAAAAGAATGGAAATAAAAAAACAGCAACACTGCAGAGCCTGTGGACGAGATGGGTGCAGCAAGCGGCTCTCCTACCCAACCACGTGCTAGTGAGGCAGACGCTGGGCCTCGTTCCGGCGAAGCGGCAAATATGATCGAAATTTTGAAAGAGATAAGGGAGTTCCAGAAAGATATAAAAAAGCAGCTACATGATATTAAGTCAGAGCTCGCCAATGTCAATCAAAAAATAGCGGTGGCAGAGACTCGAATTGAGAAAGTGGAAGATCGCGTTCAAAACGTGGAACGGATACTAAGTAAGATGATAAAAATATTAAATCAACAAGAAGGTAAACTGCATGACCTGGAGGGAAGATCACGGCAGAAAAATATCAGAATATACCAAATTCCCGAAGGAGCGGAGGGCTTGTCTATGATGGAGTTTGTTGGAAAGTTGCTGCGGGATGCGCTAGAGCTTCCCTTGACTACGGAGCTGGAAATTGAGAGAGCGCATCGCGCGATCGTCCCGAGGTCTACCTGAGATAGAGCAGATAAGCCACACTCAATAATAATTAAAGTCCTTCGATACAGCATCAAGGTGGAGATTCTACGAAGGGCCTGGGGTAAGAAGAGGGTGTTTTAAGACGATAAATTAATGTATTTCAACCAAGATTACCCCCCATGGTCCTGCAGAAACGTAAAGAATACTCTGAAGTAAAGCGAATACTAAAACAAGAAAGGATTATATTTCAAACTCCGTACCCTGCTAAACTTTGAGTATTTTATCAAGATGGGATCCAACTGTATCAGACAGTGGAAGAGGCGACTACAGACGTGAAGGCCCGAGGGTTGCCCGTCAGCGTGAACAAACCGAGGGAAAGCCTGGCAGAGGAATTATCCCACTCCACTTGGGAAATAGTGCGAGAGTCGAGAAGGCAGGAGATGGGAGGAAGCCGAGAGAAGTATATCAGAAAGAGACTGGGAGTTTTCCAAAGGCACCCTCTCTAGAAGAGTGATAAGGTTTGGCTAACTTTAAAAATGTTGAGAAGCTAAACGGAAGTAAAAGTAGATGGTGATATGCCTATCTCGAAAAATGCTTATTATAATGTGGATTTTATATTACTTAGTTTTCCCCACCAAAATGAGAATATATATATGTGTGTGTGTGTGTGTGTGTGTGTGTGTGTGTGTGTGTGTGTGTGTGTGTGTGTGTGTGTGTGTGTGTGTGTGTATATATATATATATGTATGTATGTGTGTGTATATATATATATATATATATATATATATATATATATATAGTACACAGGGAAATCTTTTCTGTGTAATGGATTTGTTGTTATCCCCCACAGCTAGACCTTTCCTCTAGCTCAATGCAGGGTCATCTACCAGAGACCTCAGCCTTGGAACCACACATTTGTTGCCATTTTTGTTATTATTTGCATTTCTTGGTTCTTATTTGTTCAGGGAGCAGATCGATTAAGTTTTATTCTGTTAATTTCAATGATACATTGACAGATAAATACAGATGGCTAAGGACAAAGTAAAATTCATTTCTTTTTAATGTCAATGGGCTATTAAATCCAATCAAACATAATAGAATTTTATCTAAAATGGAAAAAGAACAAGCCCACGTAGTATATTTACAGGAAACTCATTTTAGTGATAATGAGCGTAGAAAACTAAAGAGAATGGGCTTCACTAATTTGTTTTTCTCCTCATATACATCAGGGCATAGGAGAGGAGTTGCTATTCTTATCTCAAGTAAGCTAACTTTTCAAAAAGTATTTGAAATGGGAGATAAAGAAAGCAGATATATTCTGGCAAAGGGGGAATATAGATGGAAATTCAGTTACTCTATTGAATATATATGCACCCCTGGGAAGTGATATTGGTTTCTTTCAGAAAATTACTGATGTTATAGTAGTGGAAACAGAAGGTCTCCTGATATGTGGGGGAGACTTAAATTTAAAATTACAACCAAACTTAGACTCTTCCAGTAGAAAAACCTATGAAACAAAATCCTTACTTAAGAAAGTTAATACACTTTTTGAGGATGTTGGTTTAACTGATATATGGAGGGAACTTTTCCCCGACAGAAGGGATTACACTCATTATTCTGCTCCCTATTCTGTATATACAAGAATAGACTATTTCATAACATTTGGAAAAGACAAAGACAAAATAAACACCTGTGGAATTGGGACAATAGATGTAAGTGACCATGTACCTATATATTTACCTGTTGAATTTGACCTACAACCAAAGAATACTATTTGGAAACTAAATTCAAGTCTACTCAATGATCCGTACTTTAAGAAACAAATTAAAAAAGAAATTGGTCTCTACTTAGAAGTTAATGATAATGAACAGGTTTTACCTCCCATTTTATGGGATTCTCTGAAGGCTGTCTTAAGAGGGAAAATTATAGTGATATCTTCATATAAGAAAAAAATGAATAAAACATTAGATGAATTACAAAATAGGCTGAAGGAACTAGAGAAAAAAACACAAATTGAATTTGGCACTTGGGGAGTTTGGATGGAAAAACTTGATAAGATATTTTATTACACCCTCTCAGAAATCCCATTATGATAGTAACCTCCCGGTTTGCTGGAGAAATTGTGGAAATCAAAATGCAAATCATTATCATATTTTTTGGGACTGCCCTGTTATCAAAGACAAATTGGAGGGGGATACACCATGCCCTACAAGACATCTTTAAATGTGAAATACCCTTAGAAAGTAAGACCATATATTTTGGATATATCTACCTCAAGAATGGTTGAAAAGAGATAAATATTTAATGGATATACTGTTGGTGGCTGGTAAAAAGACTCTTACTAGGAAATGGTTATCACAGGAGAGCCAAACTTTAAATGCATGGATGGAAATTACAATGGACATTTACAAAATGGAGAAGATAACAGCATCTGTTAATCATAAGCTGGAACAATTTGATTCATACTGGGAAAATGGTTTAACTGCATAATGCATCATAGGCCTGATTTTATTCTTTCAAATCAATGAATATGTTGTAAAAAAAAGATCACTCCCTACTTGTACATAGTTTTTTCTTTTTGCTTCTTTTTTTCTTTCTACTCTTTTCTATGTGTTTACCTCAGATAAATACTATGTGGAGATTTGTGACATATATGATCATGTGATATATGTACAATGTCTGAAATACATCTTATGGAAATGTTTGTTTGATGCTGAACTTAAGTAAAAAAATAAATTTCATTTGCCAACAGTGGAAGATGTAACAAGCCATCAGTGTTTCTGTGTTGTTTGGTACCCTTGAACTCTAAGTCATAAAAGTGGGCTCCTAGGAAAAGTGCCCAATGCTGTAACTGGGTAGCAGCCATCACTGGAATTCCCTTCCTGGGATTGAAAATAGACACAAGGGGCTGGTGATCCCTTGTGTCACTAGTTTACCCTTTTGTCTGTAGAGGTAATGGTGGAACTTCTTTATTCTCCATACTAGACCAGAGGCCTTTCGGTCAATCTGTGCGTAGTTGCATTTGTGCTCTTCATTGACCTTGAAGGAAATGCAATTGAATGTTCAGATACATCTTTCAAATGGGTCCCAAAAGCCATAAGGGGATTCATCACTTGCCAATCTGATGGGCATCAATGGGTCATAATGGGTGAGCAGTTCATCTGACATTATTAGTCTCTGTTTCCTTGAATGCTCTTTCACATCTTTCGGACCATTCCCACTTTGCTCCTGTCTGCAAGAGGGCATTCACTGGTGCAGCATTGTAACAATGTTTGGGAGCAACCAGTGGTAGAAGTTTACAGGGCCCAAGTATGATCTGAATTGTGACAGATTCTCCAGTTTGGGTGACTGTGGTATTGCTTCACTCTTCTCTTGTGACTTATGTAAGTCATGCTTGTCAATGACATGTGCAGAATATGAGATTCTTTTAAGAAAATCACATTTCTCTCATTTCTCTCTCTTTTGCACAGACCATATTTGCTCAGCCTAGTAAGCACTTTACCCAAGGTACTGGAGGTGCCTTTCATCCTTCTTGCCAGTCACAATGATGTCATAAAGTAACACTGTGTTCCTGGGATATCTTGGAGCACTTGGTTCATTGCTCTTTGCCAAGTTGCTGGAGCTGATGTGACGCCAAAGATGAGACAATTATACTGGAAAAGTCTGTTGTGAGTGTTGATTGTGAGGAACTTCCTACTTGACTCTATTTGTACATAGGCTTGTGACAAGTCAATCTTTGAAAATCTCTTCCCGCCTGCCAAGGATGCAAAAATGTCTTCTATTCATAGCAGGGGATACTGCAGAGTACTCAGCACCGGGTTGATGCTCTCTTTGAAGTTGCCGCATATGTGAATGGTTCCAACCTTCCCTTTCTTGATCATCAGGATAATAGGCATGGCCCAATCATTCCACTCAACCTTGGAGAGAATTCCAGACACCTCCAAGCTCTGAAGTTCAGCATCCACTTTAGGGCATAGTGCATAAGACACTGGATGCACTTTATGGAACCTTGGTGTTGCTGCTTCATTCACTTCGATTTTGGCCTCCGTGCCTTTGTGTATACCAATTCCCTCCTCAGATACCTTCTAATTCGCATTAAGCAGCTGTGCCAGTCACTGGTTAGTGCTACCATTTGGGCCGTCGTTGCCTGTTGATGTCACACTGAGAGCTTTGATTGGGTGTCAGTCTAGTTGGATTTTTCTCAACTATTGGTATGGAGGGATATGGGACAGGTGCAGATTAGTGGGACTAGGCAGAAAAATGGTTCGGCACAGCCAGGAAGGGCCAAAAGGCCTGTTTCTGTGCTGTAATATTCTATGGTTCTATTCACATCTGAAAAGTGCTGGCCCTCCACTTTTCAACACACAAAGCTCTAAACTGCTGTGTTTGGCCTCCATATGTAAATTCACTTTCAGTTTGCCCTTTTTTTGCCTGGTCCAAGTCTTTAGCATCACTGAGGTTTTATCTAATGATAGCTTAGAAAACAATCTGTTGTAGTCAGCCTGAGGAATTATGGACAAAGTTGACCCTGTATCCAGCTCCATTTTCAGTTTTACACTAGACTATCTATTATGATCCATATGATTTTGTGATTTACTTCAGTAATACCATGCTGTATTAGGCATGACAGCTCACCTTTGTCAGATGCTGTATTGTCTGATTCTGTTTCATGTTAAGTCAGGTTACGCATTTGCTTAGTTTTGTGTTTGAAAGTTTTCACCTGATATGGTTTTTCTCTTTGGTTGTGCTTCTTATCTGACTTGTACATTCCATGTAACCTTGTCTGGGACACTTTCTGCAAACTTTGTCATTGAACCGACAGTCATTTGTTTCATGGAGGATTTGCCACATTGATTACATTTTTGGCTTTTTTGCACCATTTAGGGACATTTTGAACATTCATATTCTAACCTGCTTTCAGTAATTCTGCTGCATCCTTTGCAATGATATTGCAATGGTCAATGTCTGTTCTAAGGTTTGATCTCTTTTGGATAATAGCCTCTCCACATACAAACCTGTCCCCTAATGCATCAAAAAGTCCATCTCTAAAGTCACAGTACTGGGAAAATTTACGCAGTTCTGCAATGTATTCAGAAATGCTTTAGTCTTCTGACTCTTTCCTTTTGTAAAATCTAAATTTGTCAGCTATTACCAGTAGATAAGGACTTAAGTAATTTTGTAGAATTGTAGCAATTTTGTTGAACGTCTTGCTTGCTGGCTTTTCAGGGCTTGCTAAGTACTGTAAAAGACTGTACGGGGGTGATTGATAAGTTTGTGGCCTAAGGTAGAAGGAGTCAATTTTAGAAAACCTAGCACATTTATTTTTCAACATGGTCCCCTCTTACAGTGATCATGAAGAAAATTTGAAGTCAATAACTCATCAGGGATGATTGATAAGTTTGTGCCCTAAGGTATAATCACTCAAAGAGTTGAACTGCATGTGCATGTGACGAGAGCTGTATAACTCATCTCCTTCTACCTTAGGCCACAAACTTATCAATCACCCCTGCTGTGGACACTTTCTGCAGGTCCAATGTCCATATGCTCCACGACCGCTAGACTAAGTGTGTAAATGTAGGAGGGGACTATGTTGAAAAATAAATGCGCTAGGTTTTCTAAAATTGACTTCTTCTACCTTAGGCCACAAACTTATCAATCACCTTCCCCACCCCCGTAGGTCCTAGGACCATTAAGCTCAGAAGCATGGGGGCTTGATTTCCTTCCTCCACGTTGTTCACGTCACAATACACTTCCACACTCTCAATCTATGACTCCCAGCCTTCATTACTGCTATCAAATTTGTCAACTTTCCCGACTGAAGCCATCGCCAATTATTTTGTCTATCTTTGCCATTTGTGTCTTTCACTGTGTACTATGCAGGCAGTTACTCATGCATCCCTTTGTTAGCATTCATGTTTAACTCTCGCTGTTATTTTCTGTTACTGTTGGTGCATTTGGTGATATTCTCTGACATTCAGGTTCATAATCATCGCCAGTCTGTGGGGCACAATGCATAGTGCCAAGGGGAATCATTGCTCTGAAGGAAATAGATCCATACATTGTCTCAGTTCCTCCAACACCACTGCATCTATTCTCAAAATAAGGCTTCCATGTCAGGATCTCTGAGATTTCATTCTTCTTCAGAGTACAGGAATTTCACCTCCACTGTATTTGATGGGGCCCTCCCGTCATTATTAACATTTCTCTTGAAAATTAAAATAACTGCTGATACTAAAGTTCTGAACTAGAAATAGGAAATGAAAGGACCAGTCAGCACTTTTAATTCTGGTGCAAGGTCTTTGACATGAAACATGAACACTTCCTTTCTTTCTAAGAATGTTGCCTGATCTACATTTCTATATTATGTTATTTATGCAGAATCAATTTGTAGCTAAATTTGTTATTGTAGCTAATATCCATCTGAAGATAAGTTATAGAGAGGAAACACTAAGATACAGATAACAGAATGAATGGTTTGGCAATATGTCAAGGTAAATTGCCCAAAAAGAAATCCTATTTGTTTAGATAAGATAGGCACCATGAGGCTTGCAGAGTGGCTTTGAATGCATGTTTTGAAAATTCTAGACATAAAGGCCTACAACAGCACAAGCCTTTAAGGCCTATTTTGTTATTAGTTGAAGGGGCCAAACTTTTCCTGACTTGCTGATGTCTAAAGGATCCATTAGCCTTAAGATGGGTCCTTCTTTCAGTGGCTTCCCTACTGTTTAACACCAGTACTCCACCTCACTTTCTATATCTTAAAGCAATCCATTGTGCAACGGGTTCACAAACTTCACCTTTTGTTTGATCTCACAGACATCTCAAAATTGAAGGCAATTTTGTATAAAAATGTTTTGACTAGAAATTGACTCACAAGCTCTTCCTTACCTGACTCCAGATGAATCCCTTTCCCAACCTACACTCACAGCCATCAAAGCCACACCCAACCAGCCTGATTCCGCAGCTCAGCTTGTCTAATATATTGGAGAGATATCTTTCCTCCTCAAGGACTGTTATGTTCAAATGTTATAAAAGTTAAAAGGAAATGATACAGAAATGTATTCTGTGCTTTCATATCTGTCTATATAGATCTATGAGAAATGAACTACAGAATCATTGACTTGAATGATGCCGATTTTATTTCCCAGAAAAGAGAATTCTGTATTTTATGACGCTTGGAGGATGATTACAGGTGCGTTTAATGTGAAAGCTAAGATTTTCAAAGGAGAAAATTACTAAGATTTTTAAAATTTCAAATGACTGAAAGAAGTGTCATTAGGCTTGAGAGAAATTTTAAATAACAATCATTGTGCTGGAAATATATCTAAAAAACAACTTTTGACTCCCAATACCAACCATCTTGTAGGCAAACGTACAGTCTCTAGTAAATAGGAGTGCAGAACCCAGTGCAATTGCGCTGCATCAGAAGGATACTAGGACCATGTGCATCTTTTAGTTCACAGAATCTTGGTTAACCCCTTCCATTCTGGTGCAGCGATTCAGGCTACGTCCACACTAGATCGGATAATTTTGAAAACATCGTTTTTGTATAAAAATGATACATGTCCACACCAAACATTTTTTAAAGTACCTCCATCCACATTTAAATGGGTATTTGGGTGTATCTCCTCCTACTGGGTATGTGCAGGACACACCTACAGAAAGCAAACCACATGTTTGGTGTCAAATCTCGCTGTGGAAGTGCGCGTTTGTGCAGTTGCTGACTAGAAAAACTTAAAACGAAATTGCCAAATGACAGGCAGCTGTTGGCTCTCGCATAGGAGGACTTAAAACTAAAAAAAATACTGGAGATTATGGAGGCAATCAACGGAGTTCACGAACAGTATGACCTGGTTGATGATGAACATTGAAAAACTGACCAACTCTGTTGCATTAATAAAGCACCTTGTTAATTGTATAAAACATGTCTGCATCAGTGTTATCTTGTATTTCCATACAATATTACATTAGGCTGTTGCACACCTATTGTCAGAGAAGTAATTGCATAAATAGGTAAACCACCTTCATACAAGCAAGGACAGAAAACAGGGCAAAGTGAGTATACTTATTTATTCAGTAATTTATGGGTCAAAGTATTTGGTGAGTACATTTCTAACTCTGCTGGCTTCAGTCTCATTGCTGTCTGTTTTGAAATTGTTAGGTTGTGTGGGGGGTTGCATTCGGGAAAACAATGAAATGCCACCATCCGTTCTGGCACATCATGACAGCATTTCTAGAAATCTTTGGTTACCCCATCCACACTACTCTTGCACAAGCGGCATTTTCAAATTTAAACACTCTGGAGGGTGTTTTAGGAAAGCTCCATTTTCGGGGGAGGGAAACGCCATTTCAGTGTGGATGGAGGGTTAAAATGAAGAGAAAAAGCTTCAGTTCCGGATCTATCCAGTCTAGTGTGGACGTAGCCTCAGATTGATGAGTTCACAACACACTGCCAAGGTAGGACAGCTGAGTTGTTCACAGGAGTGGAGGAAGGAACATCATGATCATCTCCTCATGGTGTACAAACATGGTGGTGCTAACCCAGTCCTGTTCACCAGACCTGGAACACCTCGCAATTAAGTATCATCCATTTTATCTGCTGTGGGAGATTTCAGCGATCAGCTTGGTAGCAGTGTACATCCCACCAATCCGACAGGGCAATGTCAAGCAGGCTCTAGATGAACTGAACGGATGTGATCAACAGGCATGAAACAACACATCCTGATGCCTTCTGCATCGTTATGGGGGAAACTTTAATCAGGCCAGCTTGAAAGTCACTAAATAATTACCATCAGCAATTACCAGAGGAAGCAACACACCTGACCACTGTTACACCATCATCAAGAGTGCTTACCATGCTACTCCACACCCTCACTTTGCTCACCTGGCTGTACTTCGACACCCTGAGTATCGGCAGTGTCTGAAGACTGCAACACCAGTAGAGGGGATCAAGAAGGTATGGGCAAGCGAGGTGCAGGACTGCTTTGAATCAGTGGACCTGACTATATTCAGGGATTCATCTTTGTGTGTGAATAAATACACCTCAGCTGTCACTGACTTCATTAAAACCTGTGTGAAAGAGTGTGTGCCTACAAGACTTACTGTACATACAAAAGCCAAGGATGAACCCATAGGTTTGTAGTCTGCTGAGGGCTAGATCTGTGGCATTCAAGTCTGGTGACCCAGTTCTGTACAGGAAAACCAGGCCCGACTTGCGGAGGGCTATTCAAGAGATAAGGAACAGTTCTGAGTAAGGTTGGAGGTGACATCGGATGCATGTCAACCTTGGCAGGGTCGCAGGACTTTACTTCCTACAAAGTGAAACCCAGCAACATGAATGGCAGTGATGCTTCACTCCCAGATGAGCTCAATGCCTTTCATCCTCGCCTTGAAAGGGAGAATAACACTACAGCTATGAGGGGCCCTGCAGCATCCGCTGACCCTGTGATCTCCGTCTCGGAGGCTGTCCTTCAAGAGGGTGAACCCTCGTAAGGAGGCAGGTCTTGATGGAGTGCCTGGTAAGCCTCTGAAAACCTATGCCAACCAACTGGTGGGGGCATTCAAAGACATTTTCAAACTCTCATTGCTACAGTCAGAAGTTCCCACCTGCTTCAAAAGGGCAACAATTATACCAGTCCCCAAAAGAGCAGGGTGAGCGGTCTCAATGACTATCACCCACTGGTACTCCTATCTACTGTGATGAAGTGCTTTGAGAGTTGGTTATGGCTAGAATCAACTCCTGCATCTGCAAGGCTTTGGACCCATTGTGATTTGTCTATTGCCACAACAGGTATATGGCTCTCCACAGGGCCTTGGATCACCTGGACAATACTAATACCTATGTCAGGATGCTGTTTATTGACTAAGCTCAGTGTTTAGCACCATCATTCCCACAGTTCTGATCAAAGAGGTCCAGAACCTGGGCCTCTGCACCTCCCTCTGCAATTGGATATTCGACTTCCTGACTAGAGGACCACAACCTGAAGCAAATTGTGGTGAACTATCGCCACAGGTAGTGAGGAGGCAGGCGGAGGGTAGGCTGTTTTGGGGGAATGAGCCATGCCGGGACGTAGTGGGGCATTATGTGATCAATCCAGGGTAGCAATTGGAGTTTGTATCGCTGCTGGAGATGGAGTGAAGGATCTGGAGAGGAGTTGATGCCCATCCACCTCACCCGGCTGAGAGGCCGGATGGGTCCAGGCGCCGAGCTGATTTGGTGAGATTGAGAACAGCTTTGGGCTGGGCAGCCTGTGTGTATCGCCACGCCTGGATCTTGGGCCTGGAGCGCGGCACTACCTGGTGCTCAGACAATTTAAACACTGGCCCAGGTAGGCCAAAATCCTGAGCATCGGGTATGGAGGCAAGGGTTGGGCTTGGACTCTGCTTATTCCTTTCTCCACGGTGCTGAGGCTGTGAACTGATCCGGCTGCTGTGCATTTCTGTCCCACTGGTGTGAAGAACTGGGGACCAAGGCTTGGGCCTACTCCGGCTGCTTTGGGAGTGGATCTGCGGACTCATTCTGGTTCGGGTTGTTGTTGGCTTGCTTCTATAATTTGCATGATGTGTTTTTTTTTCCTCTCTTTTTCTGCACAGTGCTTTTTGTTTTTTTTTAAAATTGGGTTATTCAGATTTCTTGCTTTGTAGCTGCTTGTAAGCAGACAAATTTCAAAGTTTATAATTTATACGTTCTTTGATAATAAATATTTTTTGAATCTTTGATATTAAACCTGATTCTGATTCTGAAAATGGGTGTTAAACCTGAGCTCATGGGCCTCACGTATGATAGGAATGACCTTGCGCATAAACGCCTTTGATCCATTCATTTCAACCACAGCTGATCTAGCACAGGAAGCCAATTGGGCCGTGAATCACATAACGGGGTTGAAGTGTGGCGGGGGTGGGGGTTGATGGATGCTGGCTGGGGGTGTAGGTTAGAAAACAGATTCTTCTGGGTTCAGATGAGGAAGTGATTGTGAGTTGTTTTCCATCTAAACCATTTTTATTCAAGATTGCATTCAAGTTTGAGGTGACTGAGAAATCACAGAACAAATGGAGTTGATGAATCAGTCATGCATCTCAAGACTTTGGAAGCGAGTAAGAGAACTGGTAATGAATAATACGGAATCCACTGTAAGATGGATCTATCTTCAAGCCAATGGATCCACTGGTGGCGCCAGAGATGTTTTCTTGCTGGTTCTACAGTGGGGCTGAATTATTCAGTGATGGTGCTGAAGGATGTACCGTATGGTAATATGTATTCTCAAGGCCAGACGCGCGTCGTTCAGAAGTCAGTTTCAAGCATTATGTGCCTCTGTTGATTCACAAGCAACAGCAATTGATAGATCTAACATAGAAGTGAACTGCAACAGTATCAACAGCATCGGAGACAACCCGAGCTACACAGAACATAAACAAACCAACCCACAGCACGTAACATGAATCACGCACCAATCCCACAATCAGCATCAAATGCATGCCTTTCAACTGAAAAACACAACACTAACCCACAATGCTCACTGCTATTTGCATTACATAGACAGACGATGCCAAAAGATACACCTTTTTTTTTAATACTTTATTTACAATTTTCAGTTTTACAAAGACAAAAAATATTGAAGACGTACAAAACAATGCAAAGGAAATACAGCTCCTGCTGGAACACGGACAAAACAAATCAAAAACAAAAACAAAAACGCTGCCAGACAATTTACAAGATGACATAAGCAGACTTTCAAAAAAAGAGTTGACACAATAGTGGCAATATCAAATATCACAGAAGCAATATCAAATAGAATGAATAACGGAATCCGGTTCGGCTCCACCCCCACTCATGAGACTAGACAGGTCAAGATCACTATGTATGTGAGGTAATATGACAGAGCCAAGAAAGGTCCCCATATTCTCTCAAATATATTTTGTGTATTGGGTTTGTGCAGACACAGTCTTTCCATTTGTATAATAGACAACATCTCCTTGAGCCAGTGTGCAAAGGTAGGTGGAGTAGTAGACTTCCAGGTCAGAAGAATAAGTTTCTTAGCCACCACCATTCCTAGATGCAGAGCAATCTGCATGTCGTGCGGCAACTCAAGAGTCACTGCAGAGCATCCAAAGATGGTGAGGTGATGATTGGGCTGAATGTCTCTAGAATAGGCTTTTGAGAGCCACTCAAAAATTGCAGTCCAAAAGTTGTATAATGTAGGGCAAAACCAGAAAAGATGTGCTAGTGAAATAAGGTGAACAACAGATGCAAGGCTTTACCAGGTGTTGGACAAATCGTACTCTGGCCGTGCAGTACCTCAATTAATTCGGCTACTGAATTTAAAACAAAAATCAACAGAATCACTGCTTGGAAGTCTAAGCAAAACCAATAGCCTTAATTGCAGTAAATGTAATATTTTAGGATTTGCAGGAAACATAAGGACTATGGGGTATCCACCACAAAATAATAATTATAATCAGCATTAGTCTAGGCCCAAATTTTAAAAAAAATCAACTGCACTCTCCTTTGATGTTTTCAGGGAAGCACAATCCATCTGTTGTTGTGATTGGTGGCGAAAGCATCAATGATTTTCTGGATGTCAATTGCTTTGGTCCTCTGGATGTTATGGCCAACAGGGCCAAGTTGCTGTTCCAAGCATTGCCGCTGCTATTCCTTGGGTAGTTTTTGAGGCGTCTGAGACAAGAGAAACTGCGTTCGCATGAGGCAGGTGTCACAGGCAGAGTCAGTGATATGCAGATTGATTTGTATAAATCTATAAATGCATCGGGTTAGGGTCTCATTAGAGCTGGAAATCCCACTGTCTGCCCTTGCTTTTGTTTTGTTTCCAGCAGACGCCGAACCAGATGTAGCTCTGCAGTCAGCTTCACTTCAGTCACTCCATAGCATTGGGCCACTGGCCAAAGACAATTCTTATCTCGGAAGAGCTCGTGTTCGGGACTCAATGCTGAGACTCCAGTCAGAACACCGCCAGTCTCAATTGAGAATCGTCTTTTCATATCAGTCGGAAGTCTGTCTACAACTGGATAGTAACAGTGCTTGTGAAGGTGTTCAGAGGATGTGGCAGGTGTGTGTTCGGTTTGGGCCTCAACAACAAAATCATGTAGGTGGCAGGGTGGCTGGGCCTATCTACTTTCACATGCTCTGCTCTGTATACCGGCTTTGATGCACAGGTCCCTAGCTCTTGCCTGAATTTCACTCCATGATTCCTCTCCCCGTTTTGCTGAGAGTGCATCAATAACAGACCGATCCAAGTCCACAGCAGATGAACATTCCAGACTGGGAGATTGTAGCTGGTCTGACATGAACTTGTGAATAAACCCTCAAACAGAGGGAGAAGTAAAGCAAACTGCTTGTCATTCAGTCTATTTACAGCTCTGGCCTCTGTTTTCCTCCATGCATTTGGTTGACTCAGAATATCCTGTAGTGTAGCTGGAATGGCAGGGAATGATTTCTTTATAGCCCACAAAGCTGTATACTGCCATGTCCAGCGCGTATCTGACAATTTCTTCCACTCCACGGGCTGTGCAGTTGATTCCAGTTCTCTCTGTTTCTTCATGAAAAGATCGTGGGCAACAGAGTTTGAAAAGTTGTAAGGCAGCTGCACAGTTTCAAAAAACTCACCCGCTTGTTGTTCATTGCTCACAACATCCACTAAAACAAGGTTAAGTCTGTGAGCATGGCAGTGTATATATAATGCCAGCGGAACCTCTTTCCAAAACCTCTCTTGTACCCCGTTATTGCACTCGGACATCACTGCCGCCCCGTCATAACACTGACCATTCTGACCACTCATGCATTCTTATCAATAACACACATTGGCAAGTGTCTGTTCAATGCTTTTAAGAAGCGACTCTGTGTCCAACTCTTCTGCTGGAGTGAAGTGCAAGAATTCTTCAAGCTCTGTTTCATCATTCAAATACCATATTTGCCCCTTTTTATCAAGTCCTTACTTTCATCCACCATGATGGCAAAATGTCCAGCCTCCTTGATTTCTGCACTTATTTGATGTCTGACCATATCTACCATAATATCCATAATTTCATTTTGGATATTGTGATGGGTGCTTTTTGCATTTCCAGGATTGTCCTCTTTTTTTTTAGCTACAGTCTAATCAAACTGCCCAATTACACTGAGCAACTCAACAAAGTTTCCCCTATTGCCAGATCCATCATCCTCCCGGTGTCCTTGCTGGGCAATGCCTCGGCACGCAGTATAGCATAGAGACTCAACCACTACTCTCATAGACTCATCATTTTCTTGGACAATCTTTGCATGTCCTTTATCAAACATGTTTCCCAATCTTGAACCATCTTGTTTTCTCAATCTGAATTCGGCCTATGCCTCCATAGCAAACTTATGAGCTTCACTTGCATGGTGGGTTTTGAAAGCTGTTGTAACTTTCCGCCAGTTGCGGTAACCAGTGACAGTGAAGGTAGACTCAGAATGGAACCCACATCCTCCACACAGGAAGTGCCTGCATGCGAAGCAGAACGTGGTATCTTTCCTGATGGAATATTCCAGCCAGGAGTACAGGTTGAACCAGCCACGAATAAAACTCCTTTGCTGATTGCCAAACTGTTGCGAACGGTACTTTTTCAATGCTGGCCGACGGGGTCCTTCCTCAGGCTGCTGGCTAACATTGCTAACAGTATTCTCATTAGCACTAAGAGCAGCTTCATCCAGGTTCTCTTCCGAATCCCACTCCCTTTCTTGTTCCACTATTTTGCCCTCACTCCTTCGATGAACTGCTGTCAGCCTCATCCCCACTTACCTCTTTCTGCATGTCACTTTCAATTAGACAGGCTCAGCCTGAGACGCCACTGATTCCTCTGGATGAGGTCATTTTCTTACTAAAAATCGATCCATTTTTCATGCCGGCCAAAGTAATGCACATGCCAGGCCTGTGCTAGCTTGTAAAAGCACAATGTGTGTGTGTGGCATCCGTTAGTCTCGCGAGGCCATGGATCTGCACCTGGATCCTGCACAATGTATGTATACTATCAATCTCTCACGTGTGAAAGTGAGAGACATCACCACCTTAAGTGATCTTAGATCAGCTTAACTGATCTGAGTGAAGACAGTGATGGCAAGACATTGACAACAAACGAATAAGCAGAAGCGTAGAGTGGATCTGACCTTCGACCTGCACAGAGTTTATAACTTCATTGCTGCGTGGGTGGTATGGTAATTGGGAGTGCTCTTTCACTGGATAAACTGGAGAAACGAGCTGTATTCAAAACTATACAGAGAAAGCAGCTGCAATTTGTGTGTCAAGGTTCAGTTAATTTCTTGGTGGTGCTATGGTGGTGCTATTGTAATTTGCACCAGCAAGCACCACTGAATGGATCCCTTAGACATTGCAATAGCAATCCAGGGAATTGCTATTCATTGGAATAGCCTCTTCATCTGCTGCCGGACTTGCGCCATTTACAGGCATTAAGTGTGCAGATTTTCAAAGCATGCATTCCACGTCAGTCTTCTTGCCCCTGTAACATGCAAGAAAATTCTGGGATGAATTTCCAGAAGTAAAAATGATTTTGATGAAACTAGGTTACGTTTTTCAAGCGGACTCTGTGATCCTCAGGTGCATGACAGTGTGTTAAAGTACCAAGTTGCTCCTTCTTTAAGTAAACACCAGTCTTGGAAGAACTTATCATTATTGGCTTTGACAGATGAATAGGTGGCTGATGGTTGATTCAGATTCAATGAACTGAAAGTCCTGTTTTTGTGTCATGTCACTCTGAATCTATGAATCATTTAGATAAAGTGGTTCACGTGAAAATAAGTTTGGAAACTACTAATGTCTGGACTTAAAAAAATTGGAACATCTAGAATTTTGAATTTAAATATGTTAATTCTCACAGTTGAGCCTGATCTGCATATTGTTATGAAGCTTCACTACCTAAACAGGAGTTGGACACTTTCTCACTGGAGTCCATTTTTAATGTTGAACTTTTAAAGGGAGGAAACAATAAGATGAAGCCCAAGGGGAAGGTGGAAAATAAGCAGTAGTAGGCATGAAAATGTTTACAGGACTGCCAGGACTACATTTACTCTTCGTGGCCTCAAAAACTGCAGGCTTTGGAATACAGGGATGTGTCAATAAATCTGTTTGTGTATGTTGATGCTCTCCCTGAAAGTAATACTTAACAGTTCTGTGTGTGCATATGGGAATCTGGGAATCAAAAGCTGTGGTTAATGTTGTTGACTGTGCTGAGTCCACATGGAATTCAACAGAGAGTGGGAAACTTGTCAAAGTGGTTTATGGTTCTAATCAGTTTGCTGGAGAATACAGCAATAAGTGACTTGGAGGACTGATTAGTCTTTTACTCTGAATGGAAGGAAAAGGCCATGAAAGCATCAGTTAAATGCAGGTGTTAAGAGTGTTTAAGACCTATTTGCTCTCCTTCATTCGTCTAAGTGTTACGAGATGCCCCCAACAGCATCCAGGATTTAGATACTCTAACTCTCTGGAGTACGGATAGCTGGAGTGACCCCTTTAAGCTTTCAGGACAGTCCCACTAATTAGAAATCATGTTTTGGTTAACACGAATTGAGTATTGAAATGCTCAATCGTAAGTGATTTTTGTCTAGTGTTTGTGCTCACTTCTTGATCCAGTTTAATACCGTATTTTGATCCTTGCTTTGGGTACTCCAGCATTTGGGTCCAAGCCATCCTCATCAAGGACTCTCAGTACAGTAATGACTTTTCTAAAATTGCTTGTGTGTTAGGTTATTTTGAGTTGTTTAAATGCGTCTATTCATTAACTATTTAAATAGTGTCAATGTATCTGAACATGCCAGAACATGCAGCATGTTTTACTTTGAATGCTTTCATCGTTTCAGCTGTCAGAAAGAAAGAGAATGTACGTTCTTTATGGATGATGATGGAGATTCAGTGGCACAGAGTTTGGAAGCTGGTTGGGAGGCATCGGCGGCACCACAGGAGCCCTTGTGTATCAAGAAGAATCTTGAATAGTGATTACCAATGCAACAAGTGCAACTTTCATGTGAAATGGGACAATAAAGATAGCCAAAAGCAGGCACTCCCACAATTCAGTTAAAATAAGCCTCCTGCCAGATTCAAAGTGTCAAGGCCCAAGAGCAGAAATCAAACCGGTTTTCAGTCTACTTCTCGCCAGCTATGAACTCCCACCTGTGCCTGTCCTGTCTGACTGCTCTTCTCACTACTGTCATCAGGCTGGATGCATAGTCCCATACTGCCAGGTTTGCATACTGCCGGGCTTCTGGACTGGCTGAGCTGACTCTGCAGCCTGTAAACTCATGTCTGGAAAATCTGCAATTCGTGATCTATGAATTATTTCAAAGGTTCAAAGGTCAAATTTCAAGTCAGAGAAATGTATACAATATATATCCTGAAATGCTTTTTCTTCGCAAACATCCCTGAAAACAGAGAAGTGCCCACAAAGAATGAATGATAGTCAAACATGAAAACCTCAAAGTACTCCCCCCAGCTTCCCCCTCCTGCGCGTAAGCAGCAGCAAGCAACGATTCCCCACCAACAAAAAGAATACGCATCGGTACCATCACCAAACCTAAGTGTGTGCTAAGCAATAGCAAAGACACAGACCAAAGGTACCACAAAAGCTTTGCATTCATCTGAAATTCGACAAACAACAGGTTCTCTCTCTCCCTGGCAAGGGAGAGGGAGGTGTCCCCCATCTTCATAGCGAGAGGGAGACATAACAACAACCCACTGGTTTGCGATCTTAAAAGTCTGTTTTGTCACTTTTTTCGAGCTCTGTGTCTGAAGATCGCAAAGACCTCGGGTCTTCGGGGCCCACAGCGAAAGATTTTCTGACTTCCCCAATGACACACGAGTCTCCTGCTGTGACACCGACCCTCGATCCGTCCGTCTCCAGAGCCTGAGACCTTAGGCTTCCGAACATGATCGAGATTCTCTGGCCAAACCCTTGGCATGTCGAATAGCGGCCAATTGTGGAATCCTGAGAATGGGTTCAATTCCTGTAAAGAACCAAAGCCTGTGTGTAACTCCAGGTCAGGGTCTTCAAAAGAACCCGGAAAGGGAAAAAAAATAAAGTTATTAAAGGTGGAAATAGAGCTGTTTCTGAAGATGCAAGCAAAGGAGTCACTATTAGGCACCATTAACCCTCCCAAGCTCTACCCCCATTTTTTTGCTGCTTACTTTTTTATTAACACAATTCGCTCTTTTCCACGCATTGGATGTTTGTTGTCTTTGTTATGTGTGCGTGTGTTTTTTTGTAGATTCTACGGTGTTTCTTTGTTTTGTGGGTCCCTGCAAGAAGGTGCTTCTCAAGGTTGTATGTGGTACACATACTGATAATAAATTTACCTGAAACTTTGGAATGACAGCTGAACATTGTATGCAAAGTTCAAAGTAACTTTATTATCAAGGTACATATGTTACCATTTACAACCCTGAGATTCATTTTCTCACAGGCATACTCAATAAATCCATAATAGAATAGTAACCACAATAGAATTAATGAAAGATTGCACCAATGTGGATGTTCAAATAGTGCGCAAAAGACACCAAATTATGTAAATACAAAAATAAATTAATAATAATTATGTAATAAATATCAAAGATACGAGATGAAGAGTCCTTAAAAGCAAGTCCATAGGTTGGTAGAATATTTCAATGAAGTTGAGTGAATTGAATTGTCTTTATTACTTCCTTCATATACATGGAGTAAAAATATTTACGTTATGTCTCTGTGTAAATGTGCAATTTATAATAATTTATAATAAATATTATGTACAACAGGATAGTCAATATAAAATAGAAATACAGTTGTGTCAGCGTGAATTTATCAGTCTGATGGTCTGGTGGAAGAAGCCGTCCCAGAGCCTGTTGGTCCTGGCTTTTATGCTGCGGTACCGTTTCCTGGATGGTACCAGCTGGAACAGTTTGAGGTTGGGGTGTCTGGGATCTCCAAAGACCCTTCAGACCCTTTTTACGTACTTTTCTCTGTAAATGTAATGAATACTGGGAAGTTCACATCTATAGATGCACTGGGCTGTCCGCACCACTCTCCAGAGTCCTGTAATTGAGGGAAGTACATTTCCCATACCAGGCAGTAACACAGCCTGTCAGGATGCTCTCGATTGTGTCCCTATAGAAATTTCCTATAGAATTTGGGGGACCATACCAAACTACTTCAACTGTTTAAAGTGAAAGAGGTGGGGTTATGCCTTTTTCACGTCACAGCCGGTATGTACAGACCACGCGAGATCCTTGGTGATGTTCATGCTGAGGAACTTAAAGCTGTTCACCCCCTCAAACCCAGATCCATGATGCCAATCGGTGTTAGCCTGTCTCCATTCCTCCTGTAGGCCACAACCAGCTTCTTTGTTTTTGTGATGTTCAGGGAGAGGTTGTTTTCTTGACACCATTGTGTCAGGGTGATGACTTCTTCTCTGCAGGCTGCCTCATTATTATTTGAGATTAGGCCAATCAGTGGTGTTATTAGCAAATTTAATTAGCAGATTGGAGCTGTGGGTGTAACACAGGTATACACAGAGTAAAGCAGGGGGCTTAGTACACAGCCCTGTGGGGCACCTGTGTTGAGGATCAGCGGGGTTAGAGGTGAGGGAGCCCACTCTTACCACCTTAACCCCTGTGGTTTAAGAGCCTGATGGTTGATGGGTAATAACTGTTCCTGAACCTGGTGGTGTGAATCTTGAGACTCCTGTTCCTTCCTCCTGATGGCAGCATGACCTGGCTGGTGGGGGTCACTGATAATGGATGCTGCTTTCCTGCAACAATGCTTCATGGAGATGAGATGTGCTCAGTGGTGCTTCTGGCTGATGAACTGGGCCATATCCACTACTTCCTGTATGATTTTCTGTTCAAGGGCATTTGTGTTTCTATTCCAGTCTGTGACGCAGCTCATCAATATACTTTCCCCAATACATCTATAGAAGTTTGTCAAAGTTTCAGATGTCATGCTGAATCTTCCAAACTCCTAAGTAGAGGCACTGCCATGCTTTCTTTATAAATACCCTTATGTGCTGGGCCTAGGACAGGTCCTCCAAAATGAAAACACTGAGGAAGTTAAATTTGCTGACCCTCTCCACCTCTGATTCTCCAATGAGGACTGGATCATGGACCTCTGGTTTCCTCCTCCTGAAGTGAATAGTTAGCTCCTTGGTCTTGTTGACATTGAGTAAGAGGTTGTTGCTATGGCACCACTCAACCAGATGTGCATTCTCCCTCCTATATGCTGATTTATCACCATCTTAGATTCCGCCTATGACAGTGGTGCCTTTAGCACACAGTCTCGAGGTGTGCCTGAGCTGATGGATAATGTGGAGGAGATGTTGTTGCCAATCTAAACTAACTGAGGTTTTTAAGTGCGGAAATCCAGGATCTAATGGTACAAGGATATATTGAGGCCAAAGTCTTGAAGGTTATTGATTAGCTTTAAGGGATAATGGTATTGAATGCAGAACCACATTCACTAAAGACCATTGTGATATATACATCTTTGCTGTCTAGATGCACCAGGGTTGAGTGAAGAGTCAATGGGATGGCATCTGCTGTGGACCCGTTACTCCTGTAGGCAAATTGGAGTGGATCCAAGTCACTTCTCAGGAAGGAGTTGACGTTTCATCACCAGCCTTTCAAAACACTTCATCACAGTGGATGTAAATACTACTGGATGATAGTCATTGAGGCAGGTTACTACTTTCTTCTTGGGCACCGGTATAAGTGAATTCAGCTTGAAGCAGGTGGGTACCTTAGAATACCGAAGTGAGAGGTTAAAGATCTCAGTGAAGACTTCAGCCAGTTGATCAGCACAGGTCTTTAGTACTTGGGCAGGCTCCCCATCTGGGTTGTGTGCTTTTAGTGGGGGTCATCTGCCTGAAGGTGTCGTGGTTACTTGAACTGACCAGGAGACGCAGAAAATTCTTCGAGAAGTTTAAACCTTTATTTGCAAACAAAGGCTGAGGCAATCAATGAACTTGTCACCGAAAGCCCGCTGAGCTCCGGTGTACAACAGTCGTTATAGTAATTCTTATCTCAGTTACATTTCCGTTTCATCAGCATACCCAATCAATTTTTAATTGCATATCCTCTATATATTAACTAATCAATCGCTCTTGCCTAGCTCTTGGTGCGTCACCATTATTTTTCACCCATTCGCATTGGGACCTTATTCGTGGCCAAGATTATGTTTTCCGGACAACCTCCCTCACATTACATTCCTGCTCGCACCATCCTGTCCGCCACCGTTATCTCTTAATAAACAAAGGCTGAGTGTAATACATGGGATATATCTCAGCTAATAGTGCTGCTAAACAAACAGGTGTTCTGTAAGTGCCATAATATGCAGCTAAGAGTGTACAAAGTACCTAGTGAAAACAACCCATAACAAAATGTGTCTAGTAAAATAATACATACTAATATTCAGTACCTAGAAGTGATTACATAGTATAGTAAATAGCTAATACATAGTGATTATATTTCAGGTTTATATAGTGGTTATGTCAGATATATTTCTCAATAAAGGCTGCTCAACACAACATCCTCAGACTGAAATCATAGGGTCATCAGGGGTCATGGGAGTTTGTGATAGTTCCTCCATGTCAAAGCAAATATAAATGGCATTGAGCTCATCTGGAAGTGAAGCCCTGTTGTTGCCATGTTGCTTGATTTAACTTTACAAGTGGTGATAGCATTCAAACCCTGTCACAGCTGCTGAGCATTCTTTGTTGATTCGAGTTTAGTCCAGAATTGCCACTTCACCATGAGGTGGCTTACAGGAGATCATGCCTAGACCTTTTGTCATTTTCTTGGTCGCTAGACTTGAATGCCTCTGATCTGGCTCTGAGAAGATTGTGGATTACATAGTTCATCCAGGGCTTCTGATTGGGGTACACAGAATGATTTTGTGGGGACATGCTCATCTATGCTGTTTTAATAAAGTTCGTTCAGATTCACAGAGGAACCCAGCCCAGTCTACCAACTTGAAGCAATCACTTAGACACTCCTTTGCCTCCTGCGATCACTTCTTTGTTGTCCTAATCTCTGAAGCTTTGCTCTTTAGCCTCTGCCAGTACACAGGTTGGAGAAGGATAGTCAAGTGATCCAATTTACCAAAATGCAGTTTGGGAATGGAATGGTAGGCATTCCTTATTATAGTATAGCAATGGTCTAGTGCGTTTGGACCACTGGTAATAGAGGCTATATGGTGATGGTAATTTGGCAGGGATTTCTTCAAACAAACCTAATTGAACTCCCCAACTATGATTTGAAATGCATTGCAATGGACTGTTTGGAAATGGCATCATATCGTGTCTCAAGCGCTTGATTATAGTCTGCTGCTGGTGGTATGTAAACACCTCCACCTTTTGCCTTTTTTGAATTAGCAGTTCGGTCCATTCTGTGATTGAGAAGTGCTGGCAGTAAGTCACATCTTAGTCAAACATAGAACACAATAATCTTTTGCTTTCATCCAATACAGCAATCTTGCTCTCAGGTTCTCAGTTTTGTTCTCCAGCTACTGCACAATTGCTAGTCTCCTAACTTGTTGCTGCAGGAGGATTCACTCTCTTCCTCGCTGGTGACAGATTGAATTGCAGGGTTATGGACTGTAGTTGTTGATGGACTCTAGGTCAAAGTCTCTCTGGGGGCTTTTGCTATTGCTTCAATAGTGGGGGGGCAGAAGATTTGGTATTGGGGCTTCTGCTGGTGTAAGTGAGAGGAGGGTCCCTGCTTGTGCATGGGAGGGGGAGACTTTGGGGTTCTGATGTTTTTATTATTCATTCTTTGGGGTTTCTTGTTTTATGGATGTCTGTGAAGAGCAAGTATTTCAGGTTGTATACATTCTTTGATATTAAATTGAACCATTTGCTTAAAATTAAAACCTCAATCTTAAGTCTAAAAAGGTTAAAATCTAAAAAGCTTAAAGAGATAAATAAATTAAGGAAAAATACATGCCTAAATAAAATCTAGAAATGTCAAAGGTTGGGAGCTCAAGCCACTTAACAGACAGAAAGACATACTTTATTGATCCCGAGGGAAATTGGGTTTCGTTACAGTCGCACCAACCAAGAATAGTGTAGAAATATAGCAATATAAAACAATAAGTAATTAAATAATAATAAGTAAATTATTCCAAATGGAAATAAGTCCAGGACCAGCCTATTGGCTCAGGGTGTCTGACACTCCGAGGGAGGAGTTGTAAAGTTTGATAGCTGCAGGCAGGAGTGACTTCCTATGATGCTCAGTGTTACATCACGGTGGAATGAGTCTCTGGCTGAATGTACTCCTGTGCCTAACCTTTACATTATGGAGTGAATGGGAGTCATTGTCCAAGATTGCTTGCAACTTGGGCAGCAACCTCTTTTCAGACACCACCGTCAGAGAGTCCAGTTCCACCCCCACAACATCACTGGCCTTACGAATGAGTTTGTTGATTCTGTTGGTGTTAATCAATTAAAACCAAAAGCATGACACTCAGATGCACAAGTATACTTGAGCCTCTCCCACAATGTGATACTGCCACCCACTTACTGTATATTCACCTTTATCACTCTGAAGTGAACTCCTGTGGCAGTTAGCACAGGTGACACTTCACTATCAGATACTCCAAACCAGGCGAGTAGGACCAAGCTAGAATTGTCACATCTCAGCACCATGTGGAGTTGATTGAACAGCAGACCCCTCTTCCTCTAACTTTGCCCGAGGACCCAGTGTTGTCCTTCCAGTAAATTCTCAGTTTGAATACTACAAGTCATGTGAAGCAGGTGTAAGCCACATTTCAGTGAGGCACAGCAGACAGCAGTCCCTCAGATTTCTTTTATATGTCAGTCTTACCCTATGAAGGTACTAAAGCCTAAAGTCATGTACCACCAGTCTCAAGGATGGCCTCTAGCTCGCTGTTCTAAGTTCACTTGTATGATAAAGTGGACACTTTACTGCACAATCTAACTCAATATGATCACGCATCTTATTATCTACCTGCACAGTACTTTCTCTGTAGCTGTTGCACTTAATTCTGCATTCTGTTATTGATTTACCTTGAACTACATCAATGGACAATGTAACGATTTGATCTGTATGAATAAGCTTTCATTGTACCTCCTATGTATGCCAATAATCAACCAATTTCAATCTTACATGCCGCAATATAGATGCCCACTGTATCTAAACTCATTTCTGATTCATTTGAATCCATCATAAGCCGATGGATAATTTCCCAATCAAACCAAATTATCAGTTCTGAGTGAATTATCCTCAGTTTCATTTGCTCAGTCCATCAGCAAAGTGATTGGTTCCACTTCACAGTATTTTAAGAGTGGAGAACACTTTTAAAATGTTGGCCATCATTGCTTTACATAAGTGTAACTCATGAAATTAGTACTTTTACACACTCAAGTCATCCTACTCAAAATGATTAACACAATATTAGAGGTTTTTGCTAATGTTTAAATTGTTTATAAAACCTAATTATTAGATTACTTTCAACAGATTACTTTGAAAGGTATAATATTTTCTTGAAGCAGTGCACATTCCGTTAGAGTTACAGAAAACTACAGCACAGAAACAGGTCCTTGGGCCCATTTAATCTGTGCCAAACTATTTAATCTGCCTACTTCCATCAACCTACACCAGAACCATAAGCCTCTATTACACCAACCACTCATGTGCCTATCCAAACTTCTCTTAATTGCTGAAATCGTGTGCGGACAGCTCATTCCACACTCTCACAACCCTCTAAGTTAAGAATTTTCCCATCATGTTCTCCTTAAACTTTTCACCTTTCACCCTTAACCTGTGACCTCTAGTTGTAGTCCCACCCAACCCCAGTGGAAAAAGCCTGCTTGCATTTACCCTATCTATACCACTCATAATTTTATGTACCTCTATCACACCACCTCAGTCTTCTACATTTCAAGGAAAACAGTCCTAATCTATTCAGTCTTTCCTCATAACTCAGCTCCTCCAGATCTGGCAATATCCTTGTAAGTTTTCTATGCACTCTTTCAATGTTATTTAAATTTTTCCTGCAGGTAGGTGACTAAAACTGTACACAATAATCAAAATTCAGCCTCACCAAAGTCTTATAGAATTTCAACATAGCACCCCATCTCCTGTGATGCCACTTTCAGTGAATTATGGACCTGCATTCCCAGATCCCTTTGTTCTACCACACTCCTCAGTGCCCTACTATTCACTATGCAAGATCTACCCTGGTTGGTTCTACCGAAGTGCAACACCTCACAATTATCTGGATTGAATTCTATCTGCCATTCTTCAGCCCATTTTTCCAGCTGGTCCAGGTCCTGCTGCAAGCCATGATAGTCTTCCTCACTGTCCACTATACCACCAATCTTTCCCAGGTATGTTCTTCAAACGTTCTCCTCTGCAACAGCATAAATTCTGCTTCCATTCTTAATATCATAGAGAATACCAATTGTAAAATGGGAATGCCGAAGATTGACATGGTGCCAGAACTATACAGGCAACTATATGGCTCAGAGACTACAAAAGCTACAATGAACTGAAAGCACCATATCTATTTGGCCTACACCACCATAAGGAGTACCAAACTCTAGTCTTGTAAGGTGTAATTAGATAAGCAGTTAAAAAAAATCCATACTCCAATCACATCTAAAGAATGCCATAAAGTATCTCAGTGTCTTTACATGCTTCTACAGCTTCACGCATAGTTGGGTGCACCAATCACAATTCCAGATGCACAGATGTATATCACTGCTAAAGTGCTACGTTCAATGTAATTGACATACAAGTCCTGGATAACTCTAGATGCCATGGACTTAAAATGATTAATGCACTATTTTCCTCCAGGTACTAAATAAGTTACCCAATTTCTCCCTACAGCTGATGCAATAATTCATTGAGCAACTTGCATTTCAATCAGGCATCCAATCTTCTTAATCAGAGGGCTCTTTCAGCTTGTTATCCTCAGGCTCTTTTCATTTCAGTCAGAATTAGTTACATCTCCTTTATATTAGACTTGTGAAATGATGACCGAGGACTTTTAGGCAATTATTGAATTTAATTTCATGCTAATTAGTTTAATTTATAATTTTTTTTATCAACAAAGGTTGCTTTGAAATTACAGCTTAAACACCTAGATCAGATAGTAATACTCACAGTTTGTTGCTGCTAATTTCAGGGGCAGTCCATTGTTATTAATGCCAATGATTCTGGTTAAAAGCTGATTAAAGATTGTTAAATATATCATCAACACTTTCCCCTCCCCATCTTACCCTAAGAAAAGCATTGGAGTTTGTAGTGAATGATTAGCCTGCACATGTAAGTTCTAGACAGGGTAGGATGCAAACTTAGTGATGGTTGCTTATTTATATGACTAGCATCTGGTCAATCACAACATTCATTATTTGGATATTGTTGTATGATGCTGATGTATGAATTACAAGCTCTAGTTACAACTAGCTTTTACTGCTTGGAAAATAAAGTGGGATGATTTGTGTCTCTTACAGGCTGTTCCAAAATACTTAACAGGAGAATAAGGTATGTTGAAAGTGCAGACCCTGTTGTAAGCAAGAAATGTGGCTATTGGTTGGTGCACAATGTGATCCAACAAACTGCAATGTGATAAATGATCCCTCAGAAAGAGAATGAATGACTAAAATGAAATCTATGCAATTTTTGAATGAAGTAATTGTAAACAGTCTTACATTGAATCTAACTGGGAACAGAATCAATTTAACAACATGGAAGATTCTTGCTCTAAGGTTTTCTGGTGCTGTATTGGTTGCCCTAACACAGGAGGCATAACACATGAATGGTTCTCAAATGGCTGCACAGAGATCCTCAGGTGACAATGGAAGCTAAAAACCATACAGCTCAAGCACGGACTGAAGAAAATGGATGTGGTGCTGCAAGGATCCATGTCTGGTTAAAGATGGCGCTGGTCTGGCACAGCATTGACTTGTTGGCAGCAAAAACAACTCTTAACTATTTAACTAATCACACTTCTGCTCATTAATTATCACTCCAGTCAATAGCCTTTAGGAGTTGGGTTTTTGAACTGCCTGTATGACCTGGCATTTTTGCAGTGTGAACTGAAGTCTTGAAGGTGCAGAACAGTTGCAGTGTGGCCCAGGCCTAAGAGCAGGGAACAAGCCAACGTCTGGCTGCTGCAGTGAACTTGGAGGTAATCTGAAGTAGCAGAACCAAGGTGAGGCAGAGTCGACGTGGTGAAGCCCAGGTCTGAGAACCAGGAACAAGCTGAGGTTTGACTGATTTAAGCACTGAACTGAATGGGTAAGGTAGGGTATGGGCTGAATCAAGGTGGTGGTTCCTGGGCCCAAGAATGTATCGAAGTGGCAGGGCCCAGGTCCAAGAGTGATGGACAACCTGCTCTTTGGCTGATTTAAGCACTGGGCTAGATTGAAAAGGTAGGGTGTCAGGGCTGGAGGTGAGGGACGGGCGGCTGCTCAGCGAGGTTTACTTTTCCCTGGGCTGAATTGAGGCTGTGGCCTGCAACTACTGGGCTCCTGGATTCACTGTGACTGGCTTCATGGCTGCGAACTCAATTTCATTTATTCTTTGGGGTTTCTTGTTTTGTGGATATCTCTGCAAAGAGCAAGAATTTCAGGGTTGTATACTGTGTCCATTCTCTGAAATTAAATCGAACCATTAGTTTGCACGATTATTTTTCCTGCTCTTTAGGTGTTTGATGGTCTTTTTTAATGGTTCTATTGGGTTTCTTTGTTTTGTGGCTGCCTGTAAGGAGATGAATCTCAAGGTTGTATATAGAATTTTGAAGGAATCAGTGAATGTGTCATTAAATGCTGCATTCTACAAATTGAACAATTCGTTCCAAGTATGTTCAATTCAGCACTCCCATTACCAACCAAATTTCTATTAATCAGGACTCGGCTCTAACAGTTATGTGCTTTGTCTTGCCCTCTAATAAGCATCACTTTAGCACACAGTACCCAACTCATTCTTGACATATTATGCAACACTCACTGAATCACTTGCTTCTCTCTGCCAGGACAAGGCAGGACAAGTTCACGCTTAACAGGAGTCAAACAGAAAGGAAGAAGCATGATGTAACCCTATGCGGCAGATGGTTCTGTCCTTTATTAAGACAGCTATTCAGAGAAGTGTGACCATCAGCATTTTGAGATCATTGCAAACGCTGGTATTATTTAATCTAATTCTCTATTTTTCCCCAATCCCACTCTTTTCTGATGTACAAGTTTCAGGTGAAAGTGTTCACTCCTTATCACCAGCACCAACTCACTCTCACCCTCTTCATGCAACAGAATTTCACCTTTGTACAATTATCAAAGAACAGTGAGCTGTATTTCAGAAGTGAGTGGAGAATGGCAGCATTTGATAAAGTGTGGGATCACAGCACCCTAGTACAATTCAAGTCTACGGATATAAGGAAAAATATTTGGTGGGGGGGGGGGTCGAGAAGACCCAATCATTAATGTTCCCTGTATTTATATGGGTGATCCTATTAGGATGTGCATCAAAGATGACCAACTGGATGTTAAAGGTGGGGGAACTGCATGGTGGTACTACAAGTGAAAATCAAGAACAGTTGTTTGAACTCCTTGGAAATAGGGCTTTCATGAGAATCTTGTGGCATAGACGTTACTTACCATTAATAAGCATATGTTTGAATGTTGTCAAGGCCTTGCTGACTGCATGTAAAAGCTGCTTCTCATGCTGAGGAGTTGTGAATGAAAGTAAATATTACATAATCATTAAACATCGTTCCCCATACAAAGGAGAAATCTGGAGCAATGCATGAAATGGTGGAGGAACTCAGCCAATCAGGCACCATTGGAGGAATATGGATAGTCAACATTTTTGGTTGAGACCCTTCTTCTAGCTTAGATGAGGGGTTGGAGCAAGGATATTACTTTAAAGATTTCCTGAAGTGATAACTGGGGCTGAAGTGTTTAGCTTTCAAGAAGCACAACCATCTTCATTTAGTTTTTCTATATTTTCCCCCTTGCTTTTGTTTATGAAAAGGGCATACTTGGAAAATTTTCCACATTTTTGGTTGGATGCCAATATCTTAAATGTACTAGAACTGCTTGGCTTATGATAGCTCCATATCTTCAGTAATACAACTGAGATTTCCATTGATTCAAGTTTAAGTTGCTCTCAGCTATTTCTTGATAACATATGGGAGAAATGTTTTGTGGTAATTTCATGAAGAAGCTGCCTTATTACAATATGGTAATGGTCAACCAAATATGTTTAAGAAAATTGCTTTATTAGAAATTAATAACAAGACCAAAAGCTGTACACTATTGAAGTGAACACAGTCCCCCGTCACATTTGGCTGTTCCTGGTCAGGAGTATAGCTTGAAGTAAAGTTTAATCAATCAATCTAGAAATCAAACAGTTCTCCAGGGAAAATAGTGCTCCTGTCTATTCTCACAACAACAAATGTATCATTCTCTAGCATCACTTCCTACTTAAATCTGATGAAATTTTCTTCAGCAACATCAAATTCTCTTTCCTTAGGCATGAGCAAACAATGTCCTGTCATGTGACTAATCTCTATATCAAAGAAGTTTAAATTAAAGTCATATAACACTAACTATACTGCACAATGATTTCTACAAAGTTCATTGGACATATCACAAAGTGCAGATAAACTAAGCAGAATGTACAATTTTATACTCGATGAAGCTCTTGTACCATTCTGCATTATATTTCCTCTGGTCAAATATGGAGTTGAAAAATTTTCTGCCTTCTCTATAGTACTTACATACGGATCTTTATCATAGTTTTTAAAAAATGTAAACACGCATTTCAAAAGGGAAAAGGTAGTATAGTGTAAGCAAATAGGTGACATGTATGTACTTATATATTTTTGTGTAGTTGGACTCAGCCATGTCACCAGCAGAAATTCTCTGACTCAGCAGTAGTTGGGTTTTTAAAGGGAGGACAGGAGGATGAATGCAGGGCTCTGGAGAAGGACTTTGTCAAAAGGTGCAAGCTGAATCATCTCTCGCTCAACAGCAGCAAGACAAAGGAGATGGTGATGGACTTTAGGAAGACTAAGCCTGCCTTGCTCTCTGTCACTATCGATGGTGAGGACCTACAAATACCTGGATGACAGGCTTGAGCGGAGCACCAACACAGAGGCTGTGTACAAGGGCCAGAGTCACTTCCACTTCCTGAGGAGACTGAGGTCCTTTGGAGTATGCAGATCTCTCTTTCACATGTTCTATCTGTGTTGTTGCCAGTACAATCTTCTACAGTCTGCTGGGGCAATGTATCAACACAGGTGATGCTAACTGGCTCAATAAACTGATTAGAAAGGCTGGCTTTGTTATAGGAGTCAAATTGGACACACTGGAGGCTGCAGTAGAAAATCCTGGCAATTCTGGACAATGCTAAGACAACAGTGCTGCTCCAAAGAGTGCTATGAGTTCATTCTTCCCCCAGCCATTAGGCTCTATAATGAATCAATCTACAGTCGGGGAAGTGATGAACCCTCCTGTTAAAGGTAACTTTTTTTAAATTCTTTCTCACTTCTGTTCTAATATTTGTGTATCTGTGCACCTGTAATGCTACTGTGACACTGCAATTTCCTTTTGAGTTAATAAGGTATCTATTTATCTATCTATGTATCTACGTCTATGTGCCAATTCTGTTGTTTCAAAGGTAACATGCTGCTTGAACAGAAGATATTATTTCAGTACCATCTCCAAACTTTTTCCTTCAAAGCCCCATTCATCTTTTTTCCTGACGGGTGGCCTGTTGTCACCAATTTCAAAGTTCTTATTCTAACTGTTTGTAGTGACAGAAATATAAATAATCACTCAGGGAAATGGAAAATTGCTAAGACATACACATCTTGTTTGTTTCATTCCTTCAGGCAACATGCCATTTGTCTGTGCATGTGATCCATATATCATTGTGTTCCCGACCTCCTGCACAGCAATGTGCCTATAGTTATACTCTTTCCACTGACTCATGCATATGTGTTCCCATGTCATTGGTTTTCTGTCTCCCCATGTGTTACACCAAGGCTTCTGGAGCATTAACGAAAATCTTTCGGATGTATTCTCTCGCAGAAAGAGCTATTGTGACAAACACCTTTAAGATAAAGTTACCTCCTGACACTACTCTCAGAACTTCCAGCAATATTGGTTCCCCTTGTTGATGTACTGGGTCCTGTACTGGGTCCAATGTTGCCTGTCATGTACATTAATGATCTGGATGATGGGGTGGTAAATTGGATTAGTAAGTATGCAGATGATACTAAGGTAGGTGGCATTGTGGATAATGAAGTAGGTTTTCAAAGCTTGCAGAGAGATTTAGGCCAGTTAGAAGAGTGGGCTGAACGATGGCAGATGGAGTTTAATGCTGATAACTGTGAGGTGCTACATTTTGGTAGGAATAATCCAAATAGGACATACATGGTAAATGGTAGGGCATTGATGCAGTAGAACAGAGTGATCTAGGAATAATGGTGCATAGTTCCCTGAAGATGGAATCTCATGTGGATAGGGTGGTGAAGAAAGCTTTTGGTATGCTGGTCTTTATAAATCAGAGCTCTGAACATAGGAGTTGGGATGTAATGTTAAAATTGTACAATGCATTGGTGAGGCCAAATTTAGAGTATTGTGTACAGTTATGGTCATCGAATTATAGGAAAGATGTGAACACAATAGAGAGAGTACAGAGAAGATTTACCAGAATGTTACCTGGGTTTCAGCACCTAAGTTACAGAGAAAGATTGAACAAGTTAGGTCTTTATTCCTTGGAGTGTAGAAGGTTGAGGGGGGACTTGATAGAGGTATTTAAAATTATGAGGGGGATAGAGTTGATGTGGATAGGCTTTTTCCATTGAGAGAAGGGGAGATTCAAACAAGAGGACATGAGTTGAAAGTTAGGGGGCAAAAATTTAAGGGTAACTCGAGTGGTAGCTGTGTGGAACGAGCTTCCAGTAGAAGTGGTAGAGGCGGGTTCAGAATTGTCATTTAAAGTAAAATTGGATAGGTATATGGACAGGAAAGGAATGGGGGATTATGGGCTGAGTGCGGGCCAGTGGGATTAGGTGAGAGTAAGCGTTTGGCACAGACTAGAAGGGCTGAGATGGCCTGTTTCCGTGCTGTAATTGTTATATGGTTACACCATGAAGGAGCAGTGTACAGAGTGCTGGTTCCTCTAGGCTATCATCGAACTCAGCAAGGAGTCCAAGTTATTCTTTTTAATACAGTATATATCTAATTCTCATCTAACAAAGTTCTGTCATTCCCACTAATGAAAATTATAATTAGCTTTTATAAAATTTGCAAAGAAAATCCTAAACTTTCACTAGAAATTGTGCACAAAGGAAGGAGCTTTCTCATTTCACCCTTGAATTGCTTATTTCTAATTTTAGTATAATGCTTCCCTCTTTAGGATTCTGTCATCAAAGTAAATATTGACTTATATCTACTGATTCAAATCTCTTTAGCACGATTATATTCCCCCATAATCTTCTAAACTCAAGGGACTAAAATGCATGTCTGTACAACCTGAGATATTGTAATCCCTTAAGCAATGGTCTATTTACGCACAAATCTGTTTTCTACATCCTTCTGAGGCTTGAGGTTTAGAGACCAGACTTGGTACAGTCATTCAGATGGGAGTACATTTCATTAAGCCTTTCTAAGAATTTTGTAACCCCTGAATTACTTTTTCAATGATCTCCGTCTCTATACACCCATATCCTTTGCCCATATTCTTGAGAGATGTTATATTTTCACCATATTAGAGAATACTCTGCCTCTTTAACCCTATGTGAATGACAACTCACTTCCCCACTATTAACTACATCTCGTAGGAGTGTTAACAAAAACCAACACGACTGTAATTACTTCAAATGTACACCACTTTATTCCCCCTGCAAAGAAATGGGGACATCATGTGTGCGTGTGCTTGCGTACATGCACGCACGCGCGCGCGCACACACACACACACACCTGAATTTTGCCTAATGAAATTAAGGAGTTGCTACAATCTACCACAGTTTTGTCCATTCATTTTAATAGGTTATGTTCCTTTGAATTTTGAACAAGTCCCTACATTTGCTTCTGTAAGATCACCTCATCCAAATAAAGCCAAAGCTAGTAAGTCGTTCATCATAAAAGTAACCCCTTAACCTTTGAAAATAACACGGGAAACCTAGTCTCAGTTGTATCTACTAAACGTCTTTTCCTTCAAAAGTATACCAAAATACCAGGTGTGGATTCTCCAAAGCCTTGGACATTTGCAGCAAGGCTTCTCTACTTTGGCATGCAATCCCATGCAATAGATTACAGATTACAAAAACTACAGATTTGTCAACATAATGTTAACTTGATCAAAGTTAATGGTTGAGCATTTGGACTAGAATCAAAGAAATGAGGTTGCATAAATCAACGTATGATAGGCTATATCTTACAAATCCAATTGAATTTAATTGGCACTAGCGTGATGTAACAAAAGAGCTATGGGTGTTATTTTTATATTTAATAAATTGTTGGTAAGAAACTCAGAACAAGTATGAAGGCTATAGAACAGTAAGTGATTGGAGATAGGAACCAAAATGCAGAGGTGAAGGCAATGTTTCTGATTATCTGGCATGACTGGAAGTATTCAACAGGAATCTAAATTAAAAATGTTCCTATATATTTGAAAATAAGTTTACAGGACAATGGATAAGGAGTAGGGGAATGTGACTAACTAATGAGTTCGTTTGGTTGACATATCTGCTATATGACAAATTCCTTGGTATGAATAATCTGGAAGAGAGCAGCAGACATCTTGCTGTCTAAGTTTACGTGTAACTCTAAGTTTAGAGATACATTAAAAATGTATCATATAATGTTTACAAATTAAATGAGAGGAAATATTCTGAGGCATGTATTCCACTAGTGCCGGTTAAACTGTGTTACCATATAACCATATAACAATCACAGCACGGAAACAGGCCATCTCAGCCCTCCTAGTCCGTGCCGAACTCTTAATCTCACCTAGTCCCACCTACCCGCACTCAGTCCATAACCCTCCACTCCTTTCCTGTCCATATACCTATCCAATTTTACCTTAAATGACACAACTGAACTGGCCTCGACTACTTCCACAGGAAGCTCATTCCACACAGCTATCACTCTCTGAGTAAAGAAATACCCCCTCGTGTTTCCCTTAAACTTTTGCCCCCTAACTCTCAAATCATGTCCTCTCATTTGAATCTCCCCTACTCTCAATGGAAACAGCCCATTCACGTCAACTCTATCTATCCCTCTCAAAATTTTAAATACCTCGATCAAATCCCCCCTCAACCTTCTACGCTCCAATGGATAGAGACCTAACTTGTTCAACCTTTCTCTGTAACTTAAGTGCTGAAACCCAGGTAACATCCTAGTAAATCGTCTCTGCACTCTCTCTAATTTATTGATATCTTTCCTATAATTTGGTGACCAGAACTGTACACAATATTCCAAATTTGGCCTTACCAATGCCTTGTACAATTTTAACATTACATCCCATCTTCTGTACTCAATGCTCTGATTTATAAAGGCCAGCGTTCCAAAAGCCTTCTTCACCACCCTATCTACATGAGACTCCACCTTCAGGGAACTATGCACTGTTATTCCTAGATCTCTCTGTTCCACTGCATTCCTCAATGCCCTACCATTTACCTTGTATGTTCTATTTGGATTATTCCTGCCAAAATGTAGAACCTCACACTTCTCAGCATTAAACTCCATCTGCCAACGTTCAGCCCATTCTTCTAACCGGCATAAATCTCCCTGTAAGCTTTGAAAACACACCTCATTATCCACAACACCTCCTACCTTAGTATCATCGGCATACTTACTAATCCAATTTACCACCCCATCATCCAGATTATTTATGTATATTACAAACAACATTGGGTCCAAAACAGATCCCTGAGGCAGCCCACTAGTCACCGGCCTCCATCCCGAAAAACAATTATCCACCACTACTCTCTGGCATCTCCCATCTAGCCACTGTTGAATCCATTTTATTACTCCAGCATTAATACCTAATGACTGAACCTTCTTAACTAACCTTCCATGTGGAACTTTGTCAAAGGCCTTGCTGAAGTCCATATAGACTACATCCACTGCCTTACCCTCGTCAACATTCCTCGTAACTTCTTCAAAAAATTCAATAAGGTTTGTCAAACATGACCTTCCACGCACAAATCCATGCTGGCTACTCCTAATCAGATCCTGTCTATCCAGATAATTATTAATACTATCTCTAAGAATACTTTCCATTAATTTACCCACCACTGATGTCAAACTGACAGGTCTATAATTGCTAGGCTTACTTCTAGAACCCTTTTTAAACAATGGAACCACATGAGCAATACGTCAATCCTCCGGCACAATCCCCGTTTCTAATGACATCTGAAAGATCTCTGTCAGAGCTCCTGCTATCTCTACACAAACTTCCCTCTAGGTCCTGGGGAATATCCTGTCAGGATCCGGAGATTTATCCACTTTTAAATTTCTTAAAAGCGCCAGTACTTCCACCTCTTTAATTGTCATAGGTTCCATAACTTCCTTACTTGTTTCCCACACCTTACACAATTCAATATCCTTCTCCTTAGTGAATACCGAAGAGAAGAAATCGTTCAAAATCTCTCCCATCTCCCTCAGCTCCACACATAGCTGACCACCCTGATTCTCTAAGGGATCAATTTTATCCCTCACTATCCTCTTGCATTTAATATAACTGTAGAAACCTTTCGGATTTACTTTCACCTTATTTGCCAAACCAACCTCGTATCTTCTTTTAGCTTTTCTAATCTCTTTCTTAAGATTCCTTTTACATTCTTTATATTCCTCGAGCAATTCCTTTAATCCATGCTGCCTATATCTATTGTAGACATCCCTCTTTTTCCGAACCAAGTTTCTAATATCCCTTGAAAACCATGGTGCTTTCAAACCTTTAACCTTTCCTTTCAACCTAACAGGAACATAAAGATTCTGTACCCTCATAATTTCACCCTTAAATGACCTCCATTTCTCTATTACATCCTTCCCATAAAACAACTTGACCCAATCCACTCTCTCTAAATCCCTTCGCATCTCCTCAAAGTTAGCCTTTCTCCAATCAAAAATCTCAACTCTAGGTCCAGTCCTGTCCTTCTCTATAATTATATTGAAGCTAATGCTATTGTGGTCACTGGACCTGAAGTACTCCCCAACACATACATCTGTCAGCTGACCTATCGCATTCCGTAACAGGAGATCCAACACTACCCCATCTCTAGTTGGTACTTCTATGTATTGTTGCAAAAAACTATCCTGCACACATTTCACAAACTCTAAACCATCCAGCTCTTTTACAGAATGAGCTTCCCAATCTATGTGTGGAAAATAAAATCTCCCACAATCACCACCTTGTGTTTACTACAAATATCTGCTATTTCCTTACACATTTGCTCTTCCAACTCGCGCTCCCCGTTAGGTGGCCTATAATACACTCCTATCAGCGTTACTACACCTTTCCCATTCCTCAACTCCACCCAAATAGTCTCCCTAGAGGAGCTCTCTAATCTATCCTTCCAAAGCACCGCCATAAGATTTTCTCGGACAAGCAATGCAACTCCTCCGCCTCTGGCCCCTCCTACTCTATCACACCTGAAGCAACTAAATCCAGGAATATTTAGTTGCCAAACACACCCTTCCTGCAACCATGTTTCACTAATAGCTACAACATCATAATTCCAGCTATCAATCCACACTTTAAGCTCATCCACCTTTCTTACAATGCTCCTAGCATTAAAATAGATACATTTAAGATACTCTCCACCCCCTCCTCTCTTTTCATCCCTAACAATCCCAAAGATTACTAATAATCTTTTGCATCCATGTTACTTGGAGGAAAACATTACATTTCTTCAGAGTCGTGGCAGGACTTTCAAACATGATGTTTATTTTTGCATTACTATTTCACAAAAAGGTGTTCATCTTTCAAATTTATTCCTCTTATTGGTTCCATATTTTTATTATTCTCCAGAAACTAAACTGTAGTTTTCAATCCAATATAAACTTCAAACATCTGAATAAAAAATGGTGTGCATTGTTGTTTAATGTTATTTTCACAACTAAATTTCAATTAAGCGTTGCATTTGAAAAATAAGTTATGACCTCAGTTGTGAATGTGCTGCTGAAAAGTGGAACAGACATAAAATAAATGCAGAAAAATGCAGACAGTCAGATTCTACAGAAAAGCAAAGTACTGGCAGGGTGGAGGTTAATATCAGTTAGTCTCATGCTCTGACATGAGCTTCTTCATTCTGATGGCAATAAAGCAGAATGACATTAACAACATGCTCAAACCTCTGCTCTCTATTCACCTCCACTCCACCCATCCGTGCCTTAGAAAAACACTTCTTCATGCCATGGAATATAATTGCATGCTGTACCCCTTTGTTAACATTTCTGAAGAGGACGTGTCAGGGCAACTCAGAGATACTGTAGCTATAATACGTTAATGATGCATGTTGATACAAGTGTCGGCAGATGCCAAAGAAAGCAAACTGCTCAAGAAACACAGCTGGTTGAACAGCATCGGTGGGAGATAAAAGGAATTATTGATAAATGTTCTTGACCTGTAACATTGATCATTCCTTTCCACCCTTAGATGCTGCTTGACCAGTTACTCCAGCTGTTTGTTTTATGCTAGAAATGCATGTTATTTGGGAGCAGAGGGAATAAAATAGTATGGGAGTGAAAGAGAGGTGTGTGAGAGACAGATAGATAGAATTATTAATAGGAAACTTCAATCATATACAAGTACCTCTTGTATCCATTTTGAGATTTCAGAGCTCCCAATTTTATTGACATAGTGCCAATAAATGTCAAAAAAATTAGGTAAAGTGTTGAGTAAAGTGAAATCCAAACTTGAATCTTGCAAAAACCATCAATGCATGATGCCAAAAAAGTTTTGATTTGTATCAGAACAAGGGGAGCAATGAACTAACATGCTGTACATTGATGTGAAGCATACCAAGTGATTCAGAGCAGTCATTGATAGGGACCAGATGATGCTGTTTCAAACTCTTGTGTTTGAACTGTTCGAGCTATTGAAATATCAACATTGACAAAAATGCACATATATATGGAATACAGAATGTAGAACATCCACATGGTCATATCCAATGGGCTGCTAAGCACCTTATCATCAAATTCTATTACTAAACAAATTTTATTTTAGTTCATGGGAGACTCTCACACCAGAATATCACTGTATGTACCGTATGTCTGTGCTGAGACTGAGTAAAGACTCATTGCACCACCTGATCTGGTGCTCATGTGGCTATTCAACCAAAACAATTATCATGTAGCAAGGATAAAATAATTATCACGGCATCAAGAATAGATCAAGCAAATCAAATTTGAAATAGTGTTGCTTATGGTTATATGGTGTATATAAGATATATTTTTCTATATCCAAGACACAAGGGATTTTGTAGATGCTGGAAAACTTGAACAACATACACAAAATGCTGGAGGAACTCAACAGGTAATGCAACATCTATAGAGAGAAATAAATACTCGATGTTTCAGGCTGAGACCCTTCATCAGGACCCAGTTAGATTCATATGGAGCAGTGTTTTAAAATGAGGAAAAGACAAATTTGGATCTAGTCTTGTATTCCTTGTCTGAATCCTTTGGCACAATGAAACAACACATTTCTCTGCAAAATAAAACCTGCAGATGCTAGAAATCCAAGCAACACACACAAAATGCTGGAACTCAGCATCTTGTGTGTCTCTCTGATCTCTCTGCTATGTTCTGCAGGTGGTATTATCTTAGTTCTGTTGTATGATAAAATCAGATGAAATCTGCTCACGTCTACACCATGGGATATAGTGGCCTCCCTTTATTCTCAGCCATGTGCTACACTGGCAACATAATCTAAAATCAGTGCATCATTTTCCATACGTATGTTGATGAGAACCAGCTTGGCCTTACCATCATCTCAGTAAATCCTTCCACTCTTGAAAACTAGTAGATTGGTAAGTCAACATTTAGCAGTGGATGAATAGAAAGGTCTGACTGCATAATAGCAATGATTGAAGTTGATATCTTTAGTCTCTGGAACAAACCCTATTCCCTAACCACCGATTCCATCCCTCTTTGGACACTGACAGAAATTGAACTGGACTGTTCATACCTTTCTTTGCTGCATTATTTGATCTGGGACTATGCATCCAGTTAATCATTAAGTCTATTATTTCACTTCCTCAGAGTATCCATCCCAAGTCATCAGCAATTAATATCTTCATTTGCAGCTTTTATTATTTCAATAAAGTCCTGCACTGTTTCCTTTACTGAATTGCTCAAGACAGGTCCTCTAGAAAGATAACACCGAGGAATTTAAAGTTGCTGGCCTTCTCCATCTCTGATCCTCTGATGAGGACTGGCTCATGGACCTCTGGTATTTTCCTCTTGAAGTCAATAACCAACTCCTTAGTTTTGCTGACATTGAGTAAGAGGTGGTTGTTATGACACTACTTAGCTAGATTTTCAATCTCCCTCCTATATGCTGATTCACCACTACCTTTGATTCAGCCTATGATAGTGAGTGGTGACATCTGCAAAATTGAATATGGCATTGGAGCTGTGTTTAGCTGCAAAGTCAAGAGTGTAAAAGGGGTAGAGCAGGGGCTAAGCACACAGCCTGTGCTGTGCTGATGGAGATCATGGTGGAGGTATTGTTGCAATCCAAACTGACTGGGGTCTACAAGTCAGGATATTGTGGATTCAATTGCATAAGCAGGTAGAGGCTAAGGACTTGAAGCTTATTGATTAATTTTGAAGAGATGATGGTATTGAATGCTGAGCTATATTTGCCAAAGATCATCCTGATGTATGCATCTTTGCTGTCCAGATGTTTCAGGGTTGAATGAAGAGCCAATGAGCCATTGGAAATTCTTTGCGAAAACCCTTGCCTCTCTATACTTACTTTTCTTAAACCATACATCATTTTACCTAATATCTCCTTGGGTTCTTCACTGACAAGAAGTCTTTTCCTTGGGATGGTCTGCCACATTAAGCAGCTCGTCCAAATACTGTTAATTTTAGAACAGTAGGTAATTTAAAAGGTATGGCAAGGACTAGATGGGCCAAATGGCCTGCTTCAGTGCTGTACTTTTCTATGACACTATGATTAACTCCCAGAAGCTCGTCTGGTTTTCTCTAGTTCATTCTGATGCACACATAGGTAATTCATGATATTATGGTATAGGTGAAGTTTGAACCTTGGATCAGGATTTTGGCAATCATTTCAAATAAAATCGGAATAATTTTTTCTCTTCATCATGAATTCTATTATATTTACATTTTAAACTGACTTTAGATCTATCAAGCTCCCTCAGATTCTGATAAGACTTTTAGAAATAGACTTTGAGCTATATCATATCAGTTTATATAAATTCTAGTTCATTGATGTCCAAGTACTGTAAGTACCTAACATAAATCTCATGTCTCCCAGTCATGCTGTGTATTTAATCCACTTTTATTCTTTTAAACGAACTAAACCCATTATCTAGGCTGGCATTTCAGTGTACTGCTGAGGGAATATTCTTTTATTTGGATTAGATGTTAAATTAAGTACAGCTCTGATAGATGTGTCTTCACCATCTGAAGGAGAACAGCAGAATTTGAGTTACAATTATCTCATCATTGTAACACATTATCTAGTCATTTATCTAATTTTCTTTAACAACTTAAGTTCTTTATGAAACTACAATGGCTACATTTGAAAATCTCTTCATTAGTTGAGGTACTTTGAGATGTATTAAAGTTGTGAAAGATATGTAAATGCACTGCCTTTATTTGATAAAATGTGGCAACATGTAAATCATTTCCTCATCCACTCTGTCTCGATGGCAATTCCTTTGTGCCTTTGAGTAGGTCGAGCTTGCTTGGAGACTGTAGATGGTCTTTTTAAAGTAGCAAATACCACAGGAAGTGGTTAAGGCAATAACCTCAATGTAACTATGATTATATTGACTTGGTGGACAGGACAGGACTGTATTACTGTATTCAGGGATTCATCTTCGAACCTGGTTGAGTTTGTTGCAGTTGTTAACAACTTCATTAAAACCTGTGTGGATGAGTGTGTGCCCACAAAGACTTCTGTGTATTTCCAAACGAAAAGCCATGGATGAACCAGGAGATAGGTTATCTGGTGAAGGCTAGATCTGTGGCATTCATGTCTGACTACCCAGGCCTATACCAGAAAACCAGGTATGATTTGTAGAGGGCTATTTCAAGGGTGAAGATACAATTTTCAACAAGGTTGGAGGCGACATAGGATGCATGCCAACTCTGGCAGTGTCTGCAAGACACAACTTCCTACAAAGTGAAACCCAATAGCATGAATAACAGTGATGCTTCACTCCCGGATGAACTCAATGCCTTCTATGCACGCTTTGAAAAGGAGAACAACCACAGCTGTGAAGATCCCTGCTGCACCTGATGACCCTGTGTTCTCTGTCACGGAGGCCGATGTTAGGCTGTCTTTAAAGAGAGTGAGCCCTCGCAAGGCAGACGGTTCCGATGGAATACCTGGTAAGGCTCTGAAAACCTGTGCCAACCAACCAGCTGGAGTATTCAAGGACATTTTCAACCTCAGTGCTATGGGTGGAAGTTCCCACTTACTTCAAAAAGGCACAAGAAGGCACCAGTGCCTAAGAAGAATAATGTGGGCTGCCTTAATGACTATCACCCAGTAACACTCACATCGACAGCGATGAAATGCTTTGAAAAGTTGGTCATGACTAGATTAAACTCCTGCCTCAGCAAGGATCTGGACCCATTGCAATTTTCTTATCGTCACTATAGGTCAATGGCAGATGCAATCTCAATGGCTCTTCACAAGGCTTTATGTGGTAACTTCTACTTTACAAAAAGACCACTCGACAATTTGATGGCCAAAAGAACATTGTTATCTGGGATGACAAATGGTATTTACAGTACAGAAGCTTCCAGGTACCTCGTGCAGCATGGGTGGAGGAACTATATACAATGCATACTGGGAGTGAAAAGAGTGGAAGTAAAAACCCTGCCAACCCCGGATCCCACCTTTTGCTACAAACAGCTCCCCGATTAGTATTAACTTACTTTTAATAATACTCACATTACAACACTTCTCCCCCTTTAAAATCCAATATTCCCAAATGTAGAACTGGGAAATAAAAAACAGTGGTATCATTAGCAACAGATTGCCAATACAAAAGCACCCAAAAAACTTGGCAAATTCAACATTCAATCTAACAAAAAAACTATCCAATCAAAGATTCCGTGTCTGTCGGGAGGTTTGCGAGGGCACTGATCTACACACTACCCCTGGTGACCCAGCAGGCACCGCTGGTGAGAATGTTTTCTGTGGTTCTAGTGTTGGGGACATGTGTCCACTTGAGAATGTCCATCCTCTTCAGGGGACTCTGCCCCCTCTGTCAGTGTCTCTCCCTCTAGTAAAGTCACTGGTGGACATGCTTCCCCATGTTTCATCATTGGAAACTCCATGGAATTGTCTACCTCTTAGCCGGAATCATGACGCAGGCACTCATGGTCCTGATGTCTGCGGAAAACACACCCATCAGTCAGCTTAACAGCATAGATCACTGGACCACTCTGCTTAAGAATAACACCAGGTAGCCATTGCTGAAGTTTCTCACAGACATTTTCATGCGGTTCTAACTGTCTCTCTCAGGCATGTTGATCATGTCCCTCCTTCTGCTTTTCCTGCTTTCTCTCCACTTCTGCCTTCATATCCGTGTGCAGCGGGTCCAATCTTGACGTAGCCCTACGCCCCATCAGCATCTCTGCTGGAATGCATGCAGTCGTAGTCTGTGGAGTGAGGTGGTATTTAAACAGGAAACGTGAAAGCCGGGTACTAAGAGAGTCCCCTGTCATCCGCTTCAGGCCTTCCCTCACTGTCTGAACAGCCCACTCAGCAAAACCATTGAGGCTGGGTGGAAAGGGGCCGTCCGAATGTGACGAAAGCCATTCTGCTGCATGAACTCACTGAACAGCTCACTGGTGAACGTCGGGCCATTATCAGTGACCCGAGTGTCAGGCAACCCGTGGACTGTAAACACTTGCCTGAGTTTGTCTATGGTTGAGGGGGCTGTGATGTTGCTCATGATGTGAGTTCTATCCATTTGGAATGCGCATCCACCATTACGAGAAACATCTGTCCCATAAAGGGGCTAGCAAAGTCCAAATGTAGCCTAGACCAGGGGTAGACTGGCCACTCCCATGGGTGCAAAGGAGCTGGTGGTTGCATGTTCTGATTGGTCTGACATTGCGTGCATGATTTTACCTTGTTCTCCACATCCTGATCCATTCTTGGCTGCCAGACGTAGGATCTTGCAAGGCTTTTCATTGGAGACATCCCTGGGTGAGTCTCATGAATTTCCTCTACAATCTGTGAATGGCCAGGGGGAGGCATGATGACCCTTGACCCCCCAGAAAATGCAACCATCCTGCAGACTCAGTTCAGTCTTGCTTTTGGCACAAGGCCTCAGTTCCTCTCCTTCCATAACTCTTAAAAGTCTTGACTTGAGACAGGACTTGGTCCCTCTCTGTCCATTGCTCGATCTGGGTCACCTTTACAGGTATCTCGGACAGCTTCTCCAATGAAAACACAGTCTCTGGAGGCACATATGTAGTACAGGTGTCTCAGGTAAAGGGAGTCGACTCAGTGCATTGGCGTTTGCATTATCCCCACCCGCTCTGTACACGATAGTATACTGGTAGGCTGACAATGTGAGAGCCCAAAGCTGTATCCTGGCTGAGGTTAGTGGTGGGATGCATCTGGTCTCCCTAAAAAGGCTCAGTGGTTTATGGTCTGTATAAATTGTGAATGCACATCCATAGAGGTTCTGATGAAAATGTTTGACCGCAAAAACAATGGCCAGACCTTCTTTGTCTAGCTGTGAATATCCCTTCTCAGTAGCCGTCAGGGTACATGAAGCAAAACCAATAGGCTTCTCTGAACAGTCCTCCACTACATGTGAGAGAACTGCCCCGACTCCACAGGGCGAAGCGTCGCATGAAAGGGTGATCTCCTTGTCTGGGTCATAGTGAACGAGCAGCTTCGCTGAGTGCAGGTGTTCTTTCACTTCCTTGAGAGCTTCCTCCTGCTCTTCACCCCACTGCTACTTAGTGTCATTGTGAAGCAGCTTGTACAGTGGGGCCAAAACCTTTGAGAGGTTCAGAAGAAAATTGCCACAATAATTCACTGGGCCCAAAAATGATCTGAGCTCAGCGACGCTCCTGGGGCTTGGGGCCTCCTTGATAGCTATCTCTTCATCTTCCACTGGGCAAAGCCCCTCAGCTGTAATCTTGTATCCCAGGAAAGTCACACTTAGAGTTAGGAACACATTTTCTGTGTTTCAACCGTAGCCCTGCATCTGGGAGTCTCTTCAGCACCTGTTCTAAGTTAGCCAGATGTTCCCCCTCCGTAGCTCCCATGATCAAAATATCATCAAGATACACTGCTATGTGCGGAATCCCCTGCAGCAAAGAGTCCATTGTCCTTTGGAAAATGGCGGGCTAGACGTCGCTCCAAGCACCAGGCTATTGTATTTGAATAATCCCTTGTGTGTATTGATGGTGACGTACTCCTTTGAATCCTCGTCGAACAGCAGCTGTTGGTAGGCGTGGCTCATGTCCAGCTTTGTGAATAGCTTACCCCCGATAGGGTTGCAAACAGGTCAGACTGTGGCTGATTCTGAGGCCAAGCTTTGATTTTCGAGCAGGGTTGGAGGACGTGCTCCGTGATAGATCAGTATGCGGCATTAATAATGATGCCACACAATGTCACTTGTTGGGGGAAACCCCACCATTGACTTTCAAGAAAACCCCGCCAAACCTGGATCCCGCCTCTTGTTACCAACAGCTTCCCAATTAGTATTACCTTACTTCTAATAATACTCGCATTACAACACTTTAGACAATACAATCAATCTGGACAATACAAACACCTATGTCAGATGCTGTTCATCGACTATAGCTCAACATTTAATACCATCATTGATAATTTGAAGAACCTGGGCCTTTGTACCTCTCTCTGCAATTGGAACCTTGATTTCCAAACCAGAAGACCGCAATCTGTGCAGATTGGTGATAACATATCCTCGTCACTGACTATCAACACTGGTGCACCTCACAGGGTGTGTGCTCAGCCCACTGCTGAGCACAAAATCGGACAATCGGACAAAATTTTGTCCAGATTAAGGAGGAAGACAGACAAGGCTGTGTTCTCACTTGTCTTATGCAACCTTTATATAGTGAAGATTCTAAGAGAATTTAGCAGTATTCCAGGCATGATTTGGTGAATACAATTTGAACAACCTGTGAAACACAGATGACGCAGTGCTAATAGCTACTTCTAAAGAGAAGCTCCAAGAAATACTAGATAAAGTCATTGAAGAAAATGCATACAGAGGATTGAACATCAACTGCAAGATGAATGAATGTATGGTAAGAAATACAGAAATGCAAACTGAAAGTGGGCAATTAATCAATTAAACAAACATGGAAGTTCAATTATTTAGGGAGAACAATAACATCTGACAATCACGCTGAATTTGAAATTAGAAGAATTGGGATTCCTAAATGCATGTTCAAGTGTTTGAGCAGGATATTAAAGAATAACTTTTTTTATGAATACAAAACTCAATGTTGTGGTGCATTCATTCCACAATAACACATGAAAGCGAATGTTGGACTACATCAAAGCAAAATGAGGGAAAGCTCAGATGCAGAAATGCTTTTTGTGAAGAACCATGGACATATTGTGGAAAGACAATAACTGAAGTGTTGTGAAAAGCCAAAATAAAAAGAGAGCTGATATCAAACAGGGAAGAGCAGCTGGAATTTCTGGGACTCCTACTGAAGAAAGAAGCCCAAACATCTTGGAATGAGGGCAAAACCCCTTGGGTACCTTGGCTGAGTAAGTCTTGGGAAGATGCTCTCCAGTCCCGCCAAACTCGTGAGACTGAGCTGGCTCTCCCACCCCAGACCACGGTTTGTGTGGATGCTGTGTAATTTGTTATCCTGTTACCAATTAGTGCCATGAAATAACAGACAGTATACTGCATACGCTTAAAGGAATTACATTTATGAAACTTAACTTAACCAAAGGGTTAGTAAAGGGCCCATTTTACTTAAACAGTCAAATGTGCACAAGTTGGTTCTCATCTTGAATTTTTGTCACTCACGCACTGGGCCCTCGGTCTGCATGGAAGCCCACACCACCGAGTGAACATCACTCGCAGTCTACCTTGAACAAACAGGTCTCCCACTAGCTTGTATCCTACAACCGGTTCTCCCCAGTGTCTACTCTCCATCTGCCACCAAACCCAAGCCCCAAGACCAACATTAGTGTCCCTCAGCAAAAATATTCCCTCAGTTCCCCCAACCTGATTGGATGGCACACAATCCTCATCATCCCTCATCTTCAACAATAACTCAAACAGGCTGAAAGCAGAACACTGCTGTTACAGAACCGCTGAATGAAATACCCACAGCATAACAGTAAAGCTGTGAACCAGGGCATTGTAATGGGCAAGAATGATGGAAGAAATAGTTGTGGCTGTCAGTACACAATGTTCATGAGTTACATCAAGGTTTAAAGGTACATTTATTATCAAAGCATGTACCATATACAACTCTGAAATTTGTCTTCTCCAGACAGCCACAAAACAAAGAACATGAAAGTTGTTCAGAGAGAAACATGAAACTTACATCCCCAACAAAAAACATCCCAATCATCAACCCCCCCCCCACCTCCCGCTGTACAAAATAGTACAGGAACATCAGCCCCCAAATAACAACCCCTCCCCCACACAAAAAACGAACAGAATATCAACCCTAAACACTCTCCCCGCCCCTTGCACAACAAAATGAATAAAGAACAGGTGATTTAAAAACCACAGAATATAAAAGCCGTAAGTTTGAAAATGGCCACAATCTATAGATGCAGAACCACAATACCATCCTACAATATCCCTGACATTTATCGAAAGAGAGGGACACCACATAAGGCAGGGAGGCCTACCAGCCTGCCACAGTGAGCTACTCACAGACTCCTGCTCTGGCAGCAATCAAAAGGCAGGCAGTAGGCACTGAAACTCTCATTCATCTTCTGCATATGCCTCGATGTCTCAGTTTTCCTTGACACTTTGATCAGTGATTAATGGATGCTTTAAACAGCAAAATGGAACCAAACATTGGCTCACGCCCACCACCCCACCCCCACCCCCAGAATTTTCTTCATTCAAGAATGTCCGAGTATGGGGTCATTTCCTGGAATCTTCTCAGAGCCTGAAAAGTGCTGGATCACCCAAATGATCTCCAAGCTGTAAATCACAGGTTCTAACAGTCCCAGGAACACACTTAGGTGAAAATCAGACATAAAAATCAGGCAAAGGTTTTGAAAAGCTTATTAGAGCTTCACAGATTAGAGACAGATGGAAGACCATGATTGCCCACATCATAAGACAAGTTATACAATGGTGATGAGATAGAGTGGACATGGAGACAATGTTTACCATAGTGGGGCAATCTAGAACCAGAGCACAGCCTCTGAATACAAGAACATCCCATTAAACAGAGATGAATGGGTATTTCTTTAGCCAGAATTCATTGGCACTAACAACTAGCCACTGGATTTATTTGAAGCAGAAGTTAGTAAGTTTTTGTTTAGTAAGGGTGTCAAAGGTTATGGGAAGAAGGCAGGAAGATGGAGTTGAGAAGGATTATAAATCAGACATACTGGAATGATAGAGCAGACTTGATAGGCTGTAATACTGCTCCTATGTTTTCTGGTCTTAAGGTCAAGATTTAAGTAGAATGCTTGGTTTGTAAACTTCAGGAAAAATATTCATTCTACATCAGCATAAGTTACAATTTTAAAAATTGGACTGCAATGAATCAATGAATTTAAGCACTACTAATATCACAATTTAATAAATTTACTGAACAATTGTCTTCAGAGTAGTTGGCATCAGAAAAAGAATTGTAAACAAATCAAAAAGCAACAAATGCACTAACAGCAGAAAATTAATAAGCATGAGACACCAGGGAATTAGTAAATTTATAGACCAGTGAACAGTGCAATAGCTGAGTAGCAGATATAGGTAATTAACAATCCATACAATTGATATTGTTACCTCATGTTTTAGGGTCCATTGATTGAACTTTGCCGATTCATTATCAGTTTACAATTCAAAACATTCTAAGTTCTTGGCCAGTTTATGTAGCTACAGGTAAACTCATGAAAGGCTTAGTAACATTTTCTTTTGAAAAGCCAATCATAAATGATCACAAAATGAACAAGTGGGGGAGCTCATTAAAAGTAATTCAATGTCCAAAATTAGTAGAGGTAAATTAGTGGGCTGAATTGGTTGGGAAGTTTGTTGATGGACAGAAGGGCCTTGGTAGCATATTTATCAGATAAAAAACTCAGAAAAGTGCATTTGAAACATTCAGTAAAAGAGGAAGAAACCAAAAACTATATTAATAAAATGATGTGAAATCTGTTCAGAACTTTTCTAGAAGGCCTATAACTATGTGCAAGAAAAGGCTTCTCGAACAGAAGGACAATGCGAACATTTAAAAATAAAGAATAGGTAAATAGTGGGTGGGAAGTAGGTCCTAATGAAGGATTTGATTTATTTATCTGTAAAATGAAGGATACTAGAGAATTAGTTGTAGGTAGGAATCTAGCTACAGGATTGAATATTTATAAATAGATTCACAAGTGCACTTAAGTCCTATAAAATATGGAAATATACTTTACATTTTGCCTAGCGCTTGCTGATTTATACTTTAATATATTAATTTTAGTAATTAAAAGAAATTTATATGTACACTGTACTCCACATAGGTGGTTAATTGATGAGGTATGAATAATGTACATAGATCCCAGGGATTCTTAAAGAAAAATAATCACTTCGGCAGTGTGGCATAGTTTAGCAATCACTGAGTAGTTTTACTCTAGTTATTTTAATCCAGCTTATATCAAATATTTAAAAACATTGGTATTTTCATGGTGTTGAATATTATTAATGTAATAAAATTAATTATTAATTTATTAATCTATTGTTGAATAGATAACTGCTTCCTTCCCCAGCCTCCACCCCACTGATTTAAAAAAGTACGACCCATTAACGATTTGACTATAATACCCCACAATCTCATCCAACAATGCCTTGAATCACTTCAACACCTGATGTGTTTTTCATGTTAAACCATCAGCAGGAGACTGGCTTGCTTATAGATATCACCTTCAGGTGATCCCTAATCATTCAGAGATAGGAGAGAGTGTGGATATGAAATTTGAGCAGTTGAAGCTTTGGCAATATTTTAGTATTAGGTGACAATAAATATCATCAGCAGAAACTAGAATGTACACTTAGTCTTTAGATCCAATACTAAATTAGTGGTTATAGTCTGGATGACAGTGACACTTATGCTCAGTTCCTTTCAGACTGAATTCGGTTCAAGAGCCTCAGTAACCAACACTTAACCTGTCATTTTGAAGGACCATGTTGTAAACTGCAACAGATAAAATGTCAGGATTGTTTGGAAGAATCAGTCAAACCTGGCACTCAGTGAGCAGATTGTATGACCGTTTAGAAATGTCAGGGCACAAATTAATTACATATTTTACACCTAATGATTTGTAATGGAAAAGATGATTCATAAGTCATGATACATCAAAACTACACTATTATAAGTAAACTGATCCTACTTTGTTTAAGTTTATGGAAATTTCTCAATGTACTACTATCTCGGACCTTATAAACGATGTTAAAGTCAAGCAATATGATTGGCTGAGAGACTGGGCTGGATTACTATATACAAAATGCATTTAGAATAAATAACTTTTTCAAGTCTCTTTTAAAATACTAATGGAATTTTCTTTTTTTTTTAAAATGCCAATTTCTTACTGCAATAGATTTGAAGAACCCCTGGTCTCTAGCCTCAGACATATCTGTAAAGATTCATTATAATATGATAGAGGTACATTAGATGATGACAGGCATTGATTGTTTTAATAGCCAGAAGCTTTTTCCCCAGGTCTGAAATGGCTAATACAAGAGGGCACAGTTCTAAGGTGCTTGGAAGTAGGTACAAGGGGGACGTCAGAGGTACATTTTTCTCCCACACAGAGCGTGGAATGCACTGCCAGCGAAGGTGGTTTAGGTGGATACAATAAGGTCTTTTAAGAGTTTCTTAGATAAGTACATGGAGCTATGTGGTAGGGAAATTCTAGGCAATTTCTAGAGTAGGTGACATGGTCGGCACAACATTGTGGGCTGAAGGGCCTGTAATGTGCTGTAGATTTGCATGTTCTATGAAATGACATGTTACTCAAAAGACAAAGTACCGACTTTGAATTTAATTCCAGTCCGATCCTAGTTTTGGCAAAATTTCCACAGGATTAATTTGGTGGCCTGCAGAAGCTAAAGAGTAGTTTCTACTCTCCTGTTGAGGATCACTAACACGGACACCGTTTCAGGCGGATTAGCTCAATGAGTGCAAGCTTTGAACCAGAAATGTGTTTGTTTGCTTTGTGTTGCAAGGCTGTCTTTGTAAGCTATTCTTTGGGTCGAGGATGATTCCACTTCTATGCATTTTAAGGCTGATGACAAGGGAAAAATGGGAAACCAGTGGGGCAGGAGGTGCTTTATGGACAAGGACATAGATAGGTCATTAGCTTTTTTTTGCTGTTTGTCCTGGGTCTGCTTGCACCTGACAAGGAGGCTATAGACCAAGAGGGAGCTCAGGGGAGCTGCTTCTCCCTTTCTCAATAATATTGAGAAGGAAGCTTGGTGCTTGATTCATTTTTTTTTGTCCCTCACCAATTAGAGAATAGAGATCAGCAGAAGAGCTCTTTCTGCCTTTCGACGTCTGATTAGCTAACTTAGTGCACAATGGCCTTCTAGTCTGGGACTTAAGGTTCCACTTTACAAGACACTAATGCAACAGCAGTTTGTATTCATCTTGCATCTTTATAATGCAGTAAATTTTACAATGCACTTAGAGGCTTCATCCAACTCATGCAATACCAAGTCAAAGATGGAAATGTTAAAGTGCATGAATGTCTCCATCATTAGATAGACTATATTATTTATTCTAACACAGCAATGGATCAGCAAAATTCATAATTTATTGCAATATTTTTTCCAGAAATTAGTATTTCTGCTCTAATTGTATATTGTTATTAAATTATACCAATGCAGGAATGCAGTTGGAGCCTTGGAGCTGACACTTCATCCGCCAGGGCAGTCTTAGCCAACTATTGTTCACGTTCCCTTTCTACCGATGCTTTAATTATCTTTGTTCCAATGATATCAATATAGGTGATAGGCAGACTCTGAATCAGTTCTCACTGTTAGGCAACAATATTGGATAGCCTGCAACAGACTCAGTGAGAGTAGTGTACTGTATATGCAAAGGGATATATATTGTACAGTATTGAGAAAAATGTGGTATTACAATCAATGGAAGCGGTAATTGATACTGTTATTAAAAATACTTACTTAGCAACAACCAGGTCGTGGAAGCTCAGTTTGGGTTGTACCAAAGCCACTCAGCTCCTGATCATATTATAATCTTGATCCAATCATTGGCAACAGAGCTGAACTCGAGATGAGGTGTGAATAATTGTGCTTAACATCAAGCCAGCATCTGAAGGAGTATGGCCCCAGGAAGTGCTGGCTAACCTAGAATCAATGGAAATCAGGGGTGAAATCATCCATTGTGCAATACCTGGTGCAAAGGTCATTATTTGTGGTGGTTGGAGGTTAATCACCTCAGCCACAGGACATCTCTGCAAGAGTTCCTCAGGTTTGAGTCTTAGGCCCAACCATCTTCAACTGCTTCATCACTGAGGTCAGAGATGGGGGTGTTTGCTGGTAGCAGCACAATGTGCAGATCTACTTGTGACTCCTCAGATAAGTGCAGCAAGACGTGGCCTGATGGGTGTCAAGTGACACTCATGCCCCACAAGTGCCAGAGAATTGCAACATCTAGCAAGAGAAAACATAGCTCTCACACCCTGACATCCAATGGCATTAGCATCAATGAATCTCCCCCATCAACATTGTGAAGATTATCATAGGCCAAATACTGAACTAGAATAGCCATATGCACAATCTAGTTACAGGTACAGGTCAAAAACAAAGAATCCTAGGGTAACTCTGCTCCTAACCCCACAAAGACTATCCACCTTCTACAAGGCTCAGGACCAAAGTATGATGGACTACTCTCCCTTGCCAGGAGAAATATTCAAGAAGCATTACACTATATAGGACCTAGCACCCCACTTGCAACATCTCACCCAAACTTCAAGACAGTACCTCCAAACTCTCAACATTGATCAACAAAGGGCAAGGACAGCAAAAGCACAGGAACACCACTATCTGGAGGGTTACACTCCAAGCCACACAACAAGCTAACTTAGAAATCATTTATCATTCCTTCAATGTTCATCTTAGCCAAATCATGGAAATCACATCCATAACCTCATAGTGGGTATACCCACATATCAAGTAATGTAACGGTTCAAGAAGTCAGCTTTCCACCACCTTCTGAAGATTAATTAGGGATGGAAAATCACATTTTGGCTCAGACTGCAAAGCCCACATCCCCTGAATGAATTACAAAAGGCATTATGGAGCTCTTAGCCAAGTTTGTAGGAAATATTTTAAGGTGTATTGAGATACATGAGACAAAGGGCTGAGCTAACAGGATCCCAGGAAACACTGATGTGATAATTACATTAGATGAATATATTGTTAACTGATGCTCTTGATGGACAAGGACAGCCACAAGTAGGAATCAGATGAATTGAGAATGGACCCAGCATTAGAAGCACAATACATTTGAGAATTAAAATATGTGGCACTATAATATTATGAAAACCAAGTTCAAATTCAAGTTTAATTATCATCTAACCATACACAAATACCCCAAAATACAGCCAAATGTCATAAGGTGGACGTTGGGAGCAAACCCAAATGCATGACACAGACACTGAAGTGCTAGGAACAGGACTAGGTGTATCAAGAAAGCAAGGGAAGTAGGGAAGAAACGACACTGGACAAGACAGGCCCTGGACAAGACTAGGATACAGGGCCTGGACTAGGACTAGACTAGGAAAGCAGGACCTGGACAAGGAACTTGAAACCTGGACAAGGACTCTGGGTCAGAGACTGGACAGGGACCTGGAACCTGGGTCTTGACTTGGGCTTGGACTCTAGATCTAGGCAAGGACAAGACTTGGCAAGGCAACAGGACTGGACATCGGGGGGGGGGGGGGTAGGACACTGGACTCCTGGGCAGGATGCAGGACCAGAACTGGATGAGGACATAAAGCTCAGACTTGGAAGACTGGAACACAGAACACAGAGCCAGGACCCCTCCTTGGGAACAGGACATAGGGCCAGGACTCATATGCAGAAAACTGAACCCAACAAGACAGTTCCCAACACCAGGTAGCAGTAAACAGCCTGACCTATCTACCAAAGGTGAGGACACAAAGAGACAGTTCCAAACAACAAAAGACAGTTCCTTATCTTGATGCAGTAAGGCTCCAGTCTTGCTCCAGCAGTAGAACTCAATGGCAAAAATAGGGGAGGACACAGGCAAGGCTTCAGGCAAAGTCTACAGAAGGAAAAGGAAGGGAAGGGAACAATCCAGCCGTAGGGTGGATTGAGCAAAGACAACCTGACTTGCCCCATAGAGACAAGGACAGGATACTGACAAGACAAACCAGCATCTACACTCAAACCCGGGGCCACTTATATTCCCAGCCCCAAGACGAGCATCAAGTGCATTTGGTTAAGTCCAACTGAAACAGGGACAGCTGGAAGACCCGGAGTTCGGAGTCCACAGACTGGACCGTGAACTGGAATGCAGACTTCACTGACCAGACCATGACACCAAATAAAACAACATTATTCCGGGGTCAAGGTGCAAAACCCAATACCACCATTCGCACACAGCACAAGTCACATTTGGTACGTATAATCTATCAGTAAAATACAGTCACACATCTAAAAATACAGTCCAAGACCCCGAGTCCTTGAACGTTGCAGCAGTCTGCAGTTGAACACTAAGGGAACAGGGGGTGGTGGATCAGAATCAACTCCAGCTGGGATACCGAGCCACACTACTTCTGGTGGTGCGACCGACTCCTATGCCTCTCTCTTGGGTGGTTAGAAACTAGTGACACTGAAGCTTGAGGCTTTGTGATCAAGGCCATGCAGTTTCCCCACCGTCCAGCAGTAAGTCAGTGAACTGGACTTGCAGCATTCCACATTAGCAATGTCCAACAGGATCATGGGATCACAAGAAAAGCGACCAAGATAACGCTTGCTGTTAGACAGCAAACTGTCTTCACCAACTGCTCTGATGCCTCTCTGACTCATGCAGCTCCTTTAGTTTCTCCACCAATGGGGTAGACCTGCAGTACTTTAAGTTCTTAATGTCCAAATGGGTCTTATGATCATAATAAACAGATTAAGAAAAATAATAACACCTTTGGTTGACCCCCGTTGAAGCAGTTGCGATTGAATGCATCATCATCTCTGAGCGTTTCTCCATCTGATGCACAAAATCATGTGAAGTCTAAGATAGTGATTAATCCACCAGCCTTGCCATCTGCTGGTCTATCTGTCATTCATTACTGATTACTGTTATATCCGAAATATATACCTGTAAATATATTTTGATTTCCAGGGAGGGTCTCCCTCCTAAACACCACTGCATGAATGTTTGCATTGAAGTGGAATAAAAGCTTGCTGCATCTCCTGCTCTGGCCTTTCATTGGCTTTTCATCCACAACAAAACAATTGATGCAATGATTGTGAAAAAATCGAGGAAGCTTTTGAGCATCTTGGAATGAGCTCCTGAAAGTGTGTTTAAGACAGACTTTATATGTGATCTGATACACTCATGGCATTATAAAACATAGAATTTAGCCATTCAGCCTATCTAACTTATTCTGCCATTCAATCATACTTGATTTATTATCCCTCCCAACCTCATTCTCCTGTTTATTCTCCGTAACCTTTGGTGACCCTACCAATCAAGAATCTGCTTTAATTTGCCTCGTTCAGTTTCTATCAAAGTAGGCACCCTCATGACTATTTCAAACCATTTTGTTGTTTCCATTCTGAACAGTCTACAATGTGAAATATGCAATCCATTGTTGATAAGGTAACACAGCATGGAAAGAGGCTCTTCAACTCAGCTCATCTTGCCCCATATGCCTCTAAACCTTTCCTGTCCATATACCTGTCCAGACAGACAGACAGACATACTTTATTGATCCCGAGGGAAACTGGGTTTCGTCACAGTAGCACCAACCAAGAATAGTGCAGAAATATAGCAATATAAAACCATAAATAGATAATAATAAGTAAATTATTCCAAGTGGAAATAAGTCCAGGACCATCCTATTGGCTCAGGGTGCCTGACACTCTTGTTATTGCACCTTTTTCAACCATTTCCTTTTGCAAAAGACAGACAATAATTGATCAGGCACAGGAGAAGATCGGCATATACAGGAAATCCAAGCAACACACACAACATGCTGGAGGAACTCAGCAGGGCAGACAGCATCTATGAAAAAGAGTAAACAGTAGATGTCTCAGCCCGAAACTTCAACTGTTTACTCTGTTCTATAGATACTGCCTGGCCTGTTGATTTCGTCCAGTATTTTGTGTGTGTTGCAATAACTAATCAGGTTTTGTCTTTTTGTGAACAGTATGCAACTGGCAATATTCCCACATTGTGGAGTGGATGCCACTGTTGCATTTATACCGAGATATCTTGGTTAGAGATGCAAATGCTTTTGGAACACACTTTTTCAGTTATACAAATGAGGTTCAAAATGAAAAAAATGGGTATAATAAAAAAATGAAGAGATGGAAAGCATTCAATAGAGCAGGAGAGACAGAGTTAACAACTCATTTACATACCCTTCATCAGAGCAGGAAAAGTGAGAAAGCACATATTTTAAAGCAGCAGAGGGAATGAAGAACAGGTGAATAGAAAAAGGAGTAAAACAGGTTTATCATGGTGATACTCTGTTTTTGAAGCTTTCAGGTTGTCAGGTTAATGGAGATGGTTGAAGAGAGGGAAAACAAACAAAGTGACATGGAACAGCATTCAAATGCAGGTTAGAGGTGTTGCAAAGATATGCAACCAAACAGGAAATGCTAGAAATGTACAACAAATCAGGAAGCATCAGCGAATAAGAAACTGATTTAATTGTGCTGATGCATTACCTAATTGCATAACTGACTAATTCCGATACAAACAGTGATAATTATATTGCTGAAATTGACATTTTCAATATTAAGACCAAAATGCTGTGACCTGCCTGGAAAGATGGGATATTGTTCCAAGAATTGCTATTTGATCCCTAGGATAGAGAATGAATGTACCTTCATACCACGGAACATTCCAGAGTAATTCCTCCTCCTTCCCACCCCTGTGTTCCCCCACACATACTTGTCCACTTAGTTTCCTTCCTTTCTTTATCTCTCCCATCCTCCTTCTCCACAATTCGACTTCTCCCCAAAAGGTTCCACATATTACCTACCTGCCTCTATCCCCCACTCCTCTTCCAATCCCCAGTTTACATACCAGTAATCTTTTCTTTACTCTCTCAGTCCTGGTGCAAGGTCTTGACCTGAAATTTTGACATATCTTTTGCTTCCATATGTGCCTCTTTTTAGGTTTGAGCTGAGTTGTGAAGCTCTTCCACTCGAATCACCTGCTTGGAGTCCCTGAATTCACAGATGAGGAATACATTTACTCCTAGTCTAATAGTGGAAGAAACTGGACCCACCGAGGATGTACGATCACCACCTCGCATTGCTGGTAATGCTTGTGCAATGCTTTTGCTTTACCTGGCACCATCTACACATTTACAATGCCTGTCAGACTGCAGACAGAGTCAGGCTATTAGGCGTTGCCTGATGTGAGTGGAATCCAGCAACCTGTCAGACTATGTACAGTCTGTGGACCACTTGCAGTAATCTCTCAATGCAGGTGCTTTATCTGGAATATACACATCTGGACTACCTCTGTGGTGCTATTGAATCAACAGATGGTGCCAGTGGCATGAACATCGCTGGATGTTTGACAAATAATCATTAACCCCAGTATCCTGTAGACTTACATTAGCACATTCAAACACTCAAGCTATTTTTGTCTCTTTTGAGATATATTCTCAAGTTGTAACTTCATGCATTATTTTTGTTCTACTATTAGAATAGTATATTCTGAAACTAACTAGAACTGAAAATGCTGAAATAAACTTAGCTGGTAAGTCAATAAATGAGAAAAGAGCAAAAGAGTTAATGTCACAGATTTAAGATCTTTTGACAGAACCGGGAATGAGAGAAAAGAAGCTTAGAGAGTTGGGGAAGCTTTTGTTCATGTCTCCTATCCCCTAGGTACAGGTGTCATTCTAAATGATCACCCAATCTGTGCTTGTGGAGCAGATCACATTGTGAACATCTTGGTCTCCAGGTAACTTGATATTTTGGTCTATATTGGTCTCCAACCCTCTTCTTTGCATCACATAATAGTTCAATTATCTCACCACAAAAGCTGCCTGACCTGCAGAATATTTCCAGTATTTTCTATTTTCCTTATTTGACTATTTTGTACATCTCATCAAGATATCACCTGCAGCTCCAAGGTTGCCAACACACTCGACCACTGCTACACTACCATCGGGAATGCCTACCATACTATCTATAGACTATATTTCAGAAAATCTGGTCATTTGGCTGTCCTCCTCCTACCTGTATACCTGCAGAGGTTAATGAGGAAGGCACCAGAGGTAATGATGCCAATGAGTTGGCCCCAGGAGGCAGAGGAGCGTCTACAGGATTGCCTTGAGTCGATGGACTGGCCATGTTCAAGGACTTTCAAAGGATATGTATGAATATGTAACCGTTCTTATGGACATTATAAATTCACTCATGGATGAGTGTGTCCCCACCAAGTCAATCAGAGTCTTCCCCAACCAGAAGCCCTGGATGAACAAAGAGATCTGCAATCTGCTGAGGACCAGATCGATGCGTCCAGGTCTGGCAGCCCAGTGAAATACAAGAAGGTCAGGTACAACCTCCAGAATACTATCTCACATATGAAGGGGCATTTCCAGATCAAACATGAATCAGAGGATGTTGTGGTAGGGCTTGAATGCCATCACCTCCTACAAAGGAAAACCAAGTGACATACATGACAAAAAGCTTGCACTCCAAGGTGAGCGCAATGCCCTTTATGCTCACTTTGACCAACAAATTATGGAGCTTCGCAAAATCCCACAGCCCCTGATGACCCTGTGATTTCAGTTCCTGAGGCTGATGTGAGAGCATCCTTCAGGAGGGCAAACCCACAGAAAGCACCTGGCCCAGACAGTGTACCTGGCCAGATACTAAAGACCTGTGCTAATCAACTGGCTGAAGTGTTCACTGATATCTTTAACCTCTCACATCGCTTGAATTAATACTGGTGCCCAAGTAGAATGTAGTAACCTGACTCAATGACTATCATCCAGTAGCACTTACCTCCACTGTGGTGAAGTGCTTTGAGAAATTAGTGATGAAACATATTAATTCCTGCCTGACGAGTGACTTGGATCCACTCCAATTTGCCTACCATCACAACAAATCAACAGTGGATGCCATTTCATTTAGGTCTTCACTCAACTCTGGCACACCTGACCAGTGAAGATGCTTAAATTAGGATGGTCTTCATTGACTATGGCTTTGCATTAAGCTCTATCATCCCTTCACACCTAATCAATAATCTCCAAGATTTTGGCCTCAATATTTCTTTGTATGACTGGATCCTGGATTTGCTTATTTGTAGGCACCAGTCAGTTTGGATTGGCAACATCTCCTTCACAATCACCATCAGCACAAGTGCACCAGAAGGCTGTGTGTTTAGCCCTCTGTTCTACTTACCTTATACTTATGACTGTGAGGCTATGTACTGCTCCAATGCCGTAATGAACTTTGCTGATGACAGCACTGTTGTCGGCCAAATCAAAGGTGGTGATGAATCAACATATAGGAGGAGACTGAGAATCTGGTATTACAACAGCCTCACTCAATACCAAAGTGCTACGGGAGGAGGGAAATAGGAGGTCATGAGCTAGTCCTCATTAGGAGATTAGAGGTGGAGAGGGTCAGCGACTTTAAATTCCTCAGAGTTATCACTTCAGAGGATCAGTTCTGGGTCCAGCATGTAAGAGCCATTTCTTTTTTTTAATCACTAATTTTTATTACAACATCAACAAATTACATTCACTACAACCAGCTGCCAATTCCATTTTGACTGTTTAACCCAGCCAACCCCAACCCTCATCTCCATCCCCCTCTCCATCCCTTTCTCCCCCCCCCCCACCAACCAACTGAATAGTAGTGTATACACAGAAAGAGCATTCCTATTTTAACAGAGGATCTTTTAAGTTAGTTATCAAATTTGTCCACATTAAGACTGTGTTTGGCTGTGCATCATTTATTCTTGCTGATGATAATTCCAGGTAAGAAATGTCCAAAAAGCTCCGAAGCCAGTGAGTACTTCTCTATCATGAGGAGTATCATGAGGAGGTTTCCAGTGCTGGACTACAATCTTCTTAGCTGCAGTCAGGCCTGCCAGCCAGATTTTGCATGTTTTTTCCTGTAAGGGAAAGGTGGGAGTCATCATTTAGAAGATGTACAGTGGGGTCCAGTGGCAATTGTACCCCCATTAGTTCTATAAGAGTACTGATAACCTTCCCCCACAAACTAAAAACCTCTGGACATTCCCATACAAGATGTATAAAAGAGCCAACGGTTTCGTGGGGCAAAATGAGCAATATGGGTCAGGAACCAGTCCCAATTGTGTCTATTTCTTGGTGTTAGATATGCTCTATGACAAAATTTCAAGTGTATATACTGATATTGGGTTTTTTTGAAGCACCGGCAGCATTATCCCAAATCGCATCCCAGTCCCAATTCAGATATGTCCCTATCCCAGACTTTTATTCCTGATATGGGCATATATTTCTGGGAGTTTAATTTATCATGGATATATGACACTATCTGTCTTGGAGCACTCTGTATCCAACCTAAAACCTTTAAATCTGACCCCCAGGGAACACCATAGGCTTTACAAGCTGATCTTAATCTAAAGTAGAGGAAAAGAGAGTGCTTATCAATATTATATCGTGATACCAGTTCTTGAAAACTAAGGATAGTACTTGCCCCATTAATATCTTGAAGAGTAGTAATACCTTTATCCTCCCAAGTTCTGTTAGTTAATGGTTCCTCCCCCCCCCCCTGAGAGAAAACAATTATTGGAGATGATTTGCACCATACGTTTTTAAATTTTAGGATTTTTTCTGCTGCTCTAAACACCTGTAGCATATGGGTTAAAATTGGACTGTAATATAACTATTAGCCCTTCTAAATTTTTCCATGACAAAACTTTATCCTCCTCCATCCAATAGCTAAGATTTTTTAAATAAGTGCCATTTCAAAGAATGCATGACAGTGCCTCTAATTTCTTAGAAATTTGAGAAGATTCCGCATGGTATATAAAACTTTGACGAACATTTATAGATGTGTGGTGGAGAGTATAATGACTGGCTGCATCACAGCCTGGTATGGAAGCACCAATACCATTGAATGGAAAGGTCTACAAAAAGTGTTGTTTAAAGACCAGTCCATCATGGGTAAGGACCTCCCCACCATTAAGCACATTTACATGAGGCATTGTTGCAGGAAAGCAACATCCTTCATCAGGGACCCCCACCATTAAGCCAATGCACTCTTCTCACTGCTGCCATCAGGAAGGAGGTGCGGCAGTCCCAGGTTCCAATCGCCAGGTTCAGGGATAGTTATTACCCCTCACCCATCAGGCACTATGGACTCACCTTCAATAACTCTGCAATTCAAATTCTCAATATTTATTATTTATGTATTATTTTTATATTTTCTTTTTTTTGTAATTGCACAATTTGTTGTTTTTTCAGAATCAAGTTTAATATCACAGGCATATCTCATGAAATTAGTTGTTATCTGGAAGCAGTACATTGCAATATGTAATAATAAAAACTATAAATTGCTGTAAGAAGTATACAAAAAGTTAAATGAAATAGGTAGTGCAAAAAGAGAAAAAATGTGGCGAGGTAGTGTTCATGGGTTCAACGTCTATTCAGAAAACTGATGGTGGAAGGGACGAAGCTGTACTTGAATCACTGAGTGTGTGCCTTCAGGCTCTTGTACCTTCTCCCCAATGGTGGCAATGAGAAGAAGTCATGTCCTGGGTAATGGAGGTTCTGAATGATAGATAATGCCTTTTTGAGACATTTCCTTTTGAAGGTGTCCTGGATGCTGGGGAGGCTAGTATCCATGATGGAGCTAACTGAGTTTACAACTTTCCACAACTTATTTCAATCTTGTGCAGTGTTCCCTTCCCCCATACCAGACAGTGATGCAGCCGATTAGAATGCTCTCCACAGTACATCTGTAGAAATCTGTGAGTGTCTCTGGTGACATACCAATTCTCCTCAAACTCCTAATGAAATATGGCCTCAGTTATGCTTTCTCAATACTTGAGCCCAGGATAGATTCTCGGAGATGTTGGCATTCAGGAGCTTGAAATTGCTCACCCTTTCCACTTCTGGTCCCTCGATGAGAACTGGTGTGTATTCCTTAGCCTTACCTTTCCTGAAGTCCACAATGAATTATTTGGTCTTACTAACTTTAAATGCAATGTTTTTGTTGAGACACCACTCAACCAGCTGATATCTCTCATTGCTGTACACCTCCTTGTCACCATCTGAAATTCTGCCAACAATAATTGCATCATTAACAAACTTATAAATGGCACATGAGTTGTGCCTAGCCACATTGTCATGGGTGTAGAGACAGTAGAGCAGTAGGCTAAGCACACATCCTTGAGGTGTGTCAGTGTTGATTTTCAGCAAGGTGGAGATGTTATTTCCCAACTGCACAGACTGTGGTTTCTCAGAGAGGAAGTCAAGGGTCCACATGCAGAGGGAGGTATAGAGGTTCAGGTTTTGGAGCCTTTTGGTGAGAACTGTAGTAATAATTGTGTTAAATTCTGAGCTGTAATCAACTGATGCAAGTTTTAGCATCGTCTAGGTGATCCAAGGCTGTGTGAAGAACCAAAGAGATCGTATCTGCTTTAGACCCATTGTGGCAATAGGCTAGTTGCAGTGGGTCCAGGTCCTTGCTTATGCAGGAGATGATTCTTTTGCACATTGGTTATTTGCCTGTCTTTGCTTTACACAGACTTCAATGATTCTATTCTATTTCTTTATATTTACCGTGAATGCCAACAAAATATGAATCTAAAGTGACATGAATCAATGGTGACATATATGTAGTTTGATAACAAACTTACTTTGAAGAATCTAATAACAACAATGTCTCCAGTCAAGTCACTTTTTATTGTCATTTTGACCATAAGTGCTGGTACAATACACAGTAAAAACGAGACAACATTTTTCAGGACCGTGATGCTATATGAAACAGTACAAAAACTACACTGAACTATGTGAAAACAGCACAGAAAAAAACTGTCTTGATATTGGACTTTAACATTTTAGTTGTGCTAAAGGTCACTTCGTATGCTAATGTGAGTTTGGTTCATTGCCAACCTAGCACAAAACTTGGTGTAGCGTTACATGTTTTCTACCTCAGTATATTAAATTAAGGCTGGTGGAGGCTCTGACTAACATCATTGTGATGGCAATGAAGCACATCTCTTAAATGAAGATTATCAGCTATTAAAGGGATAATACTCATAGAAGCCAGACGCCACAGTATGTGAGCCTCCACAGAGGAGAGGGAGGCTATGGGGGTTTAGAGCCTTGGTAACCATGAGATTTCTTCTCTCTTTCCCAGCCACAGCTAGTTGAATGGCTGTGCAATCTGCTATGGCAGACTACTGGCAGATCAATCTCATTACTAAATATAACATTGTCCTCTCTTTATTTACTATCCACCTAGAAAAAGCCACTATTAAACCAAAGGGGAACTGAACACTTTGGAATACATATGAGCAGCTTCCATTGCGCTTTGGAGCCACCCAGCCATGTCAGCAGAGTGTCCCTATAAACTAGAGGAAAGCAAGAATATGGCCTTTCGCTCTCCTGAGACAGTGTTATGACAATCATTGTGTGGAGCTCCAATCTCCAATTTGTGAAGGTGTGAACTAAAGACTGCCTAGTTGATGCACCGTCAATAACTCTCAGAGAGCTTTAATTAGCTGCAAGAGACCTGCTAACATCCTGGAGACTGAGGGAGGAGCAGTGCCTCCAATCGCCTTTATACAGGGGTCTGTGGGAGCAGTCAGCAGGGGGGCATGTCCAGACAGGTATATGTAGTTCACCACACTAGTGGAATGATTGTTTATGCAGCTGATACTGTGAAAATATTAGACACTAACTTGGATTGTGACCAGAATTGCTCAACTTAATTCCAGTTAATGTAATTCCACCCATAATGATCGTTACCATGATTTATTCTGGGTAAAACTAATTCTAGATTGTGTTTTACTGTAAAATAATAGCACCACTTTTTCCAATTTCTTGACTATGGATCATGCTTTACTGGTTTAAGCAAACTATAGGCAGTCACTATCAATTCAACCCATTGCCAGAATCAGTTCTGTAATTATGTGACTGGCTGTCATACACTTCTCCTTCGATGAACGATTTGGATGAGTCCTTCTCTTTGAAGTAATAACATTGACATTACAAGGGGATTACCAGTTAATGTGAGACATTGATTCAGATTGCAGGGAGGAACTCTGTACATTTACTTTTTTGTTCACAACAACCTGTATGGATGATACATTTTTATATAAATGAATGACACAAAATTCACTCTTAAAAATGTGACTCATTGTTCACTTTATGAGTAAGGACCTGGAAGATCCTTCCAGCAAGATGGCAACATGCTTGGATGCAGTGATCTCTATGGGGCCAACCAATGGTGTTTTTGTCTTTTTTAAATGTCTTTTATACAATTGCAAGACACTGCTGTACATTAAGAACTTCAAGTACTGTAGGGTTACCCCACCAGAGAATTGTTCATTGGCAGAGGAGCTGGGCTTGGTGTGGACAATGTTGCTGCCTAGTACAGTGCGGTGTTGCAGTTGGTGTGCAATGGTGATGGGAGTCTATCAGCAAGTGATTGGCTTACTCATTGTTCCTGTGATTGCATGGATACTGTGGAATGCTGGTGGGGATGCTGTGTGGCCTCTTGCAGCGGTGTCCCCTGTAGCAACCACCCAGAAGGGATATTGGTGGAGACGGTGTGGCACTGCGCCCATTTTAGCGTCAGTGCTGCCCTAAAGTGTTTGGTGGAAGTCGAGCAGGATCGTGTCTGGCTGCAGACCTGTTCTTGCCAACAACATCCATGCACTCAGGAACTTGGGCTATTTTTTGTGTGACTGATGCTTACTGCTATCTTATATGTGCTGTGTATGACTGTTGGTACTGTGTTTTGCACCTTGGGCCCAGAGCAATGCTGTTTCATTTGGTTGTATTCATGGGGATTCATGTACGGCTGAATGACAATGAAACTTGAATAGAGATTGATGGAGTTGATCTTAGATTTTTCTTCATAATAGTGACCTCCTGGTAATGACATTTTCCTGAAAGGCTATGGTTAATTCACGTAAGATAAACTGATAATTCTTTAAGGCAATTTATGTTCAGTCTTTCCCCTTCCCAGTTGGAAAATAATGCAGTGCAGCACATGGAGGAAATTAATGAGATAGTCTGCTGTTCCGCCAGATGGTGGAGTGATTGAGAGATGTATAAAATCTGACAGCAGATCAACGGCATAGCAGAAAACAAATGGGAAGCAGTGAAACAGACAGCCTTGTACATTATGCATCATTTATCCACATAGAAGTGACTGCTTGCCATATTTGATTGACAATTTTTGAAGTGATATGTCTTAAAATTAATAGTTAATCATTTTTCTAAGTTTAATTCCTCCCCCCCCCCACCTTTGTTGAAAGTGCAGCCTCTCACCAAGGTGCAGGTCAAAGGAAATGTCTCCTTTCCAATAGCTCATTTGGGCACTCGATCATGTCAATCCTGTGGTATACTTATATCTCAAACTGTACCCAGATCAACAAATTGGAGACTACCAATTGATCTTCATTTTATTTCCTAAGTCTGAGACCATTTGGCCAATTTCTCTCCAGCTATGCTAGCCGACAATAACTGTTTGACTGTAAAACTGGAATGGAACTTATGATTTTTCTATCTCTTCATAAATTAAAAAAATAAATAATGACATTATTCACTCTGCTTCCATTCTATCTGAGGAATTTTTAAGGCAACCGCTCTGGTTATTTAACATTACATTTGATGGGTTTCAATGTTTCAAAGGTACATCTAATGTCAGAGAAATGTATACATTATATATCTTGAAATACTTCGTAACCATCCTCGAAAACAGAGGAGTGCCCCAAACAATGAACAACAGTTAAATGTTAGAACCCCAAAGTTCCCCCTTTAGCTCTCCTCCCTCTCACCAGTAAGCGGCAGCATGCACCAATTCCCCTCCCCCCTACCGGCAAAGGAAAAGCATCGGCACCCGTCACCGAGCACTCAAGAGTGAGCAAGGCAACTGCAAAGACACAGACTTGCAGTTACCCCAAAGGCTACTTGTTCACCTGGCATTTGCATACCACAGGCAACTCTATCTCCCCAATAAGGGAGAAAGAGGTGTCTCCGTTTCACAGAGAGAGGGGAGACATAACAAACAACTCGCTGGTTTACGATGTTAGAGATCCGTTGCTGTCTCTGGCCACACAGCCTTAGATCTTCCACCTCCCATGACACACCAGTCTGAATTGGACACCGCCCTCCGATCCCCCCACCCCTCCCATCTCCAGAGCCATGTAAACTCGGTCCTGTGAAGTCAAGTGGAGCTCTTAGACCGAGCCCTTGGTGTGCTGAACAATGGCCGGTTGTGAAACCCCGAGAGCAGCACCCATTCCTGCAGAGAACTGTCATCAGCATGTACCTCTGGGTCAGGGTCTTCACAAGAATACTGAAAGGGAAAAATAGAGATATTAAAGATGGAAATAGAGCTGTTTCCAAAGATGGAAGCAAATGAGTCACCGTTAGGTGCCATTAACCCTCCTAAGCTCCACTATCTAATGATTCAAAGGATTCAGAAAGAGTATATTGTAGTTCAGTTATTAGGAATGATAATCATTACAAAATTCATGCAAAAATATATTTAGATTTACGTACACTCCTATTGGCCCAAATTCATCTCAAATCAAGTTCAGTTTATCATCATTCAACCATGCACATGTTTGGCGGTAACTGGTATCCAAATATCTCGGAGGACAATGAGTGATCATCATCATCATCAGAAGCCTGGGCGGAAGGTATAGAGATCCTCAGATGCCCAGTCACAAGATCCCCCTCTTGGCTTCACCAGTGTAGTCCAAAGGAAAGCTTATGAAGCAATACGTTTGGCTGCAGGAGCTGCCGGAAGGATGTTCAATGATGTCTAGCCGCCTCTGCGGCTCCACTCTGGATTGCCTGTCTGGGTTTACTCCCATAGCCTTCGTCTCTCCCGAGACTGCCTACCAGGCAGTGGGGTTATTTACCCCTGGTCGGCCGGTGGCACTGTGAGATCAGTGCCGAGCTCGAGAATGAAGGTTCCTGAATTCGATCCAGTGACAGACAGCTCCTGGGCGCGCTCTCCATCCGTGCCGGGTTGATGTCGAGCTCGCAACTCGACCTCGTAAAAAAAGAACACTGCCACCTCCAGTTTAAGTTCCCATGCGGAATATTGTGGAGGATCAAATACCCAAACCCAAACCCATAGCCGGGGATCTGGTTGACAAGCACCATGGCGTGCCCTCACACCGGTGGGCCTGCGTGATACATGTGCAGGGACCAGACCTCATTCCCATCTTCTGTAGTCCCTCCTGAGTCTGAAAGGAGTTTAGTTTCCGCATGTTGCCAGCAAGGTGGTACTACATGAGGCTTGCTGTTGAGAGGCTATGTTACACTATCGCACTAGATATGTCACGACAACCATTTTTGACAGATGTATACTGCTAAATAAAACATCGTTCCTCCAAGACTAACGTACAAAACCCAGTACATGCAGTCACACACAACACACATATTTACAATTAGTCACAAAATAAAATTAGCACAAGCCTTTGAGTGGCATGAGCTGAAGACTGATTACGCCTTGACCTTGGGGTGACCTATTGCAGACGACCAGGAGTGGAGACACTGAGGCATTGTGGGAGTGCCTGTGAGAGGCACACTTGAATCCAAACTTGTTGGGTTTGGCTTCTCCTGTCAGTGCTGCTCTCCAGTGTCCGCTGGAGCAAGCTGGTGGCAGAGCAAGCTGGACCATGACAATCTAGTCATGTCACTCAGGGACAGGGCCTTATTATTTTTTTCTGTGTGACTATGTTTTTGTGAAGCCATAACTAGTATGCTATTTGTGCTATGTGCAGTGTGCTGTGTGCTATTGGTATTGTGTTTTGCATCTTGGCTCCAAAGAACATTGTTTTGTATGGCTATATTGGTGATTTGTTGGCCTAGCAGAAGGCCTAACAATGGAGGTTAAACCCCTTGTGTATGAGCACACCAACACAACTGACATCCCCTCCTATCTGTGGAGCCATGCCACAAAGCTAAGAGAAAGAACTCAGGAAGGAGGCACAAAATCAAGAGGCCAATTGCAGAGGCTGGACATAGACCTCAGCACAATCCTAGAGCATGTGTTACATGGGTGAGTGGAAGACAAGCTTAAACTATTTGGAGACTTCCTCTACCAGGCATATAGAAATAGATTTGGTGAAGTTGGCATCAAGGGAGTCGCTGCTCCAAGAGAAAAGGGAAGAAAGAAGATGGACATAGAGCAGCTAGTACAACGGCGGCACCAGCTGCAGAAGAACTGGAAGAAAGCAACACAGAAGGAGAAGGTGGAATGAAATGAAACAGATGCTGGCCAGGCTGTGAAGGGCAAAGCACATTCGTAAGCACAACAGAAAGAAGGAGAGAGAGTATCTTCAAGAATCCCGTCAGATATTCCTGACCGCTGTTGGAGGATAGAAGGAGCGGGAAGCTGGAAGCCGCCAAAGAGGGGCTGGAGCAGTATCTCAGGGGCCAGTACCGTGATCCAACAAGAAAAACGTCTCTTGGATCACCAGGGTATGTTTCATGTCCTTCTCCTTCAGCCATCCAGTTTCAAACTCCCACTACACCAAGCTAAATGAAGTCAGAACAGCCATCAAAAAGGCAAAGTCAGCATCAGCACAAGTCCGAATGGATTTCCTTACAAGTTCTACAAAACAGCCCTTGTCTGCTAAAGATCATGTGGAACCTAATGAAAACTGCTTCAAAAGACCAGAGCCTCCCATCAGAGGCACAAAGAGCTGTGACAATGTTCATTCCCAAAGACCATAACTCCAGTTCCATCAACCAGTTCAGGAGCATTGCACTGCTGTATGTTGAAGGGAAAATCTTCTTCTCTGTCATGACTAAGAGGATGACCAGCTACCTCATGGGCAATGGTTACGTTGACACCAGCTACCAGAAGGCAGGAGTACCAGACTTGCCCTCATGTGTGGAGCATGCATCATTGATATGGAACCAAATCCATCGAGTCAAGCTTGAGAAAGGTATCCTACATGTCTTGTGGCTCAATCTTTTGAATGCCAATGGATCTGCACCTCATCAGCTTATCAGATTTCCAATGTAGTTCTTTTACATTCCCAACTGCATTAGAGGCCTGGTTTCTGATTACTTCAGTGACCTCCAGATGTGCTTCTGTTTTTGAGTCATTACAACTATGTGTCAGCAGATCGAAATCGGGTTTGCAATGGGGTGATCCACCTCTCCTATCCTGTTTGTGGCAGCCTTTGAGATCATCCTTATTGGAGCAAGTCAGGTGGTTGAAGGGTTAAAGCTACAGTCAGGACAGAGAAGCTACGTGGATGATGTCACAAGCATCCTTCAGACAGCTGCAAGCACAAGAAGGCTGCTGTAGAGAGTGGACCAGCTAGTGACATGGGCAGAGATGAAGATTAAGCCCTCCGTTGCAAAGCCTATCACTTTGAAAAGGGGTCAGAAATGACAACATCACCTTTGTTTGTGGGCATGGGGGTGGGGGGGAAGGAAATCGCATTGTAGTCCAGTCATCCCATCTGACAGACAGATGGGAAATATCATACTGGGACAGCTCGCAGATGGACTGGCCAGACTGGACTAGAGCAAATTACCCGGAAAGTATAATGCGTGGTACTGTCAGTTCATACTGTACCAAAGGGTAATGTAGCCCCTGAAAATGTGCATTATTCTCTCATCAACAGCCAGTTGGATAGATGGGATAGCCAACTCTTACATCTGGAAATGGTTGAGGCTGTCTCACTGTTTCCCACGCTCTGGCTTCCTTGAAAAGAAGATGTTGCAGCTGCCAATGAGATACATCAACCTGCGGTACGAGGAAAAGAAAACCCGCTGGTCTTTGAGCTGAGGGAGTCCACTGACCTGCTGGTGAGGAGTTCCAATGCCTCAGTCCATACCGGCCATAAACGGAGAGCTCAAGCTGAAGTAGACCAAGCCATCAGCAGGCTGCAGGACCAAGAGGTTGTCAGCAGAGACCAGGCCGGCTGGGGGAAGGCAGCATGTTTCTGTTCCAAGGCCTTGAAGAAAAAGCGGAAAGCCATTGTAGTGGAGGAGGTGACAAGACAGAAAGGGAGCACTACATGGTGAAGGCAGTGGTACAGGACCAGCAAGGAAGTTGTATAACATGGGAGGGCACCATCAAAAGGTCATTCATCTGGTCTGACCTGTGGAAGATCCCACAATACAGAGTTAGCTTCCCCATCAGGGTAACATATTGCACTTTGTCCTGCCTTCAAAATCTTCTCCAGTAGTTTGGCAGCGAGGATAAGTACCCTCTGTGTGATATCATCAATGCCAACTTCCAACATATCCTGGCAGTGTGCACAACTGCGCTGTCTCAATAGCGTTACAGATGTTGGCACGACCAGGTCCTAAAGAAGCTGGTGGCTAGAAACCTGCAGGTGGGATGTGAGAAGCGGTCTTTTCCCAGCAGGAAGACAACTCAACCCATTTGTAAGGCGGTAGAAGTGCTGGATGCACCCCCCCCCCCAAGAGCTCCTTCATGACTCCTCTCCATGGGCAAGGAGTGGAACATGAGGCCATATCTTGGCAGACAGCTGCAGTTCCCCACAGATATCTCCACATCTCTCCACACAGACATAGTACTGAGGTCCACAGCCACAAAGACAGTCCTCCTCATTGAGTTACCATCCCAAGGGAGGAAGAGTGGAGGCTGCCCATGAGTTTATTATCAGAGTACATATATATCCCCAAAAACAACGCAGAGAATTGTTTTCTTGTGGGCATACATGCACTGTAAATCTGAGAAATACAATAGAATCAACGAAAGACTGTACACAATAGGAAGGACAAACAATCAATGTTCAAATCATATCAAACTGTGAAAACACAAAAAAGGAAATCATAATAATCATAATAAATAAATAGTAATAAGTATCGAGAACATGAGATGAAGATTCCATGAAAGTGAGTCCATAGATTCTGTGAATAGTTCAGTGATGGGGCGAGTGATGTTGCCTCCCCGGTTCATGAGCCTGCTGGTTGAGGGGTATTAACTGTTCCTGAACCTGACGGTGTAGGTCCTGAGGCTCTTGTACCACCTTCATAATGGCAACAGTGAAAAGAGAACATGGCCTAGGTAGTGGGGGTCCTTGATGATGGATGTTGCTTTACTGCGACAGCGCTCTGCATAGATATGCTCAAAGGTGGGGAGGGCTTTACGCGTGATGAACTGGGCCATATCCACTACTTTTTGCAGGGTTTTCTGTTCAAGTGCATTGGTGTTTCCATAGCAGGCTGTGATGGAACTAGTCAATGTATTATAAAGATAAAAGATTAGCTTGTAATGTGCTTTGATGTACACTGAGACATTGAAACACAGAGAAATGCATCGTTTTGCATCAGTGCCTAGCATATTATGCCGGATAGACTGCAAGTGTCACCATGCTTCTGGTGCCAACATAGCATGCCCACAATTTTCAAACTTCAGAGCCTTACCTACATTTCTGGAAGGTGGTAGAAAACCAGATCACCTGGAGAGACTGAACAGACAATGGCCCCTGATTAGTGATTGCTGGCACTGCAATAGCATTAAATTAACTACTATGCTACTATGATTCTGAGTATTCTTTTGTATACAGCAAAGTCTCCCTAGACTGGGAACTTGTAATCAATCTCTGCAAAATGTCAAAGAGCCAACCGGGCTTTTCAAGAATGTTTAATGTTATTTCCTGCACACAAGTGTAAAGGAGAATGAAATAATTGTTACTCTAGATCCAGTACAGCACAAATTAAAACACAATAAGATGAGGATCTCAATAATGACAAAAATGCAATAAATATAAATATAAGCAATGAATAACTTAAGTATGTAGATTGATTGTAATTTCATAAAGTGATGCTAGGCAAAATGCTGTCCATACTTAAGGTGACTGACAGGAAATGATGAATTAGTGGTAGTTGGGTGTGTGATGGGGTGAGTTAGTAGGAAGAGGTGCTGATCAGCCTTACTGCTTTGGAAAAGTAACCGTTTTTGTGTCTGGTGGTCTCCGTGTGGATGCTATATAGTCTCCTCCCTGATGGGAATGGGACAAGCAGTCCATGAGCAAGGAGGGTGGGATCCTTCATAATGTTACTGGACAAGATGAGTTTAAAGCATCTACCTTGGACGAATAAATAGAACTTTATTGGCTAATTTATGATGGAACTGATATGTACTCACTTAAAGGGAAGTAAACTGTACTTACAATATAATTTAGTGTTGTTTTTAATCTCCAAATGCTTGGTGAGATAATATAAAGGGTACTTTGCCCTGCATTAAGTACTGGTGGAAATACTAGGTGCAAACTTCAAACACTTTTCATTCACGCCACTTACCTTAAATTGACTGACAGTATGATTGCATAGTAAAATGTATTGTAAGTACTATAATTGCTAATGTCAGTGAGACTATGGTTGACGTTCTTATTACTGACTGTCAGTGTGTAATAGCAGATATTACACTGAGGAGGCAGACTAATAAGGTCAAAGAGTAGGGCTGTATAAATAGATGGACCAGCGAGACATTTCCTAACACAGCTGATCCCAAGATGGATAGAATCTAATGAAAACCTGATGAACCTTATGATGAACGATAAGATAGTACAGTTCCCAGGAATAGATATCCAGTATAGGAAAGAAATCAATTAATTAATCATTAGCAGACTCTAAGGATTTGTTTACATAGTCACAAGAGATGTTTACATTTATACATGTGTTTTTAAGAAGTTGGAATTCATTGCATGACTTGAAGGCACAAATGACATTGTTCTACTAAGAACTTGCAGATGTAGAAAAGAGTAAACAACCCCCTGTTCAGATGCAACATAGATGCTTGACTGAACTCCCACAATTGCAGCTTAGCTAGATATCTTAAACACCACACTTCCAAAGATGTGGCTTTTGGAAATAGATTCCAATTTGCTAGGGTTTTAAAATCCTGAGGCCACTGTACAGTTTATTCATTCCTGCCGTGCCCATTTTAGGAAATTCTGAATCAGGAAGATCTGAGAAGATGAAAAAAATTGTCTTTCGTTGCTTTTTTTGCTATGTTTGGCGTAGACCTTTGACCATTGTTGGCAACACAAAGCTGAACAGAGCAACAATAGTTACTGGAAATGGAAATTCCATTATTTTCCACTATTTTAACCTTCCATGCTTAATTTCCCAAGTGCAAGAAACCACGGAGAAATTTGGCAAGAAGGCCGAATAGATGAGTCTTTTAATAAATTTCCCACTACTTTTTCTGAACGTAGTGGACTGAAATTCCAATCTGGTGTTATGATTTTATATGACATATTATGTGACATATTCTACTGATGCATCTGAAGACAGATGTATGAGTATAACAGTGGAGTAAGGGGAATTACAGAAGCATGAGAGAGGAGCTGGCCAAAATTGATTGGAAGGGGACACTAGTAGGGAGGCCAGCAGAGTAGCAATAGCTGGAGTTTCTGGGAGCAATTTGGAAGGTACAGGGTAGATACATCCCAAAGACGATGTATTCTGAAGGCAGGATGGAGCTGACAAAGGAAGTCAAAGCCACCATAAAAACAAAAGAGAGGGCATATAATAAAGCAAAAGTTAGTGGGAAGTTAGAGGACTGGGAAACCATTAGAAGCCAGCAATGTACGATGTGCACTGGCAACAACTGAACCCAAGTGCAGAGGAACAACAGACTCCCAAACAGAGATGAAACAAGAGTTTATAGATAGGAATTCCAACAGAAGATTGATGGCTCGACAGAGTGATACTCTAACAGAAATCATTTTTAAAATAAGAAACCTGTGATAAGGCCTAATTGGGAGTCCACTTTGAATAATCGCAGTACACAGAAAACACATGACAGTCACAATAAACTTGACAAGGTTAAACAGAAAGCACAAGGGCTTAGTGATGCCATTTAGGACAACAATTAACAAATGCAGATGCTCTAGAGACTCAGAGTCCAACGCTCTACGGCTTGCCACACAAGCCTGCAGGGCTCATGATGGTACCTGATGGACAAAGTCAGCATGGCTTTACAAAAGGGAAGTCATGTTTGACAAATTTGTTGGAGTTCTTTGAGGACATAACATATAGAGTAGATAAAGGGGAACCAGTGGATGTGGTGTATTTGGACTTCCAAAAGGCACTTGACAAGGTGCCACACCAAAGATTATTACTTAAAGTAAAAAATCATGGGATTGGGGATAATATTCTGGCATGGGTGGAGGATTGGCTTTCTAACAGAAAATTGTGCTGGGACCCCAATTCTTTACAATCTATATTAATGATTTGAAGAAAAGGACTAAGTGCAACGTATCGAAGTTTGCTGATGACACTAAGATAGGAGGGAGTGTAATGAGTGCGGAGTACATTGAAACCCTGCAGGGGGACATAGATAGGCTGAGTGATTGGGCAGACATTTGGCAGATGAAATATAATACTGACAAGTGTGAGGTCTTGCACTTTGGCAGGAAAAATAATAGAGCAAGTTATTATCTAAATGGAGAGAAACTGGAAAGTGCTTCTGTGCAAAGGGATCTGGGGGTCCTGGTGCAGGAAACACAAAAGATTAGTATGCAAGTACAGCAGGTGGTCAAAAAGGCCAATGGAATGCTGGCTTTTATTGCTAGGGGGATGGAGTATAAGAACAGGGAGGTCTTACTGCAGTTGTACCGGGTATTGGTGAGACCACACCTGGAGTACTGCATGCAGTTCTGGTGTCCATATTTAAGAAAGGACATACTGGCTCTCGGGGCAGTGCAGAGAAGGTTCACTAGGTTAATTCCGGGGATGGGTGTGTTGATGTATGATGAGAGGTTGAGTAGATTGGGACTCTACTCATTGGAGTTCCGAAGAATGAAAGGTGATCTTATTGAAACATATAAGATTGTGAAGGGGCTTGATCGGGTGGATGCGGGGAGAATGTTCCCAATGATGGGTGAAACTAGGACTAGGGGGCATAATCTTAAAATAAGGGGATGCCATTCCAGGACTGAGATGAGGAGAAATTTCTTCACTCAGAGGGTAGTGGGGCTGTGGAATTTACTGCCCCAGAGAGGTGTGGAAGCTACTACACTCAATAAATTCAAAACAGAGATAGACAATTTCCTGGATAAAAATGGCATTAGGGGATACGGTGAGTGAGCAGGTAAGTGGACATAAAGCTAGGTTTAGATCAGCCATGTGATCTGCTGGGCCAGTTTTCGATAGCCTGGATGGGTCGGAGAGGAATTTTCCAGATTTTTTCTCCTCAATTGGCAAATTGTGTTTTCCCCCCCCCCCGGGTGATCACATGGGTTTGGGTGGGATGAATAATAAAATAAAATGGGCAGCATGGTGCCCTGTTGGTTGGCATTGTTGCCTTGTGGGATTTGGTGAAAACTAGAGTTAAGATTGGATCAGCCATGATCTTGTTGAATGGCGGAGCAGGCTTGAGGGGCCGATTGGCCTACTCCTGCTCCTATCTCTTATGTATGTTCTTATGTACCTCCTTCCTTAAGCTGGCACCTGATGGCCCAGGGAGCCCTGGGGAATTTAGAATAAAACTGGAAAACTCAAGACGGACCTGGTGCCTTCGAGAAAGAGCTGGTGAAGTTGGGAACACTGCATGTAACTCAGGAACATGCATTTATGGGAGACCTAATGAACCACGTCAACCTGGAGAGCGTGGGAAGCAACCTTGAATGCAAACTGGAGTAGCTGCGGACATCGAATCAGGAAATGCACTGAGAAGAGAAGGCACCCTCACCTCTGGCCAGCTGACATCCAGTCATTCTTCACTGTGCAAGACACTGGCAGTATGCCGGAAGTTTGAGAGTGTCAGAGAACAGAAGTGAATGCAGTTCCTAATACTGGGAAGATGATGTTTGGGAAGCTGAAAGGTCTGAAGGTAGATAAGTCTCTTGGAGCAGATGGACTAAACCCCAGGGTTCTAAAAGAGGTAGCTGAAACAATTGTGGAGGTATTCGTTATGATCTTTCAGGAATCACTAGATTCTGGAATGGTTCCAGAGGACTGGAAAATAGCAAATGGCACTCCACTCTTCAAGAATGGATGGAGACAGAAGAGAGGAAGCTATAGGCCAGTTAGCCTGACCTCAGTGGTTGGGAAGATGTTGGAGTCGATTGTTAAAGATGTAGTTTCAGTGCACTTGGAGGCACATGATAATATAGGCCAAAGTTGGCATGGTTTCCTTAAGGGACATTCTTGCTTGACAAATCTGTTGGAATTCTTTGAAGAATTAACAAACAAGATAGACAAAGGAGAATTGGTAGATGTTGTGCACTTTGAGTTTCAAAAGGCCTTTGACAAGGTGCCACACCTAAGGCTACATAATAAAATAGAAACCCGTGGTATTACAGGAAAGATATGAACATCGATAGAAGATTGGCTGACTGGTAGGAGGCAAAGAGTGGGAATGAAAGGGGACTGTTTTGGTTGGCTGCTGGTGACTAGTGTGGTCCACAGGAGTTAGTGTTGGGACCACTTCTCTTTACATTGTGTGTCAGTGATCTGGGTGACAGAATTGATGCTGTTCTGGCCAAGTTTGTGGACAGTTCATTTTGAGGAAGCAGGGAGGTTGGAGAAGGAGAAAGAGCAAAGAAATGGCAAATGAAATAAAGTGTCAGGAAGTGTACGGTTGTGCACTTTGGTAGAAGGAATAAGAGCATAGACTATTTGCTAAGTGGGAAGAGAAATCAAAAATCAGAGGTGCAAAGCAGATTGAGAGCCCTATGGAGTATCCCCTAAAAGTTAATTTGCAATTGAGTCTATGGTGAGGAAGACAAATGATACGTTAGCATTCATTTCGAGAGGACTAGAATATAAAAGCAGGGATGTAATGCTGAGGCTTTATAAGGCACTGGTGAGGCCTCTCTTGGAGAATTGTGATCAGTTTTGGGCCACTTTATGTCACAATCAGCAGCAGTTATGGCAATTGCGCTCGTGAATATTCATGTCAGTTAATTATTAGTTCATTGTGATAGTATTTAACTCAATTCTTTCTGTCTTAGTGCTTGTTGAGGCTTGACCACAGCACAGCAGTGATTTGCTGCCTGTTTGTATTTGGCCTTGCCTGAGAAATTGGACTGTCGAGTTGACTGATTCTGAAGACTAGTGGTATTCCTTTTGTATTTAGTTATTCCTTTCAGCTGCAGTGTAGGCTTCGATTTCCATTTGAAAGTTTTAGTTAATGGCCCTGTAGCCTAGTGTTTCTTGTTTTCTATTCCCTTTTAACTCTGTTCGCATTAAAGTCTGTGAACTATCAATCCACTTCATTGTCTCTTGCTCCACACTTGGGCCATATCCAAACCTGGTGACAGCAAGTCTTGACCGGACAAAGATGGACCCAAGAGAGAGAAAGAGAGAACAGCTGACCATGGCCATGTGATTCAATGATCAGGTAGGAGCTACAGCAATGGAATCCGTTCTGAGTGAAGTTACGGAGGCAATGTCGCAGATAATCTCTTGCCAACAAGCCCAGTCTCATCTGGAGGAACAGATATTATCCTTAGCCGAAATAGTTGAACAGGTCATTGCAGACAATAGGTATCTGTAATTTCCGCACTCACGGCAGCCATCCATGAACTCAATGTGGACAGCCAGCATCAGCTGACAGCCATTCATATTCTCACCTCAGTCCCTCTTCCAGCATCTCGCAGGTCCTCCTTTTCTGCTGCCCCGACAATCTCTGCTACTAATGCTCTCTCTCCTAATCCCATGCCTGGACCAGAACCGACTCCTGCCTTCGGACCCCCACAGACTCCCGCATCTGTACGGGAACCGAGTATTCCACCACCAGGCAGATATTCCGGTGATGCAAAGATCTGCGAAAACATGTCAATCTTCTAGATGGACCACCCCCCCTCCACTCAGCCTGTTCAGTGCTTTACGGGAGCAAGGATATCCCGCAGCCCAGTCGTTCCGACATTTCGTGGCGGAGTTAAGGAGGATTTTTGATCATCTAGTACGGGGTCAGGAAGTTGCCCACCAACTCTTGATCTGTGCCAAAGCAGAGGAACAGTGAGAGCCTACTCAGTTAAATTCTGTACTCTTGCAGTAGAAACGGGTTGGAATGAGAGATCTCTCATCACTGCCTTCCAGTGTGGACTGAATGCAGGGGTCCAGCATGAGATTGCTGTCCGAGACGAGCAGGATAGTCTCGATGACCTGGTTAATCTGGCTATTTGTGTTGATGACCAGGTAACTGAGTGCACAGGGAAAGAATGGCTCAAGCTTCCTAAGTATCACCAGATCACCATCTTTCCTCGCCCTCTCTCTCTCCCTCACCACCCAGCACCCAGCCCACGGAGGAGCCTATACAAGTGGGGTGCATGCGCCTGTCTCAGGAGGAATGAGAGCAGAGTCGGAGAACAGGTTCCTGCCTCTACTGTGGCAATCCAGGATGCATCCAGTTGGCATATTCCAAGCATTCAGTAACAGAGAATACCCGTCATCAGGGAGGGGAATCCTGACGGGTCGGTTCTCTCTTCAGTCAGCTTCCCCTAATTCTGTAATGCTCGCAGCTTCCTTGTCGTCGAGGTCTCAGACACATGAACCTAAGGGATTTAGCAACTCCGGTGCAGCTGGGAATCTCATAGACCTCTCTCTCGCTCAAAGATGGGGAGATCTGACTCAGGAATTAAGAGAAAAGATCAACATCAAGTCACTGGATGGTCAACCTCTGGGCACCAGCCGGATCTACCTTTTGCACTCCTCCCCGCTTGGTAGATGGTTCCTTTGTCTATGTGGTGTGGCACCTCCTGGCATCTTGCCGGGTACGTGTTAGGGTCACTGGAATTTAGAAGAATGAGGGGGCAAATCATATTGAAACCTATCAAATGTTAAAAAGGCCTCAACAGAGTGGATGTGGAAAGGATGTTTCTTATGGTAGTGGTATCTAGGACCAGCGGGCATTGCCTCAAGCTAGAAGGAAAACATTTAGAACAGAACTGAAGAGGAATTTCAGCCAGAGTGGTGAAGCAGTGGAATTTGTTATCACAGGTGGCTGTGGAGGCCAGATCATTGGGTGTTTTAAAGGTGGAGGTTGATAGGTTCTTGATTCGTCTGGGAATGAAAGGTTATGGAGAGAAGACAGGAGACTGGGGTTGAGAGAGAAATGGATCAGCCTTGATGAAATGGCAGAGCAGACTCAATGGGCTGAATAGCCTAATCCTGCTCCTGTGTTTAATGGTCTAATGGCCTTATAATTAAATTGGTTAACATGCAGATGATCTGTGTGTCTCCCAGAATGGAAGTCATGATCCACTGGTTTAATGCTGCTGGTAGCAGAAGGATCCCACATAATTGCAGCTGACACTAGATCATATTGAGTAAAGCTACTGCTATAAACTCCTGCCCCGATCTCACGCTTGCTCTCTGAATGCTTGAGACTCAGATAATGTAGTTACTTTAGTATTACTGACGGGATGCCAGAAGGTTCTTGCTTCCGTTTTCCAGATACAATCTGAAATTTTCTAGCAATTGCTCCTAACCATTTACTGTAACTGATTTAAAGTTGGGATGTGATTTGTCATTTAATTTGCTCTTATCAAGATTATGTTTTTTATTTTGCCCTTTTTTACAAGATTTAAACATTGAATACTGAATGTTCAATATCAACTAATGTGGTTCAGATTGCATTAAAATTGCTGAATTACTTAATTATTTTGTATTAGCACCACTTTTCACAACTGGACAATCCCTTAAGTAAATGAAATAAGAATTTCTTTCCTGTTATTGTCAATACATACAGAATATCACTCTCCTGATGAAAATAATATTTTTCTTTCATTAATTTCAAGCATAGTTGAAGAAAACGGCCCTAGAATAAATAATATGGATTATCAGAAAGTCTTTGTCAGGTTTGATGCAAGCCCATGTTATCCAAATTTGTAGTTAAAAGTGGTAATTAACATTGGACAACAGTGATTTTACTTCCTAAATACTTTTGGGCTTATCTGATGGATTTTGGGCTGTTGATTATGAAAATCATCATGAGATTTCCCTATCACACACGATTTTTTTGAAACTGCCTATATTTGTTATTTCAATTCATAATTCAAGTCAACTTAAATGTTTCCCATGATATACAGTAAGCTGAAAAGTTTTCTATCTTGTTCAGGCATGCATGGGCATGCTTAGGCAGGGCAGATGCTGCATGGTAGGACAGGTTTTAGTAAGGCTATAAGTTTCTGTGATATTTGAGACAGAAGTTACCCAGAATAACTGATGCCAAGATTAAGGAATGCATTGTTGTTGATCCAGAAATCGAACAGGTCATCAGTGACAGGCAGTTTGAAGGACTTCTAGTGGGACTGGAAAAAAAAATCACATGGAAGGTAGTCAAGGTTGTTGTTGGCAACTACAGAGCACCTAATTACATGCAGCTGGTTGACAGCATGTTTTAAGCATCCGAAACCATGCAACGTCCCACATAAGGACAAAAGAAATAGGAGCAGGAGTAGGCCATCTGGCCTGCTGAGCCTGCTCCGCCATTCAATCAGATCACGGCTGATCAGGCCACGGACTCATCTCCACCTACCTGCCTTTTCCTCATTATCCTTAATTCCCCTATTATGCAAAAATCTACCCAACCTTGGCTGAGGTACCCTCCACTGCTTCACTGGGCACTGAAGAGTCATTTTCTGCATTTCCATGTAGACTTCTTTCCTGCATCTCTTGGCACTGTCAGTGTCGAGCATGGTGAAATGTTTCACTGGGACCTTGCAGTCATGGATATCAGGGTAACTGGAATCCTTTGATACTGGCTGTTTATTGTTGGATACAAACAAGAACCTTCAGTTACCGAGTACAAATGAAAATCCTCAACGAAACATTTTTAGCTTAGTTGAACTATTGCAAAGCGTGAACACCATTATGCAATTAAGTGCATTTCTTCAACAAGTTAATCTCTTGTTTCTTCAACTTCCCACGTAATACAAGTAATCTGAAACTATATTTGTATTCAGCTTCAACAAAAATTCTGATGAAGCAACACTTTCCATGCATGCCTGGAAATATCCATGTATTTGGGTAACGTATGCACGGAGGTTCCAAAGAATATTTTGACATGTGTAGAGCACATGTACACAGGACTCAATGGTAATTTGGCTGCTGATTAAGTTTATTTATATGGCATGATACAATGCGATGTTTGCCTCATAGAATCTAAAGAGAAACATAGTAAACAACAGGCACAATTTCACTTTAAATGAAATAAAATAATTATCCATGACAGGGACATGTTTGCATGATGGTCAAAACTGGGAACTAATATACAAGAAATAAGCAGTTTAGTTTATGTCAAAAAAGATATGAATTTCTTGTAATCAGGATAGCTTTCTTTAACATCATAACCAAGAGCTATTGGATTGAACAATAATAATGCACAAACCAGAGTTGTATTTAACAATTATTAAGCATTTATATCAGAGCTGTATTTTCTAGAATTTAGTCAATTAAAGGAAGATTGACCAAAGTTTTCAGTTTCTGGAATCCAACAGAAGGGTAGAAAAATATTTCTCGTATTTATGGTATGTAGGATTAGGAGACATAGCCAAGGCTTTTCAGGAATGGTTCGAAAGCACCATTACAGAAGACCATAAGATGTAGGAACAGAAATAGGCCATTTGCCCAATCGAGTCTGCTCCACCATTTCAACATGGCTGATTCATTTTCCCTCTCAGCCCCAATTTCCTACCTTCTCCCCATTTCCTTTCATGCCGTGACTAAATTCTATCAACCTCTGCCTTAAGTTTCCACGCAGGCTTGGTGTCCACAGCTGCCTTTGGCAACAAGTTCCACAGACTCACCACTCTCTGGCTAAAGAAAGTAGTTGTCACAGGCAAAGTATTGACAAATGATCAAAGATAGATGCTTCCAGTAAGAAGGTGCCGATAAGTGGCCGTTCTTGGTGTGCAACTGTAATGGGAATCATTAGATATTCCCATTTTGGACTACTACAGCTGAAATTTACATTCACAGCCTTGGTACTTCAAGAAGCAGCATTGTTTTAAGACATTTTACAGTGCTGTTCCCCTTTAAGAAAATGGAAGCCAGGGTGGCACATCAATTTACATGTACGATTGAAGTGTAAAGGCTTTAGACCCCACTCTTAACTATCCTACTAGCCGATGCACAGTCTCTGGGAAATAAAATTAAAGACCTCAGAGCAAGATTATTGTACAGATGAACCTGAGGGACTTCTGTGTGTTTTGCTTCCCAAAAACATGGCTATCTCCTGTCATTTTAGAGGAGTGTTGCAGTCCTATGTCTTCACCTTCCTCTGCAAAGACTAGTCAGCTCTGTCCTTTAAAGGTAGTGGAGGTGGCATATGCTTAATGATTAATTCATTGTGGTGTACAGATGTGGTCTTGCTCACCTGACAGAGAACATCTAGTTGAAATAACTGTTGTCATTTTAATCTGCCGAGGGTGTGTTCTGCCAAGATCCTGGTAGTGATGTACATTCCACCTCAGCCCTTCGTCAGGCAGGAACTGGAGGAGCTGAGCATTGTAATCATTCGGCACAAAACTGTGTATCCTGATGCCTTCACTATTTTTGTGTGGGATTTCAACCAGGCCAGCTTGAAGAAGTCTCTGAACAACTACTACCAACATATCACCTGTGAAACCAGAGGAGCAACTCACTTTACCACTGTTATACCACCATCAAGAATGCTTACTATGCCATCCCATGCCTGCAATTAATTGGCTGTACTTCTACTCCTGGAATATAGGCAAAGACTAAAGACACCAGTGATGAGAACCAAGAATGTATGGTCAAGGGAAGTAGACAGGTGCTTACGTCAGTGGTCTGGACAAAATTCAAGGACTCATCTTTGAATCTGAATGAATACGCCGCAGTTATCACCAACTTCATCAAGACCTGTGTGGATGAGTGTGTGTCTTGGAGACCATGCCGGACATTACCCAAACCAAAAGCTGTGTTTGAACGAGGAGATTCATAGTCTGCTGAGGGCTAGATCTATGGCATTCAGGACTGGTGATCCAGAACTATACAAGAAGTCCAGATATGACCTAGAGAAGACTATTTCAAGAGTGAAAAACAATTCAGATTGAGATTAGAAACCAAATCAGATGCATGTCAGCTCTGGCAGGGTTGGCAGGTCATTACTTCTTACAAAGTGAAACCTAACGTTATGAATGGCTGTGATGCTTCCCCCCCCCCCCCCCCCCCCGATGAGCTCAATGCCTTTTATACGCACATTGCAAGGGAGAATAAAATTACACCTGTGCGAATCCCTGCAGCATCTGGTGACCCTGTGATCTCTGTCTCGGAGACTGATGTCAGAACATCCTTCAAGAGTGTGAACCCTTAGAAGGTGTCAGGCCCCGATGGTGTACCTGGTAGAGATCTGAAAACCTGTGCCTAACAACTGGTGGGAGTGTTCAAGGATGTTTTCAATCTTTCACTGCTGCAGTCGGAGTTACCCACCAACTTCAAAAAGATAACATTCATACCAGTGCACAAGAAGAGCAGGGTGGGCTGCTTCAACGACTATGACCCAGTGGCGTTTAAATCTATGGTGATGAAGTGTTTGAGAGGTTGGTCATGGCTAGAATCAACTCGGGCCTAAGCAAGGATCCTCAATCTGCTACAATTTGCTTGTGGCCATGATAGGTATGCTGTGGATGCAATCTCTCTGGCTCTCCACCTGGCCTTGGAACATCTGGACAGTAGTATGCATAGGTCAGGCTACTGTTTACTGATTACAGATCAGAGTTGAAAACAATCATACGCTCTTCCTTCCTTCCTTCTTGCTTTACGGCGGCTGACACTCAGCTCAATGGTGCATTACCGCCACCTTCTGCTCCAGAGTGTGGATCAGACAATAGATTTGCATTCTAAATCCCTTCACCCATTCACACACACACACCCATTCTAATCTACACCTTATCCTTCCTTCTTTGGCCACCCTAGTACCCTATTCCTGCTTATCCCTCATATCCTATAAAAAACCACCATATCCCCTAAGAAAGCTAAAAGTGCCCTGACCTGTGCTCTCTCATCCATGCCCAATAACCCTTTTAATGTGAATTCCTGCACCCCCAATTCCTTTAGATTAATTCTCATCATTTCTCTCAGTATCCCATACTTCCTGCAACTCAGAATTACATGTTCTATTGACTCTTCTTCCTGACGTTCCTCACACAGTCCTGTCTGGTGTTTCCCTATCATTTTCAATGTTTGGTTTAGTGCACAGTGGCCCAGCCTTAACCTAGTCCGCACAGTTTCCTCTCTTCTGTATCCACTGCCTACCCTAGTACTTGTAACACTCTTTTGTATTTGATATAAATGCCTCCCTTTCCCCCCTCTGTCCCATATTTCTTGCCACATCTGGATGATTTTTTTTCCAAAAAAAGGTTATATTTGATTCACGGTTAACATGGGCAGACCATATCAGAATAGTTGCGGAGAAACGTAAAAAAGTAATAAATGCGACGAAATGTTTGACTGGTAGGGAATGGGGAGCAATTTGTTCAGTGTTGAAGAGAATGTATGTGGCTTTAGTAAGATCTGTGTTGGACTATGGAAGTGCAGCATATGGATCAGCAGCCAGGTCTCTTATAAGGAAACTGAATGTGATTCAGGCTCAGGTTTTGAGAGTGTGCAGTGGGGCTTTTAAAACATCACCAGTATCAGCCCTGCAGGTAGAATTGTGAGTAATGCTTTTGGAACCGAGAAGGAAGAAATTGATGGCAAACTACTGGGCTAATTTGCAGGGGCACAATGATTCTCACCCTGTTGCAGGAGTGCTGGGAGAATGGGAGGTTTCAGACGGATATCTTTAGTCGGGTAGGGAATGATATTGCTAAAGAATGTGGAGTGTTTGATCTAAGGATAAGTCCTTCAGTAGTTTATCTGGTTGTAGCTCCATTGAAAATTGTATGACCTGACATAGACTGGCATTTGTTAGAGGTAAAAAGGAAAGGAAAATATAAAACTAATTTGGTAAGTGCGTTTAACTATCATGTGATGGAACAGTATAGTGGTTATACTCAGATTTATACGGATGGTGCTGAGGAACCTGAAACAGGAGTGACAAGTCAAGTCAAGTCAACTTTTATTGTCATTTTGACCATAACTGCTGGTACAATGCTTAGTAAAAATGAGACAATATTTTTCAGGACCATGGTTTACATGACACAGTACAAAAAACTAGACTGAACTACGTAATTAAAAAAAAAACACAGAGAAAGCTATACTAAGCTACAGACCTACGCTGGACTGCATAAAGTGCACAAAAACAATGCAGGCATTACAATAAATAATAAACAGGACAGTAGGGCAAGGAGTCAGTCCAGGCTTCGGGTATTGAAGAGTCTGATAGCTTGGGGGAAGAAACTGTTATATAGTCTGGTAGTAAGAGCCCGAATGCTTCGGAGCCTTTTCCCAGACGGCAGGAGGGAGAAGAGATTGTATGAGGGGTGCATGGGGTCCTTCATAATGCACTTTCCTTTGCGGATGCAGTGTGTAGTGTAAATGTCCGTGATGGCGGGAAGAGAAATCTTCTCAGCTGACCTCACTATCCGGGTTTGGGGTGGCTATACCAGCAAAGGAAATTGGAATCAGCAGAAGAGCATCTAATAAGTTAGGAGTGCATACAGTGGAGATGTTGGCAGTGTTGGTTTCATTGTGATGGGTGGAGAAAACTAGACAAGTCAAAGTGTTGATGTGCTCAGACACATCCTCAGTTCTAGCAAGTTTAAGGTCTTTTTACTCAAACAGCCGGCAAGATGGACTTTATGAAGTCCTTCAGTCAGTCACAAGAGTTGCAAATCAGAGAGGACAGGTTACATTCCTATGGGTTCCAGCTCATGAAGGGCTGAAGGGGAATGAGAGGGTGGATAAGTTGACGAAGAGAGCGTTAAAGTAAGAAAATATCAAAACACACATTAGTATCAGCAAAGCAGAGGCTAAATGTATAATCTGGGGAAAAAAATTAGTCGTACCCTCAGTTCTAATCAACAAACTCCAAAACCTGGGTCTTTGTACCTCACTCTGCAACTGGATCCTTGACTTCCTCATCAGGAGATCACAGTCTGTGGGGGTCAAAAATAATCTCTCCTCCTTGCTAACAATAAACACTGATTTATCTCAAGGTTGTGTGCTTAGTCCACTGCTCTAATCTCTCTACACCCATGACTGTGTGGCTAGGCAGAGCTCAAATGGCATCTATAAATTTGCTGACGGTACAACTACCGTTGGCAGAATTTCAGATGCTGGCAAGAAGGCACACAGTGAGATTGATCAGCTGCTAAGTTGCAGCAAAAAGCTTGCACTCAACGTCAGTAAGACTAAGGAATTGATTGTGTACTTCAGGAAGGAAGAATCAAAGGAGCACATACCAGTCCTTATGAGGGATTAGCAGTGGAAAGAGTGAGCAGTTTCAAGTCCCTTGGCGTCAAACATCTTTGAAGATCTATCATATTGATGCAAATACAAAGAAGGCACAACAGCAGCTATAATTCATAGATCATTGAGGAGACAGTGTATCACCAATGACACTTGCAAATTTCTACAGCTGTACTGTGGAGAACATTCTAACTGGTTGCATCACCATATGGTATGGAGGGGTTACTGCAAGGATCAGAAAAAAATTGCAGTAAGTTGTAAATTCATTCAGCTCCATCATGGGCACTTGCCTTCCCAGCATTGAGGACTTCTTCAAAAGGTGACACCTCAAAAAAGTGGCATCCATCGTTAAGGACTCTCATCACACAAAGCATACCTTCTCATTGCTTGCGGAGATGGTGCAGGAGTCTGAAAACACACATTCAATGTTTCAGGAACAGCTTTTTCCTCTCTGTCATCAGATTTCTGAATGTCCATGAACTCTAGTTTTTCCTCTCTTTTTGTAAATTTGTTTTTAAAAATATATTTCTTATTGTAATTCATTTTTTACTCTTATGTATTGCAATGTACTGCTGCCGCAAAACAACAAATTTCATGACAAATGCCAGTGGCATTAAACATGATCTGATTCTGATACATGATGTAGATTGTCATAATTGTATTAAATGGCAGAATAGTTTTGAGGATCTACAGAGGTTGTCTCTTTCCCAAGTTCCTGTACAAGCTGTTGCTCAGTCATCTCAGCATATAACTTTGAAGTGAAATTACAAAATCCTCAATTCAGCTGACATTGATTGTCATGTTGATTGTTTAAATTATTAACTCTTAAGCCTTGGCTAAAGCACAGATAAAAATACGCTATCACTTTGGTTGTTTGCAGTAACTTCCAAATTGTTTCTTTCCTGGACTTTGGAAAAATGAAGTCCAGAATTAGAAACCGGTGAACAATATGGAGATTGGTGCTCCATGTGACATGGTATATTGCTACATTTTTATTTCAATGGGTACTATAACACCATTTCAATTCTGAGAGATGTTATATAGTACCACAACATTCAAAATTGAATTATAATTATTTGGCATTGCTTCAAATTATGAATGGAAGTGTTAAAGCTGTTACCAATACTTTAGATTAAAGATGAACAATAGATTAAATAATTGGGTTACAAGTTACAATTGGAACTTGAAAAAGCATGCAAGTACGACAATCTTTCAATGGGGGATTTCAATATGCAAGTAGTTAGGGAAAATCAGGTTGCTACTGGATTCCAAGAGAGCAAATTTGTGGAATACCTATGAAATGGTTTTTAGGGCAGTTTGTGTTTGATCCACAAGAGAAAAGGCAATTCTGGATTTAGTGTTGTGCAATGAACAACATTCATCAGGCAGCTTAAAGTAAAGGAACCCTTGAGAGGGAGTGATTATGATGATAGAATTCACACTTCAGTTTGAGAGGGAGCAGCTAAGTTCAGATGTATCAGTATTTACAGTGAAATAAAAGGTTCTACATGGGCATTAGAGTGGAGCTTGCCAAAGTTAATTAGAAGTGAACACTAGCAGGGTTGATGGCAGAACAGTAATGGCTGGAGGTTCGTGGAGCAATTCAGAATGCTCAGAATAGATTAATCCTAAAGAAGTATTCTGAAGGGACGAAGAAGAAAATGTGACTAACAGGGGACGTCAAAGACAACTTAAAAGCAAAAAGAGGAGATATACAATATAGCAAAAAATAGTACGAAATCAGAGAATTGGAAAGTTTTTTAAAAAATATAACAGAAAGCAACTAAAAAGCAATAAGGAAAAAAAAAGGAAAAATTAAGGTAAGCTAGCCAATAACAGAGTCAGGGGCAGAAAAAAAAGAGTAGTCACTATTACTAAGGAGAAGTTGCAAGGGAAGCTGAAATGTCCGGAGATAGATAAGTCACCTAGACCAGATGGACCTCAGACCAGGGTTCCAAAAGAGATACATGAAGTGATTATGGAAGCATTATTAGTGATCTTTTAAGTTTCATTATATTCTGCAATGGTTCTGAAGAAATGGAAAATCAAAACTGTCACTTCACTTGTTAAGAAGGGAGGGAGGCAAAAGTCATGAAATTATAAGCCAGTTAGCCTATCTTCAGTGGTTCAAAGTTCAAAGTAAATTTATTATCAAAGAACATAGATGTCACCATTTTCAACCCTGAGATACAGTTTCTTGTGGGCATTCACAGTAGATACAGGAAATGCAATAGAATCAATGGAACACTACTCCCAACAAGATGGACAATCTATGTGCAGAAGAGAGCAAACTGCAAAATACATAAAGAGAAATAATAATAATATATAATATGCATAATAATATACATGCATTGTAATATAATTAAAATAGACATTGTCTCAATAGTAGTATCTACTACTGGTGTCATTCCAAAGGTACTAAACAACAGCATTAAACAATTGGGCCTACCCAGCAATATCTATGCAAATCTTCAGAGAGCCACAATACTAAACACCACTAGTATAGTCCAAATGTTCATAACAATTGGCAAATAAGCATATTTGGCTATGCCTGTTCCTCAGGTTTTACCACCTTGAGCTGTGAGAAAATAAATAATAATCAAGAATTTTGAACTAGATAAGTGCAGAACATTAAAACTAAAGAAAGGTGTCATAGAGCTAATTGAAAACGAAAAGGAGCAGCAGGATACAAAGCAAGTGATGGATGAATATGAAACATTAAAGTGTCTGGGATATCAACAAGGGAAGAAAATAGATCATAGTGCGATAAAGGAAAAGTTTTTGACTGAATTTACTTCATGACTTAAGAAAACCTGCCAAACAAAGCTCAACAGTAAAAATATAACTAAGGCAATAAACACTTTTGCTATACATACACATATTAACGTATTCTTTTGGCATAATATCTTGATCTGAAGCCGTTCTGGAAAATTTGCAAAGAAAAGTAAGAACTGAAATGAGAAATTTCAGAAAACATAATATACACTTGAACGCGCTTAGATTAATATTGCCTAGGACAGAAGGGGAAAGAGGAATAACAGACATTAAAAATCTACACAACAGTCAGATAAAACTTCTAAGGGTATACTTTCATCAATGAAAGCAGGATTCAGCTCTCCACACAAGCATAGCAACTCTGATAAGAAGTATACACCACTAAACTTAAATGAGAGCACAGCCCAGAAAAATTGAAAGTTAACCAATGGAAGAGCGTGGCCCTTCATGGAAGACATCCTCATGATCTGAGCAGACTAGATGTTGACAAGGAATTGTCGAACACCTGGCTCAGAGATGGAGACCTCTTCCCAGAAAAGGGTTCCTTGTGGCAATACAAGACCATGTAGTTAACACAAAAATGAACAAAAACACATAATAAAATACCAACAAATTCAAAATGATAGATGCAGAGAAATACCAGAAACAATTCAGCACATTATAGGATCCTGTAGCAGTTTAACACAACCTGATTACTTATATAGGCACAATCAAGTAGCAAACATCATTCAACAAAATTCTGCTTTAAAATACAATCTGATAAAGTCAAGTCAAGTCAAGTCAACTTTTATTGTCATTTCGACCATAACTGCTGGTACAGTGCATAGTAAAAATGAAACAATGTTTTTCAGGACCATGGTTTACATGACACAGTACAAAAAACTAGACTGAACTACATAATTAAAAAAAACACAGATAAAGTTATACTAGACTACAGATCTACACTGGACTGCATAAAAACACCATACATGACTATAAATACAAGCCTTATCCAGCTTTAGAGTCTCACAAATTGTATTACGACTTATCCATTATTACAGATAGAACAATCCATAGAAACCATCCAGATATAATTTTACAGGATAAACAAGTAAGAACAACTTACCTTAATAGATATAGCCATTCCAAACACACAAAACACAGAAATCAATAAGTGAAAAAGACCAGAAATATACTGAATAAAAAGTGGAAATTGAAAGACAATGGAACATGAACAAGGTAAAACTGGTATAAACCCAAAGTCACTGCACAATAACAATTAGGCTTACACAACATCATTAATGTAAATACTAAACACCAATTGAATTATCAAAAAATTCCTAGCAATTCAGAAATGGGTGTGCTTTGTTATGCCAATATACCCATGCCTATGGTTTAACCAGCTTGATCTGAGAAAAAAAGATCAATGAATAACAAGAACATGAGAGGAAGAGTCCTTAAAAGTGAGCCCATAGGTTGTGGGAACAGTTCAGTGATCGGCAAGTGAAGATGAGTGATGTTTTCCCCTTTGGTTCAAGAGTCTGATGATTGAGGGGTAACAATTGTTCCTGAACCTGGTGTTGTGGGTACCAAGGCTCCTTTCTGATGGCAGCTGTGAGAAGAGAGCATGCGTGGCAGAAGGCGAGGAATGGGAATAAAGAGGACCATTTCCGGTATTGGGTCCGCTCCTTTTCAATAGGTACATTTAGTGTCAGAGTAATGTATACAATATACATCCTGAAATTCTTTTTCTTTGCAAACATCCATGAAAACAGAGGAGTGCCCCAAAGAATGAATGACAGCTAAATGTTAGAACCTCAAATCCCCCTCCCATGCATAAGCAGCAGCAAAGCAACAACCCCCCACCAGCAAAAAAGTATTGGCACCCTCACTGAGCAGTCAATTATGCAGCAAAGCATGACTTGCAGTGCCCCAAAGGCTACTTGTTCACCCAGTATTTAATGTACCACAGGATCTCACTCTCCCTAATAAGGGAAGAAGTGGTGACCCTATTTCATGGTATATAGAAATGTTCTGGATGTTGGAATTGGTAATTTTGTTGTCAAGTTTGCTGATGACAGAACAATAGGGTGTGGGGCACATAGTGTTGAAGAAGCAGGGAGTTTGCAGAAGAACTTAGATAAATTAGGAGACTGGGCAAGGAAGTGACAGATGCAATATAGTATAAGGAAGTATATGGTCCTGTTGTTTGGTAGAAGGAAAAAAGGCATTTCTAAACAGGAGAAAATTCATATATTGCAGGTATACGGGAGTTCCAGTACAGGATTCCCTAAATATTAACTTGTACTTTGAGTTGGTAATAAGGAAGGCAAGTGAAATGTTAGCATTCACTTTGAGAGAACCGGAATGTAAAAGCAAGGATGTGATGCTGAGGCTTTATAAGGCACTGGTCAGGCCACACTTGGAGTACTGTGAGTAGTTTTGTCCCCATATTTAAAGAAGGATGTGTTAACATTTGAATGAGTCCAGAGAAGGTTCAGGAGAATGATCCTATGAAGGATTTATGTATGAGGAGCATTTAATGGCTTTGGGTCTATATTCACTGGAGTTTAGAAGAATGATGGAGATCCCATTGAAACAAACAGAATTTCGAAAGGCCTGGATAGAGTGAACATGGAGAGGATTCTTCCAGTAGTGGGAGAGTCTAGGACCTGAGGGCACAGGCTCAGATTAGAAGGATGTTCCTTTTGAAATAGAGATGAGGAAGAATTTCTTGAGGCAGAGGATGGTAAATCTGTGGATTCCATTGCTACAAATGGCTGTGGAAGCCAAGTCATTGGGTATATTTAAAGTGGAGGTAGATAAGTTCCTGATTAGTAATTGCATCAAAGCTTAAGGGGAGAAGGCAGGAGACAGGGATGAGAAGGATACTAAATCAGCTATGATTGAAAGGTGAAGCGGACTCAATGGGATGAATTGTCTAATTCTATGTCTCATATTCTTATGATCTCAATTGTTTCCAGATATCTTACACATAACAATTCTAAAATATTAACTACAGCAGCAAGGAATTAACATGGAACATGGATAAATACTGTACACAGAGATGAATCTTTGTAACCTCTGGGATTGTGGCTCAGTGGAGAACATTTACTGTTTAGGTACAGTACATGAATCAAATCAGCCAGGGAAAGGCAGCCAGAAGTATGTGTTATAAACTGGGGTGATCGCAGGTCACTGTAAAAGGAAAGCAGACAGGAAGCAAAGGTTGTAGGTTTAATTAAAGAAAAAAATTGCAAAGGGAAATATGTCTGAGCTGTGCTGAAAACAGTTATAATACATGATTCATTTTCAGTTGGTTACATTTGGGATTTGTGCTTCAGGGTGTAATAAAAGCCTCTGAGACCTTGAACAGAACTGTATAGAAGTGATTGATTGTAAAAGCCAGAAGACAATATATTCTTTCTTATTCTGCTTCCAGTGATGTAGATGCCAGCTACATACTTCGATTAAACATGGATTTTGAAAGCACCTCTGATAACAGTTTTAGTTAAAAGTCTTTCAATGATGGCAGACGACACTAAGTGGGGAAACTCCATATTTAAGTGCTAATTGATGTTGGCATTACTGACTTTAGCTGGATGGGATAAAGATGGCCTAGAAGGGGAAAATATAAGCTAGGTTTCTCAACTTTCATTTGTATTTATAACTCGAGCTGCATTGTGCATTGTGGTTGTATATAAATGATGAATGGGGACTAAAGAAATTTTGGTACTGGGCACAGTTCAAGGTCTGTTCAAGACTGTTCAAGACACAGTTCAAGACTGAGGGATTGGGAATATAATCAGTCTAATTATTGCAGAATAAAAATCAATGTGAAAAAATGCAACTGTTTGTCTTTCTAATAAAATGGGAATCTCTTGTATTACCCATACGCTCCTCTAGCAGACTGCTGTGTAGTGTACATCTGAACTGTAATAGCTTCTGTTCTGTTCATGATTACTGATAGTATCTCATGGATGTGTGTGTTTCCTCTGTGCTTTGTAGGATTACTGTGTTTTGGTGATAACCAGTGACCTATCAGGTCAACAGAAAAGGCCCTTGGCTGCAGTCCACCATCACTGCTGGACTTACTTGTGTCTGGGGCAAAGGAAAGTCAGGAAAGTTATTGCAGACCCTACTGACCCAGCAACGATCTTTTCCTAAAGCACTATTAAAAGATCACAATGCTAGAAGACACAGGAGCAGAATTAGGCCACCCAGCCCATTGATTCAGCTCCACCACTCCATCATGGCTGATCTCCTTCTCAGCCCTGTTCTCCTGCCATCCTCTCATAACCTTTGACTAATCATGAACCTATAATCTCTGTTTTAAATACTGCATATTCAAAGACTTGGCCTCCTCAGCTGGTCGTGGCAATTAATTTCACAGATCTGCCTCCCTCTGCTAAAGAAATTTCTCCTCATTTCTGTTCCAAATTGATATTCCTTTACTCTGAGCATACCCTCTGGTGCTATTCTCAACCACTGCAGGAAACATCCTCTCCGACGTGGCCCTCCTTTGGCTGGGATCAACCATGGATGTTGTGTCCTGGCTGTCTACGTAATACCTAAGGCAGTATGCAAGCCAGTACACAAGCCGGGGCAGTACGACATAGAGAGCAAGCTGTTGCCCACACAGCTGATGAATCCAAAGGCACGGCAGAGACCGATACAGTTTGGCACCAGTGAGATCACAGGAGCTGCCAGTCAGTGTTGAACTGAGATGGCTTTGAGGATTCCAACTCTGGATTTTTCCTCAGGGTTTACTCCCAAAGCCTTCCCCTTGAGTTGGTATAACCACCTCAGTGGAGGTTTGAGATCAGAGAATTCCTTCTTTTATATAAGGGGTTCCCAAAATTTTTTTATGCCATGGACCCAGGATGGGAAACCCTGTCCTAGTTGAACTGCCAGCATATGCTGATGAGCCCCATCTACACAGAATGACTGGTTTTAAGGCAGCAGTAACCTGCCTTTGCCCCTTCTCCTGGCAGTAGAAACAGGAGCTAAGCCCACGTGAAGTCCAGAAACTGGACTCGGTTGTCAGAGGCTATTTGAGATGAATACTATTGGGACCATTTATTAGGTAATGGAGTTTATCCCCACTACGTCTGCCTGCTGTGATAAGCTTAATTTCTAGACTCAGTTACTATAGGAAACATCCACGCCACATCCACTCTATCTGGGCCTTTCAATATTTGATCAAGATGTCAATTGGACTGCAGAAGTGCAGCTGGATGGTTGTGAAAAACCCAAGCTTGAAGGACTTGAGTTACCTGAAGGCGACATACCAGGCATTCAGGACAGTTACAAATACCTGGGGATCCTGCAGGAGCATGGAAACCATGATAAGAATACAAGGAAGGCTGCAACATCCAAGTACAGGCAGTCCCCGGGTTACGAACGAGTTCCTTTCCTGAGTCTGTCTTTAAGTTCAATTTGTACATAAGTTGGAACAAGTACATCCGGTATTATTTAGTGTCAGTTAGTCAAACGTTTGTCTTAGTATATAGTATATATTTTACCTTTCTATGCATATGAAACACTTAAGAAACATTTGTATTCCAGTAATTAAACCATTGCATTGCTTAGTAATAATTATAACTTTCATCGGGGCAGGGCCTTTCACATGCTCCATTATTCTCACTTTATCCTTTAGCCTTTAAAATTGTTCCGATCATTGACCGACTGTAGCTTAACGCTTTTCCAATGACTGATGACGTTTCGCCTCTTCCTAAATGCTTTAATATTTTCAATTGTGATTGCTTCCCGTCAATGGAACAGAAACACTGCGGGCAGCGGGTCCCAACCTCTGCCAGCTCCCAAGGTCCGCTGGATCCTAAGGACCAATGCACTGAATTCTTTGGGTCCTAAAGTCTACCGCACTGAGACAGGTTAAATGGAACAAGTGGAGGCTGTGCTGGGTTTGGGTATTTGATCCTCCTCAATATTCTGTGTGGGAATTTAAACAGGAAGCGGCAGTGTTTTTTTTTACGAGGTTGAGTTGGTTGTGAGCTCGACATCAACCTGCAGCGCTCGGGAGTGGTCTGTTGCTGGATCGAACTTGGGAACCTCTGTTCTCAAGCCTGGCGCTGATCTCACTGCGCTACCGGCTGACCGGAAAAGAAGGGGTGTCAGGGTGAATCTTGCTAAGAAAATTTTAAGCCAAATAGAAAGGTACACACTCAACATAGGTTCAATGGCAACGACTTAAAATGGCGGACGGTGTTGTGATCCGACTTAAAATGGCGGAATGCGTTTTCCTTCTTCAGTTCGTAAGTATGAGTTGTTCGTAAGTTGGACATTTGTAACTAGGGGACTACCTGTACCTCCAAAGAGTAAGACAGGTCCGGTAAAGCCAGCTGAATGGGAAGAACAAGATCAGAGCCATCAATACATTTGCCCTATCAGTCATCAGATACCCAGCTGCAATAGTGTGCTGGCCAAGAAACAAACTGGATGCTGCTGACATCAAGACCTGGAAACTACTAATAATACACGGAAGATTCCACCCAAAGTCTAACATCGGGTGAAGGTACACCTGCCAGAATAAAGGAGGACAGGGACTTGGAGATGGAAAGCATCCATGAGTATGTCAGGAAGATGGCCCCTAAGGATGACCTGCCAGGAAAATACCTCCGACAGCAGGCAGGGGATATGGAAATGGAAGAGGGTGAAGCAGAGCCAGAGGACCAGGGGCCATAGCAGGACAGGCCACTGCACGGGATGTACCATCATCAGGTATCAGAGGTGGCTGGCATAAGAGAGTCCTACCAATGGCTGGAAATGGCAGGGATGAGGGACAGCACAGAGGTGCTGCTCATGGCTGCACAAGAGCAATAGAAGCAGGGGTCTTTCACACCAGATAAGACCTAAGAAGCAGACTGTGTGCTGAAACCATCAGCACATAGTAGCAGGATACAAGATGCAGGCAGGGACAGCATACACTGAACAGTACAACCAGGTTACAGGAACATCTGCACTGAGTATGGATTGGACACTCCCAAGTCCAAATGGGAAACACCCAAGAAGGTAGTGGAGAATGATGGAGCTAAGATCCTATGGGACTTCCAAATACAAACTGATAAGCAGGTACTGTCCAACCAACCAGACATAGTAATACTGGACAAGGAGCGAAAGAAAGCCATAGTAATAGGTGTAGCAATCCCAAATGACAGTTGTATTTCACTGTTACGAATATAATTCCCACAGGAGCAATCTTTTCTCCATTATGAGTTCTTAGTTGGTTATCTGCAGGCTTTACTTCAGTATCTTTGAAGTTCCATTTAATCTTTATTTATTGAGGTACAGCATGGAATAGCCCCTTCTGACCCTTCAAGCCTCACCGTGCAGCAACCCCCAATTTAACCCTAGCCTAATTGAAGGATAATTTTCAACAAGCAATTATTCCATTGATATAGCTGTTCATTTAAATGCAAGTTGTGCTTTAGTTAGCAGCTGTTTTCTTGTAAGATTTGTTAGGATTTGTACAGCTTCAGTTAGGATGCTTTCTTGTAAGATTTTACAAACAAATCAACTCTTAGTGCATCATTAAGCCCATTACTGAACTGACGATGTTCAGATGATCCATTCAATTCAGCCTCATACACTGAAATGGATTTCCCTTCCTTTTGAATTTGCTTTTGAAACCTAAACTGCTTTGCAATCAACAATAGTTGTGGTTCTAAGTGTTCCTGGACTACTTTCACGATATTAATAAAGCTTATTTTGGCTGGTTTGTTAGGAATAGTTAAACTGTATACCTTTAAATCCAATGCACTCAAACAAATTGTCACTTGTTTTTCATAAGCTATTTTGTTCACTTCAAAATGCTGCTCAATTTGCACAGCACACAAATCCGTTTTTTTTGACCACATCTATCTTTCTAATTTATGCTCTTTTCTTTTGTTTTTTTTTATTATTATCTCCTGGTACTGACTGTTTATGAACTGGTGAGTTTGTCTGTTTACTGCATTTTTAAAAAACATCTCATTACGCTTTTTATAAAGAGTTAAACATTTCACTGCGCTTTAACAGGTGGGTAGTTGTATCAGGTTTGTTTAAAACTTCCTTGTGCCACTGTTTTGTAGCTCCAAAACATAAGACTAACTGAAAGAAAAGCAAGGGAGTCTGTACCACTTGTCTTAGTTCCATTTTTACTTTTCGTGATACATGCATAATATGCCATTCATGTACTTGTAAGCTGTAATGAATAGTTTAAGCAGCAGTGAATGCTTAATCAAAGAATGCATTTAAATATTATTCATATACAACTAAGTCAGAGTGGGAGGAGCTAAAGATGGCAGCAGAGGTTTTCGCAGACCTCCTTCCAGTTTGTCTGCGAAACACTTTTATTTTTCTCTTCTCATGTGTCTTTTCTCTTCAAAGTGGCCAAGGCCCTGTTGAATTCTATGATCGACAGCTGCAGCTCAAACTACAGTTATTCATGGGCGGTGGGTTCTCGCTCTTGGAGTTGCCGAGTGGCCGGGAAGACAAGCACCTTTGGGGAATGGCCCTGCAGGTTATCTGATTACTTGCATTTTCTGTAATTCATTCCTTGGGGATTTTTATCTGTTTCGTGGAAGTCTGTGTAGAGTAAGAATTTCAGGTTGTATACTGTGTATATTCTCCAGTATTGAACCACTGAAATATTAAATACACACCAGGGGAGTCTAGGACCAGAGGGCATAGCCTCAGAGTAGGGGGGCATCTATTTAGAATGAAATGAAAAGAATTTCTTCAGCCAGAAGCTGGCGAATCTGGTGGAATTCATTGCTACCGGCAGATACGGAGGCCAGGTTATTGGCTGTATTCAAGGCAGAAGTTGATAGTTACTTGATTAGTCAAGGTCTGAAAGGTTAATGGAGAATAGGGTTGAGAGGGAAAATGGATCCGACATGATGAAATGGTGTAAGTTCTGCTCCTATCTCTTTTGGTCTTACAGCTTTATATACTTGTATACCAATTGCCCCATCCTCAGCCCAATTACACTGGTTCCCAAACCCCTGCCAGATTAGTTTAAACCTCCACAACAGCACTGGTGAACCTGCCTGCACGGCTATTGGTCCCCTTTGGGTTCAGGTGTATGTAACCTGTCCTTTTATTTTTAAAATAGGTCATACTTTCTCCAGCAGAGGTCCCAATGATCTAGAGCTCTAAAATCCTGCACTCTGCATAACTTCCTTGGCCACTCATTCATCCATACTCTCATCCTATCCCTGCCCTCACTAGCACATTATTCTGGGAGTAAACCAGAGATGACAACCTTAGATATCCTGCTTCCCTAACTCCCTATACTCACTGCACAGGACCCTTTGCCCCTTTCTATCTATGTTTGGTGCCACTATGCACCACAATCTCTGGCTGCTCACCCCCCCCCCCACCTCTTGAGAATCTTCTGGAGTCATTTTGAGACATCCTGCACCCCAGCAACACTCCATCCCGGTGTCTCTTTTGCAGCCACAGAACCTGCTGTCCATTCCCCTATTGAGTCTCTTATCACTACTGCTCTGCCTGACTTTACCCTTCCCTGCTGAGCCTCAGAGCTGGCCACAGTGTCACCAGCCTGGCTGTTGCTGCTGTGCCCCGATAGGTCATTCCTCCCCCAGCAGTATCTAAAGGGGTATACTTGTTGCTGAGGGGAATGGCAACAGGGTAATCCTGCACTGACAGCTTACTTGCCTTACCCTTCCTGGTGGTCACCCATCTACACTCAGTGAATGAAGGGCTTTGGTCCGAAACCTCAACTGTTATGCTTTTCCATGGATGCTGCCTGGCCTGCTGAGTTCCTCCGGCATTTTGTGTGTAACACTATCTGAAGCCTGCAGTCTAGGTGTGGTCATCTTAGTCTCACCTATGAGATTTTCAGTCTCCTAGATGGTCCTGAGTACACACTGCTGCAGCTCCAGTTCCTTGACCTTGTCAGTCAGGAGCTATAGTTGGATGCTCTTCCTACAGGTGTCATCTGGTAAACTGTTAACTACCCTGCAATCCACACTTCACAGGAGAAGCCTTAACTACCATCCTGCCCACACTTGTTAAAAAACCAACTTCTCAAGCTTTTCTTTTTAAAACCACTGCACCTTAGAAGTTTCCTCCCCAGTAGTTCATCTGATTATCATTTCTAATTAGTCCCACTGCACCCTGCTCTGTTTATTAGCACAGTCACTACACTAAGATAAATTTAATCCACATTTTATAATGCTGTTTATATTGTAAATATGCACTCAGTGCCACATTATTAGGTACTGCTGACATCTGCTCATTAATGCAAATATTAATCATGTGACAGCAACTCAATGCATAAAAGCATGTAGACATGGTCAAACTGTTCAGTTGTTGTTCAGACCAAACATCAGAATGGAAAAGAAATGTGATCTAATAGATTTTGAATGTGGAATGATTGTTGGTGCCAGATAGGATGACTTGAGTATCTCAGAAACTGCTGATCCCCTCCAATTTTCCCATACACCTGTCTTTAGATTTTAAAGAGCATGGTATGAGAAACAGAAAAACAAAATTCTATATTTGTAATTTAACCACTAACTTTATTCTTTATGTACAACTCTTTACTCTTTATAATTGTTGAATGTTGGTTTTTTGTTGCAAGGTCTGTGATTAAGACATTGACCTTTATAGCAATGAAAAAGATGATTTGATGTGTTCAAAGGGTAATGGGGAACTTGTAGGTGTTCCAAAGTTTCCTTGCTGCGGGGGCCTTTGTGATGCTATTCACTAGTTAGTCCTCCCTTGGAACAGGCCATTCAACATCTGGCTCAATTCTTTCAAGACCTGCGTCTATTCAAAAATGAACATTGAGATTACTGTGAAGTTAAATTGATGGATCACATTGCAGTTTTGAGTTTCTATAAGTCCTTTCTGTTATTACACCTCTCCATGAATCCTCAAAAAATTAGGCTAACATGCTATATTAGGAAATCTGGTTGTCATGGGGGGAACGTAGAAGCTCCTTACGGGCAAAGGCGGGAACATCAAACATGCAAATTAGAGCTCTTTTAGAAACTGAAACCGCAACTTGAATTTTTAACTCTTCCCTGTGCATGCTGTTTGTATGCGTCCTGCTTTGTTATATTTTCTGTAAGTTTTGTCTTTAAATTTGTTTTGACCTCGTATATGTGAGCCCCTGCCAGAACAGTAACATAATTTGTTCATCTAGGCTTGTTTCTGCTTAAACATTTCAAATTTCTTCATGCTCACTTTCATTCTTGACTGCAACTCAATTGCATCTGTCTGCAGCTTCATAGGTTCTCATTATATTTCTTGAATTTTGTTGATGCTTTCAGATTTCATTTCTTGGTCCAGGTCCCTTTGTCAGTCTGGAAGCTCTCCCAAGTGCACCATCTTCACAGGAGAAAGACTGCTGGTAAAGAGACTGCAGATGCTGGAATCTGCAGCAACACAGTAAAAGCTGGGGGATCATCAGGTCAGGCAGTATCTATGGAAAGAATTGGGCAGTCAATGCTTTGGGTTGACACCCTTCACCCCAACTGAAAGACAGGAGGGAAATAGTCAGTATAAAAAGTGGAGGGATGGGGTGGAACAAGAAATGTTAGGCCAAAGATGGATCCGAGTGAAAGGGACTATGGCAGAATCTACCTCTTACAACATGCTCAGCCAGAGTCAACAGCTCTATTTTTTCCCATGTGACCCTCTGTTTTTAATTCATCCATGTGCCTATCTAAATGTCCCTAATCTACTTGCTTCTAGCATCATCCCTGGCAGCATACCTCATGTGCCCACAACTCTGGGTAAAGCATCTACCTCTGACATTCCCCCTGTACTTTACTGCAGTCACCTTATCATTATGCCCCCCCCCCCCTTTGTATTAGTTATTTCTGCCCTGGGAAAAAATCTGTAGCTGTCCACTCTATCTATGCCTCTTTATTATCTAATACACCTTTGTCACCTTACATCTTACTTTGCTCCAAAGGAAAAAGCCCTAGCTAACTCAACTATTCCTCACAAGACATGTTCTCTAATCAGTCAGCAAACCGATAAATTGCCTTTGCACCTTCTCTAAAGCATCCATCCTAGAATGAGGCCACCAGAGCTGAACAAAATAGTCCACACAGGTAGTCTGCACTATCTGTGTTTTCCCTTTTCTTCACCTGACAGTTGCCCAGCTACCTACTTCTTGCAACTTTGATGTAACTACCTCCCTATAGGTCCTACTCATTCTCTCAAATGAGGTGAACATCATCCAACTCCAGCTCAGATTCCCTAACATGGTCTGGATGTCTCCCAGATCTCCCACATCTTGCACGAGAGCACACCACTGACCCGGAATCCATTCTCACTACTCTGGCTAAGCATTAATAAAGAAAGAAAGAGGAGCTTAACAGAAACCTCAACCTATCCTTCACCGCTCCTTGCCAAAGCCTCTTGAGCCAATGTCTTAGTACTCCACTCTAACTCTGACCCACTGCTACAATAGTCACTCCATTTAAACCTAACTTGTTTTTGTTGGCCCGTGCCAAGTGCATAATACCCCAAATGATCTCAAGCTCTGCAGAAAGTCCTGACAGATCCCACTTATATCTAGTACTTACTGCCTCCGTGATCTCAAGCTGCGACGACAGTGCACTGACCTGAAGTGATAACTGTTTGTTTCCCTTTATATGCTGCTTTCTCTCCTGAGCATCAGCAAAATGTTCAGATTTTCAGAAATAACATTCATGGTCATTTCAATGTATGTGTGACAATCGAAATTTTTAGTGCTTTTTTTAAAAAAACATTCCCTGAATGATTGTGATCATTAAGTGTATTTCAGTTGTGTATATCTATGTCTATTCAAGGCAAAAGCAAATAGATTCTGTACATGTTTGTCTTTTCTGCTTTTATTTCAGGTTTCCATAGCACACCTTCTCTTTACAATTTTCAATCTTTTATTTACTCTCTAGTAGAATGGAGCTATTTCAGCTTTCATTGTTAAGTTGACTCAAAGCCAAAGAATTTGAAAGAGTATTGATGTGAATTTTGAGCTGGCAGGATATAAGGTTGATTTGCGAGCCATTCATTTAAGAAAAAATTTCCTTTTGGATGAGTCAATACCTGGCTGTCAGGCTGTGTTTATATCTGAGATTCATAATACAGTAGCATTGTGATTAGACTCAGTGAAGTACTGGATTCATGAAATAAATTTTAAGAAGCCAAATTTAGATTCCACTGAACTGCCTTTGACCAAGGTCAGAATAATGTAAGCTGTTGTCATTATTTATGTACCCATGAATCTTACTGATGACATAACTCATCAGCGAACCTTCTCTGATGGTGGGAGGGTCTTGGCCAGAGACAATCCAAGGTTACTGTGAGTAGTTAGATCACACAGTAAAAAAAAACCAAGTTAATTAAAATGCAGAGATTTGCATTGGATATTCTTATTGCCCCTGTGTATCAGTTGGTAAAAATACTGTAGATTTGAAAATTGAAATGAAATCTGAACAAATAAGAAACACTCAGTAGTTGATATTTCAAATATAAATAATTTAGTGAAACTGGACAAAAGTTGCAAAATTTATTGGAGCCATGAAACATAGGCAGAACTGATGATGAGGTGCAAACTATTTTGAGCCTCATGCCTTATTACTAGAGCTGTCATTGTAACTTATATTGTTAATTGACAGCTTACCCAGCAGATTGGAAAGGAATACTGCAGAGCTCCCACAATTTAAACAAAGGTTCTAATTCTCAGAAAGGAGAGTTTATGTTCCACTCTGTTAGCATTACTAGATTTTCCAAAAATAGTGGTGCAAAATTGTCTACTTCATTGGTGGGATTAAGAAAATTCAGGTCGCCAAGTGGAGAGAGGCTATTTCTGTGTAATTTGAAGCAGACTGATCAAATGAATATCACAGTAACTGTGGTCAGAGATTGATAGGAAATGGTATCTGTGGTAGAAATATATTCAATGCACTAGAGTTTATTGTATGAAGAACAGTAAAGCTGACAGAACTGGTTGTCATTACTATGTGAAACTGACAGCAAATGTAGGCATTTGGAGGTAGAGTTCCCCTCAGAGAGGCATTGTTCCTTCATGTGGTCTTATGTTGTAATAATCCCGAGTATATTCACACAGGAATGGTGTTCAATGCTGACTTAAACAAATGAAACACTATAATTACAGCAAATAAAAAAAATAGTCTAATTCAGTCAGAAGAAGCAAACAGTTCCAAACTATATGCAGTCATAATTAAGAAGTATGATTGCCCTTTGTATGAATGTCCAGTCCTGATGATGGGTCTCAGCCTATAACATTGACTATTTATCCCTCTCCATTGATGCTCCCAACCTGCTGATTTTCTCCAGCATTTTGTATGTGTTGCTCTGGATTTCTAGCATCTGCACTATCTCTTGTGTTTATGCAGTCATAATTACTGTTGATTCATCTCTCTCCCCCAATAAAGTATTTTTATAAATATGCAATCTAATTTGCTGAAAACATTTTTAAAAATGCAGCATATTCTAAGTTTTATTTTTCATAGTCTTATAATGTTAAGGACTCTCTATTTTTCCCACTACACAATAGTGTAAATATTATTTGCTTCACTTGCTCTTTTGTTTACTAGGAGAATCATTCTTTCTGAATGGTGTGAGTATACTGCTAGCCCCACAGCACCCAGATAATTTATGAAGGTAGTCCTGCTTAATTCCGGGTCAGGAGTGTCAGATAATGCTGTAATCTCATGTCTCCTGTGTAGCACCCAGATTTATTTCTGACCTCATATAACTTCACATGAAACTTGAATAAATATGCTTGAAAATTGAGGGAGGAATAATATTGTAAATTGAAGAATTTAAAGAAGTGTCTGGGGTTTGCATTTTTTCCTTATAAATGCAGTTTCCTGTTATACCCCAAGGACATACGGTTGGTGGTTAATTATTGAGTGCCAATGAATGGAAGGAAATGATGATGAAGCTGATAGATGAGCAAGTCAGGAGGAATAGATAAATAGGAAAATAAATGAGGGGATAAGATTGCTCTATGAGCCAGTATGGATTCAAAGGAGTGAATGGCCTCCTTTGAGTCATCAAAAGTATATTAAAGAAATATAAAAATATACAAAAGACACAATATTAGTAGTAGGATGCCTGATGTGAATCTGTGCTGTTGAATGTTAGAGGTGGATAATTAGACAGTCACATGTTTAAATTGATATTTGTTTGCAGTTCCGTAGTGTGAACGTTTTACAATATTTATCAGCCTTAGCCTGAATGTTTCCCAAGACTTCCTGCTTACAGGCATAAGCTATTTCATTGAGAAGTTAAAAATGGCTTCAAACATTATGTAATCGTTAGTGCAGATTCCATTTCAGACTTGGGAAGAAGATTTGAAATGTCAGTATATTTGATATATTGCCTTCTGTCCTTTCATCCAAGTCATTAATATTAGTTATAAATAGCTAAAAGCCCAGATATGGTCCTTGTGGGAACCCAGTAATAGCAACCAGTCTATCTGAAATGACCCATATTTTTACCATCACACTCTGACCTCTATCCATTCTAATGAGTTCTTATTTTCTGAATCAGTGCAACATTTAGTGCAACATGTTATGAAATGCTTTGCATAAATCCACATATCCTACATCCACTGTACCTTCCTGTTTGTCCTGCTAGTGATATCCTCAAAAATGTTAGATTAATCAATTTTCCTTTATAGCGATCAGGTTAAAAATTGTTTGCTCTGTGTTTACATTGCTGATAATGGATCGTGGTATTTTCCACAACAGCAGCCTCTCACACAGCATTATCAAAACCAAAGAGCTTATTATTGACTACAGGAAGAAGAGGTCAGAAGCCCATGAGCTAGTCCTCATTAGTGGATCAGAGTTGGAGAGGGTCAGTAACTTTAAATTCCTGGCATTACTACATTAGCGGATCTGTTCTGGGACCAGCACCTAGGTGCCATCACAACGAAGGCACTACAGTGTCTCTGTTAGATGTCAGCATAGATTCAGAATGTCACCTAAAACTTTGACAATTGTATATGGGTGTACGGTGGAGAGTATCCTGACTGGTTGCCTCACTGCCTAGTATGGTATGGAAAAGTCTACAAAGAGTGGTGGATTGAGGCAAAACCCTCCCCATCATTGAGCACACTTACAAGGAGTGCTGCATGAGAAAACAACTTGTATCATCCAGGCCATGCTCTCTGCTCGCTACAATTATAGGGCAGGAGGTACGGAAGCCTCAGGTCCCACACCACTGGGTTCAGGAACAGTTATTATCCTACAATCATCAGGCTCCTGAACCAGTGTAAATAACTTCATTCACCTCAATGACTCCACTACCTATGGACTCACTTTCAAGGTCTCTATAACTCATGCTCTCTGTATTATTTATTTACTTTTATTATTTGCACAATTTGTCATCTTTTGCACGTTGGTTGTTTATCAGCCTTTGTTTATGTATAGTTTTTCATAATTCTATTGCATTTCTTTATTTTCCCATAAATGCCTGCAAAAAATTACTTTTACGTTAGCATATTGTGATGTATACCAACATTGATAATTTACTTTGAACTTTGAACTCTTCATAACAGCAGACTCAGGGTTAACCAATCAGTAATTTTTTTCTGCCTCCTCAACACAAAACTTGTTTTTTGACTCTACTTACTAGCCTAGATGCTGGGAAATTTTTGAAATTTACAGTACGTTATCTAATATTCCTACAGAAAACTCATTGGAACTTTATACTTTCTGAAATATCCAATGGACTTGTCTGCTTAATTTGCCTCAATAAATTCTCTGGTCCTTCATCTTTGTTAATATTATTTATATTAAGTTCCTCATTATTACTGGATTAGTGATTCCCTTCTAATTCTGGTATATTTATTTCCAGCTTACTGTAAAGGCTGTATAGACAAGTTTTTGAGAAAGGATAGTGGGGATTCATATCCTAACTATTTCTCTATACCCCACTACCATTTCTCAAAAACTTATCTATATTTTTATACCTACCCCTTAATGAATTTTTGGTCACATATTGCTGGTTCCCAAAATTTTTTTTTCTGTGGAAGAGACATTAATTGAGAATTACAGAATATTCTGTTAAATATTTGCCATTATCTCATTTCAAAATGAATCTCAGTGGCCTGGTTTCTCTATAATTGGCTTTATTTGTTCAGAGCTTGATGTGTTTGTACTCAAGGACTCAAGGTGGAACTCTGTCACATTGTGATCACTTTTCCTCAGAGAATCGTTTACTATTAGACTGCAAATTAACTCTGTCTCATTATACAGGATCTAAAATAGTCCCAGCCCCAGTTGGTTCCATGATGTATTACTCCATGAAATTGTCACAAGCTTATTCCAAGAACTCATTCTATAAAGCATGCTGTTAAATTACTTTGAACATCATATCCCATCAGCAGATATGGAAAAAAGGATAGGTTGTAGCGGTGCTACACGCAGCGCTGAAATAACGACACGTAGTTGATGAGCTGCAGTTGCAAAAGAGATTTATTCAAACTTCGCGGCCTCGCTTTAAAGCCTTCCTGATCCCACCCTCCCCGGGCGGGAATGCTGTAGGGGGTGCGTATTCACAGTCCCGTCCCGCGTGTGGGCTTTTCCCCTTGCTGGTGAAGCAGACTTGGCACCCTCTTTGGGACCGGCCTCTATGCCGGCGTGCGCCGCTTTCTGAGCCGGTTCGAGTGCGCTGGGAAGAGGGTCGCCACATAACCCCACCCCCAGAACCGGCGATCCACCCCCCCCCCCCCAATGTCCACAGTTTGGGTCGGATTCTGTTTGGGAGGCCTGCCTCTGCGCTGCGGTGCCGGAATCTCAAACGGCTGAGCCACGTCCACATGGGCCGGTTTGAGTCGGTCCTCCGTGAAAATTTCCTCTTTCCCCCCAATGTCCAGCAGGAATGTGGACCTGTTGTTTCTGATCACTGTAAATGGCCCCTTGTAGGGCCACTATAGCGGTGCCCGATGTCCGCCCTGTCATACAAAAATGTACTTACAGTTTAACAGGTCTTTGGGTACGCATGTCGGGTTCTGCCCATGCTGTGAAGTGGGTATGGGGGCCAGGTTACCCAGCCTCTCGCGTAGTCTGCCCAGGACTGCTGCAGGTTCTTCCTCTTGCCCCCTTGGGGCTGGTATGAACTCCCCTGGGACGACCAAGGGTGCGCCATACACCAACTCGGCTGACGAGGTGTGCAGCTCTTCTTTGGGCGCTGTGCGGATTCCGAGCAGGACCCAGGGAAGCTCGTCCACCCAGTTAGGTCCTCTCAGGCGGGCCATGAGAGCCGACTTCAGGTGATGGTGGAAACGCTCCACCAGTCCGTTCGACTGTGGGTGGTAGGCAGTTGTGTGGTGCAGTTGTGTCCCCAAAAGGCTGGCCATAGCTGACCACAGGCTGGAGGTGAACTGGGCGCCTCTGTCGGAGGTAATGTGGGCCGGTACACCAAAGCGTGACACCCAGGTGGTGATCAGGGCCCGGGCGCAAGATTCTGAAGTGGTGTGGGTGAGTGGGACCACCTCTGGCCATCTTGTAAAGCGGTCCACGATAGTGAGGAGGTGCCGCACTCTTCGCGACACTGGCAGGGGGCCCACGATATCCACATGAACGTGGTCGAAACGCCGGTGGGTGGGGTGGAACTGCTGCGGCAGAGCTTTGGTGTGCCGCTGCACCTTGGCTGTTTGGCAGTGCATGCACATTTTGGCCCATTCACTGACTTGCTTGCAGAGTCCATGCAAACGAACCTGCTGGAGACCACCCAGACGGTTGTCCTGATGGAGGGGTGCGCTAAATTGTGAATGGAGTTGAAAATGCGCCGCTGCCAGGCTGCCGGGACGATGTTGGCCGGTGGTGACGTCACAGAGTAGGGTCCTCTCACCTGGGCCTACGGGGAGTTCCTGGAGCTGCAGACCGGAGACTGCGGTTCTGTAACTCGGGATCTCCTCGTCTGCCTGCTGCACCTCCACCAGCGCTTCATAGTCAACCCCTGGGACAGGGCTTGGATGTTAGGGTGGGAGAGGGTGTCCGCCATGACATTGTCCTTTCCCGAGACATGCCGGACATCCGTTGTGTATTCGGAGATGTAGGACAGATGTCGCTGCTGGCGGGATGACCAGGGGTCGGATGCTTCCGTGAACGCAAAGGTAAGCTGTTTGTGGTCCGTGAACGCGGTGAAGGGCCTACCTTCCAAGAAGTACCTGAAATACCGGATTGCCAGGTATAGCGCAAACAGTTCCTGGTCAAAAGCACTGTATTTGAGCTCGGGTGGTTGCAGGTGTTTGCTGAAAAATGCCAGGGGTTGCCAGCGACCCTCAATGAGTTGTTCCAGCACCCCACCGACTGCCGTGTTAGATGCGTCCACTGTGAGGGCGGTAGGGACGTCCATTCTGGGGTGCACTAGCATTGCGGCGTTTGCCAAGGCTTCTTTGGTTTTAATGAAAGCAGTGGTGGACTCCTCTTCCCAGGTAATGTCGTTGCCCTTACCTGGCATCAGGGCAAACAGGGGGCGCATGATTTGTGCAGCTGAAGGGAGGAAGTGGTGGTAGAAATTTACCATACCCACGAATTCCTGAAGGCCTTTGATTGTGTTGGGACGAGGAAAATAGTGGACCACGTCTACCTTAGCGGGCAGAGGGGTTGCCCCGTCTTTAGTAATCCTGTGTCCCAGGAAGTCGATGGTGTCGAGCCTGAACTGGCATTTGGCCGGGTTGATTGTCAGGCCGTATTCACTCAGTCGGGCGTAGAGTTGACGGAGATGGGACAGATGCTCCTGACGACTGCTGCTGGCTGTGAGGATGTCTTCCAAATAGATGAAAGCGCAGTCCAGGTCGTGTCCCACCGCGTCCATTAACCGCTGAAACGTCTGTGCAGCATTCTTTAGGCCGAACGGCATGCAGAGGAACTCAAAAAGGCCGAACGGGGTGATGAGAGCCATTTTGGGGACGTCGTCCGGATGTATCGGGATTTGATGGTATCCCCAGACGAAGTCTACCTTGGAGAAGATCCGTGCGCCGTGTAGGTTTGCTGCAAAGTCCTGAATGTGCGGCACAGGGTAGCGGTCCAGTGTTGTAGCCTCGTTCAGCCTGCAGTAGTCGCCACATGGTCTCCAGCCCCCTGTTGCTTTGGGCAGCAGGTGCAGGGGGGAGGCCCATGGGCTGTCGGACCGCCGTATGATCCCCAATTCCTCCATCCTCTTGAACTCCTCCTTCGCCAGTTGGAGATTGTCTGGGGGAGCATGGGCATGGAGGGGTGGTCCCTGGGTCGGGATGTGGTGCTGTACGCCGTGTCGGGGCATGGCTGCCGTGAACTGCGGTGCCAGAACCAATGGGAAATCCACCAGGACTCTGGTGAAGTCATTGTCGGACAGTGTGATGGAGTCTAAGTGTGGGGCTGGCAACTGGGCTTCTCCCAGGGAGAACGTCTGAAAGGTCTCAGCGTGGACCAGTCTCTTCCCTTGCAGGTCGGCCAGTAGGCTGTGAGCCCGCAAAAAATCCATGCCAGAGCGGTTGGGCTACGGCGGCCAGTGTGAAGTCCCACGTGAACCAGCTGGAGCCGTACTGTAGCTGCACCGTACGGGTGCTGTAGGTCCTTACTGTGCTGCCGTTCATGGCCCTCAGGGTGGGACCCGGTGCCCTGTTGCGGGTGTCGTAACTCGTCGGAGGTAAGACGCTGATCTCGGCTCCAGTGTCGACCAAAAAGCGGCGTCCCGACCGCTTGTCCCACACATACAGGAGGCTATCCCGATGGCCAGCCGCCATAGCCATCAGCGGCGGCTGGCCCTGGCGTTTCCCGGGAACTTGCAGGGCAGGCGACAGTGGCAGGCTTCTGTGCCCCCCCCCCCTCGCTGGTGGTAGAAGCACTATTGTTCGTTGGTCTCCTCACCCCTGCCTCTGGGGTTAGTGGGCTCTGCGGCCGGGCCCGGTCTGGTCTGCTGCTGGGAGCGTGGCCTGGTGATCTGTGCAACGGACACCCCACTCTCCTTCTTGGCTTTCCACAGCAAGTCCGCCCGGGCCGCCACCTTCTGGGGGTCGCTGAAATCCACGTCGGACAGCAGCAGGCATATGTCCTCAGGCAGCTGCTCCCGGAATGCCTGCTCGAACATGAGGCAGGGCTTGTGTCCTCTGGCCAGGGACAGCATCTCGTTCATCAAAGCCGATGGTGGCCTGTCTCCCAAACCATCCAGGTGCAGTAAGTGGGCAGCTCGCTTGCGCCGTGAGAGTCCGAAAGTCCTTATGAGCAGGGCTTTGAATTCTGTGTATTTGCCGTCCGCTGGGGGAGACTGTACGAACTCCGCAACCTGGGCCGCTGTGTCCTGGTTGAGGGAGCTCACCACGTGGTAGTAACATGTGTCCTCCGAGGTTATCTGCCGAAGGTGGAATTGGGCTTCTGCTCGCTGGAACCATAGGTGAGGTCGCAGTGTCCAGAAGCTTGGCAGTTTCAACGAAACTGCATGAACAGATGCGGTGTCGCTCATCTTCGGACCAAATATCGTTTGGGCTGTCGGGGTCACCAATTGTAGCGGTGTGCTACACACAGTGCTGAAATAACGACACGTAGTCGATGAGCTGCAGTTGCAAAAGAGATTTATTCAAACTTCGCGGCCTCGCTTTAAAGCCTTCCTGATCCCACCCTCCCCGGGCGGGAATGCAGTAGGGGGTGTGTATTCACAGTCCCGTCCCGCGCGCGGGCTTTTCCCCTTGCTGGTGAAGCAGGCTTGGCACCCTCTTTGGGACCGGCCTCTATGACGGCGCGTGCCACTTTGTGAGCCGGTTCAAGTGTGCTGGGAAGAGGGTCGCCACAAGTTTTCCAAAAGATGCATCATCATTTTAGTTCATATTGGCATGAGCTTAGGAAACTGCATCTATATAGTAATCACTCCTCTTTTATGTTCTAAACCTTGTTCTTATCCTGGTGCTCAATGGCAAAATGAAGGTGCAAGCCTGCTGTTTTTAAAGTTCTTCCCTATCATATTCTTGCTTTGCTATGTGTGTGTGCATGTGTATGTCCGTGTGCACACACAGGGTGGGGAAGGGGGAAGATGTTTGCATCATATGTTTTATAAAGACCAAGAGAAAGAAAACAGGTTACAGGGAACAGCTCCCAAGATGGTATGATTGTATCGTAATCCTTCCATGGGGGGAAAAGATGAGCACTGGGCCTGGTCCTTAATCTGACAATTAGGTATCAGCAATTGCTTGATTGGATTAGATTGGACTAAATGCCAGGAGTTGCAGGATACTCTACTTGTGGAAAAGCTGGTATGAATCTTTGTTTTTTTTAATGCAACCACCAGGTGTACTGCAAAGCTATTTTATTTAAATCTGAATCCATGGTCGGAGTATCTGAAACTGGAGTGCATATACTTAGGATGAGAGAGGGAAGGCTTAAAGGGGATCAGTGGGTAAATTTTTCATACAGAGAATAGTTGGTATCTAGAATAACCTGTCAGAGAATGTGGTGCTACTAGGAACAAAACTAAATTTAAGAAGCATGTGGAAAGGTACTTGAATGAGCCAGATATAAAGAGATAAGTATTCAATGCAGACAATTAAGATGTGTATAGACTAGGCATAATGAATGGCATAGCTATGGTGGGCAGTAATGCCTTTACCTATGCTGTACAGTTCTATAACTTGTGACTGTACAAAGCCAGATGGTCACTGTGCTAATACGATACACTTGTTTAAGATGGATATAGTTGGAATTTCTGGAATAAGTGGTGATGAGGCTTGGTGATGTCTTAATGAAGTGTTCCAGAAAGTGATCAATGAGCTTCAGAGACTCTCTTCAGAGCTCTAATCAAAAAGAATTTGAAACTCTGACTATTCAATAGCTGTTAATTTGAATGCCAGTGTAACTGCTAAGATAATAGTTTCTCTGCAGCAGTAATGTTTTGGTTATGACTAGAAATAACGGGGGCTTTGGAATGTATGCTAGCCAACGGGTGGGATGTTGTTCTTGCTTGTAGGTCTGGGAGCAGGGGTTTCACGTTGCTGGGGAGAGATGAGGACAGAAGACGTGAATGGAGAGAGCTGGTAAACCGCCGGACGGAGTGGAGGAGGAGCAAGGGTCCGAGGGTCGGCTGTGCTTGGAGGAGGTCGACGGTGAACAATTAAACAGAACCGTGAGCTCCAACGTTGTGCGTTAGACTGTTCCATGAGAATGGGCCCTTTTTTTGTTTCTTTACTAACCATATAGAATTATAAAGCTCAATCATTTATTCGGGTATTGTGTGCTGTTTGTTATTTTGTGGTACTAATTTGTAACAGGGGACACATTATACAGCATCCACCCAAACAAGATTTCTTAGGTTTGGCCAGGCCGAGGGCTGTCTTCCCCTAGATTAAGCTGCTAGCCGAACCAAGAGTTACAATACACCACCAGGAATATTTAAATGGTGATTGGATGCAGTTAGTGCATAACATTATTATATGGATCTTAGCTCCCACTCGTACTGGAGGTATGAGAAACACCTGCGCATTGCTTTGAGAGACTCAAAGCAAACGCAGACTGAGAGCAGAAATGTAGAAACGATTCTGGCGAGAAATGGAGAGAAAGCTGGCATATCCTGCATCTGCCTGTCCCTCCTACCTTCCTTTCCTCCAGAATTAGGTGCTGCTCTGCACTCTCCTGGAATAACTTGTTTAGATTAAGTCAGTTCCCTACTAAGATTCCCTTAACTAATCACACCCTTTAAGATGGTGACTGGTAAGGGCTATAAAAGTGCAGTATTGAATAATTTCAGATAAATTCCCCCAAGAATTTCTAAAACAAATGGTGCTTAATTAATTGTGATTTCTCAATGAAGTGTCTCAGAAAGTTGTCTATGTCTCACTTTGCAGGCCTAGTAACAATTAATTTGATATTTTGACTATCCTTTGCATAGTTTTTCAAATGAGTATTAAGTTTTCTCATTTTTTTTTTCTTTTGAAGGGAGAGATTTTTTTTTGAAATGCTATTTACTAAAATCCTGCACTGGTGGAATTTGAAGTGTCAATCAGCTGTTTGAAGAGTTTCCTGAAAGTCATGACTAAACTTAATTTCATTTTCAAACAGGCATCTCAGATAAATGGATGGTCATTGACCTGAAATAATAATAGTTTTCCTCTCCTTAGATGCTGCCTGAGCTTCTGAGCATTTCAGCACTGTTTGTTTCTGTTTCTGGCATCTGTAGGACTTCGCTAAACTGAAGTAAAGTTGCTTTGGGCCATGAGATACTGTCCTAACCTACCCTGCTACTTTTAATGATTGGTGCAGGACTCCCTGTTTCTGCATTCTTATTCAAACAATATACCTTATTCTCTATATATTTTTTGATTTACATCTACAAAAATGCATTACCTCAACTCTCTGTCATCCATCTGCCCAGTCCACTATTCTTTTGCAAGCATGTGTTGACAACAAGAAACATGACTAGAATGTCTGATCTGGCTGAACAATTTTTCTGGATGAATTGAAGTGTTGCCATTATTTTTGAGGAGGGTGGAAAGACGCTTGTTAATGCTGCTTCATGGTCAGTACTTGGTTTGGTCCTTGTGGGAGCAGGTTGGCTTCAGGGAACAAGGTCAGTTCACAGGCTCCGTCATGCTCTGAATCTTTTTGTGATTAGCTTGTAAAATATAAAATTCCAGCCCTTTAAAATTAAACTTAAGTTTACTGTTCCACAGAATTCAATGCAAAGGAAGTGCATACACCAGGCAGGAGGGGATCTAACAGCTATATGATGCTAGTAGTCCAAGATGAATTTCTATCTCCGTCTGTTTTCACATTAATTTAAATGAGCTTCACATCAAATACATAATTTCTCAACTGTCTCCTGTTCTGATACTGTTTCTGCTGACCTTTTTAGATGATTACTAATGCCACAATGAAAATAGATGAATCAGTTTAAGGATGGCTTGTTGTGTAACTAAGATTTATTTTACAGGGCAAGTGTTTCTGATTGTAATTGCATGAAATTGCCTTTCTTTCAGCAAGGTGAAGAATTACTCATTTATCTGTCAGCACTGAATGACTATTTATTCAGCAGGGTATAAGAATTATCTAGTGTATAATTGTTCAGAATTTCTGTTTATTTGACAGGTTAAGAATTGTTCATTATGCATGTGTTTGTAGTTGCTGTTTATTCAGTTTAATAAGGATTACATTTTTTTGTATGAATACAGTATGCTAATATTGACATCAGAGTAACCCAACTGCTCAAGGCTGTATCCCTGTGAATATCCCTGTGCAGAAGCAGATGAACCTTGGGGAACCTTAGGTGATCTTTCCATCCCTATGGTATGAAATAAACTGTAAACACTTTTAAGAAATGACACAAATATTTAGAGATCAAAGAATTTGAGAAAGCTCAGAGATCTCACACTGAAATCTTGTATTCATATTAATCGTTCTCATGAATTGTTAATGAAATTATATCTTGGTTAAATGTCATTACTCCAGCATAATGAATAAAGTGCAGCTGTGCTAATATCAGTGATTAAAATGTGAAGTAATGCAACTTCTGCTTAAAAGCCAAACACTTACCCTTTTAGCATAAAATACATGGCCGACCAGCATCTGTGAGGGGGGGTAGCAGTAACAATTGACATTTTGGGTTGAGAACCTGCATTAGGACATCCCTTTATAGTGATGTTGTACTAGATTAACAAGTTCTAAATTTGGCATTAATCAGTCAAAACTTGGACTCAGATATTTATGCAAATTAAGTGACAGCCAAAGGAAGTGATTATAAATAATTGTCTCCGAAATTGCATTGATTATTAGTAGGATTTAAACAGAAGATTCAGTTTAGATTAGCTCAGCAGAAAATCTTGCACATAACGGAAAAACCCTCCCCCTCTAAAAGTATATTAGGGTATGTAGTATTTAGCATTTTTCAAGCAGATCACTTTAAAAATAGCTAAGAAAGATAGATGTCAGAATTTGAAAGGTGAACCATGTTGTTTAATTGTTTCAATATAAACAAATGACTTTGGATTTGGATTAATAGTTTGTCTTTTTAATAGCATGCATGATAATGCTTTGGCTAGCATGAGAGGCGATGATTGGTTACTTGCCCAATCAATCAGAGTGCTGACTATATTGCTGTAAGTGATCAAAATGGACCCCCCACAATCCATTAGCGTGCAACTGTCCTTCGCCCAGTGCAGTTTTCCTGCAGAAATTATCTTACCCCTATTTGGAGAAGTTTCTATAGTTCTGGTCTCTCCACTGTTTTAAAACTGTTTTCTCAATGAATGAATTTTGTTTGCTGTAGAACAGATTGGCTGCTATAATCTTATGTGCACCTCAAGGTGCAAACTAGAATAAATTTATTATCGAAGTACACTTAATGTATGTCGCCACATACTACCCTGAGATTCAGTGCCTTGTGGGTATTCAGAGCAAATACAAAGAAACACAATCGAATCAATGGGAGACTGTGCACAACAAAGATAGTCAAACAGCCAATGTGCAAAAGACAACAAACTGGGCAAATACAAAAAAAGTACAAAAATTAAAAAAACAAAAAGCAAACAAAATAATAATAATAATCATAAATAAATAAGAAGTAAAGATCAAGAATCAAAAGTCTTGAAAGACGACCGTCCAATGGCCCTGACCTCACACATCATAAAGACCCTACAGAGGCTGATTCTGGCTCACCTCTGACCCCTGGTCAGATCAGTCCTCAATCTCCTGCAGTTTGCCTGCCAGGAGTATATTGGAGTCTATGATGCTGTCATCTATCTGCTGAACAGAGCCTGATTTCTCAACTTGATTTCTCAAGTGCCTTCATTACAATACAGCCTTCATTACTGGGAGGCAAGCTCCGTTCAATGTAGTTTGGCGCTTCCATAGTATCCTGCATAATGGGCTACCAGACTGGCAGACTGCTGTTTGAGTGGCTTCAGAGTTGTGTATCAGACATGGCCAGAATCAGCACCGGGGCTACATGGGACTGTACTGGCTCCCTTCCTGTTTACCTGAGCTATAGTTGTGTTTATAATGGAAGCACAGGGTGGTGAATACAGGGCCCTGGTGGAAGACTTTGTCAAATGGTGCAGTATCAGTAAGATGAAGGAGATGCTGATTGACTTTAGGAAGACTAAACCTGCACAGCCTCCTGTTACTATTGATGATAAGGACCTACAAGTTCTGGGGGGGGGGGGTGCACCTGGATGACAGACTTGAGTGGAGCACCACACAGAGGCTGTGCGCAAGAAGGGCCAGACATGCCTCTACGTCCTGAGGAGACTAAGGTCCTTTGGAGTATACAGGCATCTCCTTCACATGTTCTATCAGTACAGTCTTCTATGTGGTCGTGTGCTGAGGTAATGGCATCAACACGGCTGATGCTAACAGGCTCAATAAAATGATTAGAAAGACTAACTCTGTTAATGGAGTCAAACTGGACACACTGGAAGCTGTGGTAGAACAAAAAACTCTACAGAAAATCCTGGTAATTCTGGACAATGTTTCTCACCATCTGCATGTCATCTTGGCTGAACAGAGGAGCACTTTTAGTCATAGACTAAGACACCTGCATTGCTCCAAAGACTCCTTATGAGGTCATTCTTACCCTCGGCCATTAGGCTCTATAATGAGTCAACCTTTAGCTGGGGAAGTGATGACCCCCTGCTGTTAGACTGTTTAAGATAATTTTTATTTATTTATTTATCTTACTTCTCTTCTAATATTTATATCTGTGCACTAGTAATGCCATTGTGATACTGTAATTTCCTTTGGGATTAATATAATATGTATGTATGTATGTATGTATGTATCTATCTATCTATCTATCTATCTATCTCTAACATAAGGTTGTAGAGTCCTTGAAAGTGAGTCCATTGTGGAATCAATTCAGTGCTGGAGTGAATGAATTTGAATGAAATTATCCCCTTTGGTTGAAGAGCCTGATGGTTGAAGAGTGATTACTGTTCCTGAACCTGATGGTGTGGGACTTAACTTCGATTTGGAGTTGGTAAGAAGTCCAGCTTTTTTGGCAACCTTTCCCAAGGCTGCTTTGTAATTATTTCCTTTTGTTGGAGATGAAAGAGGACGAGAACTTGAGACTCTAGAACATTTTGAAAGGCATTGCAAAGTGCATAATTTCAAAATGAAATGGATCATTTTAATTCTGAAGCTACTGGAAAATTTCTACTCTGTCTGCTAAGGTGGCTACTTACTGAAACAAGTTTTGAACATTTGGTCAGGACTTTATTTTAGAATGTTATGTCAGAAACAAAGAGCTCTTAAGTAGGGGATGTTCATAAGACAACATTAGTGAAGACATCATGAGTAATCTCAGAAGCCAAATTACACTGAGTCTACTAAAGCATGACATCTTTGTGGAGTAATGTATTCTTTTTGTTTCAGCACAGTGACCTAGTGAAATGTCTGGATTATCCTACAAAGAGACTTATGAAACTAGCCAATATCTGCTGTCACTCAGAGAATCATCACTAAACATAAATGCACCACAAAATTGCTTAACTCTTTTACTTGGTGGGAAAGCAACAGGAAACTTCAAGTTTAAGTCATTATGATGACTACTTAGTAACACCAAGAGCTTTGAACTCTAAACTATATGATTTTTGATTCTCAAATAAAAAGTCATGGAAGAGGTACAGAATATTTCAAGGACATTTTTATTTGTGTACTGTTCCTGCTTGAAAAGCAATATTGTGCCAGAGAAACTTTCAAATACAAGACTTTTCTTAACTCAGATAATATCTAGGTGATGTAGTTAACTTTGTTGACTGGGAAAATGCTAAGGTTGGTTTCTGCCACCCAACACAAATTCATTGCAACACCAGATAACACTTTGGAGTTAGTGTTTACAGTCTATATCCTTACAGCTTGTTAAGGACCAATAATGAAGATAACCCAACAATCAGGGAATCATGGATTAATCACTATCTTGTAATCTTATTTTTGCTGATGACAAATTCTCAGAAGAACTTGACTGCAGCATATACTTTAACTCTTACAGAGAAATTAAATTTTGAATTTTGTCCAGTCATATATAATCACAAAATCTCAACTTTGATGTTAAGTGAAGAAGTACCATAGCTAATAACTAGTTTGGTATCAAAGCATCTTACAATTATTTCACAGCCAAGATAATTGAACAGCAGAGCCATTTATTTTCATTAGGTTGTGGAAATACATGAGCACCAAACTGTTTTCCCGTAATCTAAGATAATCTAAAACTCAGAATCAGAATCAGGTTTACTATCATTGGCACATATGATGAAATTTGTTGTTTTGTGGTACATTGCAATGAATAATAAAAAAACTATAAAGTAAAATAAGAACAATGTATAAAAAAAGATCATAAGATATAGAAACATAGAAACATAGAAAACACAGCACAATACAGGCCCTTCGGCCCACAAAGCTGTGCCGAACATGTCCCTACCTTAGAACTACCCAGGCTTTACCCATAGTCCTCTATTCTTCTAAGCTCCACGTAGTCATCCAGGAGTCTCTTAAAAGACCCTATTGCTTCCACCTCCACCACCACTGCCGGCAGCCCATTCCACGCATTCACCACTCTCTGCATGAAATACTTACCACTGACATCTCCTCTGTACCTACTTCCAAGCACCTTAAAACTATGCCCTCTCATGCTAACCACTTCAGCCCTGGGGAAAAGCCTCTGACTATCCACATGATGAATGCCTTTCATTATCTTGTACACCCCTATCAAGTCACCTCTAAACCTCCGTTGCTCCAAGGAGAAAAGGCTGAGTTCACTCAACCTATCCCAATCCAGCACCATCCTTGTAAATCTCGTCTGCACCCTTTCTATGGTTTCCACGTCCTTCCTATAGTGAGGTGACCAGAACTGAGCACAGTACTCCAAGTGGGGTCTGACCAGGGTCCTATATAGCTGCAACATTACCTCTCGGCTCTTAAACTCAATCCCACGATTGATGAAGGCCAATACACCATATGCCTTCTTAACCACAGAGTCAACCTGCGTAGCAGCATTGCGTGTCCTATGGACTCAGACCCCAAGATCCCTCTGATCCTCCACACTGCCAAGAGTCTTACCATTAATACTATATTCTGCCATCATATTTGGCCTGTGATGGGCAAACTGAGTTTGAGATGGGGTTCGGAGATAACCCTATTGACCTGTGCTGCTATTGAGAGAGAGAGGGAGAGGCGTCCAGCGCAGATGTGAGAGAGAGGGAGACATGATTTAATGTTATGGTTCTTCGGATGATTATTTACCTTTGTTCCAAGGACACTTATTGCCTGCTTGTTAAGATTCCTGCAGAGACAGCATGGCGGAGCCGGTTGATGGACAGCCGGTGTCCAGCATGTGGAGATAAAAAGCAGGTCTGCTAAGACACAGGCAGACAAACCAAGGGACACTGAATGAGCTTTTTGCACTCATGTGAAGGTGGGGGTTTTGGAGGATTGATTTGGGGAAATCAATCCACCCTCGCCTGGGTGACAGGTCCACCACTGAAGAATGGTCGTACATGGTATGGTCATAGTAGGTGACCACAACAGGAAGATAATGGGAAGATCGAAGGCAACGACATCACCTATCATCATCTCTCTCTCTCTCCAACGATACTCAAACAACTACCTCGACCTGAACTAAACTGAACTCTGCATCATATCGTAAGACTGTATCCATTTACCCCGAGCTCTGAAAGAGCCTGGATTTGGTTCCTACTTCCACACTTCTGTATATATTATTGCTAACCTGTTTCATATTGCATTTTATAGTACTGTATTGCTTAGTTTACTAATAAACACTATTAGTTTATGGTAATACCAGACTTCAAAGTGTTTTCCATTTCTGCTGGTTCTTAACTCGGTCATGGGGTACGTGACAGACCTACTAAAATGAACCTCCTCACACTTAGCTGGGTTGAACTCCATCTGCCGCTTCTCAGCCTAATTTAGCATCCTATCGATGTCCTGTTGTAACCTCTGACAGCCCTCCGCACTATCCACAACACGCCCAACCTTTGTGTCATCAGCAAATTTACTAACCCATCCCTCCATTTCCTCATCCAGGTCATTTATAAAAATCACAAAGTGTAGGGGTCCCAGAACAGATCCCTGAGGTACAGCACTGGTCACTGGCCTCTATGCAGAATATGACCTGTCAAAAACCACTCTTTGCCTTCTGTGGGCAAGCCAATTCTGGATCCACAAAGCAATGCCCCCTTGGATCCCATACCTCCTTACTTTCTCAATAAGCCTTGCATGAGGTACCTTATCAAATGCCTTGCTGAAATCCATATACACTACATCTATGGCTCTGCCTTCATCAATGTGTTTAGTCACATCCTCCAAAAAATTCAATCAGGCTCCTCAGGCACGACCTGCCATTGACAAAGCCATGCTGACTATTCCCAATCATATTATGCCTCTCCAAATGTTCATAAATCCTGCCTCACAGGATCTTTTCCATCAACTTACCAAGCACTGAAGTAAGATTCACTGATCTATAATTTCCTGGGCTATCCCCACTCCCTTTCTTGAATAAGGAAGCAACATCTGCAAACCTCCAATCCTCTGGAACCTCTCCTGTCCACATTGATGGTGCAAAGATCATTACTCAGCAATCTCCTCCCTCACTTCCCACAGTAGCCTGGGGTACATCTCATCCAGTCCCGGTGATTTATCTAACTTGAAGCTTTCCAAAAGCTCAAGCACATCCTCTTTCTTAATGCCTACATTCTCAAGCTTTTCAGTCCACTGCAAGTCATCCCTACAATCGGCAAAATACTTTTCCGTAGTGAATACTGAAGCAAAGTATTCATTAAGTACCTTTGCTATTTCCTTTGGTTTTATACACACTTTTCCATTGTCACACTTGATCGATCCTATTCTCTCACGTCTTATCCTCTTACTCTTCACTTACTTGTAGAATGCCTTGAGGTTTTCCTTAATCCTGTCTGCCAAGGCCTTCTCATGGCCCCTTCTGGTTCTCCTAATTTCATTCTTAAGCTCCTTCCTGATAGTCTTATAATCTTCTAGATTCATATCATTACCTCGTTTTTTGAACCTTTCGTATGCTCTTCTTTTCTTCTTGACTACATTTACAACAGCCTTTGTACACCACCCTGTACCCTTCCATCCTTTCCATGTCTCATTGGAATGTAGCTATTCAGAACCCCAAGCAAATATCCCCTGAACATTTGCCACATTTTTTCCATACATTTTCCTAAGAACATCTGTTTCCAATTTATGCTTCTAAGTTCCTGTCTGATAGCCTCATAGTTTCTCTTACTCCAATTAAATGTTTCCCTAACTTGTCCCTCTGCAGTGTTATGGTAAAGGAGACAGAATTGTGATCACTGTCTCCAAACTGCTCTCCCACTGAGAGACCTGATACCTGATCAGGTTCATTTCCCAATACTAGGATAAGTATAGCCTGTACTCTTGTAGGCTTATCTACATATTGAGTCAAGAAAACTTCCTGAACACACCTAACAAACTCCACCCCATCTAAACCTCTCACTCCATGGAGATGCCAATCAATATTTGGGAAATAGAAATCTCCCACCACAACAACTCTGTTATTATTACACCTTTCCAGAATCTGTCTCCTTATCTGCTCCTCGATATCCCTGTTACTATTGCGTGGTCTATAAAAAACACCCAATAGAGTTATTGACCCCTTCCTGTTCCTAACTTCCACCCATAGAGACTCCGTAGACAACCCCTCCATGACTTCCTCCTTTTCTGCAGCCATGACACTATCTCTGATCAACAGTGCCATGCCCTCACCTCTTCTGCCTCCCTCCCTGTCCTTTCTGAAACATCTGAAGCCTGGCACTTGTAGCCATTTCTGTCCCTGAGCTATCCCAGTCTCTGTAATGGCCACCACATCATAGCTCCAAGTGCTGATCCATGCTCTATGCTCATCCACTTTATTCATGATACTCCTCACATTAAAATAGACACATCTCAATCCATCGGACTGAGTGCGTCCCTTCTCTATCTCCTGCCTATCCTCCCTTTCGCACTGTCTCCAAACTTTCTCTCTTTGTGAGCCAGCCTCCCTTTCCTCCGTCACTTCAATTCAGTTCCCACCCCCAAGCAATTCCAGTTTAACCTCTCTCCAATAGCCTTAGCAAACCTTTCCTGCCAGGATATTGGTCCTCCCATGATTCAAGTGCAACCTGTCCTTTTTGCCCGAGAAGAGATCCCAATGATCCAAAAATCTGAATCCTGGCCCCCTGCTCCAATCCCTCAGACATGCATTTATCCTCCACCTCATACTATTCCTATACTCTCTGTCACGTGGCACAGGCAGCAATCCCGAGATTACTACCTTTGAGGTCCTGCTTCTCAGCTTCTTTCCCTGTACTCTTTTTTCAGGACCTCCTCCCTTTTCCTACCTATGTCGTTGGTGCCAATATATACCATGACTTCTGGCGGTTTCCTTCCCACTTCAGGATATCGTGGATGCAATCAGAAACATCCCGGACCCTGGCACCTGAGAGGCAAACTACCATTTGCGTTTCTTTTCTGCGACCGCAGAATCGCCTATCTGACCCACTAACTATAGAGTCTCCTATCAGTGCTGCCATCCTCTTCCTTTCCCTACCCATTTGAGTCACAGGGCCAGTCTCTGTGCCAGAACCATGACCGCTGTTGCTTCCCCAAGGTAGGCCATTCCCCCCACCCCCAAACAGTACTCAAGCAGGAATACTTATTGTTAAGGGGAACAACCACTGGGGTACTCTCTAACACCTGCTTCTTGCCCTTCCCTCTCCTGACAGTTACCTACTCTTCTGTCTCCTGTTGTCTCAGGGTGACTACCTGCCTATAGCTCCTCTCGATCACCTCCTCACTCTCCCTCACCAGACAAAGGTCATTGAGCTGCTTCTCCAGTTCCCTAATGCGGTCTCTGAGGAGTTGCAGCTCGACACACCTGGTGCAGATGTGGTCTTCCGGGAGACGGGAGTCTCTCGGGCTTCCCACATCTGACACCGAGAACAGAAACCGGCCTCACACACATACTCTCTATTTTTATTTTAAACAGATAACCTACCTGGCCTCAACCCTTTATCCCCAAAACCCCATTGAGCCACAGCCTTCCTGCTCTGTCACCCGCTCCTCTGACGCCTGCTCTGTAAATCTGTCTTCTTTTTAAACTCTTCCCGTGCCCCGTTCAAACTGCTGAATAAATTTCTGTCACCTTCTCAACTCTGCTCACTTTTAAACACTGCTTTAAGGAGCAGAATTAGGCCATTGAGTCTGCTGTGCCATTTCGTCCTGGCTGATCCAATTTTCCTCTCAGCCCCAATCTCCTGCCTTCCCCCCCCCCCCCCCCCAATATCCCTTCATGCCCTGACCAATCAAGAATCTATCAATCTCTGCCTTAAATATACATGAAGGCTTGGCCTTCATAGATGGCTGTCGCAAAGAATTCCACAGATTCACCACTCTCTGGCTAAAGAAATTCCTCCTCATCTCTTTTTCAAAGAGGAGGCCCCTCTATTCTGAGGCTGTGTCGTCCAGTCTCAGACTCTCCCACCATTGGAAACATCTTCTCCACATCCACTATATCAAGGCCTTTCACCATTCAATAGGTTTCGATGAGTTCTGCACTCTAGTGAATACAGGCCCAGAGCCATCTGACACTCTTCATATGATAAGTCATTCAATTCTGGAATCGTTTTCATGAACCTCCTTTCAACACTCTCCAGTTGCAGCACATCCTTTCTAAGATAAGGGGCCCAAACTTGCTCACAATCCTTAATTGAGGCCTCAACAGTGCTTTATAAAGTTTCAACATTACATCCCTGCTTTTATATTCTAGTTGTCTTGAAATGAATGCTAACATCACATTTGCCTTCCTCACCACAGACCCAACCTGCAAATTAACCTTTAGGGAGTCCTGCGCAAGCACTGCCAAGTGCCATTGCACGCCAGTTTTTTAGTATTTTCTCTCCATTTAGAAAATAGTCAACCCTTTCATTTCTTCTACCAAAGTGCACGACTACACATTTTGTGAAACTGTATTCCATCTGTTATTTCTTTGCCCACTCTCCTAATCTGCCCTTCTGTGGCCCTTCTATGTCCTCAAACCTACCTGCCCTTCTACATACTTTCATATTATCTGTAAACTTTGCAACAGAACCATCAGTTCCATCATCCAAATCATTGACATATAACATAAAAAGAATCGGTCCCAACACAGCAACACAGACCCCTGTGGAACACCATTAGTCATCAGCAGCCAGTCAGAAAAGGCTCCCTTTATTCACATTCTTTGCTTTCTGCTAATCAGCCTCTGCTTTATCCATGCTAGAATCTTACCTGTAATACAATGGGCTCATAGCTTGTTAAGCAGCCTCATGTGTGGCACCTTGTCAAAGGCCTTCTGAAAATCCAAGAACATTACATCAACCAATTCACTTTTGTCTATCCTGCTTGTTACTTCTTCAAATAATTCCAATAGATCTGTCAGGCAAGCGTTTCCCTTGAGGAAGCCATGCTGACTATCACCTATTTTATCATTTGCCTCTAAGTACCCTGAGACCTCATTCTTAATAATTGACTCCAACATCTTCCCAATCACTGAGGTCAGACTAACTGGCCTATAGTTCCCTTTCCTCCGGCTCCCTCCCTTTTTGAAGAGTGGAGTGACATTTGCAATTTTCCAGTCTTGCAGAACCATTCCAGAATCTAGTGATTTTTGAAAAATCATTACTAATGTTTCCACAATCTCTTTAGCCACCTCTTTCAGAACTCTCAGGTGCACATGATCTGGCCCAAGTGACTTATCTACCTTCAGGCTTTTCAATTTCCCCGGAACTTTCTCTCTAGTTATGGTAACTTCACACACTTCATGCCCCCCGACACCTGGAGCTTCTGGCATACTGTTAGTGTCTTCCACAGTGAAGAAAGATGCAAAATATTTATTCAGTTCATCCACTATTTTGTGGACCCCATTACTACCTCTCTTACTGCTTTCCAGCGGTCTGATATTCACTCTTGCCTTTCTTTTACACTTTATGTATCTGATGAACTTTTGCTATCCTCTTTAATATTATTGGCCACCTTACTTTTGTATTCCATCTTTACCTTCTTAATGAGTTTTTAGTCGCCTTCTGTTGGTTTTCAAAAGCTTCCCAATCCTCTAACTTCTCACACATTTTTGCTCTATTATACGCGCTTTCGTTGGCTTTTATGCTGGCTTTGACTTCTCTTTTTAGCTATGGATTTGTCATCTTTCCTTTAGAATACATCATCCTGTGTCTTCTGAATTGCTTCCAGAAATTCCAGCCATTGTTGCTCTGCCATCATCCCTGCCAGTGTTCTTTTCAATCAATTCTGGCCAGCTCCTCTCTCATGCCCCTACTTCCCTTTACTTCACTGTAATACTGATTCCTCTGACTTTAGATTCCTGTTCTCAAATATCAGGATGAATTTGATCATTTTATGATCACTGTCCCCTCTGGGTTCTTTTACCCTAATGTCTCTAATCAATTCTGTTTCATTGCACAACATATAATCCAAAGTAGCTGATCCTCTAGTAGGCTCAAACACCAGCTGCTCTATAAAGCCATCTCCTAGACACTCTAAAAATTCCCACTCCTGGAATCCAGCATCATCCTGTTTTTCCCAGTGTACCTGGATATTGTTGTTTCCCATTACTATTGTAACATTGTCCTTTCGGTGTGCATTTTCTATCCTGTGTTGTAATTTGTAGACCACTTCCTTACTACTGTTTAGGGGTCTGTATGCAGCTCCCATCAGGGTCTTTTTACCCTTGTAGATCTTTTGCTCCATACCCATAATGTTTCATCACCTTCCGACTCTGTCTCCTCTTTCTAATGATTTGATTTCATTTTTTACCAACAGAGCAATGCTGCCCTCTCTGTCTTCTGGCCTATCTTTTCAATACAATATGTGTCCTTGGACATTAAGCGCCTAGCTATAATCTTTCATCCATAACTCACTGATGCCTACAACATCACACCTGCCAATCTGCAATTGTGCTATCAGTTCAACTACCTTATTCCATATACTGCACACATTCAAATATAGCACCTTCAGTCCTGTATTCACCTTTTTTGATTTTCCCCACCTTTTACATTGCAACTCATCCTGTTGACTGCAATTTTGCCTGATCCACAGCCTCTCCGCACTACACATTGCCTCTGTTTGTGAACCAGCTACCAGTTACCTATTATCGGCCTTTCCTATGATACTTCTTGCATTGAAATATAGGCAGCTCAGGACATTAGTCGCATCATGCTCAACCTTTTCATTCGTAACTTTGTGGGAGGTCTTTCCAATATCTGCCTCCACTGCTTCTCTACTAACTGTTCTGGCACGTTGGTTTCCATCTCCCTGCAATTTTAGTTTAAACCCCACCATGCGGCACTAACAAACCATTCTGCTCGGATATCAGGTGCAAAACATCCCTTTTGTACAGGTCCCATCTTCCCTGGAAAGAGAGCCCAATGATTCAAAAATTTTATGCCCTCCCTCCTACTCCAACTCCTTAGCCACATATTAGATTGTATATTTTCCTAGTTCTGGCTCACCAGCACATGGCATGGGTAGCAATCCTGAGATCACAATGCTAGAGGTCCTGCCTTCTAACTTATCACCTAACTTCCTGTTCATCCTATGTAGAACATTGTCACTCATCCTTCTCATGTCATTGGTACCTACATGGCTGTTCATCCTCCCAATTAAGAATGTTGAGGACTCAATTCGAGATATCCTGGGCCCTGGCACCCGGGAGGCAACTTAACTTCTGGGAATCTCATTCTCACCCACAGAACCTCCTGTTCGTTCCCCTAACCAATGAATCTTCCATCACCACAGCATGCCTTCTCCCCCCTTCCCTTTTGAATCTCAGAGGAAGTCTCAGTGCCAGAGACCTAGCCACTGTGAGTTTCTTCAGTTAGGTTACCAACTCCCAAGAGTATCCAAAGTGATATACCTGTTGTTGAGGGGGGTGGCCACGGGGTACTCTGTACTGGCTCCTTAACCCCTTTCACCTTCCTGACTGTCACCCAGTTTCCTGTGTCCTGCATCTTGGGTATAACTACCTCTCTAAATGTTCTACCTATCACACATTCAGCCTCTTGAATCTGGAGTTCCAGCTCCAACTCCTCATTGCAGTTCGTTAGAAGCTGCAGCTGGATGCTCTTCTCAGAACTGTAGTCACCAGGGACACAGGAGATCTCCCTGCCTTGCCATGTCCCACAAAAGGAGCATTCCACTCTGCTGCCTGTCATTCCCCACTGTCCTAGCTAAGCAGATATAAAGAAGCGAAGGAAAAAAAACATCAGCTTTTCTTTCCTTGGCTTTTCACTTTCTCTGAGTGAATCCTCTCTTGAATAAAGCCTTGAAGAGCTAAAGTCTTAAACATCACCGCTCTGACTCTGTTAATTAGATTAATTAACTCGTGCAAAAATAGTAATTTAATGGGTTTTTTGTCCATTAAGAAATCTGATGGCAGAAGCTAAAATGTTGAATGTGTGTCTGTAGCTTTCTGTACCACCTCTTCAATGGTAACAATTAGCAGAGGGTATGTTCTGGGTGATGAGAGTCCTTAATGATGGATGCTGCCTTGTTATAGCATTGCCTTTTGAAAGTGTCCTCAAAGGTGGGGCAGCTAGTGCCCGTGATAGAGCTGGCTGAGTTTGCAACATCCTGCTACTTTTCACTCGTATAATTAACCATATCATTACTCATGTAATTATATAAACCAAAATACATTTCATTCCTTTCATAGATATTCTGCATGTTAATGATTAATATGCGAGTTTCTGCTATGGTTCACAAGTACACAAATAACTAGGAGAAGGAACTTTGGGGAAGGCCGCTGAAGCTTGTTCCTCTATTCATCATGATCTTGGCTGATCTAGGCTTTTCTGTGCGACGATATAGAACTGCAACTCTGGATAGATTCCCAAAGTGAAAAGTATTATAAAGATACTTACACAGGAGCATGTAAGATTTCTGCAAGCCGCCATGACGTTTCTATGCTATGGCATTGTGTGTTCTTTTCTCCTTGAACACTTTCTTGTTTGTAAGCTGTGTGTGGCGCAGAATGCCCTGTATCAGACAATATAGCATTAGATTGGCAATTGGATTTCCAGGAGGAGCAAAACTTAAAGCAATTATCCATGAAAATGTGATTACAAATGCAATTTGTTTTCAGTATTATGCAATTAAGCCTGTTTCTATGAGTGAAACATGATAAAAAGTGCAATACATATTTATCAGATGCACACTATAATATGAGGTAAATGTCTTGCAATTTTTGCAAATTTTCTTTGCCATATTTCTAGCCTTTTCTACAGTCTTACATCCCTTTCTGTAGGCTTCAGTGCACCATTTTAACCTTTCGTTTATCTTCCCTTCCTCTTGCACCAACTCAGAAATACAGCCTACAACTAACTTTACATACCATCTACTTTTCTATCAATTTCTGAGAGAAATCATCCTTTTGAACAATTTTTTTAACCTCTTCCCTTTGACCTGTCATGAGATTGCTGTTTTATTTCATATTGAATTTTTCTCACTAGTCTCACGTAACTCATTGTGGAATATTTGTGTAAATTTTCTAAGTGTGTTTCTAAATAACTTTAGACTGTTGTTGCTGAAAGGGCTGAAAAATTCCCTTCAGTTACATCTTTTAAATTTTTGAAGGAATTGGATCTAATAAAATAGAATGTGACATCATCAGCGGTCTTAACAATTCTTCAAGGGAGAAAATTTTAAATTCTATTTTCAGCTGAGTTATTTATTTTTGCCTTCTTGCAGTTCATGGTTGATTTCCATTTTGGCTGCTGATCTATTGAAAGAATCCTGAGGTTACTTTGATTCACACACTGCCTTGTTCTGCCTCTTAAATATTTGCTGGTACTTCTCCAAGGGTATTTCCTTTTGTAAAATATTTCTACAACTTTGACTATATGAGTGTTTCACAGGGGCTAGTAAGTGTCCAGTGGTGGTGCAAATGAATGACATGGGAGGAGATGAAACAGCGCTAAGTGTATCTCCATATCTGATATTCTCTTATGAGAGTTCAAAGACTCTACCAGGCATATGTGTAGGTTAGGAATTCTGGGACTGAATGATCCTCCCAGATCTCTAGTATATTTAATATTGGCAAAGATTAAAGAGGAGCTTTATTTGCCACATGTACGTCAAAACACTGAAAAATACAGTGAAATGCATCATTTGCCTTAACAGGCAACGCAGTCCGAGGATGTGCTGGGGGATGCCTGCAAGTGTCGATGTGCTTCTGATGTCAATATAGCATGTCCACAAGCTACTAACCCTAACCCGTGCATCCTTGGAAAGTGATAGGAAACCGGAGCATGTAGAGGAACCTGTGTTGTCACAGAGAGAATGTACAAACTCCTTACTGTTCTGGGAATTGAAAACCAATTGCTGATTGCTAGCATGGTAAAGTATTACACTAACTATAATATTTCTAAAGATGATTGTGATCAAAAATAAAGCTAAGATGTGGGAATTCCCTAATACCAGTTGCTGCATCCTTTATGCCACTGTGAGGAAGAAGGTACAGCACTGAAGATCCCATTTAGAGTTAACTTTTTGAAAAAAAGACCCTAATAGCTCTGAGGGCAAGTCCTCTGATTCATTGCTGTAATTCCCCATGAGTGGATTACAAAACATAATTATATATCCAGCTGTTAAACAAGAAAAGGCTTAGCAATTTAAGGGAGTGAGCACTGAACTTGCTGAGAGTGATGCCACCTGTGAACGTATGTTCTATTAAAGCTGAAAGTTATGAGTTTTTTGGAGGAGGTCCCTCAGTGAGTATATAGATGAAAGTTAATTACAATCTCCAAATGTTCGTTTCTGATATATCTGAAATCCCTGTGCCCAATGAAATCCTTGATTTTTTCTGCTGAAAATATAGCAAGCTGGAGCAGTTTACCAATGGAGCTTTAAATAGCTACGTAAATTCATTGGTATTGCTACCAGTTTGAAGTTGATTTGTGTGCCACTTGAGGCATTGCTCTCTCCTACATATTGCCACTTTTCTCCATCAAAACTTTATTGCTGCTGAAACTTGTACAGAGAAATACTTTACATCCCTTGCTGACATCATTACCACCTCCTGAAGTACTGAGGTAAAATTGTGTTGAATAAATACTGCTTCAAATTATTGTTCACCTTTACCAGTAATATTAATTTATGCATAAATGCCTTCATCTCTGCTTTTTGACCTAAATAGGGATTACAGAATAAGAAATTTGGTTGTGATTCATGCCTGGAGTGTTTAATGCTAATAAGTTAGACAGAGAATGTATATCAAACTTGTCAGATAATTGGTTAATAACCAGAGCTTGAGTGGTGAATATTAATTTATAAAGGGAACTCAAAAGTAGTTTATATGATGTCACCACATTCCCTTTCACCATGTGGGGAAATTGGGTTACGTATGCTCATACAGATTTTGCCCTCAAGTGTGGCAAAAACTGAAATTACTCTAATCATGATGCCGACAGTACTCTTTCATTTCCTGTAGCTTTTAGCTCCCAACAGCCAGATTTTAAGTCTAGCTTAAGTGGTAATATGACTGCAGAGTAGTTCATTTTGTAGGGACTAGATGGCAGTGTGGCCTATGAGGCTAGCTCTTCTCAACAGCTCATTTGGTCAATGGGCAGTCTATTTCTTAAAGTCGTCTTTGCTTGTGTAGCTCAGTTCTGATTTAGCTTATTATGTAAATCTTTTAAATTCCTTATTCATGTGTACACATTTATTTTCCTTAATGTTAGGGAATGTGACAGGGCTGGCGACAGAAGTTGGTGTCGGGGAATAGTGTGCGTCTCGTGATCGTAATGCCATTAGTTTCAAAGTAAACATAGAAAAAGGTACATCTGGTCTGCTGGTTGAGATTCTAAACTGGAGGAAGGCTATTTTTGATGGTATCCAAAAGGATCCGGCAAGTGTAGACTGGGGCAGGCTGCTTGCTGGCAAATGCGTTCTTGGTAAGTGGGAGGTCTTTAAAAGTGAAATTTAGAGAGTACAAGATAATATGTGCCTGTCAGAATAAAAGGTAAAAATACCAGGTATAGGCAACCTTGGTTTTCAAGAGATATTGAGGCCCTGTTAGGGGAAAAAAGAAGGTGCACAGCTGGTTTAGGCAGGAAGGAACAGATGAGGTGATTATGGAGTATCAGCAAAGGAATGTGATTAAAACCATTATTAGTAATACCTGTTTTTCAAGTGAATTGTGGTACAGTATATGTCTCAATAGATGTGTTTTGGACCTCAAGTGGGAAGGCTTTGAGGTTTTGTGGGACAGTATGGTTGCAGATTGGGGCCAGGCTGATGCTGGGTATAATTATGATATACAGAAAGAAGTCAGGAGTGAAGAGTAAAGGATCCAGGGCTTGGAAGGAAATGATTATTCGGTCAAAGTGTGGTTAAATTCCATGGATATTGCATTTGGATACAAATATCTTGTGCCTTCATGTGTTAATAAAACATCTCTGCTATTGGAGAGACTGATTGTAGTTATATGATAATAATGAAGTGATATATTACAATTCTACCATGCATCATTCTGGAAAATCGGTGAAAGGTTCAAAATTCATGACTGGCTAATGTCATTTCCAGTACACAAGTGGAAAGGAAAACAACATTGTTACATATTAATCTGGATCTGATGCAGCATAAAAAATACAATCAGATAACGAACACAATAATAAAAAAGCACAATAAAAATAAATAGCTTTTACACATAGATTGATTGTATGTACTAAAGATGATGCCAGGTGCAGGTGTGTCTGTACGTAAGGTGACTCTGAAAGGAGATGATGAAGTAGTGGTGGCGGGTGGGTTAATGGATGGATATGTTGATCAGCCTTGCTGGTTTGGGATTGAGTTTGGTCATTCTGGCATGGATGCTATGTAGCTTTCTCCCCGATGGGAGGGACAAACAGTCCAGGAGCAAGATATTGTTAGCCTTTTTTCCAACCCTTTCGTATATATGTATATCCTTGATGGTGGTAGGCTGGTGCTAGTGAAGCATTAGGCAGTTTTGACTAACCATTGTGGAGCAGTTTCTATACCACTTGGTGATGCAGCATGTTAAGATGCTTTCTACCGCTCATCTGTAAATGGTCATCAGTTTTGATGAGCATAGTCCAGATCTCTTCAACCTCCTCAGAAAGTAGAGGCGTTGGATATATTCTGGGACCATGAGAGAATGTGCGGTATGTGCACTCCCAGGAGTTTGAAATTGCTCGCGGTTTCCTTTGCTGTGTCGCCAGTGTAAAGAGGGCTATGAGTGGTGAGAGTTCTCCTGAAGTCGATAACAATCTCCTTTGTATTGTTGACATTGAGGAAGAGGTTATTTACCTGGCATCAGGCCTTGAGCTCTTCCACCTCCTCCCTGCAAGCCGTCTCATCGTTGTCAGTCATCAGTGAACTTGACAATGTGATTACTTGGGTGTTTGGCTGTACAGTTGTGTGTGAGCAGAGTGTACAGCAGTGGGCTCAACACACAACTCTGGGCACCCATACTGTGGATGGAGGAATGAAGATGAGGGAGGAGTGACTATGCATTTTGACTATCTGCTGTCTGTTGTTTAGGAAGACCATTATCTAGTTGCACAGTGATAATATTTAGACAGAGAGGTAGTTTTTTCACCAAGGCCTGTGGGACAATAGTATTGAACGCTGAGATCCAGAAGCAGCATTCTGACGTAAATATCCTTGTTTTCTAGGTGTATCAGGATCAGGTGCATGATAGATGTGTGGTTGGACGAGCACTGTAGGTACCCTGTCATGCTGTGTTCGAAATATCACAAAACTGACAGTGACCATTTTTCCATTTACAGATCTATTTTTGGTCCAGTTGCGTTGAAGAAATTGTGTATCAGAATTCAAAAAGGCTTGAGGGCCTTTACTCCATATCCCTTTATGTTTTACAGCTTCTGTGCAGCTCTCCCTCAATAGGGGCTACTCAGTTAATGAGTTGTCACTTAATACTGTAGAAAGCTGTGGGAATGGTATCTACAGAAATGAGTGACCACTTGCTAGCTTAGCTACTCTAGACCTAGCTAGCCTGGCGCTACCACCTTCTAGCACGAGGACAACAATCTGACACAGCATCATTACTAATAGTTTTTAAAAAGATGATAGTAAGCTTATTGAAACTGTACAGTCTTCCAGGTAATCAACTTCTGTTGGTTAAGGTATCACAAGATACAGTATGGTGTGTAACTTTGAGGACAACCAACAGGTGGCACTGATTTCATGCATCTGTAAACCTATTCACTACCACAGATTCAGCAATCTGCTGGAGGGGGTATTTTGCATGATCTGGGTTGAGTCTCACTAAGCTATTGAGGATAACAGTTTTTAATTCCTAGGCCTCCTTCCCTTATCCCACAATTACTTCTAATATACTAGATGCACTAACATGCCGCATGGCTATACCATTGGGGTATTCCCAAGAATCCAAGAAGTTCCAGCCTCTGAGGTCATGGTTGTTAAGTAGAAGGATGGCAAGGAAGGAAGATTTGATCTGACACTTGCTGCTTAGACTTCAACCCAGATTATAGGAGTCCTGCTTGAGCAAGATACAGATCAATTCAGATTTACTTTTGTTAACTAAATTACTTAACCTTATTCTCTTCTGAGCCCTTCACAGCATTGGTCCTAACCTGCCCTTATGCTTATGACACTCAATTGAACCCCTGTAACCTTCCTCTGCTGATGATGATGTCACCTGACATATTCTTCAATCCCCACTCCCAAATACAACACCCTCCAAGTACTAAGAGTTTCCATGTGCCAATTGCACCCTCCTACTTGATTGGCTCCAAGTCCTTGACTGCAGCAATGCCACCTTATGCGTGACTTATGAACTCTTAGTCCTCACTGTCAGTTGCATATTTTGACTCAGCTACATTAAAGATAACTTCCCAAAGATCCTGGCCAACAGGCTCTCACATCGCCCTCTCTACCATCAATTAGTTCCTGGCATGATTCCTGCCTTTCACTTTACTTCCATCCCCAGGCTTCCCTTCCTATTCCCTAAATCCAGACTTGGTTATGATCCTGCACAACTGGGTTTCTTTACTTGCTTTGCAGTGTGGTGCAACTAAAGGAAAGGTCCTGAATAAGGCAGCATGAGCCAATAGTACCTATGCTCCACTGAATTTCCTAAGGTGGGTTCAAGAACAGCCATTTGATAGCCTGCTGTGCATGAATTAAAATTCCAGATTCTTTATAATAGCTTGTTATATTCACATGTTTATTTTCTTTATATATTATAAACTAACACAGTGAGATCTCCTCCCAAGGCGAATGATGTTCCATTTTCTAACATTATTCCCCATCTGCCTCATTCTTGTCCACTCAGCTATCTGTCATACTTCGCAGAATTCTTGTCTTCTCCTCAGAACTCACTTCTTAGGCAGCTTTCTGTCATCAAAAACACTTGCATACTTTAGACTCCAACATTTCTTCTATGTCTTTAAATTAAAACGTGTGTAGTTAAAGAGTCCAGTGCAGGTTCCTATGACACCCCAGTAATGAAAGACCACCAGATTGAAAATTGTCTGCTTATTCTGAATCTTGGACCTTTAAATAATTCTCTACACATCTTAATAACCACGAATTCCTATCGGTAACAGCATTCTCTGTGGCAACTTAAAATTGCTTTTGGACAATCCAAACATGCCACACAGTCCTTTCTCCTTATCTATTCTTCTATGGTATCATCCTTAGAAATATTCTTTCTTGCATTAAACCATATTGAATCTGCATGACCATAAAATGATTTTCTATCATCACTTATTAATAATAATTTATTATTAACTGGTGTCTAACCAACTGATATAGTCTCACCTATTTCCCTTATTCTCCTTTATGAAATAGTATTCTGATGAGGGCTTTTTGACTGAAATGTTGACTTTGTTTTTGTACAGATGTGGCCTGACCTGGGGAGTATTCACAGCATTTTCTGTTTTTGTTTTAGATTTCCAACAGCTGCAGTAATTTCACAGAGTATTTTTAATTTCTGTTAAAGGAGAGCAGATAGAGGCTGGGAATAAGTGGGTACTTGGGTTGGGGGTAGTAGGGTGCTTTCTTTGGCTTGGAGAAAGCACTGCTGTTATTGCTGACATAATATAAAGGCAGCTCTTTCATAGATTCAGATTTACAACCTGCTGTAACCCACCAAGGTTCCTGAGACCCATGATAACCTCTAAAACCTGTGAGCAGATGGGTTCAATTCCTAGTTCTGTTTTTTTTTAAAATGTGCTAGAATCATCAATGAGTTTAACCTATCTGTATGTGGCAGTTAAGAATCAACCCTATATTCCAGTTTCTACCAATATTACCATTCCTTCTCAAAACTACGTGTATTGGAGCAAAATTACCTTGGTCAGGTTCAAGAACAATTAAGTAAATTATATAAGTTTGAACAAAAAGGCTATATTGACATGATTGCTATTAAAATGAAATTTTATGCTTGGTAGAAATAGCCTCTATAAATTCACTGTGTAATCTTATGAGCCTGCTAACATATATGTGTGTCATTTAACAATATGCAAATTGGGTCCAGATTAAACTTTTTCCAAGGGCCTAATTTAAGTAATGGAATTATTTAAATAGGGTCCATATTGGATTTCACAATTCCACTATCTTATAAATTCGTACATTATTCTCCTGATTTTGCCGTTTTTGACATATTTTATACAGTCTTTTTACTTATTGGTACTGCTCAAATTATATTTAACTCAGTTGTTAAAACTGGATAATATGAGGATGCATAATTTCACAGTGTTTGGAGGAATGTATCGAGGGATGTCAGAATTATGATTTTACACAGAGACTGGTGGGCGTGTGAAAACAGAGGAGGTGGTGGAGGCAGGTACATTGGGGACATTTAAGAAACACTTAGGTAGAAACATGGAAGGCTATGTAGGAGGGAAGGGCTGGATTGATTTTAGAGTAGGTTAAAAGGTCAGCACAACATCGAAACATTCTATGTAACAATGCTCAGGCATTCCAATATGCTACATAAATGCTCCATAAACAATGGATGGACGAGAAAGATTCTGTCCTCTTTGAATATTGCATCTCATCCATTTATCAGTTTTAGGCACTGCATACATATATTGTACAATATATAGTGCAATAGTATACACTCAACTAATATTGTACAATGCATCTAATACAAATGAGGAAAATGGTCACAGTTCCTTCCCATCATTCATTCTCTCTTCTGGTTATGTTTGCAGTTTTCAGGGGAAGCAGAGTACTGGTATCCAGCTTTGGTCCAACTGAGTGCCCGATGATGAACGCAATTGTACATGAAGATATAAGAATGCTTGCAGAAGAATAATAAGCATAACTATAAATGGTATGAACAGATGCCTGGATGGACCGTGACAGGTATGAAAATTTGCAAACAAATGGTTCTGCCCTTACAATAAGAATAAAAGTGGCTTATTAAGCTGCTACATTTTGGGTTAAATCAGCCCGACATCCCTTCAAGGTTCAGCAGTAATTTTAGTTGAAAATGGAAAAACTAGAGTTGGTAAATTGCATTTAGAATAGATAAGTCATTGTGAATCTTAGATGGTTAAAAGCCTATGAAAACATTATTGGGAAATGTGCAGCATTTATCCCCTCCAGCTATTTGGAAGTAATTTAGGAACTCATTATAAATACCCCTGTTGGAAATGTCAGGAAGGGAGGAGAGTGTGCTTTCTTGCATGAATAATGAGCAAGGACATGCTGCTCCAGCCTAGGGCAGCTAGTGCTGAAAGTAAATATCTCACAAAGCAAAAGTCAAGCTTCAGAATGTTTTTGTATTAATGGCAGGATCACCCTCCTGTTCGTAGTTCATATTAAGATAAGACCTCACTGACGTCAAGTTGACCTTCAAGCAATTTATCTACGTTTATTCTAGAATAGTACACAGTCACTTCCATCCTGTACAACAGTTGACCAGTACTGTTTTTGGAACTGTATTTAAAGACTCCTATAATAAAACTTGAAGTTTTTTGTGAACATTATCCCTTGTAAATATTCTATCTTTCGGTTTCAGTATATTTGGGAAGGAAATTTGGTGTAGCTTTAGTATGTTCATAACTGACATAATAAGATTTTACAGTTGGAAACTCTAATTGTTTCAGTGAAGGATGTAAACCAATTTCGGCTGCACTTACACCATATCTCAGAACAGGCTTGCATTACCCCAACCATGTAAAGAAGTAAAAAGTAAAAGGGAAATTTTTTATTTATTATCAGACTATATACACGTCACCATATTCAACCAGCAAATCTATGCAATAGTAACTGTAAACAAGATCGATGAAAGAACAAGTAGAGCATAGAAGACAACAAAGTGTAAATGCAAATATAAATAAATAGCAATAAATAATGACAGCATGAAATACCAAGATAAAATTCCTTAAAGTGAGATCACTGGTTGTGGAAACATCTCAATAGATGAGTATAGTTATCCTCTTTTATTCAAGAGCCTGTTGGTTGAGGGGTAGTAATTGTTCTTGAACCTTGCCGTGAGAATCCTGAGGCACCAGTACCTTTTATCTGATGGCAGCAGTGAGATGCTGCTTTCCTACACCAGTGTTTCATGTAGATATACTCAGTGGTTTGGAGGGCTTTACCCATGATGTACTGAGTCGAATTTACTACCTTTTGTAGGATTTTCTGTTCAAAGACATTGGAGTTCCCATACCAGGCCGTAATGCAACACACAAGTCAACACACTTTCCACTACACATCTATGGAGGTCTGTTAAAGTTTTTGATATCATGCCAAATCTCCACAGTCTCCTGAGGAAGCAGAGGCACTGTTGTGCTTTCTGCGCAATAATATTTATATGATGGGTCCAGGACAGGTCCTCTGAAATAGTGACACCCAGGAATTTAAAGTTCCTGACCCTCTCCACCTCTGACCCCCAATGAAGACTGGTTCATGGACTGATTTCCCTCTCCTGAAGTTTACCATCAGTTCCTTGGTCTTGCTGACATTCAGTGAGAGGTTGTTTTTATGCACCACTCAGCCAAATTTTCAATCTTCCTCTTGTATGCTGTTTCATCTCCACCTTTGATACAGCCCACAGCATTGGTGACTTCAGCAAACTTGAATATGGTGTACTTAGCCACATGGTCATAGGTGTAAAGCAAATAGATGCAGGGTCTAAGCTTATAGGCCAGTGGGGCACCCGTGCTGATGGAGATTGTGGAGGAGATGTTATTGCCAATCCGAACTGACTGGGATCTGCAAGTGAGGAAAGCCAGGATCCAATTGTACAAGGGGGCATTGATGACCAGGGCTTGAAGTTTACTGATTGGTTTTGAGTGAATGATTGTATTAAATGCTGAGCTGTTGTCTAAAAAGAGCATTCCAATGCATGCGTTTTTGCTGACCAGGGTTTGCATGAAGAGCCGATGAGGTGGCATTTGCTGTGGACCTGTTCAGACTGGAGAGAATCCAAGTTGTCACTCAGACAGGAGCTGATATGTTTCATCACCAGCCTCTCAAAAAATTTCATCACTGTGGATGTAAGTGCCACTGGGCGATAGTCATTGAGACAAGTTACCACGATCTTCTTGGGCACTGGTATGATTGAAGCCAGCTTGCAGCTGGTGGAGACACCATACTGCCTAAGTGAGAGGTTGAAGGTAACTGTGAAAACACCAGCCAGTTGGTTAGCACAGGTCCTCAATACTTGGTTGGGTACTCCGTCTAGACTGAATAATTTTGTTGGATTCACTCTGTTGAAGGCAGCCTGCAAGTCATCTTGAGATAATAAGACCAAAGGATCATGTGTAGAAGTGGCAGTTAATTTACTTGGAAGTGACTTTGAAGATAGATATTTAGAAATGGAATTTCAAAAACAAATCAGTGCAGCAATACTGTTCATAATAGTACTTGAATTATGTTCATCAGATTGGTATGCATATCAGTAATTAGTACCACTTCTGTTTCACCACCTATTTCTACATCGTCCTCTTCACAATCATCAATACGGTTTGAGTTGCTCTCCTCTGCTAAACACCAAACACTCTTCTCAATATCAAAATGGGGACTATTATCACTACGTAAATGTAGGTGAACCTGTAAGATCACTGGAGTTCAGCAGATAAATGGGAGGACAGAAAATCATTTTCAAACTATAATCGAATAGGTATCTGTTGCCCAGTTCTCCCTCTCTTTTTGTTAAATTCCTCTAAGGTGATAAGAAGTCAGAACAGGAATCAGCCCTCGATCCAACAGGATCATGGTTAATCTAACTTTCCTCAAAGAGGAAGCTTTTTACCTTACCCTATAATACTGCATTCTCTTACTGATTCTGAGACAATACACTTTGTTCCTGAACTCTTCATAAAAATAAATGTGCCTTCACTGTTTCCTCTTATTTTTCAATGCTCAAACAAGTAGAGTCTAAATCTGTTTAACTTCCCTTCTTCAGAAAATCTGTTTGTGCCTGGGATCATAAGACTGTAAAACATTGGAGCAGAATTAGGCCATTCAGCCCAATGAGTCTGGTCTGCCATTTGATCATGTCTGATCCATTTCCCTCTCAACCCCATTCTGCTGCCTTCTCCCTATTATCTTTCACGCACTGATTTATCAAGAATCTATCAAACTCTACCATAAATACATTCAATGACCTGGCCTTCACAGTTAGCTCTGGTAAAGAATTCCACGGATTCACCACTCCCTGACTAAAAAAATTCCTCCTCATTTCCTCTATACTGAAGCTATGCCTTCTGGTTCTAGACTTCCTCAATATATAACCATATAACCATATAACAATCACAGCACGGAAACAGGCCATCTCGGCCCTCCTAGTCCGTGCCGAACTCTTAATCTCACCTAGTCCCACCTACCCGCACTCAGCCCATAACCCTCCACTCCTTTCCTGTCCATATACCTTTCCAATTTTACCTTAAATGACACAACTGAACTGGCCTCTACTACTTCTACAGGAAGCTCATTCCACACAGCTATCACTCTCTGAGTAAAGAAATACCCCCTCGTGTTTCCCTTAAACTTCTGCCCTCTAACTCTCAAATCATGTCCTCTCATTTGAATCTCCCCTACTCTCAATGGAAACAGTCTATTCATGTCAACTCTATCTATCCCTCTCAAAATTTTAAGTACCTCGATCAAATCCCCCCTCAACCTTCTACGCTCCAATGAATAGAGACCTAACTGGTTCAACCTTTCTCTGTAACTTAAGTGCTGAAAACCAGGTAACATCCTAGTAAATCGTCTCTGCACTCTCTCTAATTTATTGATATCTTTCCTATAATTTGGTGACCAGAACTGTACACAATATTCCAAATTTGGCCTTACCAATGCCTTGTACAATTTTAACATTACATCCCAACTTCTGTACTCAATGCTTTGATTTATAAAGGCCAGTGTTCCAAAAGCCTTCTTCACCACCCTATCTACATGAGACTCCACCTTCAGGGAACTATGCACTGTTATTCCTAGATCTCTCTGTTCCTCTGCATTCCTCAATGCCCTACCATTTACCCTGTATGTTCTATTTGGATTATTCCTGCCAAAATGTAGAACCTCACACTTCTCAGCATTAAACTCCATCTGCCAACGTTCAGCCCATTCTTCTAACTGGCATAAATCTCCCTGCAAGCTTTGAAAACCCACCTCATTATCCACAATACCTCCTACCTTAGTATCATCGGCATACTTACTAATCCAATTTACCACCCCATCATCCAGATCATTTATGTATATTACAAACAACATTGGGCCCAAAACAGATCCCTGAGGCACCCCGTTAGTCACCGGCCTCCATCCCGATAAACAATTATCCACCACTACTCTCTGGCATCTCCCATCTAGCCACTGTTGAATCCATTTTATTACTCCAGCATTAATACCTAATGACTGAACCTTCTTAACTAACCTTCCATGTGGAACTTTGTCAAAGGCTTTGCTGAAGTCCATATAGACTACATCCACTGCCTTACCCTCGTCAACATTCCTCATAACTTCTTCAAAAAATATAGGAAACATCCAATGCATTACCACTCTATCAAGGCCTTTCAACATTCAATAGATTTCAATGAGATCCCCCTCATTCTTCCAAATTTCAATGAGTATAGGCTCAGAGCCATTAAACACTCATCATATGATAAGTTTTTCAATCCCAGAATCATTTTTGGGACTGTCCTTTGAACTTTTTCCAATGTCAGCACATTCTTTCTTAGACGAGGGAAACAAAACCGCTTATAATACTCCAAGTGAGGCCTCTCCAGTGCCTTATAAAGCCTCAACATTACATCCTTGTTTTCACATTTTAGTCCTCTTGAAATGAATGTTAACATTGCATTTGCCTTCCTCACCATCGACTCAACCTGTAAGTTAATCTTTAGGGAATCCTATACAAGGACTCATAAAACCCTTTTGCAGTTTTGAGTTTTCTCCACATTTAGAAAATAGTCTGTGTAGTCTATGCTTTAAATCTTTCCTCCAAAGCATACACTTCCTGACACAGTATTCTATCCTCCTCTTCTTTGCCCATTCCATTAATCTGTCTAAGTCCTTCTGCAGCCTCCCTGCAACCTCAATACTATCTGCCCCTCATATTGTCGGCAAACCTGGCCACAAAGCCATCACTGTCGACATCTAAATCATTGACATACACTGTAAAAAGAAGCCACAACTAGTCACTAGCAGCTAATCAGAAAAGGCTCCCTTTATTGCCTCTTGTCAATCAGTCAATGCTTCATGAATGCTGGCATCTTTCCTGTAATGCCATGGGCTCTTATCTTGCTAAGCAGCTTCATGAGTGGCACCTTGTCAAAGGCCTTTTGAAAATTCAAGTAGACAACATCCAACAATTCACCTTTGTCTAACCTGCTTGTTATTTCCTCAAAGAATTCCAACAGATTTGTCAGACAAGATCTTCCTTTGAGGAAACCATGCTGACTTTGGCCTATTTTTTATCATCTGCTTCTAAGAACCCTGAAATTTTATCCTTAATAATTGACTTTAACACCTTCCCAGCCACTGAGGTCAGGTGAACTGATCTCTAGCTTCCTTTCTTCTGCTTCTCTCCCTTCCGGAAGTGTGGGATGACATTTATAGTTTTCCATTTCTCTGGAACTATATCAGAAACTAGTTATTCTTGAACAATCATTACAAATTCCCCCACAATCTCTTCTGCTATCTCTTTCAGAGCCCTGAGACGCAGTTCATCTGGTACAGGTGACTTATCCACCTTCAGACCTTTCAGCATCCCAAATACCTCCTCTGAAGTAATAGCAACTGCGCTAATTTCTGACCCCTGACACTCTCAAATTTCCAGCATACTGCTAGTGTCTTCCACAGTGAACACTGAAGCAAAATACTTATTCAATTCATCTGCCGTTTCGTTGTACATCATTATTATTTCTCCAGCATCATTTTCTGGCCAATCAACATTGGTCAGCTCCTCTCTCATGCCTCTATAATTCTCTTTTCTCCACTGTAACCTTAAACTGTTGACTTTAGTTCATCCTCATTCTATGGTAAATTATATCATATTGTGATCACTGCCTTCTAAGGGTTTCTTCACCTTAAACTCCCTGATCAAATTTGGTTCATTACACAATACCCAATTCAGAATAACTGTTTCTTTAAAAAGCCATCTCATAGGCATTCTACAAATTCTATCTCTTGTGATCCAAAATCAGCATCAACCTGATTCTCCCAATCTTCTACCTGCTTATTGAAATCCCCCATGAATATTATGAATATGCATGCTTTTCTGACCTGCATTTTCTATCTCCTGTTATAATTTGTAGCTCACATCCTAGCTACTTTTTGGAGGCCTGTATATAACTTTCATCAGGGTCATCTTACCCTTGTAGTTCCTTAAATATACCCACAAAAATTCTACATCTTCTGATCATATGTCACCTCTTGCTAAAGATTTGCTTTCATTTTTTTACCAACAGAGCCAAGCCACCCCTCTGCTTACCTGCCTGTCTTTTTGACTTGCCTTTTGATCTACCTGATTTTGTCTACTGTGTGCATTCAAGTGTAACACCTTCATCCTGTATTTGTCACCCTTTTCAATTTCGTCTCTCTGTTACACTGGAACTCATTCAACTGTCTGCAGTTTTGCCCTGTCATCTACCTGTCTTTCCTGACAGTCTCACTACACGCTGCCTCTGCTATATACCAACAACCCCATCCTCAGCCCTATCACTCTGTTTCCCACTCCCTGTATCAGTTTAAATTATCCCCAACAGTTCTAGCAAAGCTGTACACAAGGAGTTTAGTCCTCCTCAGGTTCAGGTGTGACCCGTCCCTTTTGTTCAGATCATACCTTCACCAGAGAAGACCCTAATGATCCAGAAATCTAAAGTACTGCTTCCCACACCAGTTCCTCAGCCATGCATTCATCTGCCAAATCATCCTATTACTCTTACTGGACATGGCAGCAAGCCAGCAGTTACTGCCTTGGAGGTCCTTCTTTTCAGCTTTCAACCTAGCTCGCTAAATTATCTCTTCAAGACCTCCTCCCTTTTCCTACCTATATCATTGATGCCAATAAGTACCAAGACTTCTGACTGCTCACCTTCTCTCTCTAGAGTGCTGAGACACAATCCAAGATGTCCCTGACCCTGTCTGAATGGTTGTATCGAACCCATAGAATTTCATGTCTATTCTCCTAACTACGGAAACCCCTATTACTACTGCAGTCCTCTTCGTCTCCCTTCTGAGCCACAGCATCAAACTCAGTGCCAGAGATCCACTTATTGCAGCTTCCCACTGGCAGGCTGTTTTGCACCACCCTCCCAACAGCATCCAAAGCAATGTACTTATTATTGAGGGGGCAGCCACAGGGGTACTCTGCACTGCCTGCCCATTTCTTTTACCACTCCTCACAGGCACCCAGATACCTGCCTCCTGCAAGTTATGGGTGACTACTTCCTACAGCTCCTATCTCTCACCTCCTCAGATTCTCATATAAGCAGAAGGTCATTTAGCTGCAGCCCCAATTCCTTAACACTTTCTCTGAGGGGCTGCAGTACAGTGCACCTGGTACAGATGTGGCTATTTGGGAGGATGGAGGTCTCCCAGAATTCCCACATCTCACATGAAGAACACAACACAGCCCTGGAACCATTCTCACTGCTCTAACTATGTACTAAAAGACAAAGTCTAAAGAAGAAGAAACTTGCCAGATTTGTACCTCTCCCAAACCTTTTTCTCCCCGAAGCCTGATGAGCCAAAACCTCCCCACTCTAACAATGGTCCACTCACTCAATGGCCGCTCCAACAATCCCTGCCTTGTTTTTAATTTGCTCTTGCTAATGAATTGCAGTTTTGGCGCCAGAAAACACAAAACTTGCAAACGCTTCTTTTCAAATCTCACTCACTTAACTGCAAGTTGCCTCCTCTCTTATTCCCGATTCAATTGGGTCATTAGGAAATGCTGAATGCCTATGAATTCTCCTTTTTAAATATCACACACTGACCTGTGAGTTGCCTCCTCTCATTCCTGTTTTGACTGAGCTGCAGCAAAAACATCTTGTTATTGAACCACCTATTAAATGGCTCCAATGAAATAATAACTCTCCTTAAATCGAGGTTCAAAACTGTTTGTTGTAGTTTTGATGAGGTTTCATATTTGTCTCTGAGATGGAGAACTAAGAGGCAATCAGTTGAAAGTAACTTCAATTATTTTCTTAAAGAATACCAGCTCAGTACTAGTCACCTAGTGAATGAATCTTTCTTCCTATTAATGTTCATGCCTTTATTGCTACGAGATATAAAAATGGAACAGAAGAAAAAGCAGAAAATAGAGAAATAGCTGATGTCTTTGCCTTGAACCATCTTCATCCGATCTATTTAGTTGTGTTTCTCCGTTTTAAGACCCAAATGTACTTGTATTTTCTTCCTACCAATCTTTCTATATACGTACATTTATCCTCCTGCTCTATCAATCTCTTTCAAGCTTGCTCTCTCAGCTTCTCTACCTTACTCTGTCCATTACCATTTGGCTGATATGCTATCAGATAAGTCACCTGAAGTGTTTTCTCACTCAGCGGGATACTTCTTTGATAATAGATTACATTGCTCGTCATTTCACATTCGATTTTTAAGTGAGAACACTGAATGAAGAATGCACTCTGGTTGTTAGTGGAGGTAGATCATTAAAACTGTTTTGCAGCAGTGTGAACAGTAGTTATCCATTGCAATTACCTCAGCCCTCTATTTTAATACTGCTGTTATTTGTCTCTGAATAATTGGCAGACCATTTTCTTCTTTTTGATTTACGTACATGCAGATAGGCTAACAGTAAGACTAGACCCAGGCAGATCCTATAAGTGAATGTTTGCATTCTGACAGACTCTACTGGTTCCACATTATTGAATATCTTTGTTGAATAAATGTTCCCAGTCTTCAAACACAGTCAGCAGTTTAAAATTAGCCTTCAGGAGAATGTGAGGATAACATTTGAATCTGTTTTTCTACTGGAGCTGAGTGTTACGACTTTCAGTTAAGCTGTGTGGTTCTAGTTTGATGAAGCATGAATTATTTCTCTCAAGTTCTAATATTATATGTTTTAGATTAAAAATATTAGGCGCGTCACCTTGATGGAGACAAAAGTGGAAGATGCCATGCATTGGTATGAATAAGGTAACATACAGAAAAGGCAATATATTCACATATTAATCCAGTATGTCTCGGAGGAAAACGGTGGTATCACTGTGGTAGCTACAATTTATTATGCTTAAACAGATGTTCAGCTGAAGGCTTATCTTCGATGTTAAAAAACAAATTAAGCTAAACACATATCTGAGCTGTCAATTATGCTTATTTATGGGTATGACTGTTAATGCCATTAATGCTGTTAATGTTACTCTAATTTTGTTCACTTGTTGTCAGAATGTGGCCGAAAGTGACAAGGATAGCTATCTGTTGTCACAATGAAGGTAGCATTGAATCACTAATTTCTTGAATTATTGCAAAGTAATGTATTGTAGAAGTGCAGCCAAATTGCCTCTAAGTAAGGGTTCCAATGTATGCACAGAAATTTTGATGTGGTAGTATTCCCATGGCATTGTCAAAGATTGTCCCTTAGATATTGATTCAATGCTTTTCCCTGTTGAATAACATGTGAAGGTACTGTTACAAGTACATAATAAGTAATCTTGTTGGCAATCGATGATGCCCAATACCAAGAGTAGCTGAGCAACATCGCTTCTGACATAACTGGCTGAGTCCTGAAAAACATAACATTTGTGGCAAGTGGTGAACATGCCAAACTGAGCGATAAACCTACCTTGTGCTTACCTGTCTGTTAATGCAGATATATCTGCCCAGGACAACGTAGGTCTTTTTCAAAACAAAAACTTGTCTTGACGCTGAGGATATCCTGGCATCATGTTATGTGACACTGCAATCATGCCAAATGGTAAATACACAGAACATATCCAACAGCTAGATGCAGCAACAGGAACGTAGGGTACCACAATTAAAACCTCATGAGTTGATAGATCACTTCTTTTGGCATTGTAATCAAACTGGTGTTTCAACCTTGATTGGTGTAAAATGTCTAGAGTAACTCACAGAATCAGTTTGATAGCAGAAGACATTGGAGGTATAGGTAAAGAAACTATAGAAAGTGTTACAATGGAGCTTGTGGTCTGACTGATTGAAGCCATGCTACACTATGGAGGGTATGGATATTTAACATAATGCTCAGGATACCTGTTTGGACAACTATTGTGTACTTTCCAAATTTTTCTTATAATAAAACCATACGATATAGGAGCCGAATTAGGCTATTCAGCCCATCAAGTATGTGCCACCATTCTGTCAAGACTGATATATTATTCCTCTCAAGTCCTTTATCCTGCCCTCCCACAAAACATTTAACACCCTTGACTAATCATGAACCTGTCAACCTCCGCTATAAATATACCCAATGATTTGGCATTATTTGCTGTTTAAGGCATCGAATTCCATACATTCACTACTCTCTGGCTAATAAAATCCCTCTTCATCTCTGAAATGGTTGTCCCTCAACTCTGAGGCTATGCCCTTTGGTCTGGTCTCCCTCATTACAGGAAACATCCTCTTCACATCCACCCTATCTACACAGGTCTTTCAAAATTCAATAGGTTTTAATGACATCCACTCTCATTCTTTTAAACTCTGGCAAGTACAGGCCCAGAGCCATCGAGTGGTCCTCATATGTTAACTCTTTCATTCCTGGAAGGATTCTCATGAGCCTCCTCTGTATCCTCTCCAGTGCCAGCACATATTTTCTTAGATATTGGGCCAAAAACTGCCTGGTGTGGTCTGACCAATGCTTTAGAGAACCTCAGCATTACATCATCAAAGTTCAAGTTCAATGTTCAAAGTAAGTTTATTATCAGATACATATATGTCACCATATACAACCCTGAGATTCATTTTCTCACAGGCAATGACAGTAAGTAGAAGAAACGCAATAGAATCAATGAAAGACCAACCCAACAGGACAGACAAATAACCAATGTGCAAAAGACAACAAACTGTGCAAATATAAAAAGAAAGAGAAAAGTAATAAATAAATAAATAGATAAATAAGCAAGCAACCTATTAAAGTTGAGAACATGAGATGAAGAGTCCTTGAAAGTGAATCCATAGGTTATGAGAACAATTCAGTGATGGGACTAGTGAAGTTGAATGAAGTTATCCCCTCTGGTTCAAGAGCCTGATGGTGGAAGAGTAGTATCTTCCTGAGCCTGGTGTTATGAGTTCAAAGGCTCCTGTACCTTCTTTCTGATGGCAACAGCAAGAAGAGAATATGGCCTGGATGGTGGGGGTCCTAATTATGGATGCTGCTTTTTTGCAACAGCGCTCTGTATACAGGTGTTCAATGTTGGGTGGTTCTTTACCTGTGATGGACTGGACGATATCCATTACCTTTTGTAGACTTTCCTATTCAAGGGCATTGGTGTTTCAATACCAGCCTGTGATGCAACCAGTCAGTATACTCTCCACCATACATTTATAGTGTTTGTCAAAGTTTTCGATGACATGTCGAATCTTTGCAAACTTCTAAGGAAGTAGGGGTGTTGCTGTGCCTGACAAATCTTTTTGAATTCTTTGAAGAAATAACAAGCAGAATAGACAAAGGAGAATGAGTTGATGTCGTGTACTTGGATTTTCAGAAAGACTTTGACAAGGTGTTACACATGATGCTGCTTAATAAGCTACAAGCTCAAGGTATTACAGGAAAGATTCTAACATGGATAAAGCAGTGGCTGATCGGCAGGAGGCAAAGAGTGGGAATAAAGGGAACCTTTCTGACTGGCTACTGGTGACCAGTTGTGTTCCATAGGAGTCTGTGTTAGGACTGATTCTTTTTATGCTATATGTCAATGATTTGGATGATGGAATTGATGACTCTGTTTCAAAGTTTGCAGACAATATGAAGACAGGTGGAGAGGCGGGTAGTTTTGAGGCTACAGAAGGACTTAGACAGATTAGAAGAATGGGCAAAGAAGTGGCAGATGGAATACAGTACCAGGAAGTGTATGGTCGTGCACTCTGGTAGAAGAAATTAAAATGTTGACTATAATACAAAAAACTGAGGTGCAAGGGGATTTGGGAGTTCTTGCGCAGGATTCTCTAAAGGTTAATTTGCATGTTGAGTCTGTGGTGAGGAAGGCAAATGCAATGTTAACTTTCATTTCAAGAGAACTAGAATATAAAAGCAAAGGTGTAACGTTGAGACTTTATAAAGCACTGGTGAGACCTCACTTGGAGTTTTGGGCCCCTTATCTTAGAAATGATGTGCTGAAACTGGAGAGGGTTCATAAGAGATTCATGACAATGATTCCAGGTTTATTGTATGAAGAGCATTTGATAGTTCTGGGCCTGTGTTCACTAGAAGTCTGAAGAATGAACGGTGACCTAATTGAAACCTTTCGAATAGTGAAAGGCCTTGATAGAGTGGATTGGTGAGAACAATTCCTTCCATGAGACTCTTTAAGACCAGAGGACACAGACTCAGAATAGAGGGGTATCCTTTTAGAACCGAAACAAGGTGAATCTTTCTCAGCCAGCGAGTATTGAATCTGTGGAATTTTTTGGCACAGGCAGCTGTGGAAGCCAAGTCTTTATGCATATTTAAAGAAGAGGTTGATAGATTCTTGGTTGGTCTGGGCATGAAGGGACATGGGGGAAAGGGAGGAGACTGGGGTGGGAGGAAAAATGGATCAACCATGATGAGCTGGTGGAACAGATTCGATAGGTTAAATGACCTAATTCTGGTCCTGAGTGTTATGGTCTTGTAGTGTAATATCTCTTCCTTACTGACGATCAACACGGACGAACCTCAGGGATGTGTGCTTAGGCCCTTTGCTATACCCTTTCTACACCCATGACTGTGTGGCTAGGCACAGCTCAAATATCATCTATAAATTTGCTGATGATACAATGATTGTTGGCAAAATCTCAAATGGAGACAGGAGAGAGATACACCAACTAGTTAAGTGGTGTCACAGTAACAAGTTTGCACTCAATGTCAGTAAGACCAAACAGCTGATTGTGGACTTCAGGAAGACTAAGACAAGGGAACACAAGCCAATCCTCATCAAAGGATCAAAAGTGGAGAGAGTGAGCAATTTCAACTTCCTGGGTGCCAATATCTCTGAGGATCTAACCTGGTCCCAACATATTGATGCAGCTATAAAGAAAGCAAGGCAGCAGTTTGGGGAGATATAGTTTGTCAGCTAAAACGCTGTACCATGGAGAGCACTCTGACAGACTGCATTACTGTCTGGTACAGAGTTGGGGGGGGGGGGGGAAATGTGGGGATGCAACTGCACAGGATCGAAAGAAGCTACGAAAGTTGTAAAATTAGTCAGCTGCATCTTGGGTAATGGCTTCTGTAGTACTCAAGACATCTTCAAGGAGCGGTGCCTCAGAAAGGCAGTGTCCTTTATTAAGGACCCCCATCACCTAGGACATTTCCTCTTCTCATTGTTATTGTCAGGAAGGAGGTACAGAAGCCTGAAGGTACACACTCAGCAGTTAAGGAACATCTTATTCCCTTTTGCTATCTGATTTCTAAATGGACACTGAACCATAGTTAGACCCCACTTGGAGTACTGTGCTCAGTTCTGGTTACCTCACTACAGGAAAGGTGTGGATACTATAGACAGAGTGCAGAGGAGATTGCCTGGATTGTAAGCATGCCTTACAAGAATAGGTTGAGTGAACTTGGCCTTTTCTCCTTGGAGCAGCAGAGGATGAAAGGTGACCTGATAGAGGTGTATAAGAAGACGAGAGGCATTGATTGTGTGGATAGCCAGAGGCTTTTTCCCTGGGCTGAAATGGCTAACATGAGGGAGCATCATTTTAAGGTGGTTGGAAGTAGGTACAAGGGGAATGTCAGAGGTAAATTTTTCACACAGAGAGTGGTGGGTGCATGGAATAGTAGTAGAGGTAGGTACAATAGGGTCTTTTAAGAGACTCTTAGATAGGTACATGGGGCTTAGAAAAATAGAAGGCTATGCAGTTGTGAAATTCTAGGCAATTTCTAGTAAAGGTTACATGGTTGGCACAACATTGTGGGCCGAAAGGCCTGCAACCAGTTGTAGATCTCTACGTTCTATGAACACTGTCTCACTGTTTTCTTCTGTGTTTGTGCCATTTTAAATTTAACTATTTAATATATATATATTTACTGTAATTGATTTACAAATGTTGTGCATATTTTTTCTATATTATCATATACTGCATAGTATCACTAAGTTAACAACTATCATGACATATGCTGCTGATATTAAACCTGATTCTGATCCTGCCATTGAGTAAGAGATTGCTGTAACTTAGCCACTCAGCCAGATTTTCATTTTCTCACCTATGAGTATGCTGAACTGTCACCACCTTTGATTCGGCCAACGATAGTGTTAGTGTTAGCGTTAGAAACTGAAATATAGACTTGGAGCTATGCTTAGCCGTACAATCATAAGTATAAAGTGAGTAGAGCAGGGGGCTATGCATGCCGTCTTGTGATGCACCTGTACTGATGGAGGTTGCTTATTCTAGTCCTCTTCAAATGAATGATAACATTGCATTTGCCTTCCTTACCACCAACTTAATCTGCAAGTTAACCTTAAGGGAATCCTGCACAAAGACTCCTAAGTCTCGCTGTGCCTTTGGGTTTTGAATATTCTATCATTCTATTCATGGTCATTACTATCAAGAAATCTCTATGCCAGACAGGAATAAGTTTCTTGAGTCTTCTGGCAGTGCCATGTGGCCCTTCTGCAGATGCAAGGCTATTAAATCTTATGACAATGCAGAATCCTAAGGTATTAGAAGAAGGAGGAGACACAGTTTACAGATCCTTCACTGAATCTGGAGATACGTTTTAACTATCAGAAGCGTCTGCAAAAACAGGTCTCCAGCGTGTTATCCCCAGGCTATTTCACTACTAGCGCCACACACATGAGTATCAAACCAGATTATTTGTATGCAATCCTTCTGTTTTGTAATTTTAAGATACCATTGATTGATGTTCTGTTTCAGCACAGCTATTTATTCTGTTCTTTTTCTTTTAAAGAGTATTTTTTATTTTCTGTAAGGTGAACACAAACAATGGTGCTGAATAAGGAGAATACATGGAATAAGACCATTTCTATCAATATTCTTTGTGCTGTGAATAGTGTTACGAACCCCGTAACTGGGTATCTTACCAGGAAAGATAGGACTATCCGTTGAAGTCTGATGATACTATTTTTAACAGTATTTATTAGTAAAAATACACAAAAATAATATCAATGCAAATATACAGATAATATACAACATCAATACTAAACCTAAAAGTGCGGGTATAATAATAATCAATAAGAAATAAGCTCTATCATTGTCTAGGGGATAATGAATTGTCCGATGGAAATATAAAGTTCAGTTCAGTTCATGCAGGCTGTGGTAGTTGCTGATCACTGTGTTGCAATTGTTGGAGAGAGAGAGAGAGAGAGAGAGAGTAACTTGCAGACTTTCCTTTTACGATCTTGATCCGTTGATGCGTTGATATTGTGGCCATTCATGTAGGACCCCTCCGTCCTTTAGCTAGACCGTTCCATGGAGGACTCACCACCCAGGCAAGGATGGACACACACACAAACCCCCCTCCAGTCTCGTAGCATCTCTCCTGGTGCGTCTGAGGGGTGTTCCCCAGACCCTACTTTTATCCCCACTCACGGGGTCTCAGGTGTCAATCAGGTTGGGATGATGCAATCCCTCAACGAGACCACTCTGGTTGCCCCCTGAGGGGTTTCAATGAATAGAACAGTACTCAATAAACAATCCTTCTCCAAGAGACAATAGCAGTAATCAGTGGTTCCGTTCTGCTTTTGTTAGGAGGAGACATTCCACCTTTGTGTATCCCTGCGTTGTCTCTCTCTCATTACTGACATGATGTGTATCTCTCTCATTTCCTGGGTACCAGACCCGAAATAATAGCGATGTTGCGATTCTCAAAAAGGGGGGGGGGGGGCGACTTTGCGCCCTTCTGCCCATCAGAGTTGCTCCTCATTCGTAACAATAGAAAAGGGCCAAATACGAGGGGTGATTGATAAGTTTGTGGCCTAAGGTAGGAGTCAATTTTAGAAAACCTAGCACATTTATTTTTCAACATTGTCCCCTCCTATATGTACACACTTAGTCCAGCTGTCGTGGAGCATACGGATCCTTCTTTGTAGAAGTCGGCGTCTTGGACCTCCAGAAGTGGTCCACAACAGGGGTGAATGATAAGTTCGTGGCCTGAGGTAGAAGATGAGTTATCCAGCTCTCGTTACATGCACATGCAGTTCAGCTCTGAGAGAAAATGCAGAGAGTTTGAAGTTAATAACTCATCTCCTTCAACCTCAGGCCACAAACTTATCAATCACCCCTGCAGTGGACTACTTCTGGAGGTCCAAGATGCCGACTTCTACAAAGAGGGGATCCATATGCTCCACGACCGCTGGACTAAGTGTGTGAATGTAGGAAAAATAAATGTGCTAGGTTTTCTAAAACTGACTCTGTCTAAACTTAGGCCACAAACTTATCAATCGCCCCTCAAAGTAATTGAAGAGAAACAGTAACCATGCTAATAATTGGTCATGCATGTTACAAGCCCATGGAAAAATAAAGTTACTATAATTGTGCAGTAGATACTTAAGTGAAATTGGAATCTAGAATTCATGCTCAGATGCTTCTCTTTGTCAGTTCGGAAGATGGACAGATGTGAGAAATCTTATCAGGCTATCTGTGGAAGTGACTAATATGGTGGAATTCTGAGCTGTACTCAAAGAAGATAGAATGTTTCTACTTCTTATTTTTTTTCCAAGGTTCAGAGCATTACTGATAATGCTGGTGGAGAAACTGTGACAAATACTATGGAGGACTATTATTGTGTGAATAATGTGCATCGACATACATTCACTGTGATCTATGTAAAACTTTCAGTCTAAGGAAATCAGATCTATAAAAAAAGGAGAGGCGATTCCTGTCAGCAGAGATAAGTAGATGACAAGGTACTAGAGAGATATAATAAAGGACTTCAATGAATCATTGATGTCACCAAGCATGTATATGAAATGCTCAAATGAGATTTCAGTTATTTAGATCCTGACACCATCAACATAATAAGAAAATGAGAAGGTACCACATTGTGCAATGAATATCAAATACTGTTGTTACGTACCCCGTAACTGGGTGTCTGACCAGCAGAGAAGGAAGAATCCATTGGAGTCTGGTGGTACCAAACTAAAGGTGTTTATTAGTAAACTACACAACAGAATATCAAAAATGTAAATATACATATAAAACAAGTTAGCAGTAATAAACCTAAAAGTGTAGGAATAATAATAATCAATAATAAACTAGCTCTATTGATGTCTAGGGGTAAATGAATTGTCATAGGAAAGTATAGAGTTCAGTTCATAAATGCTGAAGTAGTTATGGTTGTTGTATTGAAATTGTTGGAGAGAGAGAGAGCGAGAGAGAGGTAACAGCAACTGTTGCGGCAGGCAAACCTTTTTGTGGCTTTCTTAATCCGTCGTATCATTGTGGTCATTCAGTTATGACCCCTCTGGTCTTCAGCTAGACCATTCTTCTGTGGTGGACTCATCACTCTGGCATGAGTGGATGAGTGGACACACACAGAAGTCCCCACCGGCCCTGCTGTAACACTGTGAGCTTTACTGACCGATCTCTCTTCGAAGCCCCCACCTTTCTGTGGGCTCCCAACACTCAATCAGTGTCCATTGGTGTGTCTGAAGGGTGTCTCTCCAGACCTGTCTTTTTATCCCCACTCACAGGGTCTCAGCTATCCATCAACTCTGAATGACTGTGTCCATCAAATCAGTCCACTCCTGCTATCTCCTGAGGAACGTTAACCAGCCAAGTACAGTCCTTGTAGTAGAAAGTAAATAATCCAGGAAGAGTCATAATACAGTAAATCAACAGTCTCTCTCCCCCTCTTATCTGTAGCAAATGTTCTTGCCTGGGCTTTATCTCTCTGTCTCAATAGCAGCATAACAACAGCAATAGTTAGTAGTTCTCAGGAGGGGAGTTGGGAATGGTTAACTCTGCATCCCATTGTCCATCAGGTCTGTTCATCTCTCATAACACTGGAGAGAGTCAGGAAGTCAAGCAGCATCTGTGGAGGGGAATAAACAGTTGACATTTTGGCCGAGACCCTTCATCAAGGCAGATGTTTAGGATCATATTGTGGTACAATATTGTGATGTTGCAGAAATCTTTGCAGTCCAGAAATGTCATCATGTACTTGGCTGCATAGTAGAATCATGTTATGAATGATGGTGAGTATAAAGACCAGTAACAGAGCAACCAGTGGGCCTGAAGCATTCAAAACATTAAAACATTAACTGGATTTGCAATTCTTTTCAGCCAAGTTCTACTAGTAATATTAACTTCAGCACAATATCTTTTATAAACCCACAAATTTTCATGGCTATCTTGACCATACCTCTTCCCATCCTGTCTCCTGTAAAAATGTAAATCCCTTTTCTTAGTTCCTTTATTTCCACTGCATCAGTTCACAGGATGAGGCTTTCCTTTCCAGGACATCAGAGAGGTCCTCCTTCTTTGAAGAATGGGGTTTCCCTTCCTCCACCATTGATTCTGCCCTCACCTGCATCTCCTCCATTTCCCAGATATCCACACACTTGCTAACTTTCCGTAACTTTCAAAGGGATAAAGTTCCTCTTGTCCTCACCTGCTACCTCATGAGCTTTCTCATCCAACACATCACTCTCTGAAATTTCTGCCATCTTCACCAGGAACCTATCACCAAACACATCTTTACATTCCCCCCCCCCCCCCCACTCTGCCTTCCACTGGCATCACTCCATCCATGATTCCTTTGTCCATTCTTGCCTCACCACTAACCTTCCTCCTGACTCTTATCCCTGCAAACAACAGAAGTGCTACAACTACCTTTACCTTTTCCCTCACCTCCATTTAGGTTCGCAAACAGTCCTTCCAACACTTCACATGCAAACCTGGTGGAGTCATCTACTGTATCCAGTGCTCCTGGGGCAGCCTCCTTTACATTGATGAGACGCGAACTAGATCGGGAGACAGCATGGTCGAGCACCTCAACTCTATCCGCAAAAAGCAAAATTTCAACTACTTCAATTCATATCCCATTCTCATTCTGACCTGTCAGTCCATGGCCTACTCTTCTGCCATGATGGGGATACTGTCAGGTTGGAGGAGCAGCACCTCATATTCTATTGGATGGCCTCCAACAAGATGAAATGAACACTGAGTTCTTCAACCTCTGCTTATTATTTTCCCTTCTCCCTTTCCTCTTCTTCATTTCCCCACTCTGGCCTCTTACCTCTTCTCATCTGTATATCATCTCCCCTCTGTACCCCTCTTACTTTGTATTCTCCCAGGATCCACTCTCCTCTCCTATCAGATTCCTTCTTCCCCAACTCCTTGCCTTTTCAACTTATCATCTCCCAGCTTCATACCTCATAACCACTCAGCTAGCTTCACCTATCACCTTCTAGCTTGTCTTCCTTCTTCTCCACCCACCTTTTTATTCTGACATCTTCCCCTTCCTTTCCAGTCCTGAAGAAGGGTCTCGCCCCAAAACATTGACTATTTATTCACTTCCATAGATGCTGTTTGACCTGCGACCTGCTGAAATCCTCCAGCATTTTGCGTCTGTTGCTATGGACTTCCAGCATCTGCAGGATCTCTTGCGTTTATGGTCAGCATGCACTTGGTGGTTCCAAGGACCTGTTTCTGTGCTGTAATTCTCCATATGTCTATAGTCATGTTTACTGTAAGTCCCTCAAATCTGATGAAATGCCCCTTTGGTCCTACACTTTCACACAATTGGAAACATCCTCTCCATGTTCGCTCTACCCAGGCCTTTCCATTTTCAATTTGTTTCAAAGAGATCCTCCCTCAATCTTCTAAACTCCAGTGAGTACAGCCCCAGAGCCATCAACTGCTCCCCATACATTAACCCTTTATTCCTGGAATCATTCTTGTAAACCTTCTCTGGACCCTCTCCAATGACAGCTCATCCATTTTGGGGGCCAAAACTGTTCACAATATTTCTAAAGCAGTCTGATCAATGCCTTATAAAGTCTCAGCATTTCATCTTGCTTTTATATTCTAGTCCTCTTGAAATGAATGCTAACATTGTATTTTCCTTCCTTACTATCTTCTCTACCTGCAAGTTAACCTTTAGAGAGTTCTGCACTGGGGCTCCCAAGTCCTTCTGCACCTCCAATTTCTGAATGGGCTCCTTGGTTAGTGAATTGTCTACAATTGTATTCCTTCTACCAAACTGCAATGGCATATAATCCCCTACACTGCATTCTATCTGCCACTTCCTTACCCATTCTCCTACTCTGTCCAAGTTCTTCTGCAGAAATAAATCACAACATTGATTGAAAAGATAGAGTTAAGTATCAGATTGTTTACACCCAGAAAGAATCTTTAAGATGAACGGAGAAAACCTATCTGATGCTTATTCAAATATCTTTTGCACAAAGAGTATCAATCCTTAAAGGTACACTCCTCATTGGTAGACAGCAACAGCACACAGCGTTATTTCTATGGTGAAGTGAGAGGGAGAGAATTTCCAGATTCACAGAGAGAACATGGATGATTCTGGAAATGAATGGGGTTAACATTTGAGGAACATTTGGCAACTTTGGGCCTGTGTCCACTGGAATTCAGAAGAATGTGTGGGGACCACATTGAAACCTACCAAACGTTGAACGGACTAGATAGGGTGGATGTGGAGGAGACATTTCTGATGGTGGGGCAATCCACAACTAGAGGGCACAGCCTCAAATTGAGGGGGCGACCTTTTAGAACAGAGGCAAGGAGGAATTTATTTTAGCCAGAGAGCAGTAAATCTGTGTAATGCTTTGCCACAGACTGTGGTGGAGGCCAAGTCTGTGGGTATGTATATCTAAAGCGGAAGTTGATCATTCCCTGATCCGTCAGGGCATCGAAGGATATGGCGAGAAGGCAGGTGTATGGACTTGAGTAGGATCCAGGATTGGCCATGATGAAATGGCAGAGCAGATTCGATGGGCTGAATGGCCTAATTCTGCTCCCATGTCCTATGGTCTCATGGTCTTGATAGCCTCTAGTTATGCTCTTTCTGTGAACAGGGAATTTCTCTGTATACACTGTTTAAAACAGCTCATCAGTTTTTAAAGATGGTCATTAATGAGATCACCTCCGTACTTCCTTTCTCAAGAGAAAAGGAAGCTGATTTATTTGTCTTTTCCTGATACTTATGCTCTTTAGTTTATGGTGTAAAACTTCTCTGCACCTCCCTAGTGCCTTAATGTTATTTTTATAATTGTTATGTCTAGCTCCCTCCTTTGTGAGAATCGCAAGATCACTGTTGGGTTGGGTCAAGGGGCCCAGGAAATGAGAGAGGGACGTGCAGAATGTCTCGTTTCCCTGGCGATGTAAAGCTACGGGACATGGCCTTTGTCTCTTGGAGACCAATTTGTGGATTGAGAGACTATGTTACGTGAACGCCCTCAGGCAAAGTGGGCTGGTTGAGGGAGAGATTGCATCACCCGCAACCTGATTGACATCTACGACCCTGCGAGTCAGGATAAAAGAGGGTCTGTAGGAACAGCCCCTCAGACACACCAGAAGAAATGTTAAGCGACCATGTAACAGCAGGAAGTCATCTGAAGGAGGCCACGTGCATTCAGTTCCGTTGCTGGAATTGGTGGCTGGAACCACGGAAAACGGCTTTTAGCTAACAACGGGGAAACCCATTCCCCTGCCTCAACGGATTGGCATCATAAAGACCTGGGCAAGTTTTAAAGCGCCTCTCTCTTAAACCCAAAACGCTGCAACTTAAACGAACTAACAGTGACTGTTATATTTCCATCGGAAAATACATTAACCCCCTAGACAACGATAGAGCTATTTCTTATTGGTTATTATTATACCCGCGCTTTAGATTTAGTATTGACGACGTATATTATCTGTATGTTTGCATTAATCTTATTTTTGTGCCCCTTTATCAATAAATACTTTTAAAAATAGTACCATCAGACTTCAACGGACCTCTCTATCTTTGCTGGTAAGTGACCCAGTTACGGGGTTTCGTAACATAATATAGTGATTGCAACTGTATCCAGTGCTCGAATGTTTGCTTCTGATGGGAGAAGAACACCTTGCTTGTTGCACCTGTGCCAGATGTCAAAGTAATCCCATCAGTCCCATTTTTCCATTTATTTGCCCATACCCTATTGTTTCTCATCCTCTTATGAACTAACTCCCTTCATTCCAATTGTCCCGCAACACAATGGACCTCATTAATGACCATCTTTAAAAAATGATGAGCTGTTTTAAACAGTGTATACAGAGAAATTCCCTGTTCACAGGAAGAGCATAACTAGAGGCTATCAAGACCATGAGACCATAGGACATGGGAGCAGAATTAGGCCATTCAACCCATCAAATCTGCTCTGCCATTTCATCATGGCCAATCCTGGATCCTACTCAACCCCATACACCTGCCTTCTCGCCATATCCTTCGATGCCCTGACGGGTCAGGGAATGATCAACTTCCGCCTTAGATATACATACCCACTAGAAGCAAAGTACAACAACCAATTAGACTCCCAGCAAATCTTCTGGATGTGAGACGAAATTGGATTAACTGGGGTAAAAGCAAATGATCACCGGGAGAACAAGTAGTCAGCACACAAGATCAAAATTAAATTGAGACCTCTGGAGTTGTGTGGCAGCAGCCCACTATCTGTTGTGGCACTCTGCTGCTCAGTAGTAGTACCAAATCAAGCTTCCTTCCCTTTCAGCTTTATCCCTCTGGAAATGACAATAGCCTTCCTAACCAATGATACAACTTTTAATATTTTTTCTGTTTGTACCCTAAGATCCCTTAGTTTTATGCCCCATCTAAACTTGACACCTAGGTTTAATGATACATACAAAATGCTGGTGGAACACAGCAGGCCAGGCAGCATCTATAAGGAGAAGCACTGTTGACGTTTCGGGCCGAGACCCTTCGTCAGGACTAACTGAAAGGAAAGATAGTAAGAGATTTGAAAGTAGTGGGGGGAGAGGGAAATGCAAAATGATAGGAGAAGACCGGAGGGGGTGGGATGAAGCTAAGAGCTGGAAAGGTGATTGGTGAAAGTGATACAGAGCTGGAGAAGGGAAAGGATCATGGGACGGGAGGCCTCGGGAGAAAGAAAAGGGGAGAGGGGGAAGCACCAGATGCAGATGGAGAACAGGCAAACAACTAAATATGTCAGGGATGGGGTAAGAAGGGGAGGAGGGGCATTAACGGAAGTTAGAGAAGGCAATGTTCATGCCATCAGGTTGGAGGCTACCCAGCCGGTATATAAGGTGTTGTTCCTCCAACCTGAGTTTGGATTCATTTTGACAATAGAGGAGGTCATGGATAGACATATCAGAATGGGAATTTAATAATTTAATTTAATTTAATTTAATAATCAATTTAATAATAAGGATTTTCCCATTCTTTCCAAAAAGATGTACCGACTTACTTTTTATCCAGGCCGAACGCCAATTACTGATTACTTGTCTAATCTATAGGTTTATTGATGTCCTGTACCATTATTGCAGTCCTCTTCCTATGCACAGAATTAAAAATCAGTTTATTCTCCCAATATCCGACCATTAATATGAACTGTGAACACCAGTGTCATTGTAGATAATTTGCTTTTACATAATTTCTCCGACTTTTGCCTTGAAGCCAGTAGGCAATCCATATTGTTACTTGCACCATGATTTCACATTCTATGACCCTACTCATTAGTCTATTATGGAGCGCTTTATCAAAAGCCTTTTGAAAATTTAGAAAATTTAGCTTAATTGTCTCTATTAGAGAGGCAAATTCTGTACATTTGGAATTTTTAAGAGACCCTTAGATAGACATATAGATGACAGGAATTGGAGGGCTATGTGGGAGGGAAGGTTTAGATTGATCTTTGAATAGGTTAAAGTCGGCACAACTTTGTGGGCATAAGGGCCTGTATTGTGTTGTTCTGTTCTATGTCTGTGTTCTACTGTATTGTCATAAACTCCACTCTATTACTTCTACAGAATTTGAACAAGGTTGGTCAAAAACAATTTTCCCTTTTGTGATCGATGGTAACTGTTCATTATTATACTTCTTTCTAGATGCTTTTCTGATCTGTGCTTTAATGGGGATTCCTAGGTATGAAATATTCCTCTTCTTACATACAAGTATTATAAATAAGGAAATAAATCTAATGGAAACAACAAATTGCTAAGAAAGGTCTAAACCATTGCGAAAAGAAATGCCACTAAAATAATTTGAGAGTTGCTGTGTCCCTGAGCATCCTCTGGTTTTATTCCAAATAGGTAAACAAGACAAAGGAAGAAACAAATCTTACTGAATTTATTCTCTTCATTTCCATATTTTTGCATCAAATCTGGGTTGCTAATGAGGTTAATGCTGGAAATTGATGCAGACACTTCAACTCAATAGTATATGCAGAAGGTACATTTCTGCCCAGAAGAAAACTGTCACCTGACTTGCTCTTGCAATTCAGTTCTACTTATGCACCTGCTGTCTTGTTACAATGAACCTCTAATGCGAGTTGAAGTGGAACAAAAGCTTGTGAGCATTGCCATGTGCCTGCTAGAGAAAATGACCTACTTGCCATAGAAAGAAAGATGTTAGGTTAAGAACCTAGTGTTAAAGTTCAAGAAGGACAGATTAGCAGACGCTCAAAAAAGGTAAGTTGAAACATTGTCTATTTTCTCAACTCTTTGTTATAAAGGTAGGAAAGCAGGCTCAGGGTACTGGATGAGCAAATCTTTTCTAGTGGTGAATTGAAGATCAAAAGACAGAATAGAGAGGATCTCTAACATATAAGTAGTTCTAAAACACTGAAAAGACACATTTCCCCTGAAATATTTCTTTTGCTGAACTATGACTTCATGCTTTATGGTAAGATGAAACTTCAACAAAAATTCCATTCTTGTTATAGAGCCATACTTTAAAGGAGCACAAGGCAGAGAATTGGTGCTGGTTTGTTGTAGCCCCCTCTCTGACCTGTGATATCTTTTAACATAGACTTGCACTGGGAACACAGAATAAGTGATTTACCACTGTTTCTCCCTTCTGGGTAGTTATAAGAAAAATAAAATAAATAAGCTCAGCAGCTGGATTCCTGTGTTCTTACATGGGTGACAGCATGGAACAGCTAGTGAAGCTGACTTAGTTTCAAGCCTAACCACTATTTTTTTCTGAGTGGAGATTGCATATTCTCCCAAAGACTGCATGGGTATGACAGTTCCTTCCCACATCTCATGGGCGAGATTAATTGGCCACAGTAACTATGCTCTGGTAGATGGTGATGTAATGAGAATAAAATAGGATTTGTGTAAATAGGTACAGTAATTGATGGTTACACCAGACTTGGTGGGCTGACAGGCCTGCTCCCTTGAAAGATGGTTCAAAAGTGCGCAGTAAGTCTCGAACTTAGTAAACTGGGACTCTCGTTCAATAGAATAGTTAATGTTGGGAAGGAAAAATCACAGCAAATAGCTTTCTTCTGAGACTGCATTTGAGGTGATTTATTCTGGTAAAATAAAGAGATCAGTATTCAATCTGCTCTGTCCTTGACATACAGTTTTGTTATTGACTGATCATTGTTTGTTTTTACATACTGAACTATGGAATAAATTAAATAAATTATTTTGGATTATTTCTATACCATGTGTGCATTATGGGGTATGTTGTGAAAGAACTTAGGACACAGACCCCAGTACAAATTACTATGAGAAAACCATTAACTGAGAACATAAAACAAATGACTGGTTGCTCTTACAGCCAGTTCAACAGAAGAAAATATAGATTTTCCAAACTTTTAAAAAAGTACCACATTTTAAAATATCTCTTACAAGTACCGGACAAGTGAAAAGAACTGCAGGTATAAATAATAGTCAAAGGCAGTCAATCCTTAATTAGGTTTGCTTTCCTAATAGCTTGTTTATGTACTCTTGTGACTCAGAAAAAAAATAATTTATTTTCACCCAGTTTATAGAGTCAATTTAAATGTGGAATTGATCCACAATTCTCTAAGACACAAGTGTTTTGTTGGCTCTCAAGCCAAGATAAAGTAATCCCTAATAATCACAACTGGCACATTATTAAGTCCAGTTACAATTTTGTATGGGACATCCAGAAATTCTCATCTGTTTCGCCAAATCAGCAGCTAGCTAAGATACATAAGGCCAAAATAGATGCATAGATGAAATTTAAATAAAAAAAAATTAAATTCATTACCTTCCTATTGGTACCTTCTTGAGCCACATAATATCCAATCCTCCATTCAAGCATTCCATTTATTCACTTCTGATCCATGTCTTAATTCAATACATCCATCCATTCTTTTCCAAATTAATTACCAAAGTCCTGCAACCCAGTTGTACCCTTTAAGATTCTTCATATTTCCTTTATTTCAGCATAACTCTTGTTTCTCTAGAATACTGTCATCCCCTTAGTTCGAACTAACTGTTATTAAATAACCTGCTGATCAGGGAAGGGTTCTAGAGCAAGTTGTGGATAAATCCATCAAATGATTGAAATTAATCTGCAAAAAGGATAATGAAATTTAAAGGACAAAAGACCTATTTTATAGATAGTACACATGAGAAATTCTGCAGATGCTGGAAATCAAAAGCAACACACACAAAATGCTGAAGGAACTCAACAGGTCAGCAGTATTCATGGAAATGAATAAACAGTCAAAGTTTCAGGCCAAGATCTTTCTGCATGACTGGAAAGGAAGGGGGGGGGGGTGGGGGGAAATCTCAGAATGAAAAGATGGGGGATGGGAAAGGAGGCTAGCTGGAAGGTGATGGGTGAACCCAGGTGGCTGGAAATGGAGGAATTTGATAGGATATAGTGTGCAGTTTTGGTCCCCTAATCTGAGGAAAGACATTCTTGCCATAGAGCGAGTACAAAGATGGTTCACCAGATTGATTCCTGGGATGGCAGGATTTTCATATGAAGAAAGACTGGATCGACTAGGCTTATACTCGCTGGAATTCAGAAGATTGAGGGGGGATCTTATTGAAACATATAAAATTCTAAAGGGATTGGACAGGCTAGATACAGGAAGATTGTTCCCAATGTTGGGGAAGTCCAGAATGCGGGGTCACAGTTTAAGGATAAAGGGGAAGCCTTTTAGGACTGAGATGAGGAAAAACTTCTTCACACAGAGAGTGGTGAATCTGTAGAATTCTCTGCCACAGGAAACAGTTGAGGCCAGTTCATTGGCTATATTTAAGAGGGAGTTAGATATGGCCCTTGTGGCTAAAGGGATCGGGGGTATGGAGAGAAAGCAGGTACAGGGTTCTGAGTTGGATGATCAGCCATGATCATACTGAATGGCGGTGCAGGCTCGAAGGGCCAAATGGCCTACTCCTGCACCTATTTTCTATGTTTCTAGGAGAGGGGAGAGGACTGGAGGAGAAAATGAAGGGGTGGGGGGTGCCAGGGGAAAGTTATAGGCAGGTGAGAGGATGTAAAAGGCCAAAGTGGGAAATAGAGGAAGCGGGGAGGGGGAGGGGACTTTTTTTAACCAGAAGGAGAATTCGATATTCATGTCGTCAGTTTGCAGACTGCCAAGAGGGCATATAAGGTGTTGCTCCTCCACCCTGAGTGTGGTCTCATTTTGCAGCAAGAGGAGGCCATGTATCAACGTGTCAGAATGGGAATGGGTATTAGAATTAAAATGTTTGGCCACTGGGAAGTTACACTTTTGGCGGGTGGAGCGGAGTTGCCCCACAGTTTATGTTGAGTCTTACCAATACAGAGGAGACCACATTGTGAGCACTGGACACAATAGACGACCCCAGCAGATTCACCTGGAAGGACAGTTTAGGCCTTGACTGGAGGTGAGGGAGAAGGTGATGGGACAAGTGTAGCACTTAGGCTGTTTGCAGGGATAAGTGACGGAGGGAGACCAGTGGGGAGGGAAGAATAGACAAGGGAATCGTAGAGGGAGTGATTACTGCAGAATACGGAGGCAAAAGGGGGGGAGGGATGTAAATAAGTTTAGTGGTAGGATCCCTTTGGAGATGGCGGAAGGTGCGGAGAATGATATGTTGGATGTTGAGGCTCATAGAGTGATAGGTAAGGACAAGAAAAGCTCTATAGATGGTATATAAACTCAGCTCTGGTTAGCATTGAGTTAGCTCTTGGGAGAAATATAATTTGTGCAGTGATCAGCAAAGGTGGTATCAGATATTAGGCGTTTAATTCTGTAAGAAAGGTTAAGGAAATCTGCCATTTTTTCCTCAAAAGGATGAAAGAAGAGATGATCATCTTGTTATTAGTGTGCAAATTGAGAACTGCTCCCCACACAAAGTGTGATCACTCTTCACAAATAGTTGTGATGAGCTTAGGGTCATCTTAAAGATCCAGCAGAAAGACAGTATGCAAATACAGGCTCACTTTGTTATTTAGCTGGAATATTAAAGGGTTGTCATGTTTTTTGCACCTATGTCCAAGCAAGAGTTAGCATCTTTAGGAAAGGACAAGTGAAGAATTGCAAGAGAAGAAATAAATAGATTGTGTGATGAGATTTAAACAAATATTAACATAAAGGAAAGGACTGAAAATGCTTGAGGGAAATTCTTTCATGTAAATTCAGAGATCTCTTTCTGTGCTTCAAGACTCATTGCTTAGGATGCATGGGTCTTCTCACTGGGTATTAACAATCAGAGTGAACCACATGTACATCATCAATCAGTGTTCATGGCACACAACCACTCAATTCATATTTTATAATGTGACTAGTTTTCCCATTTAAATCAATCAAGATACTGAAAGGAAGGTACTGCCAGCCCCACTGAATCCATATTTTTTGTAGAGTGACTGTAGTTCCAGCCTCTGGCATCAAAAGTAACTAGAACACGATGTGCATGCTCAAGTGGTTAGGATCTTCCAAGTTAACTGCTTTTTCCATTTTAACCTGTAACTCCTGATTCAACTGTACGTAGAGGCTTCTAACTGAATAAACTTCAAGAAAATTAGTTGAAGTGACCTCCTATTTTGCACACTAAGCCTCACAAAGCATTTTAAAATAGTACATTTACTTAGAATTTAGTTGGTGGCTGTCTAAGCTTAAGGAAAGAATATACTTTCAGTTTTCTCACAACATATGCATCAAGTACTTACTTTACTTTTAGCATACTTTCAAATAGCATACATTGGAACTTTATTTTTCAGAGCTGGATACCAGGACAACAATTCTGCATTGTTTTAGAACATAAAACATAGAAATCTACAGCACATTATAGGCCCTTCAGCCCACAATGTTGTGCCAACCATGTAACCTACTCTAGAAGCTGCCTAGAATTTCCCTACCACATAGCTAATCTTCTAGTCTTTTCTGATTTGGTTCAACCAGCATTGGTTGGCCATATAGATTCAATTATAATCCCATATAATTTCTTTTCCATGATTGCAATTGGCACAGTGGCGTCAGAAATTTTATTTACATATTTGGAGATACCAACCCAGCCTTTCGAGCCATGCTGCCCAGCAACCCATCAATTTGACCCTAACCAAATCACAGGACAATGACCAACAGTCTTCAGACAGTGGGAGGAAACCGGAGCACTGAGGGGAAACCCGCAAACATATGGGACAGAACATACAAACTTCCTTGCAGAGGAAGCAGGAACAGAACATCAATGGCCAAAACTGTAAGAGCATCCCACTAACTGCAAGGCTATCATGGTGCCCTACTTCACTGCCTGAAGGAGCTTAGGAGAAATATTTCCATTACTTTATTTAAAGAAGAAGGAGAGAGTTTTCCCATCATCTTGGTCAACATTTATTATATAAACTGTGTCCAGAAGACCTATGACATTCGTCTCATTGCAGGTTGGAGAAATTTGCTGTGGGAAAATTGACATTCTGCATTTGCTTGTTCTACCTCAATGCACTGCGTAGTGATTTGATCTGTGTGAAGAGTAAACAAGAAACATTTTTTTTCTCGGTATCTTGGTACATTTGACAATAATGAACAATTTCAATTCTCCCAAGTCACTTTCTTAGGTTTGAGAATGACTTGTTTCCCTCTGTATGGCACCCACAATCAATGGTGACATTTTACAGACAGCTCACAGAAGTATGAGATACTCTAGTAGATAAACTATTTCTTCTTCTGAACTATGGTTGCTACAATCTGCAGCCTGTAATTTCTCTTTAAAGGATGTACTTTTGAACCGACTAAACAATCTGGCGCTTTTGTGATCTCCTGGGGGATTTGGCAAATGAGAATCTGGAAAGTGCAGGTACGGCCTGGGCAGCCATCGTGGGGTGCGGATGTTGCCTCGAGGTCTAATAGTGGAAGATGAATCTGTAATTGGCACCATTACACTGTTAATCCATGCCAATTGAAGCACTGAGCAAGATTAAAATCATCAAATACGAGAACGGAAGATGAACATCTGGTCAACACCTTCTTCCTGTGTTTGACTAGTCTCCCTCTCTTCTCGCTATTACCGTTGGGCAGGAGGTGCATAAGTCTTGGATCCCATGCCGCCAAGTTTAAGTGCAATTGTTGCTCTGCAGTCATTGGGCTCCTGGACGGGCCTCACTTGCCTCAGCGCTGAATGTGCTCGGCAGCTGTGAACTCACTTTCACCGACTTGGCAGTTCATGTTCCATGTAATTTTGTTTACTTTTATTTTACTATTTGTGCAAATTGTAAATTGGATATATAGTGGTGTTGTAGTGCATGTTTTTTTAATGAACTCTGTTGTGTTTCTTTGCTTTGCGTGCGCCTGCAAGAAGATGAATTTCAAGTTTTGAGATGAATCTCAATACAGTTAGCCCTCCTTATCTGCGAGTTCCGCATGCACGAATTCAACCAACCGCGATTCAAGAAAACCCCGAACTGCTTTTCCAGCACTTGTTGTTCAAGCATGTATAGACTTTTTCTCTTGTCATTATTCCCTAAACAATGCAGTATAACAACTATTTACATGGCATTTACATTGAATTAGATATTATAACTAATCTAGAGATGATTTTAAGTACACGGGAGGATGTGCATAGGTTATCGTGGATCGGGACCAAAAAAAATCGGAAGTTCGCTTACTAAGTAATTCGGAACAGGTACATCCGGTATTAGTTAGTGTCAGTTAGTCAAACATTTGTCTTAGTATATAGTATATATTTTACCTTTCTATGCATATAAAATTCTTAAGAAATGTATGTATTTCAATAAATAAATCACTGCACTGCTTAGTAATAATTGTAGCTTTCATCAGGGCAGGAGCTGTCTCACTTCATACTTTAAAAATGTTCCAATCGTTGACCGACTGTAGCCTAACACTTTTACAATGACTGTTGGCGTTTCACCTCTTTCTGATTGCTTTATTATTTCCACTTTATTTTCATTCGTGATCGTGATTATTTTCGTGAACAGAAACACTGCAGATTCAGAGCTCTGCTGAGTCCTAAAGATCACTGCACTGAGACAGGTTAAATAAGGGACTTAAGCATCTGCGTTCTTTGGTATCCGCGAGGGGACCCAGAACCAATCCCTCGCGGATAAGGAGGGCTGACTGTACTTTGATAATAAATTTAAACTTTGAACTTTGACTCTTTCACAAATGAGGCAGGTGATGGTTGATGGAGAAGCAGGTGGACAGTTGTTGAGATGGTATGTTCTTTCCACCTTTTAGACATGACTGCTGTGTGCGCTCAGATTCTCAGTGTCATTGTTAATGTTCCTACTCAACTTTGAGTAGCCATAAGATACAGGTTTGAGCAGTAAATGAGGGAGTCACACTTCTTCATGGAAGCTTTAAACATAACATTGATTCTTCTTTCTTCATCTGACTGATAATCTCCTCTGACTGTAGAGAAAGGATTAGTGTTTGACTAAGGAGCTGGTTATTGGGTTTGATGATTTGATCAGCCAACAGAGTCAGCAGAGAGTATCTTAAGCTTCATTGCTAGGGATGTTGGATGCTTCCTTAGCTGATTTGGAGCATTTTGTGAAAATACCATTGATTGTGTTTACAAGTATCTTGAACTGATGCTCCAGGTAGATCACTGCTGCAAAATAAATCATGATATTCGTGCCTGGTCAGAGGTCTTGATCTTCAGAACTTTTTTTTTTCCTCAATCAGCCTATAACTGAGCTGCTGCATGAATGGAGCAGTTAATTTCAGAATTATTTTGCTAAAAGATGACTCCCAAGAAACTGGGAATTGTCCATGCTTTCTTTGATCATGCCATGAACTTGCATTACTGGATGGCAGCGTGGTGCAGTAGGAGTATGTAAGTAAAGGCCTTGGTCATCACAGACATATGCTTCACCACCATTGGTAGTATCTACATAAGGTAGATATGTCCCAAAAAGGCAATATCTATCACCCAAGATTTCCACCATCCAGACCATGCCTTCTTCTCACAACCACCATTGACCAGGAGGAACAGAAGTCTGAAGTCCCACATCATAAGGTTCTAGAACAACTACATCCCTTCAACCATTCAGTTCTTGAACCAACCTGCATAGCACTCATCATTACCCAGTAGATCAATGGCCCCTTTGATCACTTTGCACTACAATAGATTTTGATTTAATTGTTCTAATAGTGTTCTTTCTTGTAAAAATCTGTATAATTTATGTATTTTTCTTGAGAACGTGCTTATACAATGTTATGTGCCTGTGATGCCTAAGTAATTAAGTTTTTCATTGCACTAGTATATACTATGCATGTACTTGTGTGTATGATAATAAACTCCACATTGACTTTGACCTTAATGAGCCACCCATACAGATAGAAGATTTTCTCCAAGGTATGAATGACAGTTATTCAGCGGAAATCACAATCATTTTCATTTGAAATATTTTTTATCAGAAAATGAGAAAATACTGATGAATTTCTTATCATTTTGTTACATTAACATGTGGCAAAGGGGTGTTTAGGAAAAACAATTGGTTTAAGTAATTATCTTCATATATACCTTTAAGCCATATCCTTCCCATATTTCTTTGATCTTTCAATTACTTCTGCATTCCACCTGTTAAATTCACACTAGTGCATTTGTATACATGCACCTGTCGGCTTCAACTGTGAATTTACAGGCAAGCTTCCTGAAATTATAATCCATTATAATGAGTCTGGCAAAACAAAAGGTGTGAGGGAACAATCTAAATAGTGTCTGAGCTTGCTTAATGGCATCATTTTCAGATTTTCAAGTGTTTTTCTTCTTTTCCTCTATTAAGAATGATGCTTAATTTTCCTTGTCTATTTTATGGCAGGCAAGTTGAAGATTGCAGAATCCCAAAATTTTATTCTCCTTTTCAAAGCATCTTAAGAGTAAACATGACATGCCTGGAATCCAGTCTAAGTCATTCTTATTATTACATTGATCAGATTGGCAAGAAGAATCAGAAAATGCAGTTCATTAAATATTTCCACTGGCCATGAATCTTCAGTTAATGTAGATCTTCATTTGCCGGCCATCAACTTTCCTTGAAGTCTCTGAGAGAAAGGTATGTTAGCAATTGGCTAGCTGCTCTGGTGGAAAATCCCTCTTCTGTAATAGTGGATGTCATTAGTCAGACCACCTCAAACACTGGTACAACTGCTGGTAAGGTGATTGAGAGGATAGTTGCTGTTGCTAATAACAGATAGAATCAGGGATGCAGAACTCCTAGTCCCATGAGATGAAACTGAAATTTGCAGACTCAGACTTCTCAACTACTTTTGTATCCTGGATAGGTCAGGAAGATTTTCAATAACAGGAGATGTGTGATGTAATGTGACATGAATTATGGAAGTACCAAAGGCTTCATCGAAGCTTAAATGCAAGCTCCATATTGTGTGGGTAATATTCAGAGCACATTTCTCAATGACATCCAAAACAAAAATCAACAGCTTCTTTCTGAAATCTTCAGCGGTGATTCCTTTAATCTGAATGTCACTGCCTAATCTTGATATTTATTTGTCATTTAAAAGAAACCTCTGCCAATCTTTACAAAATCCATTATGTGACAACACAAAAGATCTCTTTAGCTCAACATAACTTTGGCAATATTGGAATGAAGAGGTCAGAATAATGTGAATACTTCCTTCTTTGTATGACTGTAATCTCCACAGCTAACAAAGCAGCAATAAATAATATTGTCTGCTTAAATATAATAATGATCAAAGATTAGCAGCTCTCCACTAATTCAGAGCATCAACATTTCTCTACATAACTAGTCATGCTTTTCTGCCCATTATTCTAGTATTGTTTTCTATATGTCCTGAGTGCCAGAATTAAGTGAGATGATTGATATCTAATGCTTATAGTAAGACTATGGGACTGAAATATCCTTTAATGTGATCACAGATCGTAGACACAAAACGTTGCTGTCTATATCACGAGTGATAATTATTTGGCAGTTGAGAAGTCTGAACTTGCAATCTCCAATTTCCTCTCTAGGGTCTTGGAGTTCCACTTCCCTGATTTTATGTGTGCTCTTCTGGTTGGAATCTTGCTTTACTGCCTTTTGATTACATGAACAATCATAACTCTATTGAGATGGAATTAAACTCTTGGTGAGACACCCAGTAAAGTGACCTGAGAGTGAAATAAAGAAGTGAATGAAATTTTCTTACTCCCCAGTGTCATGTGGTTAGTTCAAATGCATTCAAGTTAATAAAATGGTTCCATAAATGTTTCCTACAGATTGGCTGAGTTTACCACCAGGTGTTCAGAAGCTGATACAGTGAAGTATATTTATAAATTTGAGCAAAATTGTTCAGAAAGGAGACATCACATGATAGAAGGACGTGGATATGATGGGAATTCATGAGAATTAATGGAAAATCAATATTGTTGGTTGGGTGCTGGTACATTGATATGTTGAAATGTTTTGACAGTCTGCTATGGCTGCACTGTTCACACTGTTCACCCCCACACACACAAAAAATCTATTGTTTCATAGAAAATAGAACATGGAGCAATCTAGTACAGTACAGTCCTTTTGGCCCACAATGTTGTGCTGAACTTCTAACTAACTCCAAGTGCTAAGCTTCCCCCTGCAGAGCTCTTCATTTTTCTTTCATCCATTTTCCAGTTTGCTTAACCTCTGTAGTCGAGAAAATGCTTGACACTGTCATTAAAGAAGAAACAGCGAAACATTTAGAAAGGAGTGGTTCAATTAGACAGATGCAACATGGATTCAGAAAGGGCAGGTCCTGTTTGACAAACTTACTGGAGTTCTTCGAGGACATAATGAGTGCAGTGGACAGAGGGGAACAGGTGGATGCAATATACTTGGATTTCCAGAATGAATTCGATAAGGTGCCGCACAAGAGACTTATGAATAAGATACAGATGCATGGAGTTGGAGGAAGTGTATTGGCATGGATAGTGGACTGGATAACCGATAGAAGACAGAGAGTTGTTATAAATGGGTGTTTCACTGGTTGGCAGTCAGTGGTGAGTGGGGTGCCGCAGGGGTTAGTGCTGGGCCTGCAACTGTTTACCATTTACATTGATAATTTGGAAGAGAGGACTGAGTGTAGTGTAGCAAAATTTGCTGATGACACTAAACTGAGTGGAAAAGCAAATTGTACAGAGGAGGTGCAGAGTCTGCAGAGGGATATAGATAGGTTAAGTGAGTGGGCCAAGGTTTGGCAGATGGAATACAATGTTGGTAAATGCGAGATCATCCACTTTGGAAGGAATAATAGAAGAACAGATTATTATTTAAATGGTGAAAGATTGCAGCATGCTGTTGAGCAGAGGGACTTGGGAGCGCTTGTGCATGAATCACAAAAAGTTGGCTTGCAGGTACAACAGGTTATTAAGAAGGCAAACAGAATGTTGGCTTTCATTGCTAGAGGGATTGAATTCAAGAGCAGGGAGGTCATGCTGCAACTATACAGGGTACTGGTGAGGCCACACCTGGAGTACTGTGTGCAGTTCTAGTCTCCATACTTGAGGAAGAATACTCTGGCTTTGGAGGCAACGCAGAGGAGATTCACCAGGTTGATTCCAAGGATGAAGGGGTTAACCTATGAGGAGAGATTGAGTTGCCTGGGACCATACTCTTTGGAGTTCAGAAGAATGAGAGGGAATCTTATAGAAACATACAAAATTTTGAAGGGGGTAGATAAGCTAGAAGTAGGAAAGCTATTTCCATGGGTGGGTGAGACTAGAACTAGGGGACATTGCCTCAAGATTCAGGGGAGAAGATTTAGGATGGAGATGAAGAGAAACTGTTTTTTCCCAGAAAGTGGTAAATCTGTGGAATTCTCTGCCCAGGGAAGCAGTTGAGGCTTCCTCACTAAATATATTCAAGAAACAGTTAGATAGGTTTTTACATAGTAAGGGAATTAAGGGTTATAGGGATAAGGTAGGTAGATGGAGCTGAGTTTACAGGCAGATCAGCCATGATTTTATTGGATGACGGGACAGGCTTGATGGGCCAGATGGCCTACTCCTGCTCCTATTTCCTTTGCTCTTATGTTCTTATGTTCAATCTAAGAATGTCTTAAATTTCACTCATGTATCTGCCTCTACCACCACTCCTGGCAGGGTGCTCGACACATTTCCCACTCTTTGTGTAAAAATCATCTCTGACATTCCTCCCTGTACTTTTCTCCAAGCACCTTAAAATCATGCCCCCTTGCTTTAACTATTTGTGTTCTGGGAAAAGTCTGGCTATCCTTTTGATCTATGCCCCTTATCATCTTGTGCATCCCTAGCAAGTCATTTCTCATCCTCGTTTGCTCTAAGGAGAAAAGCACTAGCTTGCTCAAACTATCCTCAATTCTCGTAAGGCCTGTTTGTAATCCAGGCAGCATTCTGGTAAATCTTCTCTGTACCCTTTCTAATGCTTCTGCATCCTTCCTAAACTGAAGGTAACCAGAATTGAACACAGTATTCCAAGTATGGTCTAAACAGGACTTTATACAGTTACAATACCTCATCTTGGCTCTTGAACTCAATCCCCAAACTAATGAAGGCCATAAGCCTTCTTAACCAACCTATCAACCTGCATGACAATTTTGAGGCATCTCTCTGTTCCCCCAGAATGCCAATGATCCTGCCATTAACTTTGTACTCTGCCTCCCAATTCATCTTCTAAAGTATATCACTTTATATCGGATTGAACTCCATCTGCCACTTCTCTGACAGTCATTCCTCTGCATCCTATTAATGCTCCATTATAACCTACAACAACTTCGACATCACAACACTAACCTTCATACTATTTACAAAGTTTCCAACTCACACTTTTATTTCTTCATCTAAGTCACTTATAAAAATCACAAAGACCAGAGGTCCCAGATTAGATCCCTGCAGAACACCACTAATCACAGACCTCCAGGCAGAATACATTCATGTACTAACATCTTCTGCTTCCTGTAGGCAAGATAATTCTGAATTTATGCCGCCACCTTTCTGTGTATCCTGTGCCTCCAGACTTTCTGGATGAACCTTATTCAATGCATTACTGAAATCCATACAGACTCTGCATCCATCACTCTACCTTCATCAATTTGTTTTGTCACTTACTTGAAGAATTCAGATGGGATAGTGAAGCATGATCTACCCCTCACAAAGCCATGCTGACTATTCCTCATTAGACTTCTCCAAATGTTCATAAATCCTATCTCTAAGAATCTTATCAGATAGTTTGCCCACCACTGATGTAGAACTCACTGGTCTATAATCCCCAGTATTATTAATTCTTGAACAAATAAACACCATTTTCCATCATCCAATCTTCTGATTCTGCTCCTGTGGCCAGTGAAGATACAAAGATCATTGGCAATGGCGTTGCAATCCCTTCCCTTGCTTCCCATGGTAACCTGAGGAATATCCTGTCTGGCTCTGGAGACTGATATGTCCTATTGATTTTCAAAAGTTCCAACACATCTTTTTTCTTAACCTCAACATGTTGCAGCACATTACCTTGTTTTATGCTGACCTCATTTTCATCAATTTCCTTCTCACTGGTGAATACTGAAGCAAAGTATTCATCAAAGACCTGCCCTACCTTGTCTGACTCCGGGTACATATTTTTTTCTGTTTTATCAATGATTGGTCCATCCTCTCACTCTATTCATCCTCCTGTTCTTCATGTGTGTGCCAAACACCTTGGAGTTTTCCTTAATCCTACTTGTCAAGTTCTGGAGCACAAGGACATTTAGCTTTCAACCAAGCTCAAGGTGTACAAGGCTGTGGTCCTCACCTCTCTCCTGTATGGCTGTGAAACCTGGACCCTGTACCGCAGGCACATCAAATAGCTGGAGCAGTTTCACATGCGCTCTCTGCGGTCGATCGTGAGGATTCAATGGCAGGACCGAATCACCAACCAGGAAGTCCTTGACAGAGCCAACAGCAGAAGCATTGAGGCAAGGATCCCCCAGGCCCAACTACACTGAACTGGCCATATAATCCGCACTGGACTCTGGGAGACAACCACCGCTTGTCAAGGACTTCTCATGTCCCCTTTTAGCTCTCCTAGTTTCTTCTTGAGTTTCCTCCTACTACCTTATAACTCACAAGAGATCTGCCTAAATTTTGCTTCCTGAAGTATGTGTACATCTTCTTTCCTCTTCACAAAATGTTTTAATTCTTTTGTTAACCATGGTTATTTCATCTTTTCCCTGTAAACACAAGGCATTCTGCAGATGCTGGAAATCCAGAGCAACACACACACACAAAATGCTGGAAGAATTCAGCAGGCCAGGCAGCATCTATGGAGGGAAATAAACTGTCAACATTTCACTTGATGAGTCATCACGGGAAAGAATCTAGTGAATCTTCACTACATGTTCAATATAAACTGTTTTAGGCAAGGATACCATGTAGCCTACTCTAGAAACTGACTAGGGTTTCCCTACCTATGCAGCAGGGAAATTCTAGGTAGTTTCTAGAGTAGGTTACATGGTTGGCATGACATTGTGGGCTGAAAGGCCTGTAAAGTGCTGTAGACTTCTATGATACAACAAACACTCTAAAATAATCATGTACAAACAAGCTGGAGGAACTCAGCAGGTCTGGCAGCATCCGTTGAAATGGGCAGTCAACATTTCTGGCTGAGACCCTTCATCAGGACCCAGTACATGTTGATTTGACCACAGCATCTGCAGTGTACTTTGTGTTACCTCTAAAATCATGTTGTGCTTTACAGGAAACCAATATACAGTATATCCTCAAACAGTGGAATGAAGGATAAATCTGAGATTTATTAACTTAAAAATGAAAATGGAAGATAGGAAGGTTGAATGAAGTGAACACTGGAATATTCAGGACATAGCATATAGGAGCAGAATTAGACAACTCAGACCATTTAATCTTCTCTGTCATTCCATTATGACTGATCTATTAGCCCTCTCAACCCTATTTTCCTGCCTTCTCCCCAAAGCTTTTGATACCCTGGCTGACCAAAAGCCTTTCAACCTCTGCTTGAAACATACTCAGTTACTTGGCCTCCTCACCTATCCGTGGCAATGAATTCCACAAATTCACTATCCTCTGGTTGAAGAAATTCCTTCTCATCTCTGTTCTAAATGGACGTCCCTCTATTCGGAACCATGTCCTATGGTTCTAGACTCATCCACTCTAGGAAACATCCTCCTTCCATCCACTCTGTCTAGGCCTTTCAATATTCGATAGGTTTCACCCTTTGTTCTTCTAAATTCCAGTGAGTACAGGCCCAGACCCATTAAATACTCCTCATACTTTAATCCTTTCACTGCCAGAATAATTTTTATGAACATCCTCTGGACTCTCTCCAAAAGATCCCAACACATTTTTTTAGATAAGGGGCTTCTCACAATAGTCCAAGTGATGTCTGACCAATGCCTCAGAAACCCCTGGCATTACATCATTGCTCTTATATTCTAGTCCTCTAGTCCTAATGCTAACATTACATTTCTCTTCCTTACCACTGACTTAATCTGTAAATTAACCTTTAGGGAATCCTGCACGAGGACTCCCAAGTCCCTTTGAACTTCTGATTTTTTGAATTTTCTCTCTGTTTAAAAAGTAGTCTAAGCTTTTATTCCTTCTACCAAAGTGCATGACTATGCACTTCCTGACCTTGTGTTCCATCTGCCACTTTGCCCATTCTCCTAATCTGTCTAAGTGCTTCTGCAGCCTCTCTGCTTCCTCATCATTACCTATCCCTCCAGCTATAACAAATATAACAATTACAGCACAGAAACAGGCCATCTTGGCCCTTCTAGTCCGTGCCGAATGCTTACTCTCACCTAGTCCCACTGGCCCGCACTCAGCCCATAACCCTCCATTCCTTTCCTGTCCATATGCCTATCCAGTTTTACTTTAAATGACAATACCGAACCTGCCTCTACCACTTTTACTGGAAACTCATTCCACACAGCTACCACTCTCTGAGTAAAGAAATTCCCCCTCGTGTTACCCTTAAACTTTTGGCCCCTAACTCTCAAATCATGTCCTCTTGTTTGAATCTCCCCTACTCTCAATGGAAAAAGCCTATTCATGTCAACTCGATCTATCCCCCTCATTACTATCCCCCTCTATCAAGTCCCCCCCTCAACCTTCTACGCTCCAAAGAATAAAGACCTAACTTGTTCAATCTTTCCCTGTAACTTAGCTGCTGAAACCCAGGTAACATTCTAGTAAATCTTCTCTGTACTCTCTCTATTTTGTTGATATCTTTCCTGTAATTCAGTGACCAGATCTGTACACAATACTCCAAATTCGGCCTTACCAATGCCTTGTACAATTTTAACATTACATCCCAACTCTTATACTCAATGCTCTGATTTATAAAGGCCAACATACTAAAAGCTTTCTTCACCACCCTATCCACATGAGATTCCACCTTCAGGGAACTATGCACCATTATTCCTAGATCACTCTGTTCTACTGCATTCTTCAATGCCCTACCATTTACCATGTGTGTCCTATTTGGGTTATTCATACCAAAGTGTAGCACCTCACACTTCTCAGCATTAAACTCCATCTGCCATTGTTCAGCTCACTCTTCTAACTGGCCTAAATCTTTGTCTTGTTTACAAATTTAGCCACAAAGCCATCAGTTCTGTCACTCAAATCATATAATGTGAAAAGAAGTGGTCCCAATGTCAACACCCGTGGAACACCACTTGCCACCAGCAGCCAGCCAGAATAGGTCCCTTTTATTCCCACTCTTTGCCTCCTGATAGACAGCCAATCTTCTACCTCTGCTGGTATCTTTTCTCTAATACCATGTTAGGAGCCTTATGTGCAGCACCTCAACAACGGCCTTCTGAAAATCCAAGTAAATAATAGCAACAAATTCTCTTTTGTCTATCTTGCCTGTTACTTCATCAAAGAACTCCAACAGATTTATCAGGCAAGATTTCCCCTTAAGAAAACCATGCAGACTTGACCTACTTTATCATGTACCTCCAAGTACCCCAAAACCTCATTCTTAATAATGGACTCCAACATCTTCCCAACTACTGAATTCAGACTAAATGGCCCATTACTTCCTTTATTCTGTCTAGCTCCCTTCTTCTATAGTGGAGTGATGTTAGCAATTTCCCTGTCTTCTGGAATCATTCTGGAGTCCAGTGATTCTTGAAAGATCACTACTAATGCTGCTAGAATCTTCCACAGTGAAGATAGATGGAAAATATTTACAGGCATTAAGTTCTTTCACCATTTCTTTGGCCCCATGATTTCCTCTCCAGCATCAATTTCCAGTGGTTTGAAATCCACTCTTGCTGCTCCTTTACTCGGAAAAAATCTTATAGTTTATATCTAAAAAAATTGTGGTATTCTCCTTGATTATATTGGCTAGTTTACATTCATATTTCATCTTTTCTGTCTTTATGGTTTTTATAATTGCCTTCTGTTGGTTTTTAAACGCTTCCCAATCCTCTAAATGCCAACTGATTTTTTTCTATATTATATGCCCTTTCTCTTCCTTTTAATGCTGCATTTGACTTCTCCTGTCAGCCTCAGTTGCCTCATTCTCATTTTGGAATATTTATTTATCTTTGGGATGTATCTATCCTGTGCCTTCTGAATTGCCCTCAGTAATTCCAGCCATTGAGATTCTGCTTTTGTTCCTGTTAGAGTCCTTTTCTAATCAACATTGGCCAGCTCCTTTTTCATACCTCTGGAATTCCCTTTGATCCACTGTAATACTGATATATTTGACTTTATCTTCTCCCTCTCGATCTGCAGCGTGAATTCTATCATATTATAAACACTGTCTCCCAAGGGTTCCTTTAACTTAAGCTCCTCATCCAATTTCATTCATTATACAACATCCAGTCCAGAATTACCTTTCCGCTAGTTGTCTCAATCACAAGCTGCTCTCAGAAGCCATCTCATAGACATTCTTCAAATTCCCTCCCTTGGGATCCAGCACCAACCTGATTTTTCCAATCTACCTGCATATTGAAATCGACCATGACTATCATAACATTGTCCTTATTACACACCGTTTTTAATTCCTGTTGAAATTGATATCCCACAGCCTACAGTTTGGGAGCCCGTATATCACTCCTATCCAGATCGGAAAGGCATGGATGAAAATTTCAGTAGTGTTTTAGCACAGGGCACAGGGCAGCATTAGGCAGTGTTAATGAGGAAGGAATTGATCGCATTGGAGACAGTATTGCTACGTTGTTGAAAACTCATTTGGGATTCAAACCTGATACACAGGTGAACAGGCAAGAAATTTTGTAATGTCAAACAAAGAAAATGGCTCATTTCTCTTGATGATTAGTTGGTGGAGATTTCTGCTTGTCCATTTCAGTCAATCTCAATCAAGCAATCAAGGAATTTAATGAGAATGCAACAGTCAAAGGACGGTGGTGAGAAGAGTTGGGTGTTGTCTACATGTGAAAATATACACGTGGGAGGTTTGTAGTTTGATGTTCTTTGAACGGTTTGGTTTCACGGTTTTTTGTTTTGTGGCTGTCTGTGAGGACAACAAATTTCCGGGTTGAATACTGCATACATACTTTGGCTCATGGCCAAAACTATGCTTACCTCATCAGGTAACTGAAGAGAGCATCCCACTGGATGATGAAAGATAATAAAACCCCACTGTATGATGAAGGATAATAAACGTACTTTGAATCTTTAAAATATCAGTGTGTTTTCAGTTGATACTGATAGGAAAAACAAGTCCAAGAATCATAGAAGTTGGTCAAAAGATATAAGTCTTATGTTCAGGTGAGATTGGAGAGTACGTAGCAAGAAATAGGTGAGACAATAGAGAACATCTCCAAAAAAAAAAAGAGTTAGTCTGTGTATTGGTTTTGTTGAACAAGTAGGTATAATCTTTAACAGTCCCTATGATTCAGCAAGAGCTTCTCATTTTATGTAACTTATTGAAAGCCCCTGGTTTCCTTGGCTGTGTTAGTCCAGGGAAGACAACCTCTGGCCCTGCCAAACCCGTGAGATTCAGGCACACTCCCACCCCAAGCCTCAGTCTGTGTAGATGCTGCGTCAGTTGCTACACTGTTACAAATTGCTGCCACAAAATAACAGACAGTATACTGCATATGGTTAAAGGAATTATATTTATGAATCTTACCTAAAGGGTTAGTAAAGAATAATAAAAAGAAAAGGGCCCATTCTAATTAAACAATCAAGTATGTACAAGTTGGACTTCATCTTGGACCTCTCTGTCACTCACGAGCTGGACCCTTGTCAGTGTGAATGCACACACCACCTTCTGAATGTCGCTCGCCATCCATCTCAAACAAACGGGTCTCCCACCGGATTGTATGCTGTGACCAGTTCTCTCCAGCGTATTCTTTCTCCATCTCCCACCGAACAAAAGCCCAAGACCAACCTCACCAAGAAAACCTCCTGCTAATTGGATGACACACATTCCACATCATCCCTTATCTTCAACAATAATCCAAGCAAGCTGAAAACAAACTGCTTTTTTGAACTGCCAAAATGAAATACATACAGCATAACAAAAAAAATGAACCAGAGCATAACATTATATATTAGACTACCAATAACTACTAATTGAGTTACATATCTAATGACATTATAGTATCATTAACACATGACTCATTTATATACACTCAGTGGCCACTTTATTACATATCTCCTGTACCTAATAAACCAGCTTCTGCGTGCAAGTTCATGGTCTTCTGCTGCTGTAGTCTATCCACTTCATGGTTTGACATGTGCATTTAGAGATGCACACTACTGATGTAACGAGTTGTTATTTGAATTACTGTCCCCTTTGTATCAGCTTTAAAAAATCTAGCCATTCTCCTTTGACTTAACACATTAACAAGGCATTTTTACCCACAGAACTAACACTCACTGCATGTCTTTGGTTTCATAATCATATGTCTACAGCTGAAGGGCAGAGGGCAGCTCCACGATTTTCTGCTGACCAGGCCTTAAGCAATACAGACACACAATTTTATAGTCTTGCAAAGGTATTTACCCAACCCCAGCTGGCCCAAATCCTCCACATTGACTGCTTAGAAATTTGCATCAATGAGCAGGTGTATGTAATAATGTGAGTATATGCATACCCATATCCAACATTAATTCCCTTTTGAAACGTATGCTTCGCAAATAAATGACAGTTACTTATTAAATCTGTTACCTGGCTTTCTCAGACATGTGGATTTTCTTGTCTGTATTTATGTCAATGAAACTGTAGTTATATTTTAAAGAATGAGTGAGGCTTTGATTCAAATCATTAATCATTCTGTCTTCTCATCACTATTTGGTTCTATATGCACTGCTGGAATATATCCATCATCACAAAATTCTTTACTGTGTTCTGATATATCTCTTGGTACAATCATTTAGCCAACATAAAACCTTCTGACTTCTCTGCCATCTTGAATAAGGGTTCATTTAGTACATCAGATTTACGTATACTGTCTGTGTTGGCAGAAATATCTCAAGCTTCATCATGTCCTCAGGGCTGCATGTAGTTCACACCGCTGACCCATGACTGTTGCTAGATGCAGTTCAAACCGAATCATCAAGTTGACTGATGTCACAACAGTGGTTGGCCTCAACATCAAGATAGATAAATAGATAGACAAATACTTTATTGATCCCAAAGGAAATTACAATGTCACAGTGGCATTACAAGTGCACAGATATACAAATATTAGAAGAGATGAAAGAAAGAATAAAAGTAATTTACCTCAAACAATCTAATGGGAGGGGTCATCATTTCCCCTGCTATAGGTTGACTCCTTTTTGAGCCCGTGGCCGAGGGTACGAATGATCTCATATAGTGCTCTTTGGAGCAGCACGGTTGTCTTAGTCCTTTACTGAAAGTGCTCCTCAGTTCAGCCAAGGTGCATGCAGAGGGTGAGAAACATTATCCAAAACTACCAGGATTTTCTGTAGGGTCCTTTGTTCTACCACTGCCTCCAGAGTGTCCAGTTTGACTGCTGTAATGGAGCCAGCCTTTCTAATCAGTTAATTGAGCTTGTTGGCATCACTCGTGTTGACACCATTTCCCCAGCTCACTACCACATAGAAGATTGTACTGGTAATAGCAGACTGGTAGAACATATGAAGGAGAGACCTGCATACTCCAAAGGACTTCCATCTAGAACATAGAAGCATAGAAAACCTACAGCACAATAGAGGCCCTTCAGCACAATGCTGTGCTGAACATGTCCCCACCTTAGAAATTACCTAGGGTTACCCATAACCCTCTATTATCTATGTAGCTATCCAAGGATCTCTTAAAAGACCCTATTGTATCTGCATCCACCACTGTCGCCGGCAGCCCATTTCACACACTTATCACTCTCTGAGTAAAAGCTTACTCCTGTCATCTCCTCTGTGCCTACTTCCAAGCACCTTAAAACTGTGCCCTCTCGTGCTAGCTCTTTCAATCCTGGGAAAAAGCCTCTGACTATCCACACGGTCAATGCCTCTCATCATCTTATACACCTCTATTAGGTTACCCCTCATCTTCCGTCGCTCCAAGGAAAAAAGGCCGAGTTCACTGTAACTATTCTCATAAGGCATGCTCCCCAATCCAGGCAACATCCTTGTAAATCTCCTCTGCACCCTTTTTATAGTTTCCACATTCTTCCTGTAGTGAGGCAACCAGAACTGAGCACAGTACTCCAAGTGGGGTCTGACCAGGGTCCTATATAGCTGCAACATTACCTCTTGACTCTTGAACTCAATCCCATGATTGATGAAGGCCAATGCACTGTATGCCTTCTTAACCACAGAGTCAACCAGTGCAGCAGCTTTGAGTGTCCAATGGACTCGGAACCCAAGATCATTCTGATCCTCCGCATTGCCAAGAGTCTTACCAATAATACTGTATTCTGTCATCATATTTGACCTACAAAAATGAACCACCTCACACTTAACTGGGTTGAACTCCATCTACCACTTCTCAGCCCATTTTTGCATCCTATCAATGTCCCACTGTAACCTCTGACAGCCCTCCACACTATCCACAACACCTCCAACCTTTGTGTCATCAGCAAATTTACTAACCCATCCCTCCACTTTCTCATCCAGGTCATTTATAAATATCACAAAGAGTAGGGGTCCCAGAACAGATCCCTGAGGCACTCCACTGGTGACTGACCTCCATGCAGAATATGACCCGTCTACAACAACTCTTTGCCTTCTGTGAACAAGCCAGTTCTGGATCCACAAAGCAATGTCCCCTTGGATCCCATGCCTCCTTACTTTTTCAATAAGCCTTGCATGGGGTACCTTGTCAAATGCCTTGCTGAAATCCATATACACTACATCTACTGCTCTACCTTCATCAATGTGTTATTAGAGAACTTCTACAGATAACATGATTCAGGTTTGTATCTAAAGTCCGGGGTATAAAGGGTAAACAAGAGGGAGCCAATACAGTCCCCTGTGGGATCCCAGTGCTGCTTATAGCCATGTCTGACACACAGCTCTGAAAATGTCCAAACTGTGGTCTGCCAGTCAGGTAGTCCATTATTCAGGATACAATGGAAGTGCCAATCTGCATTGAATGGAGCTTTTCTCCCAGCAATGAAGGCTGTTTGGTATTGAAGGCACTTGAGAAATCAAAAGCCATGATCCTCACATTGCTGCCCTGTATATCCAAATAGGGGTAGGCTCAAATGGGCAGTAGGCAGATGACAGCATAGTCAACTCCAATGTTCTCCTGGTAGGCAAACTGCAGGGGATTGAGGGCTGATCTGAACAGGGTTCGGAGGTGAGCCAGGACCAGCCTCTCTCGGGTCTTCATGATGTGTGATCCAGATTAAAGAAAGGAGGTAGTGTAGCTGGTAAAATGGTGCAAGCACGGCAGCTTGAGTTTCAGCATTGAAAAGAGATTATTGTGGACATTAAGAAGGTGCAGGATGAATACTCCTCACTACCTATAAACAGCATATTTCTGTGAGTGCTCATAATAACCAATTTCACCTGGTTTCTCAACAGCACTTCCTTGGTCAAGAAAGTGCAGTCGTGTCTCCACTTCCTGAGGAGATTCAGGCAAATGAGACTTCCCCCTCCACCACACCCCACTCCCCACCATTCCAAACAATTTTAACAGGAGCAGCATTAATGACCAGTTGCATCACTGTCTGATATGAGAACTGCCAGGCGTCTGATCACAAGTCCCAAAAAAAGAGTTGAAAGGACTGCTGAGAGGACCATCGGGGTCTCTTCCATCCATCAGAGATATTTATCCAGAACACCGCATACACAGGGTCCTTAGCATAGTCAATGATCCCCCTCTTCCATCCAACAATTTCTTTGACCACCATCAGGTAGAACGTACTATAGTATTAGGACAAAAACTGTTAGGATGGATCACATTCAAGATAAAAAACAAACGTAAAAGACATTAAAAAAGTGAAAAATATAGTTTCTTTCCACAGGTTTAAGACTACCGAACTCCCGGTCACCACCCAGGTCCCAGCATTGTACTGTTTATTTTTAAGTTGTATCGTAAATGCACCTATTATAGGTTAAATTATTTGTGGTAATATTACTTTCAGTGTCGTATGTGTGTGAGTTCTAAGTACTGTGTTGTGCACCAGGGTAACGTTATTGGTTTTGGTGGTATGCATGTGTACGGTTGACAAACTGATCTGGAGCTTGAACTCATCAGTGTCTCCAAATTGATTACAAGCCGGATAACAGGAAAAAAAATACAAGGAATAATGGGGGGAATGCTTTTTCTCTCTCATTATTTTTCTTTAGCTAAAGGTTTTCAATTACTTGCAAGTCTTTGATGTGTTTCAATTGTTTTATCTTTCAATTTAATATATCATTTAAAAATTCTTTACTTCATCCTGAGCAATTTGTAAATGGGGTCCAATGTATTTGGGATACATAAATACATTTGAAATTATTAGTAGCTTTGAGCAGTGGTGAAGCTCCTCTCAGCTACCCTTTCTGTCAAATCCTATCAGTAGAGTTCTGGGTGGGCAGGCCTTCTGTGCTACTTTTCAGGAGGCCTGGTCACCAGCTTTGTGACATTGTCGCTTTGCATCTGGCCCAACTAAATGTGGATTTAACTGTGGATTACAGTTGCAGGCAGTGATCCAAAATCAGCATGATCCATCTAATAGCTTTCAGCTTTGATGAAAAGACAGCATTCTGAAATATTTTTCTCACCAGGAATCCTGCCTGACATTTTTTTGTTTTCTGTCTAAAGTTCGATTTCAAGCATTAGCAGTATATTGTTTTTGTTACATATTTATATATTAATTTCCCGCAGAATCATTTGGTTTTCCAGCTTCTGACTAAATATGATATTAATAAGGGAAAATGTACTGGTGAATAATTCTTCCACTTAATTGGGCCCAAGCGTTAGCACTGTCTAGGTGCTTGTTTGTGATATTATCAAGTCATGTGTACTGTTTGCAGAAAAATAAGCTCAGCTCAAGTATTATTGGTTAAATGGTCATGAGAATATTTCAATGGTAGATATTAATAAATTAGCTATTCTCTAGCTTCCTTGTGTAAATAGTCATATAATAGACATCTCTCAGCTGTAGGACTGCTCCTCTGGGGTTAATAATAATGCCACTGAACTGTTTACAGAGAAAACCCCTAAGACATTCTACAAATAGGCTGTCTCTTTTCTTCATTCTCACAGGATCTGTGTTGGTCTAATTCTGCCTTATTTTTACACATGAATTCCTTCAAGCGATCACTAATCTTTACTGGAGAAAACTTGGTAATGAAATGCACTCTGGAATTGAACAGCATCCACCACATTTATATCGACTATGTTGGTTCTAGGTATTGACTGAATCAACTTTGCTTCTATTTTTTCTCAGCTTCTTGACTTGCACTGCTGACCAAAGAGTTGCATACATTCTCATTCATATTCAGATTTTCATGAAGATTGATTTTACTTCTCGCTGTTGCTTCTTCAGAGAATGTGTTAATTGACTGGCTATCAATTGATTTTCACCATTTTAGTGCTGAATGCCATAGGCAGTCAAATATGAGCAAGATATTTATTAAAGCAAAACGCAGAAAATGCTGGAGGAACTCTGCAGGTAAAGCAGCATCTTTGGAAATGAATAAACAGTTGTTGCTTTAGACAGAGCCTTCTTCAAGACTAAAAAGGAAGGGGGAAGAACCTGAATAAAAATGTGGGGGTATGGGGAAGGAGGACTAGCGAGAAGGTGGTAGATGAAGCCAGGTGGGTAGGATGCAAAACTGGGCTGAGAAGTGGCAGATTTTGTTCAATCCAGATAAGCATTTTGGTAGGTCAGATATCATGGTAGAATATAGTATTAATGGTAAGACTCTTGGCAGTGTGGAGGATCAGAGGGATCTTGCTGTCTGAGTCCATAGGACGCTCAAAGCTGCTGCACAGGTTGACTGTGATCAGTTCTGGTGACCTCACTATAAGAAGGATGTGGAAACTATAGAAAAGGTGCAGAGGAGATTTACAAGGATGTTGCCTGGATTGGGGAGCATGCCTTATGAGAATAGTTTCAGTGAACTCGGCCTTTTTTCCTTGGAGCGACAGAGCATGAGAGGTGACTTGATAGATGATGAGAGGCATTGATCATGTGACAGTCAGAGGCTTTTTCCCAGGGCTGAAATGGCTAGCACAAGAGGGCACAGTTTTAAGGTGCTTGGAAGTAGATACAGAGGAGATGTCAGGGGTAAATCTTTTATGCAGAGAGTGGTGAGTACATGGAATGGGCTGCCAGCAATGGCAGTGGAGCCGGATACAAGTGTCTCTTTTAAGAGACTCTTGGATAGGTACATAGAGCTTAGAAAAATAGAGGGCTATGGGTAACCCCAGGTAATTTCTAGAGTAAGTACATGTTTGGCATAGCATTGTGGGCCGAAGGGCCTGTACTGTGCTGTAGGTGTTCTATGTTTCTATGAAAGGTAAAGGGCTGGAGAATGAGAGGAAAGTGAACCATGAGAGAAAGGAAAGGAGAGCGACTAGGGGGAGGTGATAGGCAGGTGAAGAGAAAACGTAAGAGGCCAGAGTGGTAAATAGAAGAAGAAGGAAGGTAGAGAGGAGAAAAAGATGTTGGAAGGAGAAATCAATGCTCATGCCATCAGATTGGAGGCTACCAATCTGTTGTTGAAAACCTGGGCAATATTCTTCCTCTCCGTAGCAGAGCGATCTCACTGGTGATAAAAATTGCAGTCTCCCCTCTCCAGCAAGAGGGTGACCCCCAGCAATAAAAGGCAGGCAGCTGGTGTTTCAATCTCCCTCATCCCTTTAATCAGTGAATAATGTAAACTTTTATCAGTGAAGTGGAGTCAAACATCAGCTGTCTCTGTCTCCTGGAATCCCTTCAAAGTCTGTAGAGCGCTGAAACACCCAAACGATCTCCAAACTGCAAATTAATGTCTCCGACAGTTCTAGAATCACATTCAAGATGAAAAGCAACTGTAAAAGACATAAACAAAGTGAAATGTATGGTTCCATGATCTATCCAGAAGATGTTGATGAAAAGAGGGTTGTTGTATGCAGGTGCCATCTTGACTGCAAGACCAGTAAAGATATGTTTGGTGAAGCTGGTGGAAGTTGAGGAAAATGATGTGGTGGATGCAGAGACTCATGGGATAGTACGTGAGGATTATCTTCACCAGGATCCTACCACCAAGCATATTGTACATTCATTCCTCCTCACTAATCTCCCTCCCAACACCTAACCCTGCAAATGCCAGGAATGCTTCACCTGCCCAGTCACTTACCTCAATTCAAAGCCCTAAATAATCCTTCCAGGTGTGGTAACACTGCACCTGTGAATCTGTTGGGGTTGTCAATGCTACCCAGTGCTCCCGATGCGGCCTTCTCTACGTTGATGAGAACTGATGTAAATCAGTGGACCGCTTTTTTGAACACCTCCGATCCATCCACCAAAAGCAGAGATGGAGGAACAACACCTCATATTCCATCAAGGTAGCCCACAACCTGATGGCATGAATATTGATTTCTCCTTCCAGTAGTTTTTTCTCTCCCCCTTGCCTCTTATATTCCCCATTCTGGCCCCTTATTTCTTCTCCTCAACTGGCTATCACCTTCCCCTGCTGCCCTTCATTCTTCACTTTCTCCCATGGTCTACTTCCCTGTCCTATCAGATTGCTTCTTCTCAAACTCTTTACCTTTCCCATCCACTTGGTCTCATTTATCACCATCTAGCTTGTGCTCCTTCCCGTATTGCCACCTTTTAGTTATGTCGAATTCCTCCTTCCTTTCCAGTCCTGATGCAGCACCTTAGCCCAAAATATCACCTGTTTATCCATTTCCATAAATCTGCCTGACATGGTTAGTTCCTGCAGCAATCTGTGTGTGTTGCTCTGGATTTATAGCATCTACAGAATTCCTTGGCTTAAGATATTTATTTAAATGTTTCAGTTAAGCTTCTTATGCTACATTGTCTACCTGCCCTCACCCCACTTGGGATAGGGCTCCCCTTGTCCTCACCTACCACCCCACCAGCCTCCAGGTCCAACGTATAATTCTCCGTAACTCCCGCCACCTCCAACGGGATCCCACTACCAAGCACATCTTTCCCTCCCCCACCCTTTCTGCTTTCCGCAGGGATCGCTCCCTACGTGACTCCCTTGTCCACTCATCCCCTCCCCATCCCTTCCCACCGATCTCCCTCCTGGCACTTATCCTTGTAAGCGGAACAAGTGCTACACCTGCCCTTACACTTCCTCCCTCACCACCATTCAGGGCCCCAGACAGTCTTTCCAGGTGAGGCGACACTTCACCTGTGAGTCGGCTGGTGTGGTATACTGCGTCCGGTGCTCCCGGTGTGGCCTTTTATATATTGGTGAGACCCGACGCTGACTGGGAGACCATTTCGCTGAACACTTACGCTCGGTCTGCCAGAGAAAGCAGGATCTCCCAGTGGCCACACATTTTAGTTCCACGTCCCATTCCCATTCTGATATGTCTATCCATGGCCTCCTATACTGTCAAGATGAAGCCACCCTCAGGTTCAAGGAACAATACCTTATATACTGGCTGGGTAGCCTCCAACCTGATGGCATGAACACCAACTTCTCTAACTTCCATTAATGCCCCTTCTCCCCTTCTTACCCCATCCCTGCCATAGTTAGTTGTTTGTTTTTTTCCCTCTCTCTCTGCCCATCACTCTGCCTGTTCTCCATCTCTCTCTGGTGCTCCCCCCTCCCCCTTTCTTTCTCCAGAGGCCTCCCGTCCCATGATCCTTTCCCTTTTCCAGCTCTGTATCACTTTCGCCAATCACCTTTCCAGCTCTTAACTTCATCTCTCCCCCTCTGGTCTTCTGCTATCATTTCACATTTCTCCCTCCCCCCACTGCTTTCAAATCTCTTACTATCTTTCCTTTCAATTAGTCCTGACGAAGGGTCTCGGCCCAAAACGTTGACAGTGCTTCTCCTTATAGATGCTGCCTGGCTTGCTGTGTTCCACCAGCATTTTGTGTGTGTTGTTTGAATTTCCAGCCTCTGCAGATTTCCTCGTGTTTACATTGTATCTGCTCAGGATAAGATTCTGAGAAACATTTGAACAACTAGAGTGGGTTTAGAAAAGTTTAATGTACAAAGTGGTCTGAAAAATAGATTTTTAAAATTCAGTTTTACTCTCTTTTTTGCTATGTGTCTGAGCAATTTATGAAAATATTATTTGTACACATGGAATTTTTTTTTGAACGGATGCAATTTTTATTGTTTATTATTCATTGCAAATCTGGCTCTAATTGAACTATATTGAATACTTGGGCAGAAGAGGAGCCATAAAAACCAATATGAGCTTTGACAATGCATTGGCAAGGATGTAGAAGATGAAATGATGATGAGGAGGAGGCAGTCATTTCTTTCTCATGGTTTATTGTACTGAGGAGGATGTGAAGGGGAGGACAAAAATATATTATTGTTCATACTCATATTACAGCTACAATATAGAAGCAGGCTATTTGGCCCATCAAGTCAATGTCAGCTCTCAAAACAATCCCATCAGTCCTATTTCTCACTTATTTCTCTGAGAGGTAGACTTTCTCAAATACAGATTCCTTAAAATAACCTTATCAGCTCAGCTAACTTAGAGTCAGTGGCAAGAGGATTTCCAGGGAGAGTAGCAAAGTGTTTGAAGTTCCGAGTGAGCATGCGTGGAGTAGGTGGTAAAATGTAGGCTGGTGTGTCACAGACTGCAATAGGTATTGCTTTTCCACCTGCAAAGGATGCTGCTTAATGGCTTCAGGTCAGCATTTAATTTCATCATTGCTCCGAAACCGGTGGGTAAACTGTCCTTGCTGAGACTCCACACCTCCTTCTGTAACTGCATCTTGGACTTATTGACAGAAAGAGAAAAGTCAGTCCACATTGGCAGTAAAATCTTTAGGTCCGTCAGGCTGGGAACTGGCACCCCCCCCACCCCCCGTGACTGCGAGCTCAGCCCCATACTGTTCACACAGCTGACACATGACTGTACTGCATCTAGTTCAAACAGAAGTGTCAAGTTCACTGATGACACAACAGTGGTTGGCGTCATCAACAACGAAGACAGGGCAGTGCCTAGAGAGGAGGTAGGACAGCTGGTTCAACGATATAAGGGCAACATTTTGAATCTCAACATGAACAAGACTAAAGAGATGATTATGGACTTTAAGAAGGTGCAGGATGACACTCCTCATTGCAACATAAATGACTCATCCTTGGAGAGAGTTAGGAGTGCCAGATTTCTGGGACTGCACATAATGGTCAATATCACCTGGTCCCTCAACATCACCTCTTTAACCAAGAAAGCACAACAGTGTCTCCAGTTCCTGAAGAGATTGAGGTGAGCAGGGATGCCCCCCATCCCTGCTTTCTAATCAGTTTTTACAGAGCACCACTGAGAGTGTCCTGACCAGCTGCATCTCCGCCTGGTATGGGAACTGGAAGGCATCTGACTGCAAGACCCTACAATGGATTTTGAGGACAGCTAAGAGGCTCATCAGGATCTCTCTTCCATCCATCCAAGGTATCTATCAGGAGTGCTGCATAAACAGGCAAGAGAGTATTGTCAATAATCCCTCCCATCTGTTCAACAATCTCTTTGACCCCCTATCATCAGGCAGGAAGAACCGTAGCATCACGACAAGGACTGTTAGGATGGGGAACAGGACTTTCTCTACGCCGTGACGCTCCTGAACTCCCTGCCACCACTCAGCTCTCATCAGATATGAAGCACCAGTAGTGTATACTATTTGCTTTTTGACCTGTGTTGTAAAGGCAACATGTTAATTTATTTGTGGTATTATACAGTAACCCATATGTGTTGTGTGTGTGTTTTATATTTACTGAGTGGTGCACTTTGGTCTGGAGGAATGTTGTTTCATTTTGTGGAATCCATATATATGATTGAATTATAAACACAGTTGAACTTGACCGTGAATGGTTCTTCACCTGATGAAGGATCTTCTACCTGAAATGTTATCTAATTTTCTCTTCCTACCGATGTTGTTGACCTTGTGAGTATTTCCAGCATTTTCTATTTTTTTAAATATGTGATGCAAACTGGGTTTATATTTGACATGTTTATACGTTTTTTTTGTCGTTGTGGGCATTTCCATGGTCATTCCAACCGCTTTTACTTCGTCTTGCATGTGGGGTTCATGATGTCTTTTCAACAGTTGTAACCAACATGAAATCTTGAAGTGTAACTAAACAATGAGGCACATATTACTAGGTTTCCAGAGGATCTAAACAGGGTGATGTGATGGATATGTATGTATATGGTGGTTGAAATTCAGTACAAAGAAATATGAGATAATAAGTTTTGTTCGAAGAATAAAAGACAGTATGTGTTAAATGATACAATATTAAGCAAGGGATGCCTGTGTACAAATTCACACATTTCATAAAGCAATTATTATACTATATGCATTATAGACCTCATAAATGGGGGCAATAGAATTGAGTTTGTCTTTGGTTACATGTGCTAAGCAAGCTCCACAGAGGAAATATCCTTGAACAATAATTGGAAATGTATATATTATTTCAATGGTTTTTACTGATCACAATTTTCAAATTTCATGCAATATCATTTGCTGCTGGCATCAGTTATGCTTGACTGAACTTGTCAGTATTTACCTTTAGTGGCTTGGGAACATAAATCACAAAATTTATCTCTCATTAGATTATAGGGTAATGAGTTTAACCAGGAAGAGAGCATTGGATTACAAAACGATCTCATATCTAATCAGTAGTTATATCAATGCAAAAGCGTTCCAAAAATCCAGAATAAACAATTATGTTTGCATTGGGTATTCTGAAGAACTCTTTGCACCTCAAAATAGTAATTCAATAAATAGCACGTGAGCTGGGTTTCTCTCTCTGCCTGAGTATCATGACACCCATCTCTGACCTGACATTGACTCTGCTTTTAGTATGACAATTCTTCTTCACTATCCTCTCCTACTTGCTCACTGATTCTTGCTTTAGATAACAATCTTATTTCTTTTATACTCTCCAAGCTCTGCTTCACAAGCACTCTGACCCTAACTCTCTTCTGAAGAGTCAGATACACCTACACAAGATTTAGTGGTGAAGATCAAGAAGTTTATTTGTCAGTATCTTTTGCTGACTTTTTAATACTAATTTCCTTCTGATTAGGCTAGTGGGTTGTATTTTAATCCCTCTCTTCTATTTTATTAATAATGCAATGATTATTTATATTTCCTTTTTGGAGTAGATGAGTCAGTGCAGATCGGGAGCGGCATCTCCAACACCATCACACTGAGCATGAGCGCTCCCCAGGGCTGTGTGCTCAGTCCATTGCTGTTCACTCTGTTGACCCACGACTGTGCTGCAACACGCAGCTCGAATCACATCATCAAGTTCGCCGATGACATAACTGTGGTGGGTCTCGTCAGCAAAAACAATGAGTCAGTTTACAGAGAGGAGGTGCAGCGGCTAACGGACTGATGCAGAGCCAACAACCTGTCTCTGAACTTGAAAAAAGCAAGAGATGGCTGTTGACTTCAGGAGGGCACGGAGCAACCACACCCCGCTGAACATCGACGGCTCCTCAGTAGAGATCGTTAAGAGCTCCAAATTTCTTGGTGTTCACCTGGTGGAGAATCTCACCTGGTCCCTCAACACAGGCTCCATAGCAAAGAAAGCCCAGCAGTGTCCCTACTTTCTGCAAAGGCTGAGGAAAGTCCATCTCCCACCCTCCCATCATCACATTCTACAGGGGTTGTATTGAGAGCATCCTGAGCAGCTGCATCACTGCCTGGTTCGGAAATTGCACCATCTCGGATCGCAAGACCCTGCAGCGGATAGTGAGGTCAGCTGAGAAGATCATCGGGGTCTCTCTTCCCACCATCAGGAACGTTTATACTACACGCTGCATCTGCAAAGGAAACAGCATTATGAAGGACCTCATGCACCCTTCATACAATCTCTTCTCCCTTCTGCCGTCTGGGAAAAGGCTCCAAAGTATTTGGGCTCTCACGCCCAGACTATGTAACAGTTTCTTCCCCCAAGCTATCAGACTCCTCAATACCCAGAGCCTGCCCTATTGTCCTGTTTTTTTATTTATTTTAATGCCTGCACTGTTTTTGTGCACTTTCCTGTCCTGTACACAGTCCTGTGTAGGTCTGTAGTCTAGTTTAGCTTTCTCTGTGTTTTTTTTTACGTAGTTCAGTCTAGTTTTTGTATTGTGTCATGTAACACCATGGTCCTGAAAAACGTTGTCTCATTTTTACTATGTACTATACCAGCTGTTATGGTCAAAGTGACAATAAAAGTGACTTGGCTTGACTTGACTTGAGAAGGAACAATGGAATTATGTCAGTTGGTGAGGTTCAATTACAAATATCTGTAGATATCCTCAATATTAGATTAACCCAATTTGCACCTACTTATATCTGCCTTTTGAACATTAATTGTAAAGACTTCAGTTTGAAAAGAGCTCTGTCACTGAGTTATGTCAGATTATTTAAACAAATTTATACATTCCACTTCCACCAGAGATACTCTTCTGTGAATGACTGTTGAGGTGACTGACACTTTTGGTTTCTCTGCTGTTAGTTTATTCCAAAGTGTGAAAGGTGTGTGAAATGGGTGTATAAAATGTGTCTCATACTTGGATGGATCCCAGTGCATGCTGACATACAACACATCTAGAATCTGTAATGTATTAATGACAGTCATATTTTACAAAGCTCCATCATCCTGGGAATCCTGGAAAAGGGGGTATCAGGAAAAGGTGTTGAAATTCAAGCCCACATGCTCAAGGGAGCTTTCTTTAAAAAGGTTAATACTCGACTTTGTGAAGAAAACTCTTCGACACACTTCATTTTTCTTTGTGCAATAGGACCATGTCACCTTCCCATTAATGCTCTCATTAGTGATTAATTAGTGAGATACACTAACTGCTGATCACATCTGCCTTATAAATGTGGATTTGACAATGACCTGTATTAGCTTTCTATAACTGAAGGCCTAATTGGGAAATGTATTGGAGCTACATTCAACATTTTTCCTGTGAGTTTTCTTCTGGAAACCATCACAAGTAATCTCTAGAGGGAATTCCATTATAAGCCTGACAAAAAGGAACAGAAACAGTATTTATTTAACAATTGTGCCTGGAGATATTAAGTTGGGCTACTCTTTTAAGGTAAATATTATTTGTTTTAAATGTCAGAAAGATGTTGGAGAGCTGGATTTGCAATGAGTTGATGGTGCTCCATATATTATGGAGCAAGTCTTCCTGGCCAGTTCTTAATCCCCCCCCCCCCACCCCCACTGACACAGATCAAATAATCCAAACGCCTAGCCATTTTGGAAAGTGGGCTTTCTTTAAATAAGGTAAATAAAGGACAGTGAGTCATATAATTATACACCATGGAGGCAGGCTCTTTAGCTCAACTTGAGCAAGTTCTATTTTCCTGAATTTGGTCTGTATCCCTCTGAACTTTTTGTATCCATGAAGCTGTCCAAATTAATTTTAAACATTGTAATTGAACCATCTCTACCATTTCCTTTGCCAGCTCATTCCATATACCCACGACTTGCTTTGTGGAGTAAGTTACCCCTCAGTTACTCTTTAAATTCTTCTCCACTTGCCTTAAACCTATGCCCTGTAGTTTTAGACTCCTCTGTCTGGGAAAAATACATTGACCATTATGCTTATCTGAGCCCCTCATGTTTTTATAGATCTCTAAATGTCACCTCTCAGATTGTTTTGTTTCAGCCTATAGCCCCAATCTATCCTGTCCTTTCTTAAAGCACAAGTCCTCCAGTCCCGGCAACATCCTTGTGCACTTTCTCTGGCTTAATCGTATCTTCCCTACATGGCACACACACTACTTCAGGTGCATTCTAACCAACATCTCGTACATTTGTACTTGAATCCTCAATTCTTGGACTCAGGGATGAAGGCAAGGCTGCTAAATGACTTCCTTGACACCTTGTCTAGCTGCGTCAATGCTGATTGCCGTTCAGGTTAGAATGAAAGGGAATGGAACAAAATGTTTGGCAAACATCATAGGGCTGTGAGAAAAGCAGTGCTTCTCTGGGTCACAGGACTAAGCTGTGCTGTGCTGACTCATGAGTTGTTATCCCATCACCTCCTTCAGTTTCTACATTGCTGGATAATTTAAACCCATCCCCATATTGTCATTTTAAATGCAGATAGCTATTTAGCACAAATGGTTCCACGATCTATATTTTGTGTTGCAATAAAGTCGCATACCAGAATGAGAACCTCTTCGATTATATTAAACTAGCTTTAGTTAAGAGTGATTTAATGATCTGCCTGATACAGATGTTTAATTTCCACTAAAAGTCCACTAAAAATCTGCAGGAAATTCATATCAGGAAATTCATATTACCTTTGGGAAGTCTCATACGTTAATTTTTCACTAAATTAGTCTGTCACTCTCCAAAAACTACTGCCTGGACATTAATCTGAGGAAATACTCTGTAAAGTAATTGACTCCATTTGCTGATGCAGACAAGCACCTGGTCACAGGGCAGAAAGAACCACAAAGCCATCAAAGAATCTGATAATTCTGAAAGAGTGAAGAATGATTGATAGAGATGGTGAAGCAGATAAATCAAAGGATTGGAAATGCAGACGTGGGCTCATTCCAGGATTGAATATGAAGGGACAAGCATGTTCAGAAGTCATGAAACGGAAGTAATAAGCATTAAAAGAGTAAGAGATTCTCTAGTAAGTGAAATTTCCTAGCTATTATTTATTACACTATATATTAATCCCCACTTGTTAGCCATAGGGGGAGATAATGAGATAAAACTGATGACATTTTTAACCATCCTGTACTAACTTCATCATTGTCATGCAGAAAACTTGCCTCTAAGTTAATGCTGTATAGATATAAGCTAACAATGAAGCTGAAAGAACACTCTTCGTTTATTCAAAGTCGCAAAATACCTTTCAAGAGGAATAATTGACAATAAGTAATAAGGGGAAGAGAAGTTATCATTACCAAAGTGCAAAGGGTAATGATAAAGAAATATAAGGAATAAAAGAAGCTCAAAGTTCAAAGTAAAATTTACTATCAAAGTACAAACAGGTCACCACATAAAACCCTGAGGTTCTTTTTCTGCGAGCAAATCTATAGAACTGTAAGCAGTAAAACTGTAAACATCAAGAAATGTTAACTATAAACAAACTGCAAATGCAGATATCAATAAATTGCAATAAATAATGAGCTTGAAATAACAATATGACAGAATCCTTAAATGAGTGTGGCTATCCCCTTTCGTTCAAGAGCCTGGTGGTTGAGGGGTAGCTGCTGTTCTTGAACCTAGTGGTATGAGTCCTGAGGCACTTGTACTTTCTGTCTGATGGTAGCAGAGGGGAAAGAGCGTGGCCTGTGTGCTGAGGATCTTTGATGATGGATGCTGCATTTTTACAGCAATGTTTCATGTAGATGTGCTTAATGTTTGGGAGGGCTTTACCCATGATGTACTGTGCTGAATCCACTCACTTTTGTAGGATTTTCCACTCAAAGGCTTTGGTGTTCCCACACCAGGCTATAATGCAGCCAGTCAGCACACATCTATGGATGTTTGCCAAGGTTTTCAATGATGTACCAAACTTCTGCAGACTCCTGAGGAAATAGAGGACGTGTTGAGCTTTCTTCACAAAAATATTTATATGATGGGTCCAGGACAGATCCTCTAAGATAATGACACCCAGGAATTTAAAGCTACTGACCCTTTCAACCTCTACACCTCTGATGATTACTGGCTCATGGACCACTGGTTTCCCTGTCCTGAAGTCTACAATCAGCAGACTTGAATATGATGTTGGAGCCATACAAAGCCACACAGTCATAGGTGTAAAGTGAGTAGAGCAGGGGTCTAAATATACATCCTTGTGGTGCTTCTGTGCTGATGGAGATTGTGGAGGAGATGCCTTTGCCAATCCAAACTGACAGGGCCTACAAGTGAGGAAATCCAGGACCCAATTGGATAAGTGGGTATTGAGGACTTGGTCTTGGAGTTTACTGCTTAGTTTTGAAGGGGTAATGGTATTAAATGCTGAGCTGTAAATCAATAAAGAGCATCCTAATGTATACACCTTTGCTGTCCAGATGTTCCAGAGTTGTGTGAAGAGCCAACGAGATAGCATCTGCTGTGGACCTGTTGCTTCCGTAGGTAAATTGGAGCGGATCCAGGTTGCCACTCAGAGAGGAGCTGATATGCTTCAACACCAGCCTCTCAAGCTTTATCACTGTGAATGTAAGTGCCACTGGGTTATAGTCAATTAGGCAGGTTACCGCACTCTTCTTGGGCACCTGTATGACTGAAGCCTGCTTGAAGCATGTAGGTACCACACACTGCCCAGAGTGAGAGGTTGATGATAGCCGTGAATACGTCAGCCAGTTCATCAGCATAGGTCTTCAGTACTCGGCCAGGTACTCCATCTAGACTGGATGCTCTCCTTGGATTCATTGTCTTGAAGGCAGTTCACACATCATCTTCAGAACCAAAGTGCAAAGGGTAAATAATAAAGAAATGCGAGGAACAAAAATGGAAAAGGATTTTTAGGGAAAGAGAATTCAAAAGTGCATTGACTATGTGTGTAAAAGCTCTACCATTAAACTTAGAGTGGGGAAAAGAAGAGACAAGAATAGGAGATGTTCTAGCCATGGGAATAGTTAAAAAATCATTCATAGGAATGAAGTTCTAAATAGATTTTGATAAATTGAGGAAGATTTTAAAATCAATGTGGGGCAAAATGCCATTGCAGGTCAGCAAAATTAGGACAGTAAATGTGCTGAAAATTTTTGGGAAGAGAATACAGTCCCATTGATATGAGTAGATTAGAATGAGAGCGAGGTATATACACACACACATAGAGAGAGAGAGAGAGAGAGAGAGAGAGAGAGAGAGAGAGGGAGAGCCAACACACTGGTAATGAGCTTCTAGTAGCTGCAGAACCGAATGATTTCAATTTTACTGATACTGTATTTAGCTAAAAAAATTCTGACTCAGACGGGGCCTGATGTGCATGATTCATCCCCTGTTCAGTGCAGAGTTAAAAATTCTGTTGGTATTTTCTGTCTCTTTCTTAGGTAGGTTACTGAATCATCTGGTTTTTTGGATGCTGATTGATACAAATATTTTGCAATGAGTTAACAAACAATTCCTAGTGGAAGTAGTGGAGGAATGCTGTAAAGTCTTAGAGCTTGCCTTTGCTATTTTAAGACCATAAGACATTGGAGCAGAATTAAGCCATTTAGCCAATTGAGTCTGCTCTCAACCCCATTCTAATGTCTTCTCCCAGTAACCTTTCATGCACATACAAATTAATAACCTATCGATAAATATACCAAATAACTTGTCCTCCACAGATATCTGTGACAGAAGAATTCCACAGATTCTCCACCCTCTGGTTAAAGAAGTTCATCCTCATCTCTGGTCTAAAGTGATGTCCTGCTAATCTGAGCTTGTGTCTTCTGGTCCTAGACATCCCCATTATAGGAAACATCCTCTCCACATTCACTCTATCTAGGCCTTTCAATAATTGATAGGTTTTAGTGGAGTCTTCCCTCATTCTCCTAACATGTAGCGAGTACAGGCCCAGAGCCATCAAACACTCCTCATGCGTAAACCCTTTCATCCTTGGGATAATTCCCATGAACCTATCCAATATCAAATCATCTTTTCTTCAGTAAGGGACCTAAATCTGCTCACAATACTTCAAGTGCAACCTTACCAGTGCCATATAAATCCTCACCATTCCATTGTTGCTTTTATATTCTAGTCCTGCTGAAATGCATTTGCATTTCTTACCACCAACTCAAACTGCAAATTAACCTTTAGGGAATCACTAATTAATTTATAAGAAGTTAGTTATTAGATTCAAACAGAAACAGCTACACTTACTTTTGACAAAAGCTAATGCGAAATGATTTGCAGGAATAGATATATAAAGCTTGCCTTTGTTTACTTTGGCGAACCTAAGCTATAGTTTACAATCGATTATATACATTGATTATTGTTACATCATATATTTGTCCATAATGTTGACTTCAGCAACATAACTTGTACAGACCCTGTACTCAGTTGCTGCACAGAAACAAAATTCAACACAATTACTTCAAAAATTTTGTTATTTATAGATGACACCTTGCTGCTAACAGAAAGCATGGTGTCGGCATCACATAATCATGTAAGTATGCCTGGGAATTATAATGCATTTTTCCTAATTTACTAAAGATCTTAAACATTTTGCCTAATGACAAGAAGCCAAAATGAAAGAAAAAGAATGGATTTACGTGAGGGAATGTCCTTGTTCCTTAAAGCAAGTAGCTGCAACTAGACTTGAGCAAAATAAACTCTCATAAGAAAGATGAATTAGGCATAGGTTCAGCAACCATGGCCCGATAGAGCTCACATCTACTGTGATGAAGTACTTTGAGAGGCTGATCATGCAGAGAATTGAACCCTGCCTGAGCAAAAACCTGGAACCATTGTAAATTGCCCACCACCTGAACAGGTGGACAGCATCTTACTTGGTCTCCACTTGGCTTTGGAGCACCTAGACAACAGCAAAGCATAAATCCGGCTGCTGTTTATCAATTCCAGGTTGGCATTTGACACCACCTTTTCCGCAGCAATAATCAACAAGCTTAAATGCCTGGGCCTCTGTACCTCCCTTTGCAATCGGATCCTTGATTTCCTTATTGGGAACCCACAGTCAGTTACATCTACTCCTCACTGACAATCAATGCGGGTCTAGGTATGATGCATGCCTAGTCCTCTGCTCTACTCTGTCTACATTCATGACAAGGTACAGCTCAAACAGCATCTATAAATTTGCCAATAACAACCCTGATAGCAATGAAGGGGCATTCAGGAATGAGACAGATCATTGGTTGAGTGGTGAAGCCGTAACAAGCTCACACTCAAATTTGAAGAAGTAGTTCTCAGATGGTGGGGAGGGGTTGTTAGGCAACGGTGGCTGACAAAGGAAGTTAAGGACTGCATTAGAGCCAAGGAAAGGGCATATAAGGTAGCAAAAGTGAGTGGATGATTAGGAAGCTTTTAAAATCCATTAAAAGACAACTAAAAATGCTATGAGAAGGGAAGAGATGAAATATGAGGGCAAATACAAGGAAATCTGCAGATGCTGGAAATTCAAGTAACACACACAAAGTGCTGGTGGAACGCAGCAGGCCAGGTAGCATCTATAGGAAGAAGCAGTGTCAACATTTCGGGTCTCAGTCCGAAACATCGACAGTGCTTCTTCCTATAGATGCTGCCTGGCCTGCTGCGTTCCACCAACACTTTGTGTGTGAAATATGAGGGCAAACTAGCCAATAATATAAAGCAGGATACTAAAAGTTTTTTTCTTTTATGTAGAGTAAAAGGGAGGTGAGAGTTGATATTGGACTGCTGGAAAATGATATTGGTGAGGTAGTAACGGAGGACAAAGAAATGGCAGATGGACTTAATGGGTACTTCCCATCTGTCTTCACTGTGGAAGACATTAGCAGTATGCCAGAGGTGTGTGTTCAGGAAACAGGAGTGAGTGTCATTGCTATTAGAAAGGAAAAGTGCTAGGCAAACTCAAGGGTCTTAAGACGGATAAGTCACCTGGGCCAGTCCTGAGAGAGGTTGCTGAAGAATCACTTGATTCTGGCGTGGTCCCGGAGGTCTGAAAAATTGCAAATGACACTCCACTCTTTAAGAAGCAGAAATCAAAAGGAAGTTATAGGCCAGTTTGCCTAACCTCAGTTGTTGAGAAAGTGTTGGAGTCTATTATTAAGGATGAGGTTTTGGGGTACTTGGAGACTAATCATAAAATAAGTCAAAGTCAACATGGTTTCTGTAAAGGGAAATCTTGCCTGACAAATCTGTTAGAGTTCTTCGAGGAAGTAACAAGCAGGGTGGACAAAGGAGAGGCAATGGATGTTATTTATGTGGATTTTCAGAAGGCATTTGAAAAAGTGCCAAACAAAAGGCTGCTTAACAAGTTAAAATCCTATGGTGTTGTAGGAAAGATACTGGCATGGATAGAGGTATGGCTGACAGGCAGGAGGCAGAAAGTGGGAATAAAGGGGGCCTTTTCTAATTGGCTGCCAGTGACTAGTGGTGTTCCTCAGGGGTTAGTATTGCGACTGCTACTTTTCACATTGTCAGTGATTTAGATATTGGAATTGATGGCTTTGTGGCAAAATTTGAGGATGATACAAAGATAGATGGAGGGGGAGGTAGTGCTGAGGAAGCAATTTGATTGCAGCAGGACTTAGACAAATTGAAAGAATGGGCAAAAAGTGGCAGATGGAATACAGTGTTGGGAAATGTATGATAATACGTTTTGGTAAAAGGAACAATAATGCAGACTATTATCTAAATGAGGATAAAATTTAAACATCAGAGGTGCAGAGGGACTTAGGAGTCCTAGTGCAAGACACACAGAAGGTTAATTTACATGTTGAGTCTGTGGGAAAGGAGGCAAATGCTATGTTGGTATTTATTTCAAGGGGAATAGAATAAAAAAACAAAGAGATAATGCTGTGAGTTTATAAGACACTACTCAGGCCACACCTGGAGTATTGTCATCAGATTTGTGTCCCATATCTCAGAAAGGATGTGTTATCATTGCAGAGAACCCAGAGGAGGTTCACGAGGTTGACTCCAGGAATGAAGGGGTTAACATATGAAGAGCGTTCGGCAGCATTGGACCTGTACTCACTGGAATTTAGAAGAATGCGTGGGAATCTCATTGTAATCTACTGAATATTGAAAGCACTAGATAAGGTGGATGTGGAGAGGATGTTTCCTCTGGTGGGCATCCAGAGCTAGAGCGCACAGCCTCAAAATTGAAGGGCAATCTTTTAGAACCCAGGGAAGCAGGAATTTTTGTTTTAGCCAGAATATGGTGAATCTGTGGAATGATCTGTCACAGACTGAGGTGGAGGCCAAATCAGTGGATATATTTAAAGTGGAAGTTGATAGTTTCCTGTTTGGTCAGGGCATCAAAGGATATGTCAAGATGGTAGGTGTATGGGTTTGAGTGGGATCCAGGATCAGTTGTGATGGAGTGGCATCACAGACTCAATGGGCTGAATGGCCTCCTTCTGCTCCTACGTCTTATGGCCTTATACTCTTACCAGCAAGATCAAGGAATATATAGAGTTCAGAATGGGGAAGTCGGGGGAATACATCAGTTCTCATCGAGGTGTCAGCAATGAAAAGGGTGAACAGCTTCAAGTTCCTTGGTGTCAATACCTCATAGGATCTATCCTGGGCCTAAAACATTGAAGCAATCATGCAGAAGGCAGACCAGTGGCTATAATTCATTAGCAATTAGAAGAGATTTGGTAGGCCATTAAAAAGTCTATGAAATTTCTAAAGCTGTACTATGGTTGTGTCACTGCCCGATATGGAGCTTCCAATGCACAGGATCAAAAGAGGCTGCAGACGGTTGTGGACTCTGTCATGGACACAACCTTCCCCACTATTGAGTATATCCTTAAGAGGTAGCGGCTTAAGAAGGCAGCATCATCATTAAGGACCCTCACTATCTAAGGGATGCCCTCTTCTCTTTACTACTATCACAAAGGGGCCTGAAACCCATACTTATCTTTTAGAAATGGCTTCTTCCCCTCTGCCATCAGATTTCGGAATAGTCCATGAACCTGTGAACACTACTTTGTTATTATTCTTACATAGGATTTATTTAATTTTGTAACTTAGAGTAATTTTTGTGTTGCACTATACTACTGTGGCATCCAACAAATTCTGATTCTCCTAGGCATTTGCAATGGGTCTCACCCACATTTCACAGCTTTCACATTGTGATGAGAGACCTAGGCGAGGATGGGTAAGACCCAGGTGCTGGAGACTAGAATCGAGACACAATACGAGACTGAAACAAAATCAGGGTTCTATTCTAGATGCTAGATGAGAATGCAAAGTAGAGTTGACAACTGAGTGCTGAATCTCAGTTCAGCTGCTCTTAAAAATTAAAATCCTGGTGCCAAAACATGGCTGCCAGTTGGTGGAGTGGGCCCGAATCTTTAAAGGAGTTGTGTCAGCTCGTCACATTCTGGAGAGTCAACACTGGAGTTAACACGTCTAAACACTGGAGGCTGGCGCATTCGGGTGTGTGTCACTACACACACAGTTTTTCTTTGTTTTTTTAAGTAACTTCTGTCATTAATCTGTAAAACGTGTGGCTTCATTAACTCCATGGCTAAGCAGGCCTCATGCTTTTAGTGGTATTCCCTTTATTTACTCCCTCCCTCCTCAATCCTCTTGGTAACTGAAAACTAAGTTATTTTCTCTCTTGTTTTTTTGAGACCAATGAGGAGAAACATTTAAGGAAGCTAAAAAAGGATGTCATCGGCCTGCTGACACATTTGATCCATTGCAAATTATGGGCTTTTTCAACTGTGCTGCACTGATCTTTTACTACATGAGAACGAATTTCTGGACTCTCCTGTGAGTTTAGATTTACTCCACCTTGGTATAACCCTTCTCTTCTTCAATATAATGCTGTAAGAGCTTTTACTCCCACCTTTGAAGGCAAATGGACATGAATTCAACTTTTAATGTAAATTTGAACTTTTCTTTAGCATTGGCACTGTGGCATAGAACATAGAACACAGAACATACAAATTTACACCACATTACAGGCCCTTCGGCCCACAATGTTGTGCCAACCATGTAACCTACTCTAGAGACTGCCCAGAATTTACTTAGCGCATAGCCCTCTACTTTTCTAAGCTCCATGTACCTATCTAAGAGTCTCTTAAAAGTCTCTATTGTATCTGCCTCCACCACTGCCGCCAGCAGTGCATTCCACACACCCACAACTCTCTGAGCGTGAAACTTACCCATAATATCACCTCAGTACCTAATTCCAAGCACCTTAAAACTATGCCAACTTTTGTTAGTCATTTCAGTACTGGGAAAAAGCCTCTGGTTATCCACATGATCAATGCCCCTCATCATCTTATACACCTCTGTCAGGCCACCTCTCATCCTCTGTTGCTCCAAGGAGAGAAGGCCAAGTACACTTAACCTACTCTCATAAGGAACACCTTCCAATCCTTGTAAATCTAAGTCTTCAGTCTCTGACAAGAGGGTTAAGAGCTGATAATTAGACAGTGACTACTTCATTTGTTGCCATTTGACTTGATGATGCTTTTTGTTATGGAATATTTGGTGGAGAGCACATAGAAACATTGAGAGCTTATCTTTACCACTGTTGGCATGATGCCACTGTCCACACACCAGATATGAGAGAACTGAACATACAGTCCATAAACTACATTAGATCAGAAAAAAGTCATTGTGTGGATATATTCTGCAAATGGAAAAGAGAGAGAGAGAGAGAGAGAGAGAGAGAGAGAGAGAGAGAGAGAGAGAGAGAGAGAGAATATTAACTTTGATGGTCATATTATTCTAAAATGAATTAGCTATTCAGTGCCATACATCTATGTTTGAGGCAGGGATTGCTTCAACTCAATTCAATGCTTCCTTCTTCACTTTAACAATCCCTACTGTTGTTTGCTTGAGTAATTCATTTCAGTCCTATACTGGTGATATCATCACTTTCTTCGGCTATGAATGCAACTATTATGCAGGGAGTGGGGCACTATCTCCAGGACACTGCACGTATCATTAATTCAGTAGCTTTTCCTGAGGTATTGCATTGTTTCTGATTTTCAGCAAAGACTCGTCTTCCTGAACAGAAAGAATTTGCATAATTTTTAGTAAGGGCAGGAAATATTCATACTGATATTCTTGTGACTGGGTGTGTATACCTGTCTTTACATATGCTTGTTTACTTATATTTATGTATGTGTAAAGAGAGTTCTTGCTTTGAATGCCAGCCTTCATGTATTTGGCAATGGTATATTTGTTGTAACATGATAACATGGTTTCAAGGAAAGCGACAATTTTTAAACGTTGGGCCACCAGTGAGCTATGTGGCATGCTTAACACCAGAATCCAAAACAAGGAGAGGAGATTAGGCAGGTGGAAAGACATAAAAATTTGAAGATATCCTCAAAACTCCCTTGAAGAAATGCAACATCTCCAGTGACTCTAGTAATCTCTGATCCATGATTACTCAAAGTAGAAAGGACCATTCAGTACTGAGAATCTCAATGCATTGGGCTTGGTTTATGGAAGAAGCACACATTCAAAGACACCATTTACCACACTATTCTCACCTTCCACCCATCCTTATCCTGAGGAACCATCAAAGAAGAGGTGCTCATTATCAATATGTTTGGCATCCAAATGTCCCACTGTTTTCCATGGAAGCTGAAGTTCACAAACGACACCCACAATATTAAATTACTCTAAGAAGACTGATGCCTGCAATGCCATTTTCTGTTCAGGACATGCTAAAACAGGAGCAAATGCTAGTCCATGGAATCTGAACTTCCACAGTCAGCTGATTCACCAGTCACTGGCAATGACTTACCTGTTCGCTGTTAAATATTCTTTTTACCGAGCATACAATTTATATAAACTAAGATCATTCTATAGACCATTGAAACCTACAGCACATTACAGGCCCTTTGGCCCACAATGTGGTGCTGACCATGTAACCTACTTGGATTTTTCCTAGTGCATAGCCCTCTATATTTCTAAGCTCCGTGTACCTAAGAGGCTCCTAAAAGACCCTGTGGTATCCGCTTCCACCACCGTTGCCAGCAGTGCATTCCACACACCCACCACTCTCCGTGTGAAAAACTTATCCCTGGCATCCCTTCAGTACCTAGTTCCAAGCACCTTAAAGCGATGCCCCTTTGTGCTAGCCATTTCCAACCTGGGTAAAGCCTCTGACTATCCACACGACCAATGCCCCTCATCATCTTATACACGTCTATCAGGTCACCTCTCATCCTCTGTCGCCCCAAGGAGAAAAGGCCAAGTTCACTCAACTTATTTTCATAAGGCACGCTTTCCAATCCAGGCAACATGATGTCATTGTTTATTTTGAAAAAATAAATTGTTAATATTTTTTTTAAACGTAAGAGACTTTGCAAATACTGGAAATTGAGAGTAACACAAACAAAACACTGGAGGAACTCAACACGAGTGAATCTGCGGATGCTGGAAATAAATAAAAACACAAAATGCTGGCAGAACTCAGCAGGCCAGACAGCATCTATGGGAGGAGGTAGTGACGACGTTTTGGGCCAAAACCCTTCATCAGGAGTGAAGTAACATGGGATGGTTGAGGGGGGGGGGGATAAGAAGTGGGGGAAGGGATGAAGTAGAGAGCTGGGAAGTGATAGGCTGAAGGGAAATGGGCTAGGGGAAGGTGGAGAATTATGGGAAATAAAAGAGAAAGAAAGGTAGGGCTGGGGGGAGATTATAGTGAGGGGGGAAAAGAGAGAGAAAGAGAACCAGACTAAAATTATAGATAGGGATGAGGTAAGGGGGCAGGGGTATCAACGGAGGTCTGTGAGTTGGATGTTCATGCCGGCAGGTAGGACGCTACCTAGGCGGGAGATAAGGTATTGCTCCATTGACCTGGGTGTGGCCTCATCTTGACGGTAGAGGAGGCCATGGACAGACATGTCGGAGTGGGAGTGGTCCGTGGAATTGAAGTGTGTAGCCACAGGGAGATCCCGCCACTGCTGGAGGACCGAGCGCCGGTGTTCAGCAAAACGGTCTCCCAGTCTGCGGCGGGTCTTCCCAATGTATAAATGGCCACATCGGGAGCACCGGATACAGTATATCACCCCAGTTGACTGGCAGGTGAAGTGGTGCCTCACCTGAAAGGACTGTCGGGGGCCTGGGATGGTGGTGAGGGAAGGAGTGTGGGGGCAGGTGTATCCCTGTTTGCAGGGATAAGTGTCTGGAGGGAGGTTGGTGGGGAGGGATGGGGGGGGGGAATGAATGGACAAGGGAGTCACGTAGGGAGCGATCCCTGCGGAAAGCCGAGAATGAGGGGGAGGGGAAGATGTGGCTGGTGGTGGGATCATGTAGGAGGTGGCGGAAGTTACGGAGGATTATACGTTGGATCTGTAGGCTGGTAGGGTGATAGGTGAGGACCAGGGGGACTCTATCCCTGGTGGGCTGGCAGGGAGATGGGGTGAGGGCAGAGGTGCGGGAAATACGGGAGACGCGATGGAGGGCAGAGTTGATAGTGGACAAAGGGAAGCCCCTTTCTTTAAAAAAGGAAGACATCTCCTTTGTCCTAGAATGAAAGGCCGAATCCTGAGAGCAGATGCGGTGGAGGTGGAGGAATTGAGAGAAAGGGATAGCATTTTTGCAGGAGACAGGGCGGGAGGAGGAATAGTCTAGGTAGCTGTGAGAACTCACTAGATCAGGCATCATCTATAGAAAGGAATAAACAGTTAGCATTTCATGCTGTGAACCTTCACCTGGGTTAATATACCAATATATAAAACTGGTTGGCAATAAGACTGGATAAAGAGGTAGAATAGATAATAGCTAGAAAGAGAACTGTCTTTAGATTGTGTCTTTGGAACATTAACATGCCTTCTTTCTGTTAGTTGTCGAAGGGCATTTCTTTCTGGCACTCTCAGTTTTCATTTCATATCCACAATCTTTTGTTGCATATTTCTTTTGACTTTCTGAGAATTTGCTAAATAATAAAATGCTTTACTAAGATGACTATGCAGTGAACAGGGAGTAGATGACAGAATTCTACAATTTGTACTTTCTTAGCAATCCAGTTTAAAGTCTGTCCATCCACACGTAGACGAGGCATCTTAGTGTTTAAACAAGATCAAGTTTAAGTTCAAGTTTAATTATCATTCAACCACACATGAATACAGCCAAATAAAACTGTGCTCATCAGGGGCCAGGTTGCAAAACACATTGCCAGCTGCACATAGCACAAATAGCACATATGACATATATGGTTATATTTTCAGAATAACTTAAAATGAAAAAAAAACATATATAGCCTAAGCCCCTGAGTGGCATGATTATAGAATTGATGGTAAGTTTTCTATTATTTTATTTTTCTGTGTAGAGATACAGCACAGAATTGGCCCATTCGGCTCTTTGAGCTGTGCCACCCAGCAGCCAGCTAGTTAACCCTAGCCCAATCATGGTACAGATTACAATGACCAATTAACCTACTAACCAGTACCTCTTTGAACTGTAGGAGCAAACTAGAGTACCTGGAGAAAAGCCATGCATTCCACAGTGAGGACCCTAACAGAGGACACTGGACTGAAATTTAAACTGCAACCTCCGATACCCAGAGCTTTAATAGTGTTACTATGCTACCGTGGTCCCAGCCTATTCTTCAATTGAGCGAACGCTGGAAGGTAGCACCAAGTGAACGCTGAAGAGCAGCACTGAGCGAACACTGGAGGGCAGGAACGACAGGAGGGGCCAGATCCCAACCCAAGTACGGATTTCAACGTATCTCACAGAGGCTCGCCCACACTGCCTCAGCATCCCTGCTTCTGGTTTGCTGCCTCACAAGCTTGAACTTGAGCCTAATCCTTGCCACAACTGAGGCAATGTGGATCCTTCACCGTCAGTCTCACTAATTAACCAGTGTTTAGAGTTGCAGTATTCAGTGTTACCAATGTCCAACAGGGGTCTTCCAATCACAAAATGTCCAAGACAATTACAATACCTTTTTTTTTGGACCATGCACCAAATCTACTGAATTAGAGAATCAAATATTTTGGGGCACAGCTAACAATTTAGTACTGAATTTGTTTTCACAGATCTCTAATCCTCTATTACTTAGATCCCTTCACAGCAAACAAATGTCTCCACGTTTTCAAAATAACTTAATTCTCACCTTCGAGTTTTTCACTGTCACTTGCTTACCAACATCCACTATGATTCCAGGGCTTTATCTCTGCCTCAGAAGGCAGTGGAGGCCAATACTCTGGATGCTTTCAAGAAAGAGTTCGATAGAGCTCTTAAAGATAGCAGAGACAAGGGATATGGGGAGAGGGCAGGAACGGGGTACTGATTGTGGATGATCAGCCATGATCACATTGAATGGCGGTGCTGGCTCAAAGGGCTGAATGGCCTATTGTCTATTGTCTTTGTGAGATGTCTTCACAGGAAATACAGGGAGCTTTTGGTTGAGGTCATAGAGAGATGGTGCTGTTACTGAATTTATTGCTTTTGGGCTTAGTTCTTCATGTTCTTCAGTCACCTTTACTTCCTGAGGAGACTGAGGTCCTTTGGAGTGTGCAGGTCTCTCCTTCATATGTCCTACCAGTCTGTTGTAGCCAGTACAATCTTCTATGTGGTGGTGTGTTGGGGCAATGGCATCAACGTGGGTGATGCCAACAAACTCAATGAACTGTTTAGATAGGTTGGCTCTGTTCTAGGAGTCAAACTGGACACAATGGAAATTGTGGTCAAACAAAGAACCCTATGGAAAATCCTGGCAATTCTGCACAATGTTTCTCACTCTCAGCATACCGCCTTGGCTGAACACTTTCAGTAATAGACTAGGACCACTGCTCCAAAGAGCTCTATATGAGGTCATCCTTACCTTTGACCATTAGGCTCTATAATGAATCAACCTATAGCCGGGGAAGTCCTGTTTGACTGTTTGAGGTGTCTTATTTTTTATTCTTTCCTTTTTCTCTTCTAATATTTGTGTATCTGTCCATTTGTAATTGTACTGTGACATTGCAATTTCCTTTGGGATCAGTATCCCTCTATCCATATTTAATTCAAGGCTGCAGCAAACATTAAACATGATTTGGCTAATTAGCTCATGTCTAAAAGATCTTGATAAAAAAATTAGAGATTGTAAATGAACCATATTCAGATTCAGGTTTATTTTCACTGTCTTATATGAAATTAAATTGGTTGCTTTGTGGCAGTGGTGTAGTATCAATTTGGAAGTAAATAAATGGTGCAAAATAAAGGAATTATGAGGTAGTGTCCATGAGTTCAAGCCTGGTGATGGAGGGAAACTGTTCCAGAGTCCTTGAGTAATGTACAGTAAGTATTGTGCAGAAGTCTTAGCCAGACACACACACACACACACACATATATATAGCTAGGCTGCTTAAGACATTTGCATAGTACAGCATTTGTCAATATGGAGTGGAGGGGGAGTCTGTAAAATCTGGTGGGAACACAGGATGCTGGGAATGGTGAGGGTGAAGCGCTGCGGGAGGAATGTGGGACAGGTGGCATTGAAGGAGCACCAGGGGCAGGGCATAGCACAGATGCAGACACTAGTCAATCTCATTTGATTCCAAACGATTGATTTATTGATCATTACAGAATGTCTCTGGTGTTTCCTGTTCTCTCCCCTCTCCTTTTCATTTTCCCACCATGATTCCCCTCTCCCTGCACTCTTCCTACTCCCAGTCCACACAAGAGACCCACATCAGAATCAGGTTTACCATCACTCACACAAGTCATGACATTTGTTTTTTTTTGTGGGAGCAGCCATGCATAAAATTACCTCAGTACTGTACAAAAGTCTTAGGCACTCTAGCTATATATAGATGTGCCTAAGCATTTTGAACAGTACTGTAAACTGAGTAATATTACTAACCTCTTACAGATTAATATACTTCTGGTTTCATCCATTCTTACCCAAACTATACTCATTCTTGTTGGGATGTATTATGTTAAATGGACAATAAGTATTTAGTATTGGATGAATTAGAAATTGGATTAACTACTAGTACTCAAAATAATTAAGAAGGCAATTATTTTCCCAAAGCAATAATTGTTTCCAAACAAATTATTTTCAACAAGAAACTTCTAAAAATGTAAATTTTAACCTTTCATTTTAATTTGGAATTTAGTGAGAAAAAGACCACCATCACTACTTTATCATTTCCTGTCAGACACTCCCATACGTAGCATCAATTTATGCATACATAATCAATTTATATATATAAGCTATCTCATGTATTTACATTTACTGTATATATTATTTTTATTATTGTATTCTTTATCTCACTGTGTTTTTAGGTGCTGCATCAGATCTGAAATAACAATTATTTCATTCTCCTTATACTTGTTTACTGGAACTGACATCTTGAATCTTAAAGATTGAACATTTCATGACCTCACTGTGGTCTCTGTCATAATGTATGAAATGCAGCAGACCAAATTTTAGTTAAACAAGAGAGTTAAAGGAGAAATATAAGAATGTTGATGTTAGTTTGGGGATAAATATTGTCTAGGGCACTGTGAGAACTTTCTAGTCTTCAGACGAATACAATAAGATATCTTAATATCAATCTGAGAGGTCACTTGGACAGGAGTGTCAACCTAGATTTAGTGCTCTTGATTCTGGAATGGGATTTTAGGTCACCTCCTTCTGTCTCTGAGATGAGAACACTGCTGCAGAACCAAACTTGCCCTGTGTGTTAAGTTGCAGAGTGTAATGTTCATAATTAGAATGCATGCTTCTTTACAATATCATTGGAAAGCTTGCTAACTTTATATTGCCTATGCATATGGAACAACATTAACAAAATTGTTCTAAAGTAAGGTCTATGAAGGAAGAAGACAGTGAGAGAGTGAAGTAATTTCTTTTGATTCTCTTAATGAAGCTAAAGACCCTTCTATATCAGTAACTCCCAATGGCCTGATTTCCACTTCTTTGTATTGTAGTGTGATTGGTGTGAAGAGAAACTACTTTGTTTAAAACTAGAATTAAGAGACCTTATTTCCTACAACTAGCAGCAGGCCACGGATATCCTAGACAAATGGATTTATGGCTCTTGGTGTGTGACATGCTTTAAAATATTATTTTATTGAATTTTCAAATAGGCTATAGAAAGAAAAAAAATTAACAACCCTTCCCCCCTCCCCTTAATCACTCCCCCCAACATATCCCTATAGAGAAAAAAAAGAGAAGAAAAAAGAAAGAAAGAAAGAAAGGAAGAATGCCTGGATATCGGAAGATCCCCACATGCTCCATGGAGTTCATAATAGCTTTAATATGTATATTTATTTCTTTCCCCAGATAACCAATAATTTTATCTTCGGAGCACCAATATATTTAATCCTATCTTTTGTAAATAAGGGCGCCAAATTTTCAGAAATATTTCATATATATCTCTTAAATTGTAAGTAATTTTTTCAAGTGGAATGCAGCTAAAAATTTCATTCTTCCAATGATCTATACTTAAGTATGAATCCGATTTCCAAGTAACTGCAATAGCTTTTTTGGCTACCGCCAATGCAATTTTTATGATTTTTTTCTGATACTTATTCAATTTGGATTTCGATTTTATCCTTCAATATCGCCTAGTAAAAATAATGTTGGATTATGTGGAAGTAGTATTCCAATAATTTGTTCCAGTAAAACTCCTAAATTTGTCCAAAAAGGTTGAATTTTAAAGCAAGACTAAGAAGAGTATAAAAAAAGTACCAATTTCTTGATTACATCGGAAGCATTGATCAGATAAATTTGGGTTTAATTTATTTATTTTTTGTGGTGTAATATATCATTGATGTAAAAAATTATATTGCACTAGCCGGACATTTGTTGTATTTGTCATACAGTCAAGATATAGTCTTGACCAATTTGTTTCTTCAATTTTAATATTCAAATCAGTTTCCCATTTTTGTCTTGACTTATGAATTCCTTGTTTAATTGCCTGCTTTTGAATCAAACTATACATGCAAGAAATAATTTTTTAAATTTTTCCTTTTTGAATTAAAATTTCTATTTCATTAGGTTTTGGCAATAACAATGTTTGACACAATTTATCTCTTAAATAAGCCCTTAATTGGAAATAACAAAAAAGAGTGTTGTTTGATATTTTATATTTATTCTTTAATTGATCTAATGACATTAATATACCTCCTTCAAAACAATCTCCTATATATCTAATCCCTTTTTGAAAACAGTGGTATAAAAGTTGATTATCCATTGTAAAAGGAATAAGTTTATTTTGAATTAAAGGTCTCTTTGCTAATAAAGATTTCTTTATCTCATCATCAACATTTATCTTATTCCATAAATCAATCAAATGTTTTAATATAGGAGATTCTTTCTTTTCACGTATCCATTTAGATTCCCACTTATATATAAAATCTTCTGGTATATTTTCTCCTATTTTATCTAGTTCTATTCTATTCCATGTTGGTTTATCTTCATCAAAAAAAAGATGCAATGAATCTAAGTTGATTTGCTTTGTAATAATTCTTAAAGTTTGGAAGTTGTAACCCTCCTAGGTCAAATTTCCATGTCAATTTTTCCAACGATATTCTTGACATCTTACCTTTCCAAAGGAACTTCCTTACACATTTATTTAACTCTTGAAGAAACTTCTGCAGTAATTGTATTGGTAGTGTTTGGAATAAATATTGTAATCTAGGGAATACATTCATTTTTACAGCATTTACTCTGTCTACTAATGTTATTGGTAACATCATCCATTTATCAAGATCTTCTTGAATTTTTTTCAATAATGGTAAATAATTTAATTTAGATAAATTCTTTATATCATTATCAATTCTTATACCTAAATATTTTATACCATTTATCAGCCATCTAAATTGAGTTATTAATTGACATTGACTATAATCTCCTTTAGTAAGGGGTAGAATTTCACTTTTATCCCAATTTATTTTGTAGCCTGATATTTTCCCATATTCTTCCAATCTAGAAGATAATTTACGCAGCAAATACAATGGGTTTGTTAAATAAAGCAAAACATCGTCTGCAAATAAATTAATCTTATATTCCTCCTGTTTAACTCTGAAACCCACAATATCTGGGTCTGTTAAAATTAATTCAGCTAATGGTTCTATCGCCAACACAAATAAAGCAGGTGATAATGGACAACCTTGTCTAGTTGACCTTGTTAAATGAAATGATGTTGAAATTTGACCAATTGTCATTACTTTAGCTTTGGGATTAGTATTTAAGGTTTTAATCCATTTTATAAAAGATTTTCCTAACCCATACTTTTTCAATACCTTAAATAAAAAAGCCCATTCCAATCTATCAAATGCTTTTTCTGCACCTAAAGCAACTGCCACACTCATTTCCTCCCTCTTTTGTGCCAGTTGAATTATACTAAGTAACCGAATTACATTATCTGCCGATTGTCTATTTTTGATAAATCCTGTTTGATCCATATGTATTAATTTTGGTAAGTATTTAGATAATCTATTAGATAAAATGTTTGCTATTATTTTATAGTCGGTGTTCAACAAAGAAATAGGTCTATATGATGTTGGCTTTAAAAGATCTCTATCTTTTTTTGGCAATACTATTAAAGTAGTTGTCAAAAAAGATTCTGGAAGTTTATGCATTCTTTCTGCTTGGTGTATTAACTCCATAAAAGGAGGAATTAGTAAACCTTTAAACTTTTTGTAAAATTCAGGCGGAAAACCATCTTCTCCTGAGGATTTATTACTCTGAAGTGATCCTAGAGCTTCTTCAACCTCTTTTAATGTAAAAGGCATATCTAATCCCTTCTGTTCTGAATTCAATTTTGGAAGAGTTATTGTGATAAAAACCTTTCTATATCAACATTATCATTTTGTGATTCTGATTGATACAGTTCAGAATAAAAATTCTTAAAAATTTCATTAATTTCTAAAGGTTTATAAGTAATTTTATTTACACTTGTTCTAATTGCATTTATCATTTTGGAAGTCTGGTCTGTTTTTAACTGCCAAGATCTTGAGTGATCTTTCAACTAGTTCGTAATATCTCTGATTAGTTCTCATAATTGCTTTTTCTGTTCGGTATGTCTGAAGTGTATAATATTGTAACTTCTTGTTAACAAGTTGTCTTCTTTTTTCTTCTGTCATATATCTCTGAGATTCTTTTTCTAATTTTGTAATCTCTTTTTCCAATTGATCTGTTTCTACCGTATATTCCTTCTTAATTTTAGAAGTATAACTTATTATCTGACCTCTTAAATCTGCCTTCATTGCTTCCCATACTATAAAATTGTAATCTAATGAATGTAAATTTGTATCTAAAAAAACTGAATCTGCTTTTTCATGAAATCATGAAAATCTTGGCATTTTAATAATATTGAATTAAATCTCTATCTGTAAATCGATTCCTCTTTATCTGTCATTATCATTGTCGTTATCAAGGGGGAATGACCTGACAATATTCTTGCTTTATATTCTATATTTTTTCACTCTGTCTTGAATATTCATTGATAATAGAAAAAAATCTATCCTTGAATAAGTTTTATGTCTATTTGAATAAAATAAATAATCTTTCTTTTGGATTAATTCTTCTCCATATATCAATCAAATTTAAATCTTTCATCAATGATAAAGTTAATTTTGCTACTTTGGATTTTATAACAACCTTTGTTGATCTATCTAAAACTGGGTCTAAGCAAAAATTAAAATCTCCACCTATTAATATTTTGTCATATGTGTCAGCCAAATTCAAAAGAGCCTCTTGTATAAATTTTACATAATTTTCATTTGGTGCATAAATATTCATAAGAGTCCATAGCTCTGAAAAAAAATTTGTCAATGTATAATTACATATCTCCCCGCAGAATCAATTAATACATTTTGTATTTTAATTGGTAAAGTTTTATTAACCAAAATTGCAACTCCCCTCACCTTTGAGTTAAATGAAGCTGTGATAACATTTCTGACCCAATCTCTCTTTAATTTCTGATGTTCTATCTCTGTTCAGTGTGTTTCTTGTAAAAAAGCTATATCTATTTTCATTTTCTTAATATATGTTAAAATTCTTTTTCTTTTCACCGGTCCATTAAGCCCATTAACATTGAAACTTAAAAAATTCAGTATATTAGTCATTATTTTTAACAGGGTTACTCCAATCTATAATAATACCTAATCTTTCAACTTTCGTAGTACCTTGGGGAATCTTTTTAAAATTCTTCATGTTGCTATGTGTCTCCCCACCCCCCCTGTTGTCCAGACAAAGAAAGAAAGATAAAAGAAAAAGAGATTATAAAGAAAAAAATAACAAAATACCCTCTACTAATGTTGTGAATAAAAAAAACACAACCTTACCCCCCTCCGTTGTACGGGTCATGGCAATCGCCATGATTACACACGTGAATCCCGTAGCAATCGATCCGAAGTTCCCCCAGCTCCCCCGTAACATAAAAAAGTATATATAAGAGAAGAAAAAAAATATCACTACTCTCGATTAATATTTCTCAAATTTTAACCTTTCTTCCCCGTATCATATTTTGGAAACGGTTGATGTTGCCGCAGTTTACTGTTCTGTATCGCCAGAGGTAAAATGCAGTTGAGCCCAAGGCTCTTTCATAGTGACTGGCCTTGATTCTTTTCCAAGTTGTGTTGTCTTCAAAGTAGTAGTTTTCTTCTGCTTCTGTTTAGGAGGCATATCTTAAGACAATCCTGAATAGTTTATAAGTAGTTTTTAAAAAGTATTTACTGACTGTTCTTCACTTAAACGTTATTTTACTGTTTTTTTATGGGAGAGCTGGATTTCCACATCTCGATCCTACGTCATCAAGTGACGTCCCCCCGTGTGACATGATTGTAGCCTTAATGTTGCTGTATGAAATTGCTTTGTTCCATTCTTCTTTATTCAAGTTATCACTTCAATAGCTGTTGAATACATGGTTGAGATTTGACATGTGGAGACATATCCTGTCAGTGCGCTGTTCTTTCAACAAATGGATCACGCATAGATAACCAGGGGAATTCATCTGAGTTCAAACCTGCAATAATCCACACAAAGCAAAAAATAGATTTGTTTGGTACTGCATAAAATTATACTAAATTCAGATAGTTTGGAATTGAACAGAACGTATTTTGTTAACAACGAAGTGAAAAGAGAAGCTCCTGTATGTGCATGCATCAGGAGATGTTTCTGCATTATTTCCTTGTATGCCTGAATCAGGCCTCTTATTCTCTTTGACTGCCCATGAACCTCTCTCCACCTCATCCAATATTTACAGATCTTGTTTCACACTGAACATACCAGTCACTTCATGCACGTTAGCACATTCTGTAAATCAGTCATTCTCTTCTTGATAAATTAAGTGATTAGTCTCTAGGCATTGAATAACAGCTGTGTCCTCTCCACATTGTGAGCCACAATGGAATAATGTTGATATCCAGTTATGAAATAGTTTTGCGAACAACTTGAATTTTGAGTGGCCTTAATGCAGTGAAACATCCCAAACAACTTTGCAGAATCACTGCCAAACAATTGATACCGTTACACTAACATAAATGCCAGATGAAGAAAAGATATGATTGAAGAGACAGGTTTATTGAGCAGAACAATAACTTTGGGATACATAAGGGACAACAGGACAGGTGAGACATTAGGCATGTTTGAAAATGAAGATGGATGTTTGAAATGGATGCTGAGTGAATGAGGGTCATGAGTAGGACAGCAAGAAAAGAGATAGTGGGTGTATAGGGTGAGACATAACAAGATACAGGCAACGGTACTTGGAAGAGATCGTGTATGTGGAGCCTGAAGGATGGGAGATGAGCTTGGAAGCACAGGATTGGTCAAATCTAGAGTTTAGAAAGGCAAGGTTGGGTATCTCATCCACAGACTAGCTGAGGAGGAGATGCGTTTGACTTTACATTGAAATGGAAGTGGGAATTTTTGTGTTGTTTCATGTGCATTGTTGGAGAGCTGGCTGCAGCAACTGACAGCAAAGGAGCTGCGTAGCCTTGGGTTATTGCAGGGACCTGGCCTCCAGGCCTTCATACCGTGACCTTACCTGTTACAGGCACCCAGAGATGAAGGTGCCAGAAACAGTGTGAGAGAAAACAGAAATGCAGCAAGTGTAGTGGAGTCCTTATTTGGTGAAATGGCTATACCCTGCAGGCAAGCTCTCCTCTCAGTACTGCTGTCCAATGTTCACTGGATAAACTTTGTCAGCAACTGACCCAGCACGAGATTGTGAAGAGCTGGGTGCTTATTCTTACTGAAACATGGCTCCGGGACAATATCCCATATACCAACTTGTGCTAATATTATTGTGCTTTAAAAAGGTTCATTCATTATCTCAGTATACAACTCTGAAATTCTTCTTCTCCAGATCAACACAAAACCAAGAATGAAAAGAATGGCAACATGATTATAAACCCCCAAATCCCCCCTCACTGCAGAAAAAAACAAACAAAAATCAAACAGGCACATTGATCTCCCCCAATTCCCCTCCCCTGTGCACAAAAAAATAAGCATGGAAGCTTGCATGAAAAACGGAGAATATAGAAAAACTATAAGACTGAAAAATATCCATATCCAAGCTGTAGAAAACCTGGGTAACATTCCCTGGGCAAAGCAGCAGTCTCCCCTCTCCATAGTAGAGTGATCCCACCAGTGATCAAAAGGCAGTCTCTCCTCTCCATAGCAGAGCAATCCCACCAGTAATGAAAAGGCAGTCTCCCCTCTCCATAGCAGACCGACCCCACCAGGGATCAAAAGGCAGTCTCCCCTCTCTGGCAGCAGAGTGACCCCACCAGTGATCAAAAGGCAGTCTCCCCTCTCCATAGCAGAGCGATCCCACCAGTGATCAAAAGGCAGTCTCCCCTCTCCATAGCAGAGCGACCCCACCAGTGATCAAAAGGCAGTCTCCCCTCTCCGTAGCAGAGCGATCCCACCAGTGATCAAAAGCAGTCTCCCCTCTCCGTAGCAGAGCGATCCCACCAGTGATCAAAAGGCAGTCTCCCCTCTCTGGCAGCAGAGTGACCCCACCAGTGATCAAAAGGCAGTCTCCCCTCTCTGGCAGCAGAGCGATCCCGCCAATGATCAAAAGGCAGTCTCCCCTCTCTGGCAGCAGAGCGATTCCGCCAATGATCAAAAGGCAGTCTTCCCTCTCCATAGCAGAGTGACCCCACCACTGATCAAAAGGCAGTCTCGCCTCTCCATAGCCGAGCGATCCTACCAGTGATCACAAGGCAGGCGGCCGGCACTCACTCTCCATATTCACCTCGATGTTTCAATATCGCTCATCACTTTAATCAGTGAACAGAGGAAGCTTTAATCAGCGAAATGGATTAGAACGCATCCTGCAGTCTCCTCACCACGTGGTTCGCGCACACTGCCTCTATGTCCTGGGATCCTCTCAGACTGCAGAGCACTGGTATACCCAAATGATCTCCGAATGGCAAATCACAGGCTCTAAGAGTCCCAGAATCACATTCAAGATGAAAAGCAGAAGTAAGAGACATAAAAGAAGCAAAATCAATGGTTTCATGGCCAATCCAGAAGATGTTGACAGTTCCACAAGCGAGAGAGAATCTGTAGATGCTGGAAATCAAAGCAACACACACAAAATGCTGGAGGAACTCTGCAGGCCATGCAGTTTGTATCTCTTTCACCAATCAGATACATCACTCTCCCATCACCTCCCCACCCCAGTTTCACCTTTACCCTTGTGTTTCTTCCTCCCCTCCTCCCACCTTCTAATTCTAACTCCTCAACTTTTATTTTCTTCGGACCTAGAGAAGGGTCTCAGCTGGAAACGTCGACTATACTCTTTTCCATAGATTCTGCCTGGCCTGCTGAGTTCCTCCAGCATTTTGTGAAATGTTGACTGTGGAAGTGTTGTACACTGATATCATCTTGATTGGAAATTATCATGACTTTATCATAATTATACAGTTTGTACTGTATTTTAAATAGAGGTTGTAATGAAACTGTACAGTATATGGTGTGTGTGACTGTATGTACTGTGTTTTGCACCTTGGGCACAGAGGAATGATGCAAGTGTATAGTTAAATGAAAATAAATTTCACTTGAACTTAAATTTGAACTTGATGATTTTTGTATTTAAGTGGTAAGCTGTGGGAAATTTCTAAGTAAATGAAATTAAAAGCATCCAGGTGCTAGAAATCTGAATGTAAATGTGCTCGTAGGTCATAGATCTACTTCTGAAAGTTAATAGCCTACATCTCTTCTTTTCTTTTATATTTACCCAGATTCTCTTTATTTCCTGCCATTCCAAACTATCTCTGTAAGATTAATGGTGATGAGGTAGACTTAAGTGTTATCATTGTACATGTTAAACCTGGCTGATTTTTGGTTGATTATTTCGAGAAGCAACGGGGGTGCGGGGAGAGGGAAGAAAAAAATCCTTGGAAAGCATTAGAAATAATATTATGGATTCAGAAATAGACTTTGCTGCTGATTCTAGCCATGACTCATGGCTAGATAGATAACAACAGAAAGCAAGTCCATTCCCCCCAAAATAGATGAACTAGGCATTGGAGGAGAATGGAGACACAAGAAATTACTTATTCATCTATCCATCCATCCATCCATCCATCCATCCATCCATCCATCCATCCATCCATTCATTCATTCATTTATTTATCCATCTACCTATCTATCCATGCATTTATTTATCTAACTACTTATCTATTTGTTTGTTTGTTTATTTATTTATAGATCAACATGGTGACAGGCTCTCCCACCCCATGAGCCTGTGCCGCTCAATTATATCATTGCAAACAGTTAAATGTGGGGGCAAACTGGAGCACCCAGAGGTGACCCACATAGTCACAGGGACAACTTTGGAATTGAACCTGTTTTGTAACAGATAGATGGAGATAAAGGAGCAGATTAGATAGCTCAATAGTTATTAGTGCTTGTTAAGGTGTGAGTGAGTGGATATCCTTGCAGTTTCTCATTTGGACAATGATATGTTCAGATTCCAGAGTTATTTGCTCATGAATTGGGATTGGGAGGAGGGTGGTGTCGTACGTTCCCATGATTGTCTCACTATCAACATGGGGTGTCAGTTTCCGCCAATTAAAATCCTCCTCTCTCTCTCTCTCTCTCTCTCTCTCTTCTTGCTCAATGTCCTCACCAACCTTCCCTTTGTTGGGCATCCTTACTGACTCACTGCTCTTCACTCTTTGTACCTTCTCTCCCATGCTTCACTCACTAATCTCCCAAGCCTCCTTATGCTCGTTTTCCATTCTCTGGTCAGCAGCAGAACCAGAACAACAGGAGACTCCTAATTCCCAGCCTCCTCTCCAAATTGTGTTCCTTTTCCACAGTAGTCCATCTCTAATTTGTCTGATAGGCAACCGATGCAAATTTAGTAGACTGGCTACATGCTTGTTGTCCAAGTAAAAATACCCGAATGAACATTAGCAGAGTTTTAACCACATGATGAATGACCAACAGGTAGTAACTAGTGTTAATAAAGAAACAACCACTTTTAGCCAACATTGGCATGATGACAGAATAACTTTCTTCTGTGCTGCAGATACTTTCATATTTTCTTGTCAAATCTCCAGTATTCTATCTCCTAGCACTCTTCCAGATTAGGATTCAATTCATGAATAGCGCAGCAAGAGTTCACCACTGATTGTTGTCCTATGTTTTAAAATTGGATTTTACAGTACATTATACATTCAGTTTTTTTTACCTAATATATTGGGCTTGTTAATTGTAGGCCGGTTTCCCAGCTACTGTATAATTGACATTGAGACTGATGGTGAACTTTGTGATATTTTGTAACGTCAGAAGCCAATCAAAAGAAAAACACAGAAGCCAGGATCCTTGTCTACTTAATTTCCTTTTTTTTTAGTGAGGCACTCAGACATGATGTGGTGGCTTAATGACCTATGCATTCATGCACCAAAGAATCCTTAGTCGAACAATACTACTCAAATATTACTAAAATATTAAATACACTACAAGTTTCTGTTTGAAAGGTTATTGTCTTTGTGGTACAAGTACTCCTTGTTGTGTGACTTGGAAAAGAACACTGAAGTGATTGTCTTCCCAAGTGCATTGTGGCTTTCACCTTTCTAGGCATCAGTGACTTCAAGGTATTTACTTACTTGTTTAGAGATGTGGCACAAAATAGGCCCTTGTGGCTCATCCACCCCCATCTAACTTTACTATAATCATAGGATAATTTACAATGACCAATTAACCTATTAACCGTAACATCTTTAGACCGTGGGAGGAAACAGGAGTTTTTATTATGCGTTGCAATGTACTGCTGCCACATAACAACAAATTTCATGACATATGCCAGTGATATTAAACATGATTCGGATTCACCCAGATAAATCCCATACATTCTATGGGGAGGATGTACAAGCTCCTTGCAGAGAAGGCCGGGATTGAACTTCAAACTCTGATGCCCCGAGTGTCACGCTAACTACTACACTACCATGGTTGAGAGCTACTGTCAAATTAGCTTTGGTAAGTTGCTGCAGTGCTTCTTAGAAACAGCACAGGAATAGAAATAGATGTAGTGGGTAGTGCAATGATCGATTATGGTAGATAAGGTAATGATCAAACATATTCCTTTCTCCCTGACAGAAGAGTTCCTTGTGTGTATTTAGAGCTGTGGCAAGAGGTCTATCATGATGCTGACATGTGCATTGCAAATGTTGGAAAGGCTCTGAGAAAAGATCTTTTATAAAACACCAAGATTCGAACCAGCTGTTGGATCGCAGTAATTTAGTGAATGGCTCAGATAAGTTTTGAAGTCAGTGGTGATATTGATTGTAATGTAATTGGACATCAAGAGGATGCAGTAGACTGTCCTATTGAATTGCCAATTGCCTGGAATTTATGTTAAAAGTCAGTCCAAGCCTGTGCCTGAATGCTGTCTATATTACAACATAGAACAGTGTAGCACAGTACCGACCCTTTTGCAAATGATGTTGTGCCAACCTCTTAATCTACTCCAAGATCAACATAACACTTCCTCCCACATAGCTCTCCATTTTTCTTTCATCTATGTGCCCATCTAAGGGGCCAAATGGCCTATTTCTGCCCTATATTTTATGGTCTATCTAAGAAACTCTTAAAATTTTCCCAGTATATCAGCTTCTACCATCACCCCTGGCAGTGTGTTCCTTGCATCCACCACTCTCTGTGTAAAAAACCTTATTTCTGACACCTCTCCAATACTCTCCTCCAACCACCTTAGATTGTGCCCTCTCATATTAGTCATTTCCACTTTTGGAAAGAAAGCGCTGATTGACCACTCTATCTATGCCTCTTATCTTCTTACACCTGTCTATCAAGTCACCTCTCATCCTCTTTCACTCCCAAGAGACAGTCCCTAGCTCTGTCAACCTTTCCTCCTGAGACATGCACTCTAACGCAGACAGCGTCCTTGCCTAATTCTCCTTTGCCTCCCTCTAAAGCTTTCACATCATTTGTATAATTAAGCAACCAGAACTGAGCACAATATTAATCATGTTGCATGTAGATCTTGAACTATTTCATTATTTATGGAGTTGCAAATGGAACTGCAGAATATGCAACCACCAGCAATCATTCCCAATAAAGCATATTATAGAAAGGCTATTGCTTTTTTGATTGAGGATTGATGGGTTAAGGTTATTGCCCTGAAGAAATTCTGCATTTTGGTAATCTGATGGCTGTTCTCCAAACAACACACCTATTTCTTCAGATTTATTGTGTTATACCTTGTACCAGATTCCTATTGAAATGATAAATGACACAGAAAGGAACTTAGCTGGCATAAATCCTGCACATCCTCTGTTCTTTGCCTTCCAGATATATCCAGCACATCGGCATTGGCATTGGCATTCATATAAGTGAAGGGAAACAAATCAGCTAAAAACTTACTTCTATGATGGTACAATCCTGGTGAATTTTTACAGGTACAGAGGAAGAAAATAGAAATAAATGTTGGTCCTTTAATTGCTGAGATACCAAGGACATAATGGCCTAATTTGGATTTGTCTTTTGTTTTGTGGAAAGAACATCTGACCATTTTTTCATTTCATTGGGTGATGACAGTATTGAAGTTACTGGAAGAGATTGGCAAAACATGGAAGTTTAAAAAATAAGTGGGAAAAGGAAGTTTCAGAGAATTTGAGCGCATGACAATTTAATAGCTTTACTATTAACAATCAGTGCAACTTGAGTGAGTTATCACAATTTATTAGTGCAATCAATGTTAAAATAAATTGCTTCTAAACATAAACAAGGGAAAATCTGCAGATGCTGGAAATTGAGGCAACAGACACACAATGCTGGAGGAACTCAGCAAGCCAGGCAGCAACTATGGAAAAAAATACAGTTGATGCTTTGGGCCGAAACCCTTCAGCGGGACTGGAGGTCTGAGAGGATTTGAAATGTGCGGGAGGGGAGGGAGAAACACCAGGCGATAGGTGAAACTTTGAGGGGTGGGATGAAGCAAAGAGCTGGAAAGTTGATTGGTGAAAAGAGACAGAAGGCCATGGCAGAAAGTAAAAAAGGTGAGGGGTGGGGGGAAGGAGCACCAGAGCGAGGCAATGGGCAGACAAGAGAGAGGGACAAGGAGATGGGAAATGGTGAAGGGGGAAGGGGAATACTGGAAGTTTGAGAAATCGATATTCATACCATCCCTGAAATGGATCTCATTAACACTAAATGTGGATGATACACCAAGGCCTAATTTTGAATCCACTGCTTTGAAACAATTGAGCATCTAGAAAGTAACACACTGGAAATGATAACCCAGTAAGTTCAGCTTGAAACATACAGTCATACTTTTTATTGAGTGAAATAATTCCATTGGATATAGCTGTCTCTCCTCCATACAAACCAACCAGCAGTCACGTAACTTACTGCAGGGGCAAACACTTGATGAAATAACATCTCTATAGGCTAATTCATGGTGAAAAAGTTGGGGGTGGAAATGTTCTGAAAATGATCAAAACAGCATGATAGCATTGTCAAAAACAAGGGAAAATCTGCAGATGCTGGAAATCCGAGCGACACACACAAAATGCTAGAGGAACCTAGCAGGCCAGGCAGCATCTATAGAAAAAAGTACAGTCGACAGTTCATGCCGAAGCCCTTCAGCAGGACTGGAGAGAAAAAGCTGAGAAGTAGATTTAAAAGGTGGGGGTGAGGGGAGAGAGAAACTCTAAGGGATAGGTGAAACCTGAAGTGTGAGGGATGAAGTAAAGAGCTGGGAAATTGATTGGTGAAAGAGACAGAAAGCTACGGAAGGAGGAGAAGGGGGAGGATCATTAGCGAGAGTCAATGGGTGGGCAAGGAGATAAAGTGAGAGAGGGAGAAGGAGATGGGAAATGGTGAAGGGAATGTGGGTGGTGGGGGCATTACCTGAAGTTTGAGAAATTGGTGTCCATGCCATCAGATTGAAGGCTACCCTGATGGAATATAAGGTGCGTTCCTCCAAGCTAAGTGCGGCCTCATCACAACAGTGGAGGAGGCCATGGTTAGACATATTGGAATGGGAATGGGGAATGGAATTAAAATGGGTGGTCACTGGGGGATCTCGTTTTCTCTAGTGGATGGAGTGTAGGTGCTTGGTCAAGCAGTCTCCTAATCTATGTTGGGTCTCACTGATATACAGGAGGTCACATTGGGAGTTCTGGACACAGTTTATGACCCCACCAGACTCACATGGAAGGACTGTTTATGGCCCCGAATGCCAGTGAGGGAGGAGGTGTAGCACTTGTTCTACTTGCAAGTTCAAGTGCCAGGTGAAAGATCAGTGGGGAGGGATGAATGGACAAGGGAGTCACCTAGGGAGCGATCCCTGTGGAAAGCGGAAAGTGGGGGGGGGGAGGGAAAGATGTGCATGGTGGTGGTTAGCACAATGCTTCACCACCGGTGACCTGGGTTCAATTTTCGCCCCAGTCTGTAAGGAGTTTGTATGTTCTCCCCGTGACTGCAAGGCCTTCCTCCAGGTGTTCTGGTTTCCTCCCACTGTCCAAAAAGTGTACCAGTTGGTAGGTTGATTGATCATTGCGAATTTTCCTGTGATTAGGCTATGGTTTAGTTGGAGGTTGCTGGGCAGCATGGCTTGAAGCGACAGAAGGACTTACTCTACACTGTATCTCAGTAAATAAAAGGAGTGTTACAGTGGAATGACAGTAACTATGAGATGTGATAATGAAACCCAACCTACACTGGGTATGTTGTGACACCAATCACAGGGGGAACCGATCAGTAACAACGTGCAAGGTCTTCCACTTATGGCATCTTTGATTTAATATTCTATTCATCTTTTTGGAGATATAAATCAATTTATGATGACTGGTGCAAATTCTTATATTCGATGCCCAAGACTCATGTGCTATGGAGCCATAGATTTTGATTTCACTGGTGAGATTCATCATCTTTTAGAGCTGCAGGCAGCCAAGTAAAAGAGAACTAGTTGAAACAAAAACCTTTGACGGGATAACGCCATTGGTAAACCACTGACTTAATAGGATAAATATACTGAAATGGAAGTTGGTTTCACTTACAAGCTTTCTCTGACACTGTCAATCCAAGTCTGTGGAGAGCTGAGATAAAATCAGGCCTCAACAAACTTAGATTTCTTTGTAAATATTGATAATAGGGCTAATAAACTTTTCCTAAATAATTCCACACCATCCTTGTTGTAACTATTGCTGCACAACATGTCACTTGAATTTTCAGTCTGTTTTCATTTCCTTAGCTCATCCTTCTTTGCTGTCTTTTTGTTTTAGCCTTTCTGATTGTTTCCTTGCCTCCCATCCTCTTATCTCCTAAACAAGACAACTTACCTGCTTATTTTGATGTCTTTGTTGCACTTTCTTCCACCTCCCCTGTTTTAACAAACCTTTTCCCCACTTGCCTAGTTCTCCCCACAATTTACCATTTAATTTCCCCTTTTTCCTTTTGCTGTTTCCTTCACACATCGTTTCCATCTTTTCTTTTTTAACCACCATATTCCCTTCACTTTGTTCAATCTCTAGTGTGTTGGCTGGCTTCAGGAATCCTTAATAAAATGCAAATCATATAAAACATCACTATCCTGACAATAGATTATTTTAATCAATTTTTCAATGTCAATGTCTTCAAGGAAGTTAAAACAAAGAAGAAATCATTTTCTCACATATGCATGTTGGAATTTCTCAGTTCTCAGTAATGTAGAGTTATACAGAAAGAATCAATAATGCTACTCCCACACAGCACTGCTGTTTTTCAGATAATCAGCATGTCTGAGAAGGGATAAACTTCATGATCTGAATCTAGTACTTTTACATTACTTGCGGTGTGTGCCAAGTGATTTATTAGGGCTGCTGATGTAATTTTTTAACCTTGTTATCTTCAATTGCATTATTATACTCCTATGTTGGTGTAGCTCCGCTTTAAATACACTGTGTTTATTTCCCCTTTATGGTGTATAGGTGTAACCATGTGGACTATATCTGATTTAGTAATAAAGAGAGTAGCCATGTTGTCATCATACTCAGCAATAAATCTTTATAACTAATCACAAGTACTAAAAACAGTCAGCTCTTACATCAGCGAGTAGGATTTCTAGTCCCAATGGTTCTTTGAAGGATTGCTGGTTGTTCTTATTTGAATTCAGTTCCCGAGACCATCAGGAACCAAAACTCCTGCTGCAAGTATTACAATAATATGACAACTCTGAGCCTAATTTTTCAACCCATGCAGTTCATGCTGGCATTGATCCATCACATAAACAATAGGCCTGTTTAAAGATCCAGGTCTGTTTTTCTGTGCCTTCTTAATTTTTTTCTCCAGCCATATATCCAAACAATTAACTGTTCGCATAATCTCACATTTTCGCCACTATCCGATCTCCTTTTATTCTGCTAAAAACAATTACTGTTCCCTCTCCTAAATGATGACCACATGTTCCCAGACTCACTGGCTGGCCTTTGTTCAGTGCAATCATGCACAATTTTCGATTTAGCATATGTGTGCAGAGAGAGTGGAGCAATTAAGGGGAAGATGATGCAAGAGGTCATAGAAATGAGAGAATCAGCGGCAAAGAGTCATTGAGAAAAACCCTGAGGGGAAACAGCATGAACTTACTCTGGAAAACTGGGAAAAAAATTTATAATTCAAGTTGTGGCCACAGAGAACTTAACTGGTGACAATGGGGAAGGTTTTAACTTAAAAGATGATGATGATAACAAAAAGCAGCAGAGAAAGAAACTATTGAAATGGGGTTGGGGTTGGTGGAAATTTGCATCTCTGCAATGCCTTTCATTACTTTGTTCTATCTCAACCTAGAAGTCCTCTGTTTGTCGAAGTTGATCGTGGATGTTGTGTTTCAGCTGTCTACATGATACGCAAATTAGGGAAGTACAATATGGAGACCCAGCTTTTGCCTATGTAGCTGGCTCCCCTTCTCCACACAAATGATGAATCCAAGGGGATGGCAGAAACTGATAACCTTTGGAGAAGCCACTACCCTGGGGGTTCACATACTTTTCCAACAAATACATGTAATATTGGATCACTTTTCTCAATAAATAAATGAACAAGTATAATGTTTTCTCTGTTATTTATTTAATTGGGTTCTCTTTATCTAGTTTTAGGACAAGTGAAAATCTGATCACATTTTAGGTCATATTTATGCAGAAATGGAGAAAATTGTACAGGGTTCACAAACTTTCTAGCACCACTGTATGTGAGAAATTAGTTTTGAAGCACCACATAGAAAACATTGTAGAGTCCATATGTTTGTCATGAAGGGTGTCCAATTCAACAAGCATTCTGAGGCATATATTGAATCTTATCCGGGTGCTTATTTTTGGGAAGGACCTTTACCCCAAACTGTTGCTGCAAAGTTGGAGAAGCAGAAGGATATAGTTTGGGTCACATATTTTTCTTCATCTCTATCCCCCTCAATTCAGTTTACACTTGGCAAAAGAGAAGAAGCATTTAGTCTTGGTTGGCAGGTAGAGTGGCCTTGGTTGGCAGGTGGGATGCAGGAAATGGAAGGTGAATTGAATGTGAAGATCCACACTTTACTCCATTCACTTCATGCTAGAAGGGAGAGTTCCAACCGATTACTAAAAAAAGGTGGAGATAATTGGAATAAAATACAATCTAGTGGCTTTCCTTGGGAATACAAATACTGCCCAATTTTCAGTAATGTAATAAAATATACCCTGCAGTTTCTAAATGTGCCTAGGTTGAGTTCCTGATTATTAATCTGCTGCCTATCAGCAGGATGCATGACAGTATGAGCTCACAATTTTCCAAAATGCCCAAGATGGCTAGACAAGTAGGTAAAATATGAAGCAATCTTCTTTGACAGTAGCATCATTCTGACAGCAAGCCCTTTTAAATCCACTCTGAGCAGTAATAAAATCCATTCAACAGCTGCAAGGTAGAAAGCCACAGAAGTACATGTCACTGATAGCAGATGCGATATGAGGAACATTGGAAATACAGAGAGAGGTAACAGATCTGGGCCCATTAATCTGAAAGACTGTAACCTTGCAGAGTCTCCAAGTAATTGCTGCTTGCATCTGAACTGGAAGCGAAATTGCTTGGTGACATAGCTAGATTCGGTATGGAAAACATAGCTTTCACTGAATCAATGCCAAGGATTTCCTAATCTTTAAAAAGAGCTTGATTTTTCTTCAATCTGGCACTTGAAATATCATTATCTTTAACATTTTATTTGTAAAATCAAGGGGCATATTTTTTGTGGTCAGTAAATCCATTTCCCCTGCATTTGGCTGATGTACTTAAATGTGTTGTCATCCATTTCACAACGCTACACAAAGCCATGGCCAAATAGCATCTGAGACAATATGCACAGATCTTTGTTTGTCAGGAAATTCTCTGTAGGTTTTCCAGAATAGTTTTGGACTTTGAGGGTTAACTTACAAATTCAAATTAGGTTCATCCAACTAAAAAGCGACTTGTTGAAAGATTATTCAGGGTACTGTGAAGATTGATGAAGATAAGCTCCTCGGCTGCTTGGTGGCTCTGACTCGGGGCCGTGGTTTAAAAACCAAAGGCTGGTATTTCAGGAAATAAGTCAGAAAATGCAGAGATGCTTCACAGATGCATAGCTTTGGCAGAGATGATTAAGGAGAAACTAAAGAGATGTTATTTTAGATATGTTACTGGGTAAAGAGTAACTAGAGAGAGAATAGAGTCCCTCAAAGACCAAAGTGAACACCTCTGTATGGAGCCATAAGAGATGGGCAAAACCTTCAATGAATATTTTTCCTGTGTTTACACCATGGAGATAGACCTGAAGATTTGGAAACCTGGGAAAGCTAATGGGGATGTCTTGGGAAAAGTCTATATTGCTGTAGAAGAGGAGCAAAGCAAAATGAATGGAGGTAGGGAAATCTGTGAGACCTGACCTGATAAATCCAAGAACACAGTGGGAGGCTAGTGAAGAAATACTGGGAACTATGGTTGAGATATTTTCATCATTGTTAGCCATGGATAAGGTGCCAGGAGATTGGAGAATTGTGAATGTTGTGCTTTTATTTAAGAAAAACTTCAAAGAAAAATCTGAAAACTATATATCTGCCAGCCAGTAAAGTTATATTCTGTGGAAAGTAAATTACTGGCAGGGATTCTGAGGGATAAGATATACACACAGTGGCCACTTGTACACCAGCTCATTAATGCAAATATCTAATCAGCCAATCTCATGGCAGCAACACAATGCATAAAAGCATGCAGATATGCTCAAGAGGTTCAATTGTTGTTCACACCAAATATCAGAATGGATAAGGAATCTGATCTAAGTGACTTTGACTGTTGGCACCAGACAGGGTGGTTTGAGGATCTCAGAAGCTGCGAGCAGCCGGGACGTTCACACACCCCAGTCTCTAGAGTTTACAGAGAATGGAACAAAAAATGAAAAAAAAACTTCCAGTGAGCAGCAGTTTTGTGAGCAAAAGCACCGTTTTAATAATAGAGGTCAGAGGAAACTGGCCAAACCGGTTCAAGCTGACAGGAAGGCAACAGTAATTTAAATAACCACACATTACAACAGTAGAGTGCAGAAGAGCATCTCTGAATACACAGCTCATAGAAGCTTGAAATGGATGGGCTACAGCAGCAGGTGACTATGAATGTATACTCAGTGATCACTTTATTAGCTCCAGGAGGTACTGTGTGGCTAACTAACTGTACATGCGCCTGGAGAGACTGGGGTTGATTAGGGGTAGTCAGCATGACTTTGAGCATGAGAAATCATGTCTTATGAGTTTGATTGGGATTTTGTTGAACTGACCAAAGTGGTCAATGATGTCAGGGCAGTAAATGTTGTCTATATGGACTTCAGCAAGGCATCAGGATAGAGTGCTCTGGATGGCATGGAATCTATGGAGATCTGGAGAACTGGATGCATTATTAGCTTGATTATAGGAAGCAGAGGGTGGCAGTAGACAGAGAGAGGAGTAATGGGTCAGGTTACAGTTTAGAGACAGGTATGGGGGAAGGTAGAGATCAGAGAGAGTAAATGAAAAATCTGGGCAGGAGTTTGAGTCTGGGTCGAAACGCTTCGAATGTCCATGATCCCAGAATTCATACACAGTTGTTGAGGAGACCAGCTATCTCCAGTTTGGAAGTCCATATAGGAGCTGAGTCCCAGAATGGGCAAAGGAGTGACACCCTCTGCCCAGGTTACAGGGATCAGACATCCTTGGGAGTCCAGAAATAGAGGCTCAAGAGTTAAACCTCATGAAGTCCAGAGGGGAAACCAAAGGAGTTCCAAGTGTCCAAAGAAGTCCTGAAGGCCCAGGTCATTGGGATCAGAGGTCCATGCAAGTTTGAAAATCAAAACCCAGAGATCAAACTTGTGATCAATGTACTGGATCAAAGTCCAAAGTTAGGGGCCTGATGTCTGTGAGCCTGAGAATCTGGCGACAAAGAGTAGAGGCCTGGAGGCAGCCTGTCTGGGATGTGAGTGAGTGGGCAGGTGGATAGGAGGAATGGGAAAGGGGATTGTTTTGCAGTTGTTTTCTTGCTTTGTTTTGTTGTTGTTGCCGCTCTTTGTGTTGTCTGTGGAACATTGTGATCGTGCTATATGTGCCAGGGATGTGTAGCCATACTTGCAGGCTGCTCCCAGCTCAGGAGGAGCTAGCAATGAGACACAAAGTGATTTTGATTCTTTAATGAAGCAACTGTGCCAGCCTATCTGCAAATACTTCCGCAGGATTATTGAAGATGAAGAGGAGGAAGAGGATGGGCACACAGTGGATCAACAAATGGTCAGACAACATAAAAGGAAGTGGTTTCATCCCAAAGTTCACTTCCATCATTGAATTAAGTGGTGACCTAAGTCATCTTAGAGTATAAGTGTGTATGAAGTGTTTTCCTAAGTGAGTATAGATTTATAAAGGAGAGCTTTATAAATTACTCAATACAGATAGAGATTCCAATTCTTAATTTCTCTGCTTAGGAATAGAAAGTTCTGGATTGGGCCAACTGCACCTGATTTAGAGCCAGGAGTCTAAGGAGGGGATTATTAAGGGGATTGTGATATGGATGATTCTCAATATTAGAGGAGCAAGACGTCTGAAGTCACCTTTTCCATCTATATTTAGTATCAGCAGCTTTGATTCCTCTATATAGAGAAACAACCTCAAGTCCATTCTGGAAAATTGTAGGTGTTATCAAAGCCAATAATTATGATCATTTTGACTAAGTTAGCTCCAAGTAATAGCTTCTTTCTCTAATGGAGCTTAATAAAAGACAGCACAATGGTGTGATAGATAGTTTTGCTGATGCATAGTTCCACAATTTGGTTTGATCCTGATCTTGCCTATACCCTCTCCCTAACTGTGTGAGTTTCTCCATCCTCGCTATGTCCTTCCAAATTTCGAAAATGTGCTTATAAGTTAAATGGCTACTATAAGTTAAATTGTCCTTAGTTTAGACTGATGGCATAAGAAACTTGGGGTGGGGGCATTGATGATCTTGCAGGAGAGAATAAATTGCAGGGAAATGAGTCGATAGAGGAGAGTGAAATTGATTAACGTGTTCAGAGGGATTGATAATTTGAACAGTTTCTTCCATATTGTAAGAAAAAAAGAAATGAATAGAAAAGTACAGTCTGATTTCATAATCCTTTTTTAATTCAATAATGCTCAAGATGATCACATGCAAAGTTATTCTATTCTAAAATCATGCATTTCCCAGATGGTGAATTTTGTAAATCCTTCTCCATTTCCAGTAACTCAAATGAGTGGAATTTGAGGAGTACATGGGCTAATCTTAAAAACTCCATTACTCAGAAAGTGCTGGAGGAACTCAGCAGACTAGGCAGCATTTATGGAAAAGAGTAAACACTCAACGTTTCGGGCTGAGACCCTCCATCAGTCCTGATGAAGGATCTCAGCCAAAAACGTCGACTGTTTACTCTTTTCCATTGATGCTGCCTGGCCTGATGAGTCTCTCCAGCATTTTGTGTGTCTTACTTTGATTTCCAACATCTACAGATATTCTCTTGTTCGAAGCTGCACTACAGCTTAGTTGTGGGAAACAGCTGCTGTTGACTGCACCTCTCAAGGTTTTTCCTGAATTCCATTGCCATCTCTGACTGCCACCAAGAACTTCTATTTGCTGAAAACTTTCCTAAAATAAAACATCCTCTTCACACATGCTTTTATGTAAGATGTTATAAGAAGCAAACACTGGGGGCTAGTTGCTTTACTGATTCAGTCCACCAGCTGGCTCCTTCATTAGGATTACAGGCCCTAATGGTCCATTATGTAACTTGTTGTGATCCTACATCCTCAATGTCCTCCAGATGATGGATGTCAAAATAAAAGCAGCTTCTCATACAGCCCCATATGCTTTAACTGCTGAACTGTGAGCATTGCTTTTATGCAATCTTTAAATACACTATTGGTGCCGCTGTGAGAATAGCCTACAATGATGACTGAATATTAACCAGGTTTATCACAGGAGTACATCTGCCTTGCTTATCGTGAGACTTGGAGTTCTTTGGAGCCGTGGTGTAATATGGTTTACGAAGTTCAGCTTCCGTGATTTAGCTTTTTTTGACTGTGTAGTCAATTCAAGATGACAACTGGTACTTCAGATTCTTTCTTTCAGATCAGCGAATGAATACATAGGAAGGATGGAGGATGTTTTTTGTGCAAATAGACTTGCAGAAAGGAAGAACAACTTCAAACTGCTCCCATTTCAAAGTGCTCAGAAGTACAGTTTGTTAAATAAAATTTCTGGGTCAAGACATTCATAAATATGATTAAACTGACCACAGTCCTATGGCTGGGATGGACATCCGGATTAAACCATTGAAGTATTTATTGCATATTTGAGATGAAAAGCTAAATTGTTATGACACGCACTCATCTGCTCTGGTGTTTAGATGCTCTTTCTCTCCCCAATATGGATAGCTGGCGCATTTAAAGATTCAGGATCATGCTGCTAACTGGCAGTCATATTTTGGGTGCAAAGAACTGAACACTTAAAGAGCACTTGATCAGAACCTTAGTGTGCAATCAATCCCATCCACAGATAACGTCTTGTGTTTTGTTTTGTGCTTGGTTCTTGATCCAGTTTTATTCTGTGTCTCGACCCTAGAGATACTGCAGCATCTGGGTCCTCGTCAAGGACTCTTGTCACACAAACACTGCATGTGGCATGTCTGGAGGAGATGTTATAAGATTCCATGTTATGTGGGTTATAAGACACATATATAGTACTCAATGAAGGCAAATGGAGTTTCATAAAAGCAGTTCATATTGATCAGATAATGGAGAGAATTGTTAAACAGGCACAGGATCTGCCACAACTTCAATCAAAATTCTAGGATGTTAATAATTGACATTCAGGTTTTTTGGGAAAAGGTGTATCAACCCGAAGGGGAGACATTGACATTGTTGTAACACATGATATTAAGCTAATCAGCACGGACAACATTTGCCAACACATTGCTTGAAAGCAAAGCAAGGACTATGGCAAACCCATTAAAACAAACTAAATAGTTGCATCACAGCCTGGAATGGAAACACCAATGTCCTTGTACAGAAAAACTTACAAAAAGTAATGGATATGGCCTCAGCCCATCATGAGTAAAGACCTCCCCACCACTGAGCATATCAACATGGAGCACTGTCGCAGGAAAGCAACATCTATCATCAGGGACCCCCACCATCCAGGCCATGCTTTCTCCTAGCTGTTGCCTTCAGGAAAAAAAGGTACAGGAGCCTCAGGACCCACATCACCAGGTTCAGGAACCATTATTACTCCTCAGTTATCAGACTCTTGAACCAGAGAGGATAACTTCACTCGACTTCATTCACCCCATCACCTCATTGCCTCACAAACTATGGATTCACTTTCAAGGAATCTTCATCCCACTTTGTCAATATTTATTGCTTATGTGTTTGTTGGTTTGTTTGTTTATCTATTTATGTATGTATTTGTTTATTTTCCCTTTTTTGTATTTGCATGGTTCATTGCTTCTTGCACAATGGCTGCTTGTCAATTTGTTGGGTGCCATCTTTCATTGATTCTATTATGTTTCTTGCATTTATTGTGATTGCTTGCAAGAAAATGAATCTCAGGGTTGTACATGGTGACATATATGTACTTTGATCATAAATTTACTTTGAACTTTAATAGGCATTTGGGAAGAATAGTCAAGGGCATCATCATAGGCATGAGCTAAATAAAGATGATGGAGACCTAGATAGATTGATTAGACTGTGCAGACTAATATAAACCTTAACCTTTTCTAAACATTAGTATATAATGAAGGAAGGTAAGTGTCAATGGAAATTGATGCTGATGCTCTGTGCAGGAACTTCAGTGACATTCACCAGATGGTACAGTGAAGTTTGGAAATTTTTGTAATCCTTTGTGTTTAAACTGGGGAAAACATCAAGGTGACAAGGATATATGAAGTTAGAATGAGAAATAATGACAGTGAATTAAATGTTCTCCCAATTGTCTCAAGGCAAGAATATAATTTGATTGGTTACAACAGGCTATGAAACATAAAGCAAGAATTCAGAGAAATCAAAAATGCAATGAAACTGTATGTATCTATTGCACTTATTAATACTGTAGTTCCTTAAGGTTCTTATATCCAGTGGTGGTAATGGGAAGAAGCTCCCACTACCTATTAAATGTTTCAATGGTGTGCACCTCAAATAGCCTCTGACAACTAAGTCCAGCTCCTGGTCTTCACATGTGGCTTAGCTACAAAGCCTAGTGGAACCATTCCTACTGACAGAAGTAGAGGCAAAGGCACATTGCTGGTGCCTTAAAACCAGTGGCATCGGGCAGATGGGATTCATCAGATGTTGTTGGCAGCTCATCCAGGAGAACAAAAACTCTGATCTCAAACCTCCACCTCCTTGCATTTATACCCTCTCATGGGTTAGGCTTCGGGGGTAAACTCTGAGGGAAAAGTCCAGAGCTGGTGTCCCTAAGGCAGTCCTACATTGAGTTCAAAACTGACTGGCAAGCCCTGAGATGGTAAACTGTATCAGTCTCTGCAGTTCCTTTGGGATCATTAGACATGTGAAGAGAAGGAACTTGCTACATAGGCGTCACTTTGCTCACATATTGTACTGCCCAAGCTTGCGTATCAACAGCTAGGAATCAACATCCATGGTCAACCTTGACTGATGGAGGCCTCCATCAGTCATAAATACTGGAATGAGCTTCATGCTGAACTTGGTAGCACTCAGAGTATTAATGCCAATGTTCACAAGACGGAGAATGCTACACCTGGGTTTCTCAAAGCACATTACAAGCTTTATAACATCATGGAAAAATTTAGGTAAGAGTCAAGTCAGTTTGAGCTTTTACAATAAAAACATGTTTGCAACAGCATCACAGGCATTTGGATGCAAACTGCAATGTGAAGATACATTATGTATAAATTATATAAGACTGTGAAGAGATAGAAAAAAAGTGTGCCAAAACCAAACATTAGTGCTAAAAAATTCACAATCAGAGACAAGTCTGTGGAAGTATAAGAGCTTTTTTCATTGCTGAGGTAAGGTTAAGGTTTTGCAAGTTGATTCATGCACCAAAAATCTGTACAGAAGTAGATATTCCTGAACTTTGTGGTGTGGAACTTTAGGCTTCTGCACTTCTTGCCTACCAATTGCAGCAAGAAGAGGGCATGACCCAGATGATGATGATGCTTGATAACAGATGCAATCTTTTTGAAACAGGACCTCCTGTAGATGCTGTGAATTGTAGCAAGGGCTGAGCCTGTGAGAGATTGAACTGTGTACACTGCTCTCTGTGGCCTCTTGCATTTCTGGGTGTTGTTACTAGGCCATCATACAGTTAGAATACTTTCAAAAGCACTTCTGTAAAAGTTTGTTAGAGTCTTTGTTGACATGCCAGATCTCCTTAAGCTACAGAAATTATGTATTCAACTAGTTGTGTTGCACAGAGCAACTGAGGAGAACCCAAGGCAGGACACAGGCACAGAGATTGAGTTGGGATGCTGATGTAGATGTGAACATTGCACAGTAAACAGGAGGAATCTTGACACGGAGCTCTGATATAGAGCCTTGACACGAAGACGGGGTTTTCAGGGAATATCTTGAAACTGGAGCTGAACGTAGAACTAATGGTTCTAAGCGGTTGGGAAACAAAGTTGTCACATGCAAATAGACCAACAAACTGTGACACCACGGTTCTTATACTGCAGTTCTTGATGGCGATCAGGTGTTCTGTCAACAAGCAAATTAGCAGTAAATGGGAAATTAATGATTGGAATCAAGGCTTAATTGAAGGAGATTAAGGGCAAGATAGAGGATTGACAATCAGGACCATGACGATACCACCCCCCCCCCCTCCCCCAACACCAATGGGAGCCTCCAGGTGATCCACCAGACTTGTCCGGATGGTCCCGATGGACATCATAGATGAGAGAAGGGTCCAAAATGAAGGAGTGGGGAATCCAGGAGCATACCTCTGGGCCGTATACAAAGGGCTGACAGATACTGGTTTCAATTGGAAAACATGGCATATAGGATGGATGTGCATAGATCTAGGCAGTTTGAGTCGGACTGCCGTGGGGTTGATAATGCTCTCAATCTCAAAAAGTCCCAGGAAGCGAGGGGTGAGTTTCTTGGGCTCGTTCTTGAGGGGGATGTCTTTAGGAGAGAGCCAAACCTTTTGCCCAGGTCGATAATCATGTGCTGGAATCCGATGGTGATTGGCAATCCCCTGGTTGCAGTCGGTTGAGCAGAGCAGGGCCGTGCATGTGTCTTTCCAGATCTTGCGGCACCGGCGGAGATGGCTTGAACAGAAGGCACAGCAATGTCCTCTTGATAGGAGAACAGAGGGGGGTTGGTAACTGAGGAACCATTCAAAGGGAGACATTCCGGTGGTGGTGCTGACCAGGGAGTTGTGGGCATACTCTACCCAAGCGAGATGGGTGCTCCAGGCAGACGGGTTGTTGGCTGTTATGCAGCGCAGTGCTGCTTCCAAATCCTGGTTAGCTTGTTCTGTTTGACCATTCATCTGCAGATGGAAGCTGGACGACAGACTTACTGGGACACCAAGGGCTTGACAAAAAGATCTCCAGACTTGAGAGACAAATTGGGGACCCTGGTCAGAAATAAGGTCCGAGGGAATCCCATGAAGGTGGAAGACGTGATGAATGAGAAGGTTGGCTATTTCACGAGCTGTAGTGAGTTTGGTAAGTGCTACGAAGTGCACAGCTTTTTGGAGATGTGGTCCACCAATGTGAGTACAGCAGTGTTCCCATGTGAAGGGGAAAGTCCTGTAACAAAATCCAGTGCTATGTGAGACCAAGGATGGCTAGGAACAGGTAGGAGATGAAGCAATCCAGCAGGTGGTCGGTGGGAGGCTTTTTCATGCGCACAAACAGAACAGGCAGAGACAAAGGAATGGGTGTCAGCGTACATGGAGGGCCACCTCCATGCCTCTTCAGGAGGATAGTGTCTGATCAATCCTGGGATAGCAGGCAAAACGAGATGTGTGTCCCCACTGGAGAACCTCAGATCGAATGGAATTGGGCACAAAAAGGGTATTGGAGGGTGTGTTGCCTGGGCCAGGTTCGGCCCATTGAGCTTCTTTGACTATGGCCTCTATCTCTCAGGTGAGGGCAGCCACCACGCAGGATGGTGAAAGGATGGCCTTGGGGTTGGGAATGCCCTCCTTGGAAATGTATTGATGGAAGAGAGCATCGAGATTCCCGTTCTTGGACCCCGGACGATAAGTGAGCGTAAACCTGAACCAGCCAAAAAATAATGCCCAACGGACTTTGTGGGAATTCAGGTATTTGGTGGTTTGGATGTATTCAAGGTTCTTGTGATCGGTCCAGACGATAAATGGATGTTCCACTCCCTCCAGCCAGTGCCTCCACTCCTCCAAAGCAAGTTTGACCAACAGTAACTCCCGGTTCCCTACATAGTAATTTTGTTCGGTGGGGGACAGCCGGCTAGACAAGAAGGCACAGGGATAAAGTTTCTGATCAGGGCTTGAACGTTGGGAGAGGACTGCTCCTACCCCAGAGTCGGAGGTGTCGACCTCCACAATGAATTGACAAGAGGGGTCTGGTTGGACCAGGATGGGGGCAGACATAAAACGCCTTTTCAGCTCCGAGAATGCTGAGTCATCTTTGGGGTCCAAATGAAAAGGGGTTGTAGGTGAGGTGAGTTGGGTAAGGGGCGCTGCCACCCGACTATAAACCCTGATGAACCGGCGATAGAAGCTTGCAAACCCCAGAAATCGCTGGAGTTGCTTGCGTGTCTTGGGTCTTGGCCACTCCACCACCGCCCAGATCTTTTCAGGATCCGTTCTCACTCACCCGCTCTCGATGATGTACCCTAAGAAGCTGACTGAGGGGACATGGAACTCACACTTCTCAGCTTTAATGAATAATTGGTTCTCCCAAATCCTCTGTAGAACTTGAAGGACATGGTGGGTGTGTTCCTGGAAACTGCTGGAGAAGACTAGGATGTCATACAGATAAACAAGCAGAAAGCAGTTAATAAAGTCTCTTAGGACATCATTAACCAGGGCTTGGAAGATGGCGGGGACACTGGGTGAGGCCGAATGGCATGACCAGGTCCTCGAAGTGGCCTAGATGCGTATTGAATGCCATTTTCCACTCGTCTCCCTCCCTTATTCTGTCCAAATGGTAGGCGCTTTGTAGGTCCAACTTGGAGAAGATGGTGGCTCCATGAAGTGGTTTGAAAGCGAAGTTAATGAGGGGCAGTGGATACATGTTCTTTAAGGTTATATTATTTAGGCCCCAGTAGTTGATGCAGGGACATAGTGAACCATCTTTCTTCCCCTCAGAGAAGAACCCTGTGCCCACCAGGGAGGGTGCGGGTCGGATAATATCTGCTGTGAGAGATCCACTGATGTAACCTTCCATTGCTTCCCTCTCTGGTCGGGACAAGTTATACAGCCGACTGATTGGTAGAGGAACTCTGGGGAGAAGGTCGATAGCACAATCGTATGGTCGGCGTGGAGGCAGGGAAAGAGTCCATTGCTTACTAAACACTTGTCCCAGGTTGTGGTACTCTGCTGGAACTCTGGACAAGTCAGGGGGTTCAACAGCAGACGAGGTCACGGTGGCTTTTGCAGGGCAAAGGGCTGACTGTAGACAAGTGGAGTGACAAAACAGACTCTAGCTGGCTCTCTTCCCAGTGGGGCAATCAATGTGGGGATTATGGCGGCTTAACCAGGGGTACCCAAGGACTATCGGAGCTTGAGGAGAGGAAATTAGGTTAAATTGCACCTGTTCCCAATGGTTCCCAGAGAAAACGAAAGACAGTGGTGGTGTACAGTGAGAGACTCGGGCCAGAAGTCTTCCATCCAGCGCACGGGCTTCCAGAACGGTTCTCAACGGCTCCCGAGAAAGTCCAGCCTGGGAAGCTATGTCTTCATCCAACAGATTTCCCTTGGCACCAGGGTCCACCAAGGCAGACAAGGACAGGGACTGTTGGTTGTAGCTTACAGTAGCTTGGATCTGCATCCAGGTTTAGTGGACAGAAGGGAATGTTGTCTGACTCACCAGGATCCCCCTTTCTACTGGTGAGCCCTCCCTTTTGTCCGCAGGGAACAGGAAGCACGAAAATGGCCAGTTTGACTGCAATAGGGACAATCCCCTGCTCTGAATCTCCGGAGTCGCCCTGTGGGAGAAAAACGGCTCCGTCCCCGCTGCCGGGGTGGTGGAAACAGCCGGGCCAGGAACCATTCTAGGATTGGGAGGAGAAGAGAGGCTAGGGTTGGGAGAAGATGGTAAAGCATGGTGACCAAAGGTATAGGATGACCGGTCCTCTTTCTCTGATGTTCTCGGAATCAGTTGTCCAGCCTGCTGGCTAGGGAAATCAATGAATCCAGGCGTTAGTGTCATCCTTTGCTGCCAACTCATCCTTTACCATGACGCAGAGGCCTTGCCAAAATACCTCCTGGAGTGCCTCATCATCCCAGCTTGAGACGGCTGCTAGTGTCCGGAACTCCGCAGAGTCTTCAGCAACACTGCGTGAGCCCTGATGGAGGGTGACTAGACGCTTAGCGGCATCTTTACCGCAGACGGGATGGTAAAAAATCTTCCTCATTTCTGAGATGAAGGTGGGGAATGAAGAGCAGGTCTCTAGCTGATTATTCCAAATTGCGGTGGCCCACGCTAAGACAATTCCTTGCAACAACCCCATGATGTAAGCTATCTTTGAACTGTCCATGGTGTACGCGGATGACTGCCGCTCAAACACCAAGGAGCATTGCAGCAGAAAGGCCTGGCACTTCCGCAGATCCCTAGCATAGAGTTCTGGTTCAGGACAGGGAACTGAGTTCCTCTATGACATCCCAGAGCAGCTGATCATGCAGGCCCAGTAGGGAACCCTAGCTGGTGAAGGCTTGTTGCAGGGGATTTGTGTCCGCGGGGTTCATTATGGCCAGTTCATTTTGTTGCATGGAGTGACTGGGGAGAACCGAAGTGCAGGACACAAGCACAGAGATTGAGTTTTGATGCTTGTGCAGATGTGAACATTGAACAGCAAACAGGGGGAGTCTTGACACGGAGCTCTGATATAGAGTCTTGACACGAAGACGGGGTTTTCAGGGAATACTTTGAAACTGGAGCTGAACCTAGAACTAATGGTTCTAAGTGGTCCAGAATAGACCAACGAATTGGGAACCAGTGGTTATGACGCCAGGGTTCTTATATTGCAGTTCTTGATGGCGATCAGGTGTTCTGTCAACAAGCAAATTAGCAGTAAATGGGAAATTAATGATTGGAATCAAGGCTTAATTGAAGGAGATTAAGGGCAAGATAGAGGATTGACAATCAGGACCATGACGATACCACCCCCCCCCCTCCCCCAACACCAATGGGAGCCTCCAGGTGATCAGACTTGTCCGGATGGTCCCGATGGACATCATAGATGAGAGAAGGGTCCAAAATGAAGGAGTGGGGAATCCAGGAGCATACCTCCGGGCCGTATACAAAGGGCTGACAGATACTGGTTTCAATTGGAAAACATGGCATATAGGATGGATGTGCATAGATCTAGGCAGTTTGAGTCGGACCGCCGTGGGGTTGATAATGCTCTCAATCTCAAAAAGTCCCAGGAAGCGAGGGGTGAGTTTCTTGGGCTCGTTCTTGAGGGGGATGTCTTTAGGAGAGAGCCAAACCTTTTGCCCAGGTCGATAATCATGTGCTGGAATCCGATGGTGATTGGCAATCCCCTGATTGCAGTCGGTTGAGCAGAGCAGGGCCGTGCATGTGTCTTTCCAGATCTTGCGGCACCGGCGGAGATGGCTTGAACAGAAGGCACAGCAATGTCCTCTTGATAGGAGAACAGAGGGGGGTTGGTAACTGAGGAACCATTCAAAGGGAGACATTCCGGTGGTGGTGCTGACCAGGGAGTTGTGGGCATACTCTACCCAAGCGAGATGGGTGCTCCAGGCAGACGGGTTGTTGGCTGTTATGCAGCGCAGTGCTGCTTCCAAATCCTGGTTAGCTTGTTCTGTTTGACCATTCATCTGCAGATGGAAGCTGGACGACAGACTTACTGGGACACCAAGGGCTTGACAAAAAGATCTCCAGACTTGAGAGACAAATTGGGGACCCTGGTCAGAAATAAGGTCCGAGGGAATCCCATGAAGGTGGAAGACGTGATGAACGAGAAGGTTGGCTATTTCACGAGCTGTAGTGAGTTTGGTAAGTGCTACGAAGTGCACAGCTTTTTGGAGATGTGGTCCACCAATGTGAGTACAGCAGTGTTCCCATGTGAAGGGGAAAGTCCTGTAACAAAATCCAGTGCTATGTGAGACCAAGGATGGCTAGGAACAGGTAGGAGATGAAGCAATCCAGCAGGTGGTCGGTGGGAGGCTTTTTCATGCGCACAAACAGAACAGGCAGAGACAAAGGAATGGGTGTCAGCGTACATGGAGGGCCACCTCCATGCCTCTTCAGGAGGATAGTGTCTGATCAATCCTGGGATAGCAGGCAAAACGAGATGTGTGTCCCCACTGGAGAACCTCAGATCGAATGGAATTGGGCACAAAAAGGGTATTGGAGGGTGTGTTGCCTGGGCCAGGTTCGGCCCATTGAGCTTCTTTGACTATGGCCTCTATCTCTCAGGTGAGGGCAGCCACCACGCAGGATGGTGAAAGGATGGCCTTGGGGTTGGGAATGCCCTCCTTGGAAATGTATTGATGGAAGAGAGCATCGAGATTCCCGTTCTTGGACCCCGGACGATAAGTGAGCGTAAACCTGAACCAGCCAAAAAATAATGCCCAACGGACTTTGTGGGAATTCAGGTATTTGGTGGTTTGGATGTATTCAAGGTTCTTGTGATTGGTCCAGACGATAAATGGATGTTCCACTCCCTCCAGCCAGTGCCTCCACTCCTCCAAAGCAAGTTTGACCAACAGTAACTCCCGGTTCCCTACGTAGTAATTTTGTTCGGTGGGGGACAGCCGGCTAGACAAGAAGGCACAGGGATAAAGTTTCTGATCAGGGCCTGAACGTTGGGAGAGGACTGCTCCTACCCCAGAGTCGGAGGTGTCGACCTCCACAATGAATTGACAAGAGGGGTCTGGTTGGACCAGGATGGGGGCAGACATAAAACGCCTTTTCAGCTCCGAGAATGCTGAGTCATCTTTGGGGTCCAAATGAAAAGGGGTTGTAGGTGAGGTGAGTTGGGTAAGGGGCGCTGCCACCCGACTATAAACCCTGATGAACCGGCGATAGAAGCTTGCAAACCCCAGAAATCGCTGGAGTTGCTTGCGTGTCTTGGGTCTTGGCCACTCCACCACCGCCCAGATCTTTTCAGGATCCGTTCTCACTCACCCGCTCTCGATGATGTACCCTAAGAAGCTGACTGAGGGGACATGGAACTCACACTTCTCAGCTTTAATGAATAATTGGTTCTCCCAAATCCTCTGTAGAACTTGAAGGACATGGTGGGTGTGTTCCTGGAAACTGCTGGAGAAGACTAGGATGTCATACAGATAAACAAGCAGAAAGCAGTTAATAAAGTCTCTTAGGACATCATTAACCAGGGCTTGGAAGATGGCGGGGACACTGGGTGAGGCCGAATGGCATGACCAGGTCCTCGAAGTGGCCTAGATGCGTATTGAATGCCATTTTCCACTCGTCTCCCTCCCTTATTCTGTCCAAATGGTAGGCGCTTTGTAGGTCCAACTTGGAGAAGATGGTGGCTCCATGAAGTGGTTTGAAAGCGAAGTTAATGAGGGGCAGTGGATACATGTTCTTTAAGGTTATATTATTTAGGCCCCAGTAGTTGATGCAGGGACATAGTGAACCATCTTTCTTCCCCTCAGAGAAGAACCCTGTGCCCACCAGGGAGGGTGCGGGTCGGATAATATCTGCTGTGAGAGATCCACTGATGTAACCTTCCATTGCTTCCCTCTCTGGTCGGGACAAGTTATACAGCCGACTGATTGGTAGAGGAGCTCTGGGGAGAAGGTCGATAGCACAATCGTATGGTCGGCGTGGAGGCAGGGAAAGAGTCCATTGCTTACTAAACACTTGTCCCAGGTTGTGGTACTCTGCTGGAACTCTGGACAAGTCAGGGGGTTCAACAGCAGACGAGGTCACGGTGGCTTTTGCAGGGCAAAGGGCTGACTGTAGACAAGTGGAGTGACAAAACAGACTCTAGCTGGCTCTCTTCCCAGTGGGGCAATCAATGTGGGGATTATGGCGGCTTAACCAGGGGTACCCAAGGACTATCGGAGCTTGAGGAGAGGAAATTAGGTTAAATTGCACCTGTTCCCAATGGTTCCCAGAGAGAACGAAAGACAGTGGTGGTGTACAGTGAGAGACTCGGGCCAGAAGTCTTCCATCCAGCGCACGGGCTTCCAGAACGGTTCTCAACGGCTCCCGAGAAAGTCCAGCCTGGGAAGCTATGTCTTCATCCAACAGATTTCCCTTGGCACCAGGGTCCACCAAAGCAGACAAGGACAGGGACTGTTGGTTGTAGCTTACAGTAGCTTGGATCTGCATCCAGGTTTAGTGGACAGAAGGGAATGTTGTCTGACTCACCAGGATCCCCCTTTCTACTGGTGAGCCCTCCCTTTTGTCCGCAGGGAACAGGAAGCACGAAAATGGCCAGTTTGACTGCAATAGGGACAATCCCCTGCTCTGAATCTCCGGAGTCGCCCTGTGGGAGAAAAACGGCTCCGTCCCCGCTGCCGGGGTGGTGGAAACAGCCGGGCCAGGAACCATTCTAGGATTGGGAGGAGAAGAGAGGCTAGGGTTGGGAGAAGATGGTAAAGCATGGTGACCAAAGGTAAAGGATGACCGGTCCTCTTTCTCTGATGTTCTCGGAATCAGTTGTCCAGCCTGCTGGCTAGGGAAATCAATGAATCCAGGCGTTAGTGTCATCCTTTGCTGCCAACTCATCCTTTACCATGACGCAGAGGCCTTGCCAAAATACCTCCTGGAGTGCCTCATCATCCCAGCTTGAGACGGCTGCTAGTGTCCGGAACTCCGCAGAGTCTTCAGCAACACTGCGTGAGCCCTGATGGAGGGTGACTAGACGCTTAGCGGCATCTTTACCGCGGACGGGATGGTAAAAAATCTTCCTCATTTCTGAGATGAAGGTGGGGAATGAAGAGCAGGTCTCTAGCTGATTATTCCAAATTGCGGTGGCCCACGCTAAGACAATTCCTTGCAACAACCCCATGATGTAAGCTATCTTTGAACTGTCCATGGTGTACGTGGATGACTGCCGCTCAAGCACCAAGGAGCATTGCAGCAGAAAGGCCTGGCACTTCCGCAGATCCCTAGCATAGAGTTCTGGTTCAGGACAGGGAACTGAGTTCCTCTATGACATCCCAGAGCAGCTGATCATGCAGGACCAGTAGGGAACCCTAGCTGGTGAAGGCTTGTTGCAGGGGATTTGTGTCCGCGGGGTTCATTATGGCCAGTTCATTTTGTTGCATGGAGTGACTGGGGAGAACCGAAGTGCAGGACACAAGCACAGAGATTGAGTTTTGATGCTTGTGCGGATGTGAACATTGAACAGCAAACAGGGGGAGTCTTGACACGGAGCTCTGATATAGAGTCTTGACACGAAGACGGGGTTTTCAGGGAATACTTTGAAACTGGAGCTGAACCTAGAACTAATGGTTCTAAGTGGTCCAGAATAGACCAACGAATTGGGAACCAGTGGTTATGACGCCAGGGTTCTTATATTGCAGTTCTTGATGGAGATTAGGTGTTCTGTCATCAAGTGAATTAACAGTAAATGGGAAATTAACGATTGGAATCAAGGCATAATTGAAGGAGATTAGGGGCAAGATAGGGGATTGACAATCGGAACCATGACGTTGAAATTCCACACTAAGCTAGTCCCCTCATTTCTATAGGAAAGACAAACAGAATGATTAGGATAAGACAATAATGAACAGGGAGGCAAAGACAGAAAAACAACCCTAAACTTTTAAGCTAGGATGAGAACACATTTTGAGGCCAAACTCAGGTTGGAGGAGCAGCAACTCACATCCTTCTGGGATGCCTTCTTCTTCAGACCTTTTCCTCTTCCTCCTATACCATACCACCTTCTTACTTCACCCCCCCCCCCCTTACCTATCACCTGCTAGCTTGTACCCTTCCCCCACCTTCTTACTTCATCCCCCCTTACCTATCACCAGCTAGCTTGTACCCTTCCCCCACCTTCTTATTCTGGCTTCTGGTCCCTTTCTTTCCAGTCTCAGCTTGAAACATCAACTGTTACATTTCAGTGGTTTTCTCAAACTATCTCTTGTTTGAGTTTAGAAAAAATTAGAAGTATCATTTTTGACCTTTCAGTTAAATTTGAAGAAACTTGGAGACCATTTATTCAACACTTTCACATGAGCTAAACTGACTTTTCCTAAACTTTATTCTTATCATCTTTAATAATTTGGATAGAGGAGCGGAGTTATTGACACTACCGTGTATATTTGATATAATGCAATGGCCCATGTTGGTTAGGTTAGTTGCTCCTTCTTTGTTTTTTTGGGTCTTTTTTCTTTTTTTTTCATTTTCTGTAACCTACTATGAGTTTGGGTGGTTATTATATGTGGATTATCAATTGTTTGTATCTGTACTTAAACCTATTAATTATGTACTCTCAAGCTCTTTGTACTCGATGTTTTTTCTTATTATGCTTGTTTAAAATTAATAAGAAGATTTAAAAAGAAAAAGAAATGTCAACTGTTTATTTCCCTCTATAGACACTGCCTGATTTGCTGACTGCAACCAGCACTCTTTGTATTTTGCTTAGTATTTCCAGCATCTGCAGAATTTCTTGTGTTTATATTTTCCACAGATGTAGATGTGTCTTAACAGTAGCTCAAATTATACAATCATTGAAAACTAACTATTCAAGTTTGGCTATTCCAATATACCAAGACCTATGAAGAGTTTGACCAATGGTCATATTGCATACTAAGTTAGATAATTTTCTGACTTCTGGAAAGAAAGGCCAAGAATACAAGAAAAATCTAGAAGGTGTACTTCTATTCCAAGAATCAGAAGAGTAGATAAGGAAAGATAAGTTCATGTTTGCTGCCTTGAAAATAGCTATTTTAGTTATAAGACAGGGAATAACGATCATCCAGTAAGAAAAAGATTCCAGCAGTGTTGGATGCACTTTGTTCAACTTATTTGAAGAAGGTGAAAGTTGACTGGAATTGTTCAAGAACAATGGAAATTAATGTGCACCTTTTAGCAAAGTGTTAAGCTCACTATGTGAGCAGCTAAGTTGAGAACTATTGTTGAATTCAACTGAGAGACAAGTAATCACATTCTTGAGGAATAGCAGTTGTTGTTGAATCATAGTTCTTGTTCATTGTTATCACCTTGAGATACTTGACAATGATGATGTAGTTTCATCATGCTTGTGTAGATGACAGAAAGAGCAAACTTCATTGACTTCATCCCTACCTGTCTCATCAGGCACTGCTGTCCCCATCTGTAAGCCAGTCTGTGATTTCTGATAGACAACACTTCAAAACTGAAGTGGAAAGTACTCATCCTTGAATCCAAGGGAGAGTTCAAGTAGCAGAAGATATGAAGAATCAAAATGCACAATCCCTTTCACTGATAACTCTCATCAAATTTTGCATCAAAAACGGTTCCAAAGTAGAAGAGGGGTTGGCTCTGGTCTACAGGCCTATCAAACTCTCATAAGTTTGTGAATGGGCAGAACAGTGCTTTCATAGAACACAAGCTTTTGCATGGCTTTTTTTGTAGGTGAGTTCAAGGAGATGCCTTAGCTAGGCAGTGGAGCAAGGATTCAATCTTTTTACAGATAACTCTTCTAGCTCTGAAGTACAAAGGCGCAATGTAAATGAGCAGAGTTTACTGCCAATGATGCATCTCCATGTGAGGCATCGTGTCAATGCAGGTATATATGAAGAACATGCCAGTGACAACATTATAGCTCTTAGGATCCTCGAGGATATGCAAACACATTTAGCATAACAATGAAGATGGCATGTTATTGAAAAAATATATAAAATGATCAAATAAAGTGGAATGGCTCTTTAGGTATGCAGAGTCTTTGATCTATAACAAGGAAAAGCAGTTTTCCTAAAAAAAAGAGTGGAAGACATCTCAGTATATCCTTGAGAAAGTAAGCTGCCAGAACTTTTATCTGGAATAAACAACCAATTGAGAACACAGTGGGATTATTGATGATGTTTGGGGTATTTGGAGGCACATGATAGAATGGGCTGAAGTCATCATAGTTTTCTGAAGGAGAAATCATGCCCGACAAGCTTGCTTATCACAGCTCTGTGGGAATTCTTTGATGAAATAACAGGCAGAACAGACAAGCAGAGTTAGTGGGTGTTGATAGCTTGGATATTCAGAAGGTCTTTGACAAAATGTCACACATGAGGCTACTAAACAGGATAAGAGCCATAGTATTACACCATAAATAGAAGACTGGTTGACTGGGAGTAAAGGGGGTCTTTACTGGTTGGTTGCTAGAGACTAGTGGTGTCCCACAGAGGTCGATATTGGATCTGCTTCTTTTCAAGTTATATGTCAATAATCTGGATGACAGAATTGTTGGCTTTGTGGTTAAGTTTGCAGATAATACAAAGATAGGTGAAGGGGCCGGTAGTGTTGAGGAAGCAGGATATCTACAGATAGACTTGGATGGATTCGGAGAATAGGCAAGGACGTAGAATACAGTGTAATGAAGTGTATGGCCATGCACTTTGCTAGAAGGAATAAAGACATAGACTGCTTTCTAACAGGGGAGCAAATTCCAAAATCAGAGGTTCAAAGGATTTTGGGAGTCCTTCTGCAGAATTCCCTAAAAATTAACACAGATTGAGATGGTCGTAAGGTTAGCATTCATTTTGAGAGAACAAGAATGCAAAAGCAAGGATGTAATATTGAGGATTTATAAGGCATTGCTCAGACCACACTTGGAACATGGTGAGCAGTTTTTGACACCTTGTCTAATAAAAGATGTGCTGGCATTTCTATGTGGTGCAATACATGATGATAGAGTTTGATTTTCCAGTTTTGTCCTCATTTGAACAAACTCAGAAAAAACACAAAACAAATGAATTCAAAATATCAATGAGCTAAATCCAAAAATGCAAATGCTTGCATACTTTGTAATTTGCATTGGTTGAAGATTCACTTTGATTATGTAAGGCCCATTCAAATATTTGGCTTTACCTATGCCATAAATTGAGATTATGGTGATTTTATAAGGAAGATCCTTCAATGCTCAACCACTTTTTTAAAAAAAACATCCGTTCATATAGGAAGTTATAAAAGATTTTGTTTTCATATTAAGAATATCAGGGTGCAAGTGAAGTTTTGCTGACATTGAGTGAGAGGTTGTTGTGGCATGATTCAACCAGGTTTTCATTCTACCTCCCGCATGCCAATTCATCAGACAACAGTGGTGCTGTGTACAAACTTAAAGGTGGTATTGGAGCTGTACCTAGCCACACAATCATAAGTATAGAGTGAGTAGAATAGGAGACTAACTATACAGTCCAGTGGTGCACCTGTTCTAATGGTGAATGTGGAGGAGATGTTGATGCTAATTCGTAACAACTGAGGTCTGCATTTGATGGTAAATGTCTCCAAATGCACTTGGATGTGGTGAACCAGAGCTTAGAACTACTATGGATTCCAAACCAATGAAGCAGAAGGAATAACCTGATGTCAGAGCTTGTGATCAATAGTTTGAAGCTGTTGATTCTGCCCTTGTTTGAGCCATCACACCAGGCATCTGGTTATCAGATTGCATTATTGATTGCACAGGATCAATGTTATTTATGATTTTTCTGGATGACTGTTATACAATAAAGTATTATTAAGATTCCTTTAGACATTTGTATATCCAGTTCATCAGCTTAATTAGATGAGTTTTTTCTGAAAACAGAAATTTCTTCACCTCCGATTGGAAACTATTCAGTGAAGGACGACCCTCCTTGAAAGCCTACCATCATTGAAATGAAATGAAAGCTAATGTGCCTTTGCAAGCTGAGCTGCATCCTTTGCAATGAGTGAGAAAATACACTAGATTGTTTGAACTTGTAAATACCGTAGATATTATTGTTTTGTTGACAGGACTGGACTTCTTTCATTTTAGTTACAAAAGAGATCAAGGATCAAGGATCAACTTTATTTGCCATATACATTTACATGTATTAAAAATTTGCTGTGCTGTATGATAATAATACATATATATGATGTACATAATAATTATATATGGCATCCTATATTTATTATTATATGTTATATATATTACAGTGTCATTTAAATATATTGAAATGCTGCCATTATCATTAATTTCCATTTCCAATGTTCAACAACAACATGGTGTAGTTATCTAAATTCCTCAATGTGCTCCTCTCCATAAAGTGCTTTTGCATTTTCCTCAGACAGCCCACAGCCTCCATGTTTATTGATGACAACCAGAGTGCAAACTACAGTCCACTCTGTGTGTTACTTTATTCTATTATGTAAATGCATGTGCCACAACAATTTGGGTGGTGGGGTAGAGATACGTCTCTACCAAAGGAAGTGTAAGGCATTCTTCCCTCTACTAGCCTGCAGGCAATCTTTGGGCAATGTGTAGCACCTGCTTAACACACTCTTCACCCCTGATCAGGGTCAAATGAAGCCATGGGGACAGATGGTGGATGGTCGTATGCGCAGTTGGTGCATGTCACAAGTCCTGGTTATGCAACCACTGATGCCTAGCAGACAATCTCTGAGAAGTATTGTTAATGGCTTCCCCAGAATAGATCCCAATGATCCAGAAATCTGAACTCTTGCCCCCTGCATTTTCCCCTCAATGATGGTTTTAAACTGCTGTCTCTCCACTCAAAGGCTTTGTGATAACCATGTTATAAATTGAAACTGTGGATAGCTGTAATGTAATGTAATAGAAACTGTAATGTGAAGTACTGTTATATTGTTCCAATGTGATCCTGTAATTACGACCTTTGGAGATTGCAAAACAAGAGAAAAAAAGGGCAAAAAAGGAAGAAAGGAAAAGGGAAAAAAAACAAGTTTTGTGCAGACATATAATACATAGTCGATAGAAGACAATTGAAAACAATTGCTATTATACAAATATTGCCAATGATAATAGCCAAATTCTAGAAAAAAAATAACATCAATGTATCAAACCCAAGATAAACATGAATTTTGAAATTGAAGCATAGCACCAACCCATGGTATAATACTCATCCTCTTTAAGTCCATCTGCTTTCAGGACAACACAAATGCAATAATTTTGCATGGCCTTACCAGAACTCATATATTATATCCAAGTTCAAATGCATGTATTGGACTAAAAAGGGATTAATGGACAAAAGAGGCAGCAATTAAAATATTAATAACTGCAATGACACTGTCCAGAATTGTATTTACTTAATTAGGGGTCAACTTATTATTCTATTTGTATGCATATACAATTAGAGTCACTTTATCATATTATTCACAAAACATTTAGTTGTAGTGCAACCACTGTGACCTATTATTGATTAAGCTGAGACTTAACCAATGAACTCTTGAAAGCAATACCCCATTGATAACTGTTTATTATATAAAGATAATATTTTCTATATTATGTCAGCATACTCCTCCAGAGACAGATCTTCTGCTTTGGGCATAACCAGCAAATTGTATACAAAATGTGGCTGAAATTGTGCCAGCTTTCCTATAGTTGGTTTCTTCTAAAATTAATTTGCATAATTATAAATGTAAGATTTTCCATGAGTTATCACATGTGGACAGTGAGACAGAAAGTAATTATTCTCATTATAAAGTATTCCTGGTGTATTTCAGAGAGGTAAGCGCACATCTTATTAACACATCCAAAATTGGCTTTTTCATGAAAACAGGTATATTTTTAGTGTTCACTTGTAGCCTGATATTTTTAAGATGAAAACAAAATATTTTATAACTTCCTATACAGTGTTGGTCTGTATAAACAATATGCAAGACAAGTGTTTCACCGTATCTCAATACATGTGACAATCATAAACCAATTCACCTTTTTTTTACCTATTTGTAGTTTATACAGGTTTTTACGTTTAACTTGGAAGATTCATTCTTAACAAAGAGATATCTTGAAGTTAAAAATTTGTGTGTATTCCATTTACAGCAATATTCGAATATGTTTTTTTAAACCTACATTTACCTAATTTGAAGAGGATGAGATTAAATAGACAAGTTAGACAATGTTATTAACTCATCAGATAAGGATTCTAATCTTTAACTAATTTCAATATTTTATGTTAACTTCAAACACTGATCTAAATTGCAACTTCTAACTGATTATAAATTTAATGGTAAATTACTGTGGTATTTTTTGAATATCCTTAGTAATCTCATTCACTGAATCAATCAACATTATCTGTTATCTATTTCATTGCTTAAGTGCTGAAAAGATTAATTTTAAGAATAAGGTTTTGTTTATAATTTTATTGTGCAACTTCATTGATAAATGGTATGAAAAATAATGCATTCATGCAATAGCTTGTAGGGAATCTGTTAGATAGTTAGTGGTGTAAATGTGATAATATTCCAATGTATTGATGAATGTCTGTTTGGAAGGCCATATTTAGATGTCTTTTGTAAGATATTATTGATTGCAGTCTCCAGTCTTGTCTATAGACTAGATTGTAACTCCCAAATGGAACATTGAAGTTAAAGTGAAAGAATTGCGGATTAGCTTGGTGCCCTTGAAGACGAATCTTATTAAAGTAGTAATTCCTGCACGTGATCTCAATCACGTGCATCACGAGTCTGTGTCCTTAGCCCTCTGCTGTACTCAGTTTAAACTTATGACTGTGGGGCTAAACACAGCTCCACTGCCTTATTTAAGTTTGCTGATGACACCACTGCCATTGGCCAAATCAAAGGTGGTGACAAATCAGCATATAGGAGGGAGATTGAAAATCTGGCTGGTGTTCCCACAACAACTACTCAATGATTATTGACTTCAGAAGTCCATGAAGCTTCCAGTCCCATGAAATTTCATTGAATAGAAGGCAGATCGTTATGTCATTGGGTACCATCCAGCGCCTAGAATTTAATGATGAATGCTTTAGTTAAGACACCTACATTCAAAGAGTGACCATTGTTCAGATGCATCGAGATACATTGGTGTAGCAGTTACTTACTTCTCTTGCCTAAATCTTGAGGAAAGGGGAAATTTTACAGAGCAACTGAGGCATTCCATTAACTTTGGTGGCATCATTCCATATACAATGAAAAAGAGCAACTACAACTGATCAAGGAATTGATTATTTGTTGTTTCAATAAGTTGGCTAAGAGCATTTCTTGCAAACTTATGACTGTGGGGTTAAACACAGCTCCACTGCCTTATTTAAGTTTGCTGATGACACCACTGCCATTGGCCAAATCAAAGTTGGTGACAAATCAGCATATAAGAGAGAGATTGAAAATCTGGCTGAGTGCTCCCACAACAACAACTCAATGATTATTGACTTCAGAAGTCCATGAAGCTTCCAGTCCCATGAAATTTCATTGAATAGAAGGCAGATCGTTATGTCATTGGGTACCATCCAGAGCCTAGAATTTAATGATGAATGCTTTAGTTAAGACACCTACATTCACAGAGTGACCGTTGTTCAGATGCATCGAGATACATTGGTGTAGCAGTTACTTACTTCTCTTGCCTAAATCTTGAGGAAAGGGGAAATTTTACAGAGCAACTGAGGCATTCCATTAACTTTGGTGGCATCATTCCATATACAATGAAAAAGAGCAACTACAACTGATCAAGGAATTGATCATTTGTTGTTTCAATAAGTTGGCTAAGAGCATTTCTTGCAATGTCAGCTGAATTTATAAAGTATATCCGCTGTTTCAATGTCAGCATGGTGTTGAAATTTTTGAAAGCCTGTCACCCTGCAGAAGCGTAAATCTCATATTGGAACAAAATGAATTCTGAAGATGAAGATTTACCACATCAATCTTCTCTTTGATACTGTTATGTTTTGTAACTTCATAAACTAATTGACAGAAAAATACGGGAGAGCTGGGGTAACTCGTGCTCGCTTGTTTTTACTTCAGTGAGGCGCACACGATGTGGTGGCATAGTGATGTAAGCCATTCATGTACTTTTACACATAACCCATGATGAATTATATAAACAGCAAAGAAACATTAATCAAGCAATAGATTTACAACATAACTCAAATATTACTGAAATATTAAATACTCAACAGAATGGCTAACATTATATTGGTTATCTACACTGCAGCTGACTGAAACAACCCTGAATCATAACAGGAGAGTACAATCGAGTTTTTCTGTTATTTTTCTGGAGACTAATATCAGGTCAGCTTTCAGAATCCCACATTAATCATAGAATGTGCCTTTGGAAAAAATAGTTCTTTTCTAATTTCTGCTCAGAGGCTTTCATTCCATGGCATCTGGATAACTCCTTACAGTTCTCCATCCTTTTCATTTCAGATTGCACTTTCTCCGGCTCTGTATCATGATGGTAAATATGCTCATGGATGACATGATGCTTTCGAACACCTCACATGACATGTTAAACCTCTTCTCCCATTACAGCGTTTAAAAGACAGACTGGTACATGGATGGAAAGTTTTAAGAGGGGTGTGGGCCAAGCACAGGGCAATGGGACGAGCTCATTGAGAAAGAAAAAGAACATAGAAAACCTACAGCAGAATACAGGTCCTTCGGCCCATAAAGCTTTGCTGGACATGTCCTTACCTTAGAAATTACCTAGGGTTACCCATAGCCCTCTAATTTTCTAAGTTCCATGTACCTTTTCAGGAGTCTCTTAAAAGACCCGATTGTATCCACCTCCACCACTGTCATCGGCAGCCCGTTCCAGACACTCACCACTCTCTGTATAAAAAACTTATCCCTGACTTCTCCTCTGTACCTACTTCCAAGCACCTTAAAACTTTGCCCTCTCATGATAGCCGTTTCAGCCCTGGGAAAAAGCTTCTGACTATCCTCATGATCAATGCCTCTCATCATCTTATACACCCTTATCAGGTCACCTCTCATTCTCCATTGCTCTAAGGAAAAAGGGCCGAGTTCACTCAACCTATTCTCATAAGGCATGCTCCTCAATCCAGGCAAAATCCTTGTAAATCTCCTCTGCATCCTTTCTATGGATCCCACATCCTTCCTGTAGTGAGGCAACTAGAACCGAGCACGGTACTCTAAGTAGGGTCTGACCAGGGTCCTATATAGCTGCAACAAAAAAACCCACAATTGATGGCAATTCTGGAACTGCTGCATGTGTCAGACCACTGCAGCTTCTCCTTGAAGGTGCTAAAGAGAGATGGGGTGGGGGAGGGATTTAAGTCACTGACTAATTTGCCCACCTGTGGTAAAATGTTGAGGCCCCAGTTGGACTTGAACTCACAGCCTGAGGTTTACAAAACCAGTGCTCTAACTTCTGAACTACAGAGCCTCACCCCCACCAACCCCTACCCCCCCCCCCCCCGCCGTACTTCAGATGGAGAACTTGGTTAACATGGATGAGTTAGGCTGCTTTTTTTTTGCTGCATAACTCTATGACTTTTTAATTTCCAGTCAATTCCACACAGTCATAATCTAGAAATTCAGTAGTCAGAAACAGAGTAATAATTTCAAATATCAGTAAAAACAGATAGAGTCATAGATTAATATTGCACAGATACAGGCAGTTCGATCAAATGAGTTCATGCTGACTACAGCGCTCAGCCAGCTGGTCTCAATTTCCTGCATTGGATGGTAAAAGACTATTACTATCCACCTTAGCTATGCCTCTAAAAACTTTAAAGATTTCAGTTTGGTTGCCCCTCATCCTCCTAAGTAAGACCTAGTCTAGCCAATTTCTCCCTATAACCCAGGTCCTCTAGTCCTAGAAACATCCTCATAAATCTTTTCTACACTCTTTTCAATTTAACCATACATTTCCTATAACAGGGTGACCAAAATTGTACACAGTACTCTTAAGTGCAGCCTCACAAGTGGCTCACAAACTGCAAAGTATAATGCCCCAACTCCTGTTGTCAATGCTCTGAGTGATGAAGCTCAGCATGCTAAATTCACCTCCGTGTCTATCAGTGACACTGACTTCAATGAACTATGCAGTTAGACTGCTAGGTCCTTCTGTTCCATTACACTCCCCAGTGGCTTACCACTCATTGTATAAATCCTATACTGGTATTTCCAAAATTCATCACTGCACGCTTATCTGTATTGAAATCCATTTTCCACTCCTCTGTCCACTTCCCTAACTGATCAAGAACCCCTGTAGCCTATGATAACCTTCTTCACTCTCAACAATACTTGGTTAGGAGTGTGAGGAGATTTGGCATGTTACCAAAGACTCTTGAACATTTTTATAAATGTACTGTGGAGATGATTCTGACCAGTTGTGTCACAGCCTTGTATGGAGGTGCAAACATGCAGAATTGCTAGAGGCTACAGAAGTGTGTAGATTCAGCCAGTTCCATTACAGATACAAGCCTTCCCACCGTCAAGGATATGTTCAAGAGGCAGTGCTTCCAGAAGATGATATCCATCTTTAAGGATGCTCAACATCTTGGACATGCCCTCTTCTCATTACTACCATCATGGAGGAGCCATAGGAGCCTGAAGAACCATTTTTCAACAACTCAGGAACATCTTCCTTCCCTCTGGCATCTAATTTCTGAACTGTCCATGATCCCATGAAAATAACCTCCTTATTCCTTTTTTTCTCACAATTATTAATGTATTTTATAATTTATAGTTACTTATGTCTTTGTGCTGTACTGCTGCCACAAAACAACAAATCTGTAGTCATATAAGACAGTTATAATAAATCTGATTCTGATTTTCCTAAATTTTGTATCATTTGCAACTTACTGATCATGCCTTGTGCATTCAAATCCAAATTATTTCTAAATATAACTAATAACAAAGGTCCAACACTGAACCCTTTGGTACACCATAGAAACATAGAAAAACTACAGTACAATACAGGCCCTTCGGCCCAAAATGCTGTGCCAAATGTACTTACTTCAGAAATTACCTACAACCCTCTATTTTTCTAAGCTCCATGTACATATCCAGGTGTCTCTTAAAAGACTCTATCATATCCGCCTCCACCACCATCCCCAGCAGCCCATTCCACGCACTCAGCACTCACTTTGTAAAAAACTTAGCCCTGACGTCTTCTCTGTATCTACTTCCAAGCACCTTAAAACTGTGCCCTCTCATGACAGCCATTTAAGCCCTGGGAAAAAGCCTCTCAATATCCACGCAATCAACGCCTCTCATCATCTTATGCATCTCTCTCAGGTCACCTCTCATCCTCCTTCACTCCTAGGAGAAAAGGCCAAGTTCACTCAACCTATTCTCATAAGGCATGTTCCCCAATCCAGGCAACATCCTTGTAAATCTCCTCTGCACAATTTCTATAGATTCCACATCCTTCCTATAGTGAGGTGACCAGAATTGAGCACAGTACTCCAAGTGGGGTCTGACCAGTGTCCTATATAGCTGTAACATTACCTCTTGGCTCTTAAACTCCATCCCACAGTTGATGAAGGCCAATGAACCATATGCCTTCTTAGCCACAGAGTCAACCTGCGCGGCAGGTTCGAGTATCCTATGGATTTGAAGACTCTGATCCTCCACACTGCCAAGAGTCTTACCATTAACACTATATTTGGCCATCATATTTGACCTGCCAAAATGAACCACCTCACATTTATTTGGGTTGAACTCCATCAGCCACTTCTCAGCCCAGTTTTGCATCCTATCGATGTCCCGTTGTAATCTCCGACAGCCATCCATGCTATCCACAACATCCCCAACATTTGCGTCATCAGCAAATTTTCTAACCCATCCCTCCACTTCCTCATCCAGGTCATTTATAAAAATCACAAAGAGAGGGGGTCCCAGAACAGATTCCTGAGGCACACCACTGGTCACCGACCTCCATGCAGAATATGACCCGTCTACAACCACTCTTTGCCTTCTGTGGACAAGCCAATTCTGGATCCATAAAGCAATGTCCCCTTGGATACCATTCCTCCTTACTTTCTCAATAAACCTCGCATGGGGTACCTTATCAAATGCCTTGCTGAACCAATAGAAACCAGTCTCTATGCTGAGAACCTCCACCCTCTAAAGCAATGTCGAATCTACCAAATTCGCTCTCCCTAGATTCTATGGTATCTGTGCAAAAGACATACAGGGTGATTAAGACTTTTGCCACAGTACTATATTTGTCATTGTGGAGTGGAGAGTGAGTTTGTAAATCTGGTGGGATCAAAGGATCGTGAGGATGGAGCACCATGGGAGGATTGTGGACATATGGAATGCTGGGCATGGGAGGTAGTGCACTTGCACTCACACTCAACCCTGAGACACCTGTCAAGGTCATTTCATTCCAAGCAATTGTTTATTGATCATTACTGAATGTCTCTCTGGTGTTTTCCGCTTCTTCCCCCCCCCCCCACTTTTCCAAATCATGATTCCCCTCTCCTTGCCCCCTCACTCGATTGAATCCACAATCGAGACCCATATCATCACTCACATATGCCATGTAATTTAGTTTTTTTCACAGCAAAAGTACAGTTCAATATGTGGGTTGTATGCTCAAGTTAGTGTAGTACTTCACTGATTCTATTATGGTTATTATTCTATTATTAATTTATTGAGTATGCCTGCAGGAAAGTGAATCTCAGAGTTTACTTTGAACTTTGAAATTACTACAGTACTGTGCAAAAGTCTTAGGCTCCCTAACTATATATATATATATATATGTGCCTAAGATTTTTGCACAGTATTGTAAAGTTTCAGGGCAGCCTAGAATGTGGGATTGTGTTGAAGGCCTTGCTAAAGTCCACAAAGACAACATCCATTTCCCTACTTCAGCTACCATTTTGGTTAGCTCTTCCAAAACTATAAAAGATTTCTCAAATTCTACTTTCTACACACAAAGCAATGCTGATTCCTCCTAATTAGACTCTGTCTATCCAAATGCTGGTAGATCCTGTCCCTCAGAATGACCTCCAGTAAGTCCACCACTACTCTTGTCAGGCTGCAGTTCCCTGGCTTGTCCTTACTACCCTCCTAGAATGGCAAAGCTGGTCCATTTGAATCTGTAGTATGAATTTGGTTCCAGTCTTCTAATTTTGCAGACTCTACTTCCCATTTGAGGATAGGTTTATAGGAAATGTGATAGATTTCATTTTCTCCCTACACACTTACATCATTTACAGTTAACAATGCTAACTTGTGACTCTGCACCCCTGCCATAGACGTGGGAATAAAGTTACTCCTACTCACCAATTTTTGGGCAGATAGAGTTGAGATTATTCAATTTGATAAATTTCAGCTGAAATCAGGAATAAGAAAAAAAAACACACTGTTATAAATAAAAATATCAGAGACCCAAGTAATAGAGAGTATTAGATAAAGGGTAACAATATTGTACTGGGACTGAGTCATTCTTTTTTGTGGCATCAAACAGGCATATATATTAATAAGTAAACAGACTCAGCCAATATAAAACAACATTAATGAATCATTCTTTTATCTGCTGTGCAATTAACAGATGCTCACACTGAGATACAAACTGACCATGAAGTAGTGTAAGAGTAAATTGTGTGTTTTTTAGCAGGTCTGCTGCTTATTCTCATACAATCTATTCAATGCCATTGACGAGCTGTATTGGAGTACAGACTTTTTGGCAAAACCATTCCTATTTTCATACTGATTTGGTTTCCTCTATTCTATAAAAAAGCTGATGGGTTCTGATGGACAGAGATTCAATATACTCAGACAAGATGCTCTCTGGGATTATGAGGCAAGATGTTGTGATAGATACAAATTTATTCCCTTAAACGTAATTGTAATTTACTTTCATCTAAGGGTGCCTTCTCCCATTTGTACTAGTCATGAATGCAAGTCTGCATTGTGGCGGTTCTATTACTTATTCACTTAATAGACCAACACTTAATGTTATTCTGACCGAATGGTATAGTATATGTGTTGATAATAACCTCAGTATAGTACAGATTTCTTTTTCCCCAGAGCTAACAATATAACTTTTTTAATTTAGATCAAAATTTGTCAACACTGGTCTAATTTTTTTAGTATTCTTCCCCATTTCAGTTATGAATTGATTTTCTGCTCAAACCCCTGAACTTATTATTCCTATTAGAAGTTGCTTTGGCTTCTTTTTTTTTTGGTTAGTTTTTTCAATATTCTTTATTACAGTCCAGAACTTCTTAGCAAATGAAGCAGTCCTTGCCTACACGCTACAAGATGTAAACCACATTCAACCTTGGCTGGTACGTGGCAACAGCAGTCACACTGCAGAAGAGCCGGGCTATGATGTTCCTTAATAACATCATCCACATTGAGAATCATTAGCACACAGCACCATCATTATACTGTGGATCACCATTGATTTGAAACTTAGCTGGACCAGCCACAGAAATAGCATTCTCACAAGGGCAATTTGAGAGCTGGGTATCCTAAAAAAGTGACTCCCCTCTCAACACCCCAAGGCATTTTCACATATTGCAAGGCAGAAGTCAGCAGTGTGATGAAAAGCTCTATACTTCACTGGACAATCGAAGCTTTGACAAATATCAAGGAGCTCAATACCATCCAGAACAATGACCCCACTTGATCAACCATCAAATGCCTAAAATATTACATTTTTCCACCATAGGTGCACAGTAGCTGCACTGTGTGGAAATATTTTACAGTATTTGCACAATTTACCTGAGCAAAGCCCCCTAAACAAGCAAAGCCCATCTCCAAGGGGGTTAAGGAGAACAGCCGCAGGGCAGCACCGTCAGCTACAGAGTTGCCTTTCAGTTGCACAGTACTTGGAAATCTATCAGTAGTCCATCAACAGTGACTGTAATCCCTAGAGTTCAGCACAGTGGAGTACCTGCACCAGAAAACCACAAGACCAAAAGCGAAGGAGCAGAATTACACCATTCAGCCCATTGAGTCTGCTTTGCCATTCCATCATGGCTGATCCTGGATCAGACTCAACCCCAAGCACCTGCCTTCTCACCATATCCGTTGATACCCTGGCCGAACAGGAATCTATCAACTTCCGTTTTAAATATACCTACAGATTTGGCCTCCAAAACAGTCTGTGGCAGGGCATTACACAGATTTACTCCTCTCTGGCTAAAAAAATTCCCCCTTAGCTCTTTTCTAAAAGATCACCCTTCAATTTTGAGGCTTTGCCCTTCAGATCTGGATACCCCCACCATAAGAAACATCTTCTTCACATCCACCTTATCTAGTTCTTTCAACATTTGGTAGCTTTCAATGAGATAACCACATATTCTTCTAAATTCTAGTGAGTTCAGGCCCAAAGCTGACGAACACGCCTCATGTGTTAACCCCTTCATTCCCAGATTCATCCTCGTGAACCTCCTCTGGACTCCCTCCAGTGGCAACACATCCTGTCTGAGATATTGTGCCCAAAGCTGTTGACAATACTCTAAGAGCCACCTGACTAGTGTCTTATAAAGGCTGAATATTCTCTCCTTGTTTTTATATTTTATTCTCCTTGAAATAATTGCGAACATTGTATTTGCCTTCTTTACCACGGACTCAACCTGTAAATTAACCTTCTGGGAGTCTTGCACAAGGTCTCCTCTGCGCCTCTGATGTTTGAATTTTCTCCCCATTTAGATAATAGCCTGTACTATTGTTTATTTTACCCAAATTCATTATCACACCTTTCCCAACACTGTATTCCACTTTTTTTGCCCATTCTTCCAATTTGTCTAAGTCCTTCTGCAATTACATTGCTTCCCCAGCCCTACATACCCCTCTACCTATCTCAGTATCACCTGCAAACTTTGCCACAAAATCATCAATTCCACTATCCAAGTCATTGACAAGCAATGTGAAAAGTCCCAATACTGACCCTTGAACAACACCACTAGTCACTGGCAGCCAACCAGAAAAGACCCCCTTTATTCCCACTCGCTGCCTCCTGTCTGTCAGCCATTCCACTAGTCATGCTAGTATCTTTCCTGTGACGCCATAGGATTTATCTTGTTAAGCAGCTTCATGTGTGGCACCTTGTCAAATCCCTTTTGAAAATCCAAATGATAGACATCCACTGCCTCCACTTTATCCACTCTGCTGGTTAGTTCCTCGAAGAACTCTAACAGATTTGTCAGGCAAGACTTCCCTTTACGGAAACCATGCCAACTTTGACTTATTTTATCATTACTCTCCAAGTACCTCAAAACCCCATCTTTAATAATAGACTCCAACACTATCCCAACCACTGAAGTGAGGGTAACTGGTCTATAACTCCCTTCCTTTTGCTTCCTCCTTCTTAAAGAGTGGAACGATATTTACAAATTTCCAGTCCTCTGGGACCACGCCAGAATCAAGTGATTCTTGAAACATCATGACCAATACATCTGTTACCTCTTCAGCAACCTCTCTCAGGACTCTGGGATGAAATCCATCTGGCCCAGGTGACTCATCCACCTTAAGACCTTTGAGTTTGCCTAATACTTTTTCCTTTGTGATAGCAACAGCACTCACTCCTACTCCCTGACGCTCACAGACCTCTGGCACACTGGTAGTGTCTTCCACAGTGAAGACTGATGTAAAGTACTCATTAAGTTTATCTGCCATTTCTTTGTCCCCCATTACAACCTCACACACATCATTTTCCAGTGACTCAATATTGACTCTCACCTCCCTTTTACTCCTTATATAACTGAAAAAACACATAGTACCCTGTTTTATATTATTGCCTAGTTTGCCCTCATATTTAATCTTTTTCCTGCTTATAGCTTTTTTTAGTTGCCTTTTGTTAGATTTTAAAAGCTTCCCAACCATACAAATTCCCATTTATTTTTTTTTACCTTGTATGCTCTTTCCGTGACTTTTATGAGTCCTTAACTTACCTTGTCAGCCATGGTTGCCTACCCCAGCCATTTGAGAACAACTTCTCCTGTGGGACAAATCTATCCTGTGCTTGTGAACTATTCCCAGAAATTCAGCCTTTACTGCTCTGCTGTCACCCCGCCAGTATCCTCCTCCAATCCACCAGGGCAAGCTCCTCTCACATGTCTCTGTAATTCCTGTCATTGCCTTGTGATTCTGATACACGAGACTTATGCCTATCCCTCTCAAACTGCAGTATGAATTCAATCAAATGATTACTGACTCCTGAGGGTTCCTTTATATTCCTCCACTGTAGAAGGACTGCAGTGGCTCACGAAGGTGAATTACCAATTCCCTATACAAACTGAGGATGGGCAAAATTTAATGCCCATGCCAGTGACAGTCGGATTACAAAAAATAATTTTAAATAGACTGACAAAGTTGAGTGGTGGAACACCAAGCAATAGAAACCTTTATTATGCCAGGACTAGTGTCCTGAGCCCTGCAGGCCTCTGTGCTTGCCACAGAGCATTGGGCTTCGAAGTTTCTCAAGCACCTGGTTTTACTAATTTTTGTCTTAATGAGAGTTGTTAAGCCATTGTGATTGCAGTTTAATCTTGTCAAGTTAATTGTTACTGGCATGATTTTCTGTTTCTATGATTATTTAATTCAGACTCTCCATTATCGCTGTTGGCGGTGTGTGTTGAGAATGATTTGTCTCACAGTGTCACATGATCATGCTACTGATGCTCTGTTAATGTTCCTGTGTATAAACCCTTGTTTTCACCTCTACATGGGAGTCTGCCGTTCCCCTGCACATGGGTTCCGCCATTGCCTGCGCTTACCGTGACATATTCAGCCATTCGTCTGCACCGGGGTCCAGTCGTTATCAGTGTTCACCGTTACAGAGTCTGCAGTTCTTCCACATCTGTGTTGTCATTGCCAGTGCTCACTGTGACAGAGTCTGCTGTTCTTCCGCACCAGCGTTCAGTCATTGCCAGTGCTCACTGTGAGAGTCTGCTGTTCTTCCGCACCTGGGTTCAGTTGTTGCCAGGGTGCACCGTGACAGAGTCTGCTGTTCTTCCGCACCAGCGTTCAGTCATTGCCAGTGCTCACTGTGAGAGTCTGCTGTTCTTCCGCACCTGGGTTCAGTTGTTGCCAGGGTGCACCGTGACAGAGTCTGCTGTTCTTCCGCATCTGGGTTCAGCCATTGCCAGTGCTCACTGTGACAGAGTCTGCTGTTCTTCCGCACCAGCGTTCAGTCATTGCCAGTGCTCACTGTGAGAGTCTGCTGTTCTTCCGCACCTGGGTTCAGTTGTTGCCAGGGTGCACCGTGACAGAGTCTGCTGTTCTTCCGCATCTGGGTTCAGCCATTGCCAGTGCTCACTGTGACAGAGTCTGCTGTTCTTCCGTACCAGGGTTCAGTCATTGCCAGTGCTCACTGTGACAGAGTCTGCTGTTCTTCTGCACCAGGGTTCAGTCGTTGCCAGTGCTCACTGTGACAGAGTCTGCCGTTCTTCTGCACCAGGGTTCAGTCGTTGCCAGTGCTCACTGTGACAGAGTCTGCTGTTCTTCCGCAGAAGGGTTCAGTCGTTGCCAGTGCCCACTGTGACAGAGTCTGCTGTTCTTCCGCAGAAGGGTTCAGTCATTGCCAGTGCTCACTGTGACAGAGCCTGCCATCCTTCCGCACCTGGGTTCAGTTGTTGCCAGTGCTCACTGTGACAGAGTCTGCCGTTCTTCTGCACCTGGGTTCAGTTATTGTCAGTGCTCACTGTGACAGAGTCTGCAGTTCTTCCACATCTGTGTTGTCATTGCCAGTGCTCACTGTGACAGAGTCTGCTGTTCTTCCGCACCAGCGTTCAGTCATTGCCAGTGCTCACTGTGAGAGTCTGCTGTTCTTCCGCACCTGGGTTCAGTTGTTGCCAGGGTGCACCGTGACAGAGTCTGCTGTTCTTCCGCATCTGGGTTCAGCCATTGCCAGTGCTCACTGTGACAGAGTCTGCTGTTCTTCCGCAGAAGGGTTCAGTCGTTGCCAGTGCCCACTGTGACAGAGTCTGCTGTTCTTCCGCAGAAGGGTTCAGTCATTGCCAGTGCTCACTGTGACAGAGCCTGCCATCCTTCCGCACCTGGGTTCAGTTGTTGCCAGTGCTCACTGTGACAGAGTCTGCCGTTCTTCTGCACCTGGGTTCAGTTATTGTCAGTGCTCACTGTGACAGAGTCTGCTGTTCTTCTGCACCTGGGTTCAGTTATTGCCAGTGCTCACTGTGACAGAGTCTGCTGTTCTTCCGCACCTGGATTCAGTCGTTGCCAGTGCTCACTGTGACAGAGTCTGCTGTTCTTCCGCACCTGGGTTCAGTTGTTGCCAGTGCTCACTGTGACAGAGTCTGCTGTTCTTCCACACCTGGGTTCAGTTGTTGCCAGGGCGCACTGTGACAGATAGCATCTGGTGCTAATCACTGGTACCAGATGAAGGATAGTAGAGAGTTGTAATCTGTGGTCTCATCCCACCGAATGAGAGAGTTATCTGAAGTACTAACCACACATTTAGTAGTGAAACGGAAGATTTGCTTCACTTCAGAAAGCTTTTGATTTATGTAGAAGCTGTAATGTGCTAAACATATAGATTGCATAAGCTCAACGTAATAAATCCCTAGTCTGTAACTGTGTGACTGAGTTGGCAGAGTTCTGAAGGACATATCTTCCTGACATAGTTTGGAGAAAACAAACATGAGGGAATAAAATGGCTAATTTCATTTCGACTTTAATCAACTTGTCACAGAAAGATTTAACCATGACAACATTGTCACCACATCGTCACACCCAACATCCTTAGTCATACTGAGAACACCTTCCTTTGAGTCACAAACCAACAACAATCAGAAACGCAAACAGAACTAGTCTTCTTGGCATTCTTCTGACGTCCCTACATTTCATTTTTAGTCAATTTGGTTCACCCAAACATTAAGAAATGCATCAGTGCCTTATACACACAGCCAAAACTGTAGCACTGGGTCTTCGTATCTTCACAGAGCACACAGACATAGTAAGTTTTAGCTAAAGTTATAAAATACTTTTTACACAGGGATGTCTCTGACAACTGAGAAGTTGTGCAGGGATGTTGTTTTAAAAGTAAACATAATGGGTCAAATCTAACCAAGACAGTTGCTAGTAATGCTAACTAAACTGCTAGTAATTAACTATGTCAATGTCCTGGATGTTTATAAAGAACCTGCATTTAATAATAATCTATTTATTTCTCTGTCTTGGAAGTATTTAGTTAAAGGCCTCATTATAATCTTGGTCCAATCATAGTCCTGATTTGGGCACGTGTCTTTATCTCCATTGTTTTATCTGCTGATTTGCTGACCATACTTGGCTGATGTTTATGACATTAAAACTGGCAAAATGGAAGTTTTATGATATTCATCATATTACCTACATCTTTAGATAATATGTTTTCATATTTTTAATACAAAATTCAATCCAGTGAATTTGCGCAAATGAAGACTCAGATTAGGCATAGGTGGAGTGACTTGATGGATAAACCCATCATTTGACATAATGAACCCAAGAAACTGCAAGTTTTGCTATATTTAAAATTGATAGGCAAAAGTATTTTTGAAATGAATCCTATTTAACTAGTTCTTTTTCCATTTGTCACTCTTTGCTTAATTGGTAGAATGCTTACATCTGAGATATGTTATCTCAAATCTGGACTGAATTAATAAGGAGATGTTCCACCATTAAAAATCCAATTTTTTTCAATATGTTAATCCATTTCCCAGTCTGTTCCTTCCAGTGGATGTAGAATATCTTTTTGGATTATACTGACAAGCAACAGGTGAGTTATTCCCAGTGGCTCTGCCATTTCCAGGGAAGAAGAAAAAATTATACTCAGCCAGAACTGTGTGGTTCTGCCTATTTCCAGGAGAACCCACAGAAATTCAGATTCAGATTCAGTTTATTGTCATTTAGAAACCACAAATGCAATGCAGTTAAAAAAATGAGACAACGTTCCCCCAGAATGATATCACAAAAGCATATGACAAAACAGACTACACCAGAAAATCCACATAACGTTTGGCAATCCCCAATCCAGAGTCCAGAAAGGCTGCTGCATCTTAATATCACGCTACCGTCTTAGCGAGTTCCCCGGAAAGGAGCTCCAAATCCATCAGACAAACAAGACCAAAAACTAAAGCTACAAGACCTGCACAAAACCACATTGTTACAACATATATTTACAACAGTGCAAACAATAGCATAATTGATAAAAAAACAGACCATGGGCACAGTAAAAATAGTCCAAAGATGTTAAAGGACTATAAGTTCAAAAGAAATCACCACACAGTTTCCTCAAGTCCCCAGGGTCCCGACAGACTCACCATCCCATGCTGACGGCAGAAGGGAATACCCCCGCTATGTACTTCCACAGCGCGGCCCGACTCAGCCTCGCAGATGCAGCAGACTATGAAAGCTCCATCAAACCTGCCTCGCAGACGCAGCACACACTGAAAGCGACCTGACTGCAGCGGACTCTGAGTCTGTCGAACCTCCGAGCCGATGACCATCCCCTCCGGCACAGCTTCTCCGAGAACCATCCTCTGCCGAGCGTATTAAGACGGCCCCGCCAACGGCCATCGGCAACACAACCCCGAGAACTGGGGGCCTGTTCTTCCCAGCAGAGTCTTGGACCTCACCACAGCAGCAGCAATGAAGAAGGTCTTCCTGGAGGTTTCCCGATGTTCCTCCGTGCTCCCACGTCTGTTTTCAATGATTGCGCATGGCACCCCATTTCACAAATAACAGATAATCAGCTCCAGAGTGGCCACTGCAAGCTGCATCGCGTTTCCATCTTGGAAATAACAAAAGATCTACTTAAGCTGCTACAAATAGCTAAATATATCTGAACATGTTTGCAACATGAAAAGTTGTGTGGGTATGTTATGTTTTAGAAATAAGCACAACATGTCAATTCTCTGCATAAGCTGTAGATAATGTGGGAGAAGGATAGATAGACCAAGGGGAATATCTGATAGAGTGACAAAAAGATTGCTGTTGAGTTAGGTTGCAGTGATTATCTGATCAATATGTTAACTGTGCCTCCTTTAACTTTTCAGCAAGTTAAAACTAACGTGTTTTCAGAATTTTATTTATTCTGATGAAGGATCTTCAATTGAAAAGTTGACTGTTCCCTTGGATACTGCCTGATCTACTGAGCAATTTAAGCATTTTCTGTTTTCATTTCAAACTTCTAGAATCTGCAGTTTCTTAAAATTTTCATTGGTGGTTGTGTTTCATAATGTATATCATTGGTTACAAATCAGAACCACTTTATTTTCTATAAATCTTTTTAGGGCATTAAAAGATGATACAGGTCTCATAAGTGAAATGTTACTGTGATTGTCATATACTAAAACTCAAGTGAATGACCCTGTTATTTTAGAATTGTTATCATTCCTACTATTTTCGTTTACTTGCTTTCAAGGAGCTAGAAGAAATATACACAGGGCACATCCAAGATAATATCCACTTCACTTCTAAGAGTTTCATAGGTTATAATTTGGTTCTTTTGCTCGTCGATTCAGATTGGCATTCAGATTCCGATTAGATATTGTCACATACACAAGGTGCAATGAAACTCTATTCTCACATGAAGCTCACAGAGTAAACAGTATACATGGTAATAACAAGCACAACAATAAATACAGTGACAAGATAAAACACGGAATGGTGCAAAGCACAGTTGTGCAAACTGAGGTAGTAGAAATTCTGAAGTGCCAATAATGCATGAGTCAGAATTAAGGATTCAAGAATGTGATTATAACACCGGGCAGGGACTGTGAAAGAGATGATTGGTTTAGAAATCTGGTAGCAGTGGTGAAGAAACTGTTCTTGAGCTGTAATTTCTCCTGAAAGATAGAAGAGCGAAAAGGAGATGGCTCCGGTGGCAGGCATTATTAATACTGTTGTACTATTGTTCATACTATACATCATATTATTGTTCTTGTATGATGCACCTTGAAATGGACTGGATGGAAGGACAAGATGAACCTGTGATGGACTAGGCAGTGTTTGCCACTCTCCGCAGTTTCCGATACTCCAGAGCAGAGCAGTTGCTGCGCCAGGCTGAAGGGCAACCCGTCAGATATTTTCTATAGTACATCTGTAACTCAAGAGAATCAAGGTTTCTCTTAACTAGTATTTAATACGTAATGCTATCCAATAAAGTTAATCCACAAAAACGGAAAATAATTTCAGATCACTGTAGGACATTATGAACATCAGAAGTTGTTAGGGCATTTTGACATTTGAGCCTATTCTGCCTTCCAATCGCTATTCAGCTAGTCTGTGATGAATACCATATCCCTGAAACATGTCTACATTTTCCCTTCATTCCTTTAAAAACTGTTGGTTAATAACTAATTTGACAAAATTGTTTTGCAGAAATGTGTTTCTAATTTCTGCCACTCCCTAAAGAGAAACGTAGAAGCATAGAAAACATACAGCACAATACAGGCCCTTTGGCCCACAAAGCTGTGCCGACCATGTCCCTACCTTAGAACTACCTAGGCTTTACACATAGCTCTTTATTTTTCTAAGCTCCACGTAGCCATCCAGGAGTCTCTTAAAAGACCCTATTGTTTCCGTCTGCACCACTGCCGCCGGCAGCCCATTCAAGTCAAGTCAAGTCACTTTTATTGTCATTTCGACCATAACTGCTGGTACAGTGCATAGTAAAAATGAGATAATGTTTTTCAGGACCATGGTGTTACATGACACAGTACAAAAAAAACTAGACTGAACTACGTAATAAAAAAACAACACAGAGAAAGCTACACTAGACTACAGACCTACACAGGACTGTATGAAGTGCACAAAAAAGTGCAGGCATTTAAAATAAATAATAAACAGGACAGTAGGGAAAGATGTCAGTCTAGGCTTTGGGTATTGAGGAGTCTGATAGCTTGGGGAAAGAAACTATTGCATAGTCTGGTCATGAGAGCCCAAATGCTTCGGAGCCTTTTCCCGGATGGCAGGAGGGAGAAGAGATTGTATGAAGGGTGCATGGGGTCCTTCATAATGCTGTTTCCTTTGCAGATGTAGCGTGTAGTGTAAATATCCGTGATGGCAGGAAGAGAGACCATGATGATCTTCTCAGCTGACCTCACTATCCACTGCAGGGTCTTGCGATCCGAGATGGTGCAATTTCTGAACCAGGCAGTGATGCAGTTGCTCAGGATGCTCTCAATACAACCCCTGCAGAATGTGATGAGGATGGGGGGGGGGGGGGGGTGGGAGATGGACTTTCCTCAGCCTTCACAGAAATAGAGATGCTGCTGGGCTTTCTTTGCTATGGAGCTGGTGTTGAGTGACCAGGTGAGATTCTCCACCAGGTGAACACCAAGAAATTTGGTGCTCTTTACAATCTCTACCGAGGAGCCATCAATGTTCAGCGGGGAGTGGTTGCTCTGTGCCCTCCTGAAGTCAACAACCATCTTTTTTGTTTTGTTCACATTAAGAGACAGGTTGTTGGCTCTGCACCAGTCCGTTAGCCGCTGCACCTCCTCTCTGTAAGCTGACTCGTCGTTCTTGCTGATGAGACCCACCATGGTCGTGTCATCAGTGAACGATGATGTGGTTCGAGCTGTGTGTTGCAGCACAGTCATGGGTCAGCAGAGTGAACAGTGGACTGAGCACACAGCCCTGGGGGGCCCCCGTGCTCAGTGTGATGGTGTTGGAGATGCTGCTCCTGATCCGGACTGACTGAGGTCTGTCAGTCAGGAAGTCTAGGATCCGGTTGCAGAGGGAGATGTTCAGGCCCAGTAGCCTCAGCTTTCCAATCAGTTTCTGAGAATGATTGTGTTGAATGCTGAACTGAAGTCTATGAACAGCTTCCGAACGTATGTGTCTTTTTTGTCCAGGTGGGTTAGGGCCAGGTGGAGGGTGGTGGCAATGGCGTCAACTGTTGAGCGATTGGGACGGTACACAAACTGCAGGGGGTCCAGTGAGGGGGGCAGCAGGGTTATGATATGCCTCTTGACGAGCCTCTCAAAGCACTTCATGATGATGGATGTAAGTGCAACGGGACGGTAGTCATTTAGGCAGGACACTGAAGACTTCTTTGGCATGGGGACAATGGTGGCGGCCTTTCATGCACTCACCACTCTTTGCATAAAAAACTTAACCCTGACATCTTCTCTGTACCTACTTCCAGGCACCTTTAAACTATGCCCTCTCATGCTAGCCATTTCAGCCCTGGAGAAAAGCCACTGATTACCCACACGATCAATGCCGCGCATCATCCTATACACCTCTATCAGGTCACCTCTCATCCTCTGTCGCTCCAAGGAGGAAAGGCCGAGTTCACTCAGCCTATTCTCATAAGGCATGCTCCCCAATCCCAGCACCCTTTCTTTGGTTTCCACATCCTTCCTATAGTGAGGCGACCAGAACTGAGCACAGTACTTCAAATGGGGTCTGACCAGGGTCCTATATAGCTGCAACATTACCTCTCGGCTCTTAAACTCAGTCCTACAATTGATGAAGGCCAACTTCTTAACGTATGCCTTCTTAACCACAGAGTCAACCTATGTAGCAGCTTTGAGTGTCTTATGGACTCCAAGATCCCTCTGATCCTCCACACTGCCAAGAGCCTTACCAGTAATGCTATATTCTGTCATTGTATTTGACATACCAAAATGAACCACCTCACACTTATCTGGGTTAAACTCCATCTGCCACTTCTCAGCCCAGTTATGCATCTGATCATTATCCCATTGTAACCTCTGACAGCCCTTCACACTATCCACATCACCCCTAACCTTTGTGTCATCAGCAAACTTACTAACCCATCCATCCACTTCCTCATCCAGGTCATTTATAAAAATCACAAAGAGTATGGGCCCCAGAACAGATCCCTGAGTCACACCACTGGTCACTGGTCTCCACACAGAATATGACCCATCTACAACCACCCTTTGCCTTCTGTAGGCAAGTTAGTTCTGGATCCACAAAGCAACGTCCCCTTGGATCCTATGCCTCCTTACTTTCTCAATAAGCCTTGCATGGGGTACCTTATCAAATGCCTTGCTGAAATCCATATACACTACATCTAAGGCTCTACCTTCATCATTGTGTTTAGTCACATCCTCAAAAAATTCAATCAGGCTCGTAAGGCACAATCTGCCTTTGATAAAACCATGCTGACTATTCCTAATCATATTATGCCTCTCCAAATGTTCATAAATCCTGCCTCTCTTCTGCATCAACTTACCAACCACTGAAGTAAGACTCACTGGCCTATAATTTCCTGGGCTATTCCTACTCCCTTTCTTGAATAAGGGAACAACATCCGCAACCCTCCAATCCTCCCTCGCTTCCCATGTAGCCTAGGGTACATTAAGTCCGGTCCTGGTGACTTATACAGCTTGATGCTTTGCAAAAGCTCCAGCACATCCTCTTTCTTAATATCTACATTCTCAAGCTTTTCAGTCCACTGTAAGTCAAGATCCTTTTCCGCAGTGAATACTGAAGTGAGGTATTCATTAAGCACCTCCGCTATTTCCTCCTGTTTCATACACACTTTTCTATTGTTACACTTGATTGATCCTATTCTCTCACATCTTATTCTCTTGCTCTTCACATACTTGTAGAATGCCTTGGGTTTTTCCTTAATCCTGTCTGCCAGGGGCTTCTCATGGCCCCTTCTGGCTCTCCTAATTTCATTCTTAAACTCCTTCCTGTTAGCCTTATAATCTATCATTTCATATCATTCATATAAATTCATATCATTACCTGGTTTTTTGAACCTTTCATACGCTCTTCTTTTCTTCTTGACCAGATCTACAACAGCCTTTGTATACCACGGATCTTGTATCCTACCATCCTTTTCATGTCTCAGAATGCCACGCAAATATCCTCTGAACATTCGCCACATTTCTTCCTTACGTTTCCCTGAGAACATCTGTTTCCAATTTATGCTTCCAAGTTCCTGCCTGATAACTTCGTATTTCCCCTTACTCCAATTAAACATTTCCCTAACTTGTCTGTTCCTATCCCTCTTTAATGGTATGGTAAAGGAGATAGAATTGTGATCACTATCTCCAGAATACTCTCCCACTGAGAGACCTGACACTGGACCAGATTGATTTCCTAATACCATATCAAGTACAGCCTGTCCTCTTGTAGGCTTACCTAGGGGACTGGCTGTGCTGGATTGGGTATTGTGCAATGATCTGAAGGTGATAAGAGAGCTTAAGGTTAGGGAACCCTTAGGGAAGAGTGATCATAATATGATTGAGTTCACATTGAAATTTGAGAGGGGTAAAAATAAAATACAATGTGTTGGTATTTCAGTGGAAGAAAGGAAATTACAATGGCATGAGAGGGGAACTGGCCGAAGTTGTCTGGAAAGGGACACTATCGGGAAGGACAGCAGAACAGCAATGGCTGGAGTTTCTGCGAAAAATGAGGGAAGCGCAAGACAGATATATTCCAAATAAGAGGAAATTTTCAAGGGCAGATGGACACTACCCTGGCTGACAAGTAAAGTCAGAGCCAAAGTAAAATCAAAAGAGGGCATACAAGGAAGCCAGAGCTAGTAGGAAGATAGAGGATTGGGGAGCTTTAAAAAACTTGCAGAAGGAAACTAAGAAGGTCATTCAGAAGGAAAAGATGAATTATGAGAGGAATCTATTGACTAATATCAAAGAAGATACTAAAAGCTTTTTTAAGTATATAAAAGGTAAAAGAGAGTTGAGGGTAGATATAGGACCAATACAAAATGACTCTGGAGATATTGTAACGAGAGATGCAGAGATGGTGGAGGAACAGAATGTGTATTTTGCATCAGTCTTCACAGTAGAAGGTGGCTGCAGTATACCAGATAATCAAGAGTGTCAGGGAAGTGGTTTGTACAGTGAAAATTATGACTAAGAAGGTGCTCAGGAAGCTTGATTGTCTGAGGGTGCATAAATCCGCTGGACCTGATGGAATGCAGCCTCAGGTTCTGAAGGAGGTAGCTGGAGAGATTGCAGAGGCATTAACAATGATCTTTCAAGAATTGATAGATTCTGGCATTGTACTGGACGATTGGAAAATGTTAGTCCTGTGGCGACCCATTTCCTGGCACATCCGAACCGGCTCACTAAGGGAGATAGCCTGTGGGGATTTGTGAGCTTAGAGCTTTGGAGCCTCTGCGCCACGGGGGGGCAGGTTGAGGGAGGCTTAAAAGTGAGGCTGGGGATTTCGAATAAAGTTTTTCCTTCGACTGCAGTTACCGACTCCGTGTCGTAATTTTAGCGCTGCGTGTAGCACACCGCTACAATTGGTGACCCCAATCGTCCAAATGATTTTTGGACCAGAAATGACCGATGCTGCCTCTGTTCATGCGGTTTCGTTGAAACTGCCGGGTTTCTGGACACGGCGTCCTCACCTGTGGTTTCAGCAAGCTGAAGCCCAATTCCACGTTCGGCAGATCGCCTCCGAGGACACCCGCTACTACTACTTGGTGAGCTCCCTTGACCAGGACACAGCGGCCCAGGTCGCGGAGTTCGTACAGTCGCCCCCGGCAGATGGCAAGTACACAGAATTCAAAGCCCTGCTCCTCAGGACTTTCGGACTCTCACGGTGCGAGCGGGCTGCCCGTTTACTGCACCTGGATGGCTTGGGAGACAGACCTCCATCGGCTTTAATGAATGAGATGCTGTCTCTGGCCGACGGACACATACCCTGCCTCATGTTTGAGCAGGCATTCCTGGAGCAGCTGCCTGAGGACATACGCCTGCTGCTGTCCGACGCGGATTTCAGTGACCCCTGGAAGGTGGCAGCCCGGGCGGACTTGCTGTGGAATGCCAAGAAGGTGAACGGGGCGTCCATCGCACAGATCACCAGGCCCCGCTCCCAGTAGCAAACAAGTCCAGGCCCGGCCGCAGAGCCCGCTAACCCCAGGGGCAGGGGTGGGGGGCCAACGAACAATGGTGCTTCTACCACCAGCGGTGGGGCGCAGAAGCCTGCCGTTGTCGCCCGCCCTGCAAGTTCCCGGGAAATGCCAGGGCCAGCGGCCGCTGATGGCTACGGTGGCTGGCCATTGGGATAGCCTCCTGTATGTGTGGGACAAGCGTTCAGGACACCGCTTTTTGGTTGACACCAGTGCTGAGGTTAGCGTTTTACCTCCGACGAGTTACGACACCCGCAGCAAGGCACCGGGTCCCCCCCGAGGGCCGCGAATGGCAGCACAGTAAGGACCTATGGCACCCGTCAGGTGCAGCTACAGTTCGGCTCCAGCCAGTTCACGTGGGACTTCACACTGGCCGCCATAGCCCAACCGCTTCTGGGTGCGGATTTTTTGTGGGCTCACAGCCTACTGGCCGACCTGCCCAGGAAGAGACTGGTCCACGCCGAGACCTTTCAGACGTTCTCACCGGGTGCAGCCCAGTTGCCAGCCCCTCACCTGGGCTCCATCACGCTGTCCGACAATGACTTCACCAGGGTCCTGGCAGATTTTCCTTCGGTTCTGGCACCGCAGTTCACAGCGGCCCTGCCCCGACACAGCGTACAGCACCACATCCCGACACAGGGACCACCCCTCCACGCCCGCGCTCGGCGGCTTCCCCCGGACAAGCTCCAACTGGCAAAGGAGGAGCTCAGGAGGATGCAGGAGTTGGGGATCATCTGGCGGTCCGACAGCCCATGGGCCTCCCCCCTGCACATGGTGCCTAAAGCAACAGGGGGCTGGAGACCATGCGGCGACTACCCCAGGCTGAACGAGGCTACCGCACCGGACCGCTACCCTGTGCCGCACATTCAGGACTTTGCAGCAAACCTGCACGGCGCGCGAATCTCCTCCAAGGTCGACCTCGTCCAGGGGTACCATCAAATCCCGATGCATCCGGACGACATCCCCAAAACGGCTCTCATCACCCCGTTTGGCCTTTTCGAGTTCCTCCGCATGCCGTTTGACCTGAAGAATGCCGCACAGACGTTCCAGCGGTTAATGGACGCGGTGGGACGGGACCTTGACTTTGCGTTTATCTATTTGGACGACATCCTCTTAGTCAGCAGCGGTCGTCAGGAGCATCTGTCCCACCTTCGTCAACTCTGCGCCCGACTGAGTGAGTACGGTCTAAAGATCAACCCCGCCAAATGCCAGTTCGGGCTCGACACCATTGACTTCCTGGGCCACAGGATTACTAAAGACGGGGCAACCCCTCTGCCTGCTAGGGTAGATGCGGTCCGCCATTTCCCCCAACCCACCATGATCAAAGGCCTTCAGGAATTCTTAGGTATGGTCAATTTCTACCACTGCTTCCTCCCTTCAGCTGCCCGGATCATGCGCCCCCTGTTCGCCCTGCTGTCGGGTCCGGGCAAGGACATTACCTAGAACGAGGAGTCCGCCGCTGCTTTCATTCAAATGAAGGAAGCCTTGGCAAATGCCGCGATGCTAGTGCACCCCAGAATGGATGTCCCTACCGCCCTCACAGTGGACGCCTCTCACACAGCATTCGGTGGGGTACTGGAGCAACTCATCACAGATCGCTGGCAACCCCTGGCATTTTTCAGCAAACACCTGCGGCCACCCGAGCTCAAATACAGTGCTTTCGACTGGGAACTGTTGGCGCTCTACCTGGCAATCCGGCATTTCAGGTACTTCCTAGAAGGTAGGCCCTTCACCGCGTTCACGGACCACAAACAGCTTACCTTTGCGTTTACGAAAGCGTCCGACCCCTGGTCGTCCCGCCAGCAGTGCCATCTGTCCTACATCTCTGAATACACGACGGATGTCCAGCACGTCTCGGGTAAGGACAATGTCGTGGCGGATGCGCTCTCTCGCCCTACCGTTCATACCCTTTCCCAAGGGGTGGACTTTGAGGCACTGGCAGAGGCGCAGCAGGCAGATGAGGAGATTCCAAAGTACAGAACCGCAGTCTCTGGTTTGCAGCTCCAGGACCTCCCCATAGGCCCAGGTGAGAGGACCCTACTCTGTGACGTCGCCACCGGCCAGCCCTGTCCCGTCGTCCCGACAGCCTGGCAGCGCGTGTTTTCGACTCCATTCACAACTTGGCGCATCCCTCCATCCGGACAACTGTCCGGATGGTTTCCAGCAGGTTCGTTTGCATGGACTCTGCAAGCAAGTCAGTGAATGGGCCAAAACGTGCATGCACTGCCAGACGGCCCACCAAAGCTCTGCCGCAGCAGTTCCACCCCACACATCGACGTTTCGACCACATTCATGTGGATATCGTGGGCCCCCTGCCAGTGTCGCGCAGAGCGTGGCACCTCCTGACTGTCGTGGACCGGTTCACAAGATGGCCAGAGGCGATCCTAGTCACCGACACCACCTCCGAATCTTGTGCCCGAGCCCTGATCACCACCTGGATATCTCGCTTTGGTGTACCAGCCCACATTACCTCCGACAGAGGCGCCCAGTTCACCTCCAGCTTGTGGTCAGCTATGGCCAGACTTTTGGGGACTCAGCTGCACCACACAACTGCCTACCGCCCACAGTTGATCCGGCTAGTGGAGCGTTTCCACCGTCACCTGAAGTCGGCCCTCATGGCCTGCCTGCGAGGAGCCAACTGGGCGGACTAGCTTCGCTGGGTCCTACTCGGCATCCGCAAGGCGCCCAAAGATGATCTGCATGCCTCGTCGGCCGAGTTGGTATACGGCGCGCCCCTGGTCGTCCCCGGGGGGGGGTTCCTACCAGCCCCACGGGGGCAAGAGGAAGATCCTGCAGCAGTCCTGGGCAGACTACGTGAGATGCTCGGTAACCTGGCCCCCATACCCACTTCACAGCACGGGCAGAACCCGACCTGCGTACCCAAAGACCTGCAGAACTGTAAGTTTGTGTTTGTACGAAGGGGCGGGCATCGGCCACCGCTGCAGCGGCCCTACGAGGGGCCGTTTACGGCGCTCTGGAACAACGGGTCCACATTCGTGCTGGACGTTGGGGGGAGAGAGGAGGTTTTCACAGTGGACCGACTCAAACCGGCCCATGTGGACCTGGCGCAACCGGTCGAGTTTCCGGTACCTCAGCGCAGAGGCCGACCTCCCAAACAGGTTCCGGTCCAGACTGTGGACATTGGGGGGTGTATCGCCGGTTCTGGGGGGGGGGTGGTTATGTGGCAACCCATTTCCTGGCACATCCAAACTGGCTCACAATTAGCCAGCGTTCCGGCTAAGGGAGATAGCCTGCGGGGATTTGCGAGCACAGAGCTTTGGAGCCTCTGCGCCACGGGGGGCGGGTTGAGGGAGGCTTAAAAGTGAGGTTGGGGATTTCGAATAAAGTTTTTCCTTCGACTGCAGTTACCGACTCTATGTCGTAATTTTAGCGCTGCGTGTAGCACACTGCTACAGTCCACTATTTAAGAAGGGTGGGAGGCAGCAGAAAAGAAACTATAGGCCTGTTAGACTGACATCAGCGGTTTAAGTTGTTGGAATCAGTATTTAGGGATGAGATTACGGAGTACCTGGAGGCACATGACAAGATAGCCTAAAGCCAGCATGGTTTCCTGAAAGGAAAGTCCTGCCTGATAAACCTACTGTAATTCTTTGAGGAAATTGCAAGCAGGGGAAACAAAGGAAATACAGTTGACGTGGTGTACTTGGATTTTCAGAAGGCCTTTGACAAGGTGCCGCACATGAGGCTGCTCAGCAAGATAAGAGCCCATGGAATTACAGGGAAGTCACTAGTGTGGGTGAAGTATTGGCTCGTCGGCAGAAAACAGAGTAAGAATGAAGGGATCCTAATCTGACTGACTGTCGATTACCAGTGGAGTTCCACAGGAGTCGGTGCAGGGACCGCTGCCTTTTATGTTGTATGTCAATGATTTGGACTATGGGATTAATGGATTTGTGGCTAAATTTGCTGATGATGCAAAGCTAGGTAGAGGAGGAGGTAGTGTTGAGGAAACAGAGAGCCTGCAGAGAGGCTTAGATAGTTTAGGCAAACAAGCAAAGAAGTGGCAGATGAAATACAATGTTGGAAAGTGTATGATCATGCACTTTAGTGGAAGAAATAAATGGGCAGACTATTATTTAAATGGGGAGAAAATTCAAAATGCAGAGATGCAAAGGGACTTGGGAATCCTTGTGTAAGACACCCAAAAGTTTAATCTCCAGGTTGAGTTGGTTGTGAAGAAGATGATTGCAATGTTGGCATTCATTTCTAGAGGTATAGGATATAAGAGCAGGGATGTGATGTTGAGACTCTATAAGGTGCTCATGAGACCACACAGAGTATTGTGTGCAGTTTTGGGCTCCTTGTTTTAGAAAGGATATACTGACATTGCAGAGGGTTCAAGAAGATTCATGAGAATGAAAGGGTTACTGTGTGAGGAATGTCTGGCAGCTCTTGGGCTGTGTTCCCTGGAGTTCAGGAGAATGAGGGGGGGATCTCATAGAAACATTCCGAATGTTAAAAGGCCTGAACAGATTAGATATGCCAAAGTTATTTCCCATGGTAGGGGATGCTAGGACAAGAGGGCACGACTTCAGGATTGAAGGATGTCCTTTTAGAACTGAGATGTGGAGAAATTACTACAGTCAGAGGATGGTAAATCTGTGGAATATGTTGCCAGAAGCAGCTGTACAGACCAAGTCATTGGGTCTATTTAAGGCTGAGATAGATAGACTCTTGATTAGCCAGGGCATAAAAGGGTATGGGGTGAAAGCAGGGGAGTGGGAATGACTGGAAGAATTGGATCAGCCCATGATTGCAAAGTGGAGCAGACTTGATGGGCAGAATGGCCTGCAACAGCTCCTATATCTTATGCTCTTATTTGCGAGGCTTTGATAAAGCTGATAAAGCAGATAGTCCAAAACAAAATGATGCGAGGAAGGACAGCTTGAGTGTGTGGTCAATAATCAACACAGTCAGTGCTGAGTTGGTAATGCTCACATTTGAGGTTAAGGGATGTCCCAAGGGAGGTGGAATATAAAAGGAAGGTAGCTTGAATCAAGGGGTGCATAATGGAAGCATCTGCTGATGGAATGATCGCACACCCTAGCAAGAGGTACATTCAGTCACATATTTTAGTGGATGATAATCAGGTGGAAAGACAAGGCAGCCTCATCTATAAGTTAACTTTGTCAAATAAGGCTGCTTTTTATATTAGTTCCTGTCCTTACTCAAAATGAGGCAAGTATTTGATGCTGGCCATGTAAAAACAGGGGAGAAAATGGTGCAGCATTGATATATATCATTAAACATTTTTTTGTTGTCTTTTTCCACAGGGGTTTATAGAAATCAATGTGTGAGTAATTTATTCTCCAATAAATGCTGATCTACATGTATCAAACTTTCAAAGCTTGGAAGGAGTGCACCAAGGTGAAATTGTCTGCCTGAAATAGTATTCAATTCCAGACAAATGCAATCGTCCAAAACCACATCCATCTTCCTAACCTACAGGAGTACTTTTGTAACATATTACTCACACTGACAAGGTCAGCTTATTTGTACTAGATTTATTGAATATACTCACTGGATGATGTTTTATGTTTTGAAGTGTATTTCTTGGAGACCTAGTATACTCATTTCTTCTTGAAATTCCAGATGTCTGTGTGTGGTGCCAAGATTCTGTTCAAACCTCTCTGCCAGTAGAAATGTGACAACGTGCCTGTAAGTGTTTTTCAGCAAGCAAGCCCACAACCCCTCCCAACATGAGTCACGGCATTATGCATACATCATTTTGTTACAGCATCAATGCCTCCTGCGATTTTCACGGAACATTGCTGAATTTAAGTGTGCCCTGTCAGGGGAGATCTTAGGAGGATTGACATGGATTTATCTTTTATCGCTTTCAACTCATAATTAAGCCAAGGAGTTACTAAATTGAGAGGATCAGTTCCTTTTGTAATTAGTGCATTAATAGAACTACAGACCAATCAGTTCACTCCCAATCATCTGCCAAATGGTGGAAGGTGTCCTCAAAAGTGCATAATAGTAGCACTTACTCTTTAATGATCTCCTCATCACTGCCCAGGTTGGGTTTTGCCAGGATTCTTTGCCTCCAGATCTGCCTTTCAGGTCATTAGGTCAGAAATGGGAATGCTTCTTAATGATTGCAGGATGCTCAATTTCATTTGCTCCTTCTCAGCAAATGAACAGTTCAACCTGCATGGAGCAAGACCTGTCGGGAATGATAGGTTGCAAGGGGCACATATGCCAGGCCGTGATAATTTCCAGCAACACTGAATCTATCTACTTATAAAATAAAGAGATTCTGTAGATGCTGGAACTTCAGAGAAACACACAGAAAATTCGGCAGGAACTCAGCAGGCATCTAAGGAAAGGAATAAATAGTCAACGTTTCATCGGGACTGGAAAGGGAGGAAGAAGATGCCAGGATAAGAAGGTGGAGGGAGGAGAGGGAGGTACAAGCTGGAAGATGATAGGTGAAGCCAGGTGGGTGGGGGAGGGGGGGTGAAGTAAGAAGCTGGAACCCAAACTGGAGGGGGAAGAATATGTTAGTGGGCAGGTTTGTTAATGCTGTATGGTGGGGTTTAAACTAGAGTTGCAGGGGAATGGGAACCAGAACAATTACTGGAGATGTTGTGGAGGGAGAAATCGGTACAATCTCAGATAAAGTTCGGCATCACAAGGTTGAGCATTATGCAACTAGAGTCCTGAGCTGCCTATATTTCAATGCAAGAAGCATCGTAGGAAAGGCAGACAATAGTGCTGAGATGAGGTAGCTGCTTTACAAACAGAGGTAGCATTTAATGAGGAGAGACTTCTGAGAGGTCAGTCAGCTGGCTATGTTGCAATGTAAAAGGTGGGCAAAATCAAAAAACACTGAATACAGGATGTTGATTTGAAAGCACGCAGTATATGGTATAAGGTAGATAAACTTGCAGCGCAGTTGTGGATTGGCAGGTATGATGTTGTAGGTATCTCTGAATCATGGCTGAAAGATTACAGCCGAGAGCTTAATATCCGAGGTTACTCATTGTATTGAAAGGACAGACAGGAAGACAAAGGGGGTGGCATTGCTCTGTTGGTAAAAATGAAATCAAATCATTAGAAAGAGGTGACAAAGGGTTGGAAGGCGTTGAATCATTGTGGATAGAGATAAGAAACTGCAAGAGTAAAAAGACCCTGATGGGAGTTGTATATAGATGCCCAAACAGTAGTAAGGACATTGCCTACAAATTACAAAGAGAGATAGAAAATGCATGCCAAAAGGGGGACTTCAATAGCAGGTAATATGGAAAATCAGGTTGGTGCTGGACACCAGGATGGCAGATTTCTAGAGTGTCTACAAGATATCTTTTTAGAGCAGCTCGTGGTTGAGAATGATCAATTCTGGATTGGATATTGTACAATAAGGCAGAATTGATTAGAGAGCTTAAGGTAAAAGAACCCCTGGGACAAGTGATCATAATGTGATCAAATCCACACTGAAATTTGAAAGTCAGATGTATCAGTATTACAGTGGAGTAAAGGGAATTACAGAGGCATGAGAAAGGAGTTGGACAGAATTGATTGGAAATGAATACTGGCTGGGATAACAACAGAGAAGCAATAACTAGAATTTCTGGATGCAATTCGAAAGGCACAGGATATATATTTATATATATATATATATATATATATATATATATATCCCAGAGAAGATGAAGTACCCTAAAGGAAAGATTACGCAAATGTGGCTAACAAAAGTCAAGGCCAACATAAAAGCCAAAGAGACAACATATAATAGAGCTAAAATTAATGGGAAGTCAGAGGATGGGGAAGCTTTTTAACACCAACAGAAGGCAACTAAAGCCATTAAGGAGGTAAAGATGAAATACAAAAATAAGCTAGACAAAACTTTAAAGGAAATACCAAAAGTGTGGATATCAGGCTGCAGAAAAATGATGCTGGAGACATTGTCTAGGGGACAACAAAATGGCAGATGAATGGAATATGTATTCTGCAAAAGTCTTCATGGTGGAAGGCATGAGCAGTATGGTGCAAATTCCAGGTTTCAGGGTCATGAGGTGTGTGCAGTTACCATTACTAGAGAGAAGGTTCTTGGGAAACTGAAAGGTCGGAAGGTAGATAGGTCACCTTGCCCAAGATGGTGTACTCTGCAGAGTTCTGAAAGAGGTGGCTGAAGAGATTGTGGAGGCATTAGTAACGATCGTTCAAGAATCTCTGGATTCTGGAATGGTTCCAGAAGACTGAAAAATTGCAAAAGTCTCTCCACTCTTCAAGAAGGGAGAGAGGTATAAGATAGGAAACAGAAGAAAGGCCAGTTAGACCTACCTCAATGGTTGGGAAGATGTTGGCATCAATTATTAAGGATGAGGTCTCGGGTTACTGTGAGGCACATGATAAAAAAGGCCATAGTCAGCATTGTTTCCTCAAGTGAAAATCGTGCCTGACAAATCTGTTGGAATTCTTTGAAGAAATAATAAGCATGATAGTCAAAGGAGAATCAGTTGATGTTGTGTACTTGAGTTTTTTGAAGGCCTTTGACAGGGTCCCACATACAAGGCTGCTCTGCAAGCTATGAGCCCATGCTATTACAGGAGATATTCGAGCACGCATAAAGGAGAGGCTGATTGTCAGGAGGCAAAGAGTGGGAATAAAAGGAACCTTTCCTGGTTGGCTTCCAGTGATTGGTGGTGTTTCACAGTCATCTGTGTAGGGACCAATTCTTTTTATGTTATATGTCAATGATTTGGATGATGGAATTGATGGCTTTGTTGCAAATTTTGCAGACAATATGAAGAAAGGTGGAGGGGCAGGTAGTTTTGAGGAAGTAGAGAAGCTACAAAAGGACTTAAACAGATTAGGAGAATGGGCAAAGAAATGGCAGATGGAATACAGTGTTAGGAAGTGGCAGAAGGATGCACTTTGGTAGAAGAAATGAAAGGGAGAGAAAATGGAGAAATGGAGAGAAATACAAAAAACTGAAATGCACTTGGGAGTCCTTGTGCAGGATTCGCAAAATGTTAATTTGCAGGTTGAGTCTGTGGTGAGGAAGGTAAACGTAATGTTAGCATTCATTCTAAGAGGATGAGAATATAAAAGCAAGGATGTAATATTCTTTTGTAAACCAATAGTTATGATGTTCCCATCATTTAGCAATATTCCTTTTTCTCCTACACTGTTTCCCAGAGTATTCAGCAGCAGCTACCTTCTGACCTTCTGGTCTGTGTGCATAACTCTTCATTTTGCTTTGCATCTTTTCCTCCCTCGTTTCTTTAATATTACATTATAAATGAACTGCAATACAATTGTTTCATCTATGTCATTAATATCAATGATAATTACCTGAGGCAACAGAGGTGATCATTGCAGCATCCTCATGAAAAGTCTGTCAAACTGAATGTGACTCATATATTCCAGTCAGTCTCTTAATCAATTCTCCTGCTAATATTATCATCGACATCAAGAATTTCTCACAGCCACGTTCTTAATAATGGTTTATTGCATTTTCCCTCCAAATTATGGAAGTCAGGCTAACTGATCTACACTTCCCTCTTTGCTCATTTCCTCAGTTTTATCCAATAGTGGTTTTATATTTGTTACCTTCTAATCTCCTGGGTGTTCTCAAGTCGAGGAAATTGTGAAAGATCACTTCTAATGTATCCATTATCTCAACACCCATCCACTTTAGAAACTGAGAAGCAAGCTATCACACTTGTCAGCTTTCATTCCCAATTCCTTTTGCACTTCTCATTAAAATGAATTACTTAAGTACCTTACTTCCATTACACATTTGGTTTCCCATTGTTACTAATAATTTTACAATGAATTCTAGTGATGATAGCAACAAAATCTTTAATATATCAGCCTTCCTTTTAAAAAAAGTTTTCGTTATAATTTCTCCCATGTCAGCTTTGTGATCCACAATTAAGGTTGCTGCTTTTTGTCTTTTTGCAGGGTGCAGAACCTTTTCTTATATATTATTTTGAAGATTAACCTCATTTTCTATGTTTGGCCTTTTAAGAACTTTTTTTGACTATCTGTAAATGTTTTGCCAAAGCTTCCAGCCCTTCAGCTCACTATTCTTTGCAGCAAAGTCATAAGCCTTTTTAAATATAAAACTAACCTTAAAATCTTTGGTTAGCCACAGATGGATTACTCCTCCAACTGAGTTCCTATTCTCCAGTGTAATAAGATTTGTTTAGAATTATGAAGTATTTTTTAAGTGTTTGCCATTGTTTGACCACAGGTAATATCCTTTCCAACTGTGCAGCTGCTGTTAAGTGGCCTGTAAACTATTCCCAACTGTGGTTTTGTTTTAAGGGAATCAAGGAATTTAGTATTAACGCATAGAAGTGACGGGGGGGGGGGGAAGTGGGGTCAGATATCTTACTCCTACTTCCATGTTTTATTTCTTCTGTTCAAACAAACCTTTTGTGTTATTGAATTCTGCTTCCCGGTCTTCTGAGCCAGTATTATTTATTATTTCTGCCCTTGGGTCAACCTCTAATTACACTTCCCATGTCACCTGTCATTTCCATATATCAGGCATCTGGAATATTTCATCCCAACCTGGGTCACACTGCAACATTGTTTCTCTAATTGCTATTCAATTAGGTCCATTCTTCTTCATTTGTGTCATTAAATCGCTTAAGTAGTTAAAATGCTTTGTGCACTTAGTTATTGCAGTTATATTTTGAAATATTATTCCATTTTTGTAATGACCAACTCTTGTTTTATTACTGTTTCTATCTCTTCCTGTCATGCACTTCTTTTACCTGAATTGTCACTTTGACGTATGAACTTGACCTGTCTTAATCTACAACTCTGCCTTCAGCTGAACTTTGTCAAGTTCCGCTAATCTTTTTAGGTTAAAGCCCTAGTTACATCACTAGTAAACCATTTTACTTCTGCATTACTCCTCCCCAAGTTTAAACAATTCTCTACCCAATGACTTCTCACCAGTGATACTTTTCTACTTGATCAATAACTCTACATCCTCCGCCCACACCTCCCCACACAACTCCACATCTGTAAATTCAGATCCGTTCAGTCACACACAAACGTTATGTGGTCCAGCCAACACTCCTGTGTTACTATCATCATCTTAGAAATCTGTGCTTTAGTTTCAACCGAGTTAATTCAACAGGAATTCCTTCTGTTCGATTTTGTACTTATACGGTTCAAAGCAACAGAAACCTCTCATCCCACTATAGATTTTCTCCAACTAGGGTGTTATAATCATGGCACTTCACAAACAATACAGTCCACAGGCTTCCTCGTCACCCTTGTGGAAAGCAGCTTATTATGCAGCTCCCTTACCCGCTCTGTTTGAAGAGCGCCTTGTACACGGGTATTGTGGTGGATTAGTCGTGTTCTCATCCATAAAGATAGCAAACACTTGATTTCTGCTGGACAATAGCTATGGCTGACACCTCAGTGTTATCGAATCCTCATTTCTGCTTGATGTACAGTCACTTCATTCTGTTTCTAATTAGCAATCATTACCACCTAACCTAATGAATGTAACTGGATCAAGCTGACTGAAAAATAGGGCACTGTGATAGCATAGTGGTTAGTGTGACACTATTCCAGCTTGGGGAGTTTGAGTTGGGAGTTCAGCTCTGGCATCCTGTAAAACAAGTTTTGTAAGTTCTTTCCATGAGTGTGTGGGTTTCCTCCAAGCTCTCCAGGTTCCTCCCACAGTTCAAAGGCATACTTGTTAGTAGATTAATTTGTAATTGTAAATTGTTCTGTGTAAGGCTATGGTTAAATAGATGGGTTGCTGTGAGCTCAGCTCATTGGGCTGGAAAGGCCTGTTACACACTGGTATCTCTAAATCAAACAAGTAACTCTGTCATTCCGGATGTAGTCCAGCTAAGCAATTCTCAGGTGAAGCTCCTCAAGATGCAAAATTCTGTTTGCTCAAGAATTTACTGGTGACCCTCAATTCTCACATGCTGCAGCTACAATGTACCACTTCCCTGCCATTCCAATTTTGGCACATAATGGAACAATATTAATCATGGAGTAAATGGGTATCAGGGAAAACAATTATTCTGTTTGTCATAATTGACACAAATGAATTAAAACAAGAATCAACAGATACTGGAAATCTGAAATAAAAACAGAAGATGCTGAAAGTTTGAAGCTAGGCAGCAGCTGTTGAAAGAGAAATGAAGAATGTCTAATGCTGTAGATCCCTCATAAGAGTTGGGAATGTAGTCAGGGAGGAATGAATGGGACAAGGGGAATATCACTATTAGGGTGATCCTGTTGTAAACAGAACTGACTCATAATGACAGAGAGAAGACTGAGAGTTCAGTCAGCCACTCCCTCTGTTTCTCAAGCAGGAGTGGGAGGTGGGAATCCTGTCTGTTGAATAGCTGGTCCATCATTGCTGGCAGAGGTGGAGGAAAACTCTGGAAACCCTGGTGAAGACCTTTCTGTATCAACTGCTGCATGTCAACTATTGAAGGTGGCTAGAGCCTTTGTTCCATCTAGGTCAAAGGTTCTGGGTCCCCATCAAATACTTCCCTCTGTGGGTTTAGTATCAGGAAACAGGTTCACTCTTACACTGACTGTTCAAGATTCACCATCAGATCAATCCAGTTGCCTCACACCATGCATGTCACTTTCCATGTCTCCTGTCTAAAACCCCTTCTGTGCAGTCTGCTGGTGCCAGTCCTGAGATTGCTCCAGTTCCCACATCAATGGTGTCTCAATGTATACTATCCATCAACTTCTGGACTCCCATTTGATTTGTGGCTATCTCCAATACTTAGTGGATGGGTGGTTTATAGTTGTGGTATCTCTCCCATGATATTCTGGACCCAGACCTGATCAGAGATTTCCACTGTCACCACCCAGATTGCCCTGAACCATCAGGGATGTAGGAAGGATGATCCCATTATGCCTTGGTCTGATCACCAGAGAGCATCTGATTCATCAAGGTTCTGATGCTCCTCATCCCCTGACAATTAGTTGATTATATTCACCTGTGTCTTGTTTTAGTTAGCAGTGCACTAACCCCCTTGTTATGTTTTTTCATTTAAATTCCCTTTTTTTCCTTGTCTGTGTTCAGTTTTGAGTTCACTTATCTTGAGTGTGTGGCGATTCTTGAGTCCCCTATAAAGTATAGATCTTTTGTTCAACTCAGTCTTTGACTCTGGTCTCCTCTGCTCTTGGATCCACCTTGTCTATGTCACACTTCAAAGTCCACAGGTTAAAGGTACTTAACGTCACCATAACAACCCCAGTTCCACCCAGCTTGGCAACCACCTCTTGTTACACATTCAAAAATAATTGACTGCAGTAAAATGATTTAGACTTTCAATGAACACAAAACATACTGTAAATACAAGTTGAGCCAAGTTTTATACAAGTAATTATCATGCAAAAGCAAGAGTGTGCTACAAGGGGACATAGAGACTGGACACAAATGCAGGACACAGGCACTGAAGTACTAGGGGGCAGGATAGGAACAACTAAAGGATAGAACAAGATGGGGAGACCATGGCATGTAAAGGTGATCCTGGGGTTCAGAGAGTTCATGGCAAAGGCAGGACCCTGGCTAGGCTAAAGGATGGGTCTATGAGACAAGGAATGTTAGGAGGATAGCCCCCTGGACAGGCCACATAACTCCTGGGCAGGGCTGCCTCCCAGGCAGGAACACAAGGGCCTGGGCAAGACACAGAGCACCTGGGCAGGTTGCAGGGCACAACCTGTCAGGAGAGGGGTAGGAAAGGGTCAGAGTCCCCCACCAGGCAAAGGCAGTCCAGCCTGCTTACCCAACAGAGGCAAGGGATCAGAAGGGAGCTTAGTCCAGGGTGACTACAAGAACAGACTTACAGAACTAGATGATTAACAGTGGGTACTCCAAGCCAGGGTCAAAACAGGACAGCCAAACCAACTAGTACAGGACAACCCCCAACTAGACTCGGTTCCAGAGCCCCTTATATACATCTGTTTGCCGATAGGTCTCAGGTGCGCCTCCTTAAGCCAAGATGATCCTATTTGGGCTTAAGGATGAAAGGAGGGACGGCTACAAGACCCAGAGTCCGCGGACCGGATCAAGACCCGGAATGTGGGCTCCAGACTGGACCATAACAGAGTGATAATGCACTTTGTGGTAGAATTTGATTTCTCTGGTAAATCAATGAAAGACTATCGAATAAAGCCAAAGACACAGAATGTAAGATCTCTTACTAACCTCCTTCATTCACCTTTCAACTAGAGAGCTCTGTATGCAGAAGATTTTCTCAACAACCTTAGCTGCACCCAATCAAAATTATTGTCTTTATCCTATCCATTGCATTCCACATTATCTGCAATTGAAACCTGATTTTTTCATGATCCCAATTTTGATGAGGTGCCTTTGGCCTGAAATGTTATCTGTAGTTTGTTTTCCCTAGAGGCTACCAGATCTGCTGAGCATTTACAGTATTGCCGATTTTATCTCACACAAATGAAGAGATCTGTTGTTAGAAATGTCAAAATATTAAAACTAGGAACAGAAGTACGCTATTGGGCCCTTTGAGCTTGTTTTGCCATTCAATGCAATCATGGTTGATCCTCTAACCAATATCAGATTCCTGCTTTTTCACCATACCTTTGATCCTTTTTCTGTCCAAATATTTCCAAAACTTTATCTAACCTCTTGTGTATTCAGTGATTCAACCTCAGCAACTTCCTGCCGTAGAGAATTCCTCACATTTACTATTATAAGTGAAGAAATCTCTTCTCAACTCTAAATGTTTTATTCTGTATCCTGGGAATGGGACTATGTTCCAGAACACTCAATGAGGAGAAACATTCTTCTTGCTCCTTTCTGCTAAGTCCAATAAGAACTTAGTATATTTAGTATATTTCAATGAGATTCCCTCTCACCCTCTCATCTAAACACTAATAAATGCAATCATAGATAACCCAATGTCTCCTTTTACAGAAGTCCTGACGATCTAGGAACCAATTTGATGAACCATCACTGCACTCCCACTTTGGCAAATTCCTTTTTTTCTTGGGAAAGAAGACCAAGGCTACATACTGTACAGTGTTCTAAAGTATCATCTTATCAACATTCTGTATAACTGTAGCAAATCATTCTTGCTCCTTAACTCAAAATCACTTGCATAAAGATCAACATATCATATGAGTTCTTCACTGCTTGTTATATACAATTGTTTATTTTCAGTGGCAAGTGCACAAGGACACCCAGTTCCCTCAACGTATATATTTTCCAATTTATCACCAATAAATAATACTCTGCCTTTTGTTTTACATTCTGAAGAGATAATTTCACATTTAACCATGTTATTGTGTACATTTTCTCAACTTTGATAAACCACCTTGAAATGTCTTTGTGTCTATCTCATAGTGACAATTCAGCACAGCTTCTTGTCTTCCACAAGTATGGAAATATTGCATTTGGTTCCCTCATCCATATCATTGATGCATATTATGAACAGCAGGAGCCTAAGCACCAGTCCCTGCAGAACTACTGCATGTACTTGCCAACTACCTCAAGGTTCATGGACTTAACTGGAAATGCTTTACATTTAATTCCCAACTCAGAAAATTCATTTTGATTCAAGAGAACTAAGATATCCAGAGAAATCACATCCTTGTTAACAGCTGAAACATTCAGATAAGATTTGTGACCTTAGCTGATCTATAATGCAGCCAGAGGAGATACAAGTAAACCAAATCATTTATTGTTAAATATATATAATTTAATCTTTGTAACTGACAATGATTGGAGTAAATTAATGGTTAATTCTGTTATTAATCACAAAACCTTAGAAAGGAATCCTGAGGCAAAACATATTTATTCCCACACAAATGCAAGGGACCAGCACAGGCTAATTGCCTAATTAGGAACAATCTTTTTACAGCTTGACTGCTTTGAGCAAAGTTACAATCCATCCTTTGTTTTTAATTTCTCCTATGTTCCTTTAATATTATTTTATTCAATGTGAATTGAATTGTGTTTGATTGTATCTTTGTCCAAACATTCTAATTTCTATAAATGCATTAAGGACTGGAATTTAATCAAGGGCTCAAGAGGTTAAGTGGTTAAGATTAAAAGAGAAGCATTTTGCGGCAGTTTTTGGAGTTTGAAATGTGGCCAATCTGTGAATGGAAACATGAGAAGGAGAGGCAGCTTCACAGTTCCACGATTGAAGATTAAAAGAGCAGTGCTTTGAGGTAGTTTTCAGAGTTTGAACTGTGGCCGATCAATGAATGGGATTCATTAGCAAAGGCAAATAAAGGTAAAGTTGGGACATGCGGAGCGACCATTGATTGAAAGGGCCAGTGATAGAATGGGGAAGCTTTGGCTTTGGCTCAGCAGGCTTAGTTGAGATCAGGCTTGGGTGAGTATCTGATAAGTTTCTTCTTCTTTATTTCATCATTCTTCACCTATTAATACGTAGTTAGTGCAGTGAGAATTGATCCAGGGGCTGTATTGTATTCTTTATGTGAGATATCAGAATTCTGGGAGACCTCCAGCCTCCTGGATAGCCACATCTGCACCAGGTTCACTGAACTGTAGCTTCTTAGGATATGTGTTAAGGAACTGGAGCTGCAGTTCAATGACCTTTGGTTCATACGGGAGACTGAGGAAGTGATAGATAGAACCTGCAGAGAGGTGGTCACCCCTAGGGTGCAGGAGGCAGGTAAGTGGGTGACTGTCAAGAGAAGGAAGGGGAATTGGCAATAGTACAGAGTACCACTGTAGCCATTCCCCTCAATAATGTATACCAATTTGGATACCATTGAAGGAGATGACCTATCAAGAGGGAGCCATAGCTACCGTGTCTTTGGCTCCAAGGCTCAGAAGAGAAGAGAGATGAAGAGGACTGCAGTAGTGATAGGAGATTGCATAGTTAGAGGAATAGAGACGAGATTCTGTGGATGCGATAGAGATGCCCAGATGGTACGTTGCCTCCCAGGTGCCAGGGTCCCTGCTGTCACTACATCTGGATATGGCCTGAGTGCAGAGAGAGAGTCACTGACATGGGTCAATAGTTCACTGACTTCAGTGAGAACAATTACAGAGTTTAAAGGAAAAAGGAATCAATAAACGCTAGACCAACAGGGGTATTAACCAAAAATCTGAAACTAAAAGTCACATGCTAACACTATGGATGGAAGCAATAACTAAATACTAAATGAATAGATAAACAAGAGAAGATATGCAGATGCTGGATACTGGAAGTTTAAGAAACCGATGTAAATGAATTCTGCTCCTTTACAGTGTCCTTTGAAATGATAGTATTTTTAACCAGACAAGGATGAGGGTAAGCAGAGAGCATAAATGTTGCTGTGCTTTTGGTCAAGTCTTAACCATAATGAAAAGAAGGGAATTAAATACCACCATAATGAAACAATAATTAGCTGGAATGTACAGATTCATAGGCACAATTGTAGAATTTGTTCCAAAGACTTCACAGCAGAGTATGTGGTTGTGATTGGGCCCCTCTCCCTAGGCACAGCTCCAGAGATGCCACAGAACAGTGCCCTCTGGAAGTCCCTGATGAGACGTTTGTCCAGAATGTCATCGGCCAGGATCCATGAGCTACTGGACCTTACCCTGCAACTGGCGCGATGCTGGAACTGCCACGCAGCTTAGACCAGGGAATCATTCACCAAGCAGAAAGGAGGGGGAGGGGAGGTGACTTGGAGCCAATGTGGAGGTCGTAACTGACTTGAACTCGGAAACTTGGAACACTGTGTGGATCTTCATTGATAATGGTAGGTGTAATCTATATGAGGCCTTGTTGAAAGCATTTTCCACCTAGCATGGAGCCAACTTGCAGCTCTCAACTTTCAGGGGAAAAATCCCTCAATGGCAGCCAGACCCTCTCTCCTGGCTCGAGAGACCCCAACTATCAGAGGAGCTGGTCAACCTGTCAGGCATGTTGTTTCTGAGTGTGCAGCAGAGAAGCCCTTGCATGTAGCATTGGATCCGGACAGGAACAGGAACAGTGACAGTGACAGGAACTCCCACATCAGTCTCCTGGTCAGGGAAGAGCAGTGGCAGGAATCCCTTCTAACATTCAAAAGGGGACATACAAGTGGAGGATAACTGGAGGTTATTGCTTTCAAACCAATGGAAAGCTCCAGGACAAGGCGTTGGAAGGAGCAAAGTAGGGCAGGATTGCCTCCAACTCCTGATACACTCTGCCAGTGTAGCCATTAGATTGTGTGTGCAAACCAGAGGCTGGCTGCAGCTCCAACAAGGCAACAGAAAGCCTTCCAAAAAAGGGATGTGAACTGTGGTCATTGATCAGACACTATGTCCTGGGGGAGCGGGGGGACACCTAACAGCTTGAATAAATGGTTAACCATAAAAATCGTAGTCTCATGAGCTTAGGGAAGGCAAAGAAGTGGCAGCTTTGGAGAACTGATCCACAAAAACCAGAATGGTAGTATTTCCACTAGAAGGGGCAGCCCAGTGAGGAAATCTATTGAGAGGTGGGACCCGAGCAGATAGGGCACAAGCAACAGACTTGCAGGGCACTGGCATGATGTCTTGTTCTCAGCACAGGTGGGCCAAGCAGAGATAAACTCATGGTCATTCTGAGACATAGCAAAATGTCTCTTGACATTCTCCTGGTGTTAGGGCATATTCTGGAGTCATGGTATATAGCATATATTAATTTCAACAGCAGACAGTCTTCCTTCCTGAATGTGGATTGTAGTTTGAATTTAAAATGCAGCTCTGAACAATGGTCTTCCTGGAGCTGCATTTTGGGGATTCAATTGCAAACCAAGAAACACTTAATTGGACCTCAAATGCCTGCATATGTATGAATGCAGCTCAGAGTCAGTGGGAATTATCCTTCATTTTGCATGTCTAGAGATGCATATAAAAATGTCACATAATAGTAGGTCAGGCAGACCTCTTCTTCCAAGAGTGTCTCCTGTATGATTCCTGTTTGTTTGACACCAACTTTAGTCTCTCTCTGGTGACTTTGTTCATAGTCACAACACTGGGTGCATTGCATTTCCAAATGGCCAACCAGAGAGGAAGAGTGACCCCATTCCAACACTTCTGACTACACTGTTGCGGGGACAAACATCCACTTGTGAGGTCTCCCATCTGGGCCTGGATCCAAATGTTGAGTAGCCTTCACCTTTGCCTCTATTCCCCAGATCACCACAGGAGGAATGTACAAGCGAGGAAATCTGGGCTCTAGATCAGCATTGTCTTCAGTCCGTTGGCCTTGGTATTCTTGCTGCGTGGATAATAGATGAGGATGAATTTAAACCGGGTAAAGAAGAGAGCCCAATGAGCTTGAAAGGAGTTGAGTCTGTTACTGTCCTGAATGTAGGAGAGGTTCTTGTGATCTGTCCATTCCAAAAAGGATGCTCTTCCTCCTCCAACCAGTGTTGCCATTCTTCCAGGACTTCCTTGACGTTCTTGGTTCCTAAAATTATTCTTGGTCAGAGTCAAGCAATGGGAAAGAAAGGCACAATGATATAGCTGGATATTCACTGAAGAGCGCTGAGAGAAGACAGCTCCAATGCCGACATCTGATGCATGCACCTTGACGATGAAAGGCCAGGACATGTCTGGGTACTACCGCACTGGGGCAGTAGTGAAACGTAGCTTTAGTTCTGAGAATGCTAGGTCTGCTTCATTTATCCAGTGGATCCTGCAAATGTATTCCTGTATTCCTGGCATTTAAGCTGAAATTTCGGCTGAAGCAGTGATAAAAGTTGGCAAACCTCATGAAGTGTCACATCTGTTTGATCATATATGGTTTGGGCCATACCATGACTACTTGAACTTTCCTCAGGCCGTCTGAACTCAGTATATAGTCCAACAGTGACACCTGTTCTTTATGGAACCAACACTTCACTGGCTTGACATACAGGCTAGTCTTAAGGAGCTGTCTGAGAACCTTCCGAATATGTTCCTGGTGAGAGTGGGAACAGATCAGAGTGTTGTGCTGGGTGATGAAGAAGAGGGTGAAGACAGATGGTGATCCAAATAGTAGGAGGCTAAAGACATTCTTTCTCTGTGACACTCGAATAGCCAGATTAATCAAGTCATCCAGACTGGCCTGCTTGTCATGGACAGTGATCTTGTGGTGGACCGTTGTGTTCAGTCTATGCTGGAAGGCAGTGATGAGGGATCTTTCATTCCATCCCATCTCCACTGCAAGTATGCAATATTTAACTAGATAGTTACATGTCTCTCATCATCCTTTTACCTTGGCACAGGTCTATGAGTTGGTGGGCAGCATCCTGTCCCCATATTGGAAGATCAAAAACTCTCCTCAATTTGTCAATAAAATGGTGTAATGAGTGAGCTGTGGAGCAACCTATCTCCTGTAAAGTGTTGATTAGGCAGAGTGGAGATTCATCCCCCAGATTGACCATATACGCCAGTTTACATACATCATCAACAAACTGACCAGGGTGGGTTTGGAAAATCAGCTTACAGTGGATAATGAAATCCTTACAGCCATTGAGGTCAACAGAGTATCTGCCCAGTTCTACCTCTGGTACAGACACGGGAGTTGGGGCATTAGTGACTGAGGTCACTGGGGCAGCAGAAAAGAAAGATCTGTGAGATGCTGGGAGTGGAACTGATGCAGCCAAAGGCTGGTGAATTGTATTTTTGAAAAAGTTAATGACTGTTGGCTATAAGTTCATGAACTGCAGCTGTGAGAGGAGAAATTGCTGTCACTTGATTCCATTTGTCAATGGTAAGCTGTTGTACTGATGCTGCGAAGGATGACATCAGTTCCTCCAGCTGAGACCTGGCTCACTGAACCGAAATTATCTCTTGTATTGCTTCAGTCACTTCTTCCAACGCAGATTCGATCACCTGTAGCTTCTCCTCTATCTAAGATGTGGTCAACAAGACTAGAATGAAGAGAAGGGAGTTAAGTACCACAATAATGAAACAATAATTATCTAGAAAGTGCATATTTATGAGTACAATTGTTGAATCTATTGGGCAGCCCACCTATGTGGGTGCATAGACTCCACAACAGAGTTTGTGGTTGTGACAGCCAGGATCAGGGATGCCATGGCTCAGATCCACAGCATTCTAAAAGGGGATAGTGAGCACCAATGACATAGGTAGGAAAGGCAAGGAGGTCCTGAAGTGAGATTATAGAGAGCTAAATAGAAAGCTGAAAAGCAGAAACGCTGGGTTCATAACCTCTAGGTAGTTGCCTGTGCCATACACCGGTGAGGATAAGAATAGGATGATTTGGTAGATAAGCTCGTGGCTGAGGAGCTGGTGCAGGGGCAGGGGTTAAGATTCTAGATAACTGGGATCTTTTTTTAGGGAAGGTAAAAAGGGAAGGATTACACTTGAACCCGAAGGGGACCAATATCCTTGTGGTGTGGTTTGCTAGAGCTTTTCAGGAGGGTTTAAACTGATTTGGCAGGGGGCTGGGAACTGGAGTGACTGAGCTGAGGATGGGTCATTTAGCTTACAAAATAGAGGCAGTGTGTAGTAAGACTGCTAGCAAGGAAAAGCTAATGATAGGGTAAAACTGCAGCCAATGGAATGAGTTGCAATATTAAAGGGGACAAATTTGAAAAGGATGTTGAATATAGGACTGAAGATGTTCTTCTATTTGAATGCACACAGTATGTGGAATAAAGTAGATAAACTTGTAGCACAGTTAGAGGTTGGCAAGTATGATACTATGAGCCTCACTGAGTCATGGCTGAAGATTATAGGGGGAGCTTAACATCTAAGGATACACATTGTATTGAAAGGACAGGCAGGTAGACAGAGTGGGGGGATGTGTGTCTCTGCTGCAAATAAGTGAAATCAAATCCTTAGAAAGAGGTGACGTAGGATCGAAGATGTGATATCTTTGTGGGTGGAGCTAAGAAAGTGCAGTAATAAAAAGACCCTGATGGGAGTTATATGTAGACCTCCGAACTATAGCAAAGATGTGGCTACAAATTACAGCAAGAAATAGAAAAGCCATGTCAAATTGCAATGTTACAATAGTCATTGGGGATTTTAATATGCAGGCAGATTGGAAAAATCAGGCTAGTGCTGGATTCCAATGGAGAGAATTTGTAGAGTGCCTACAAAATGGCCTTTTAGAGCAGCTCGTGGTTAAGCTGACTCAGAGATCAGCTTTTCTGGATTGGGTGTTTTGCAATGAACTGGAATTGATTAGAGAGGTTAAGGTAAAGGAACCCAGAGGGAACAGTGATGATAACATGGTAGAATCAATTCTGCAATTTGAGAAGGTGAAGCTAAAGTCAGATGTATCAGTATTAGAGTGGAGTGAAGGGAATTACAGAGGCATGAGAGAGGAGCTGGCCAATGTTGATTGGAGGGGGATACTAGCAGGGAAAATGTCAGAGCAGAAATGGCTAGAGTTTCTAGGAGCAATTCAGAAGGTGCTAGATAGATACATCACAAAGAAGAAGTACTCTAGAGGCAGAAAGGTGCAACTGTGGTTGACAAGAGAAGTCAAAGCCAACATAAAAGCAAAAGAGAGGGCATATAATAGAGCTGGTGGGAAGTTAGAGGATTGGGAAACTTTTAAGAACTGACAAAAGGCAACTAAAAGGTCATTAAGTAGGAAAAGATGGAGTACAAAAGATATCAGACCACTGGAAATGATACTAGACAGGTAGTAATGGGGTACAAGGAAATGGTGGAGGAACTGAATAAGTACTTTAGATCATAAGACCCTAAGATATAGGAGCAGAATTAAGCTGTTTGGTTCATTGAGTCTGCTCAGCCATTTCATCATGAAATGGCTGATCCAATTTTCCTCAGCCCCAACTTCCTGCCTTCTCCCCATATCCCTTCATAACCTGACCAATCAAGAATCTATCAACTTTAAGCTTTAAATATACATAAAGACTTGGCTCCCACAGCTGTCTGTGGTAAAGAATTCACAGGTTCACCCCTCTCTGGCTAAAGAAATTTCTCCTTATATCCATTCTAAAAGGACACCCCTTTATTCTGGGGCTGTGTCCTCACCATAGACTCTCTCCATATCAACTGTTATTGTTTTTGACCATTTGATTGGTTTCAATGAATCACCCTCATTTTTCTGAATTCTAGTGAACACAGGCCTAGAGCTATCAAACATTCTTCATATGAAAAGCCATTAAATTTCGTGAATCTCCTTTGAACTCTCCCAGTTTCAGCCCATTCTTTTTAAGATAAGGGGTCCAAATCTGCTTACAATACTCCAAGTGAGGCCTCAACAGTGCTTGATAAAGTCTCAACATTACATCATTGTTTTTATATTCTAATCCTCTAGAAATTAATGATAACATTGCATTTGTCTTCCTCACCACACTAACCTTTAGGGAATTCTGCACAAGTATATATTGGGACCTCAGTTGTTTACAATATATATTAATGATTTAGACGAGGGAATTAAATGCAGCATCTCCAAGTTTGCAGATGACGCGAAGCTGGGTGGCGGTGTTAGCTGTGAGGAGGATGCTAAGAGGATGCAGGGTGACTTGGATAGGTTAAGTGAGTGGGCAAATTCATGGCAGATGCAATTTAATGTGGATAAATGTGAGGATATCCACTTTGGTTGCAAGAACAGGAAAACAGATTATTATCTAAACGGTGGCCGATTAGGAAAAGTGGAGGTGCAATGAGACCAGGTTATCATTGTACACCAGTCATTGAAGGTGGGCATGCAGGTACAGCAGATGGTGAAAAAGGCAAATGGTATGTTGTCATTCATAGCAAAAGGATTTGAGTACAGGAGCAGGGAGGTACTACTGCAGTTGTACATGGCCTTGGTGAGACCGCACATAGAGTATTGTGTGCAGTTTTGGTCCCCTAGTCTGAGAAAAGACATTCTTGCCTTAGACGGAGTACAAAGAAGGTTCACCAGAATGATTCCTGGGATGGCAGGACTTTCATATGAAGAAAGACTGGATTGACTAGGCTTATACTCGCTGGAATTTAGATTGAGGGGGGATCTTATTGAAATGTATAAAATTCTAAAGGGATTGGACAGGCTAGATGCAGGAAGATTGTTCCCGATATTGGGGAAGTCCAGGACGAGGGATCACAGTTTAAGGATAAAGGGGAAGCCTTTTAGGACCGAGATTAGGAAAAAACTTCTTCACACAGAGAGTGGTGAATCTGTGGAATTCTCTGCCACAGGAAACAGTTGAGGCCGGTTCATTGGCTATAGTTAAGAGGAAGTTAGATATGGCCCTTGTGGCTAAAGGGATCAGGGAGTATGGAGAGAAAGCAGGTACAGGGTTCTGAGTTGGATGATCAGCCATGATCATACTGAATGGTGTTGCATGCCCGAAGGGCCAAATGGCCTACTCCTGCACATATTTTCTATGTTTCTATGTTTCTACTCCCAAGTATTTTTTTGTATTTTCTCTCCATTTAGAAAATACGCAACCATTTGATTTCTTCTACCAAAGTGCACGATCATACAAGTCCTGAAACTGTATTCCATCTGCCATTTCCATGCACAATCTCTTAATCTGTGTAGGACCTTCTGTATCCTTTCTACTTCATATTATCTGCAAACATTTCAACAAAGCTATCATTCTATCACCCACCTATAACATAATAAGCATCAGCTCCAACACAGCCCCTATGGAACACCACTAGTAATTGGCAACCAGCCATAAAACACTTCCTTTATTTCCACTCCTTGCCTCTTCCCAATCAGCCACTTCTTTATCCATGCTAGAACTTTTCCTGTAGTACTATGGGCTCATAGGTTGTCAAGCAGCCTCATATGTGGCACCTTCTCAAAGGTCTTCTGAAAATCCAAGTACATAACATCAACTGGTTTTCCTTTGTCTATCCTGCTTGCTATTTCAACAGACTTCCACAAGAATTCCAATAGATTTATCAGGCAAGTGTTTCCCTTGCGGAAACCATGCTGACTATGGCCTATTTTTTTCATGTGCCTCCAAGCGCCCTGAGACCTTATACTTAAAACCCAACTCCAACATCTTCGCAATCACAGAGGTCAGACTAACTGGCCTATAGTTTCCTTTCTTTCCCTTCTTTTTTTTTTTTTTTTTTTTTAATAATTTTTTATTGCATTTTTAAATGATTACAAAGTATGAAAAAAACAATGTATATAACCCATACCCCCTCCCCTTAACCCCTCCCCCCTAACTGCCCCTTAAAAAAAAAAGAAAGAAAGAAAGAAAGAAAGAAAGAAAGAAAGAAAGAAAGAAAGAAAGAGAAAAAATTACTTATAATTTAAGAGATAAATATGAAACATTTTTGAAAATTTGGAGCCCTTATTTACAAAAGATAGGATTAAATATATAAATGCTTTTAAGATGAAACAATTGGTTATTAGGGGAAAGAAATAAATATACATATTAAAATTATTACGAACTCCATGGAGCATGTGGAGATCTTCCAACCACTTTCTTTCCCTTCTTGAACAGTGGAGTGACATCTGCAATTTTCAGACTTCTGGAACTATTCCAGGATCTAGTGATTTTTGAGCAATCATTACTAATGTCTCCACAATGTCTTTAGCCACCTCTTTCAGAACTCTGGGGTGTACACAGGTTGGTCCAGGTGACTATCTACCTTCAGACCTATCAATTTTCCAACAACTTCCTCTCTAGTTATGGTAACTTCACATACCTTATGCCCTTGAAACTTGGAACTTACACCATACTGCTAGTGTCTTCTACAGTGAAGACTGATGCAAAATACCTAATCCGTTAGTCCATCTTTTTCTATCAGTCTTCACTGTGGAAGGCACCAGCAGTACACTGGAAGTTTAAGATTGTCAAGGGCAGACATGAGTGAAGTTGCTTTTTCTATGGAGAAGGTGCTTTGAAAACTGAAATGTAGGTAAATCACCTGGTGCACACCCCAAGTTCAAACACGTATCTCATCTCCGCACACGTTTCGAGTACTTAAGCCAAAACAGGTTGATTACTAAACCTGCTAAATTCCAGTTCGTGTTATCAACCATTGACTTTCTCGGCCTTGGCATCTCCACAGAAAGTGAGACACACCTCCCATCAAAAGTAGCCGATATTATGGACTTCCCACCACCCTGCACTACAAAAAGACGACTGGAGACTTAAGGTATTGTAAATTTCTATCACTGCTTCATTCCGCAAGCTGCTGAATTATGCTCCCCATCTAGTGCGCTTGCAGTCAATACCCCTGCTCAAGAGCTTGACCGGTTAGTGGACATGATCAGGGCATTTGATGATACCACATGAGTTCTCTCTAGTGCGACCCTACTGGTGCTATCTGCTGTGAAGCGACCCTGCCATTACTACTGATGCCTCAGCCTATACATAGAAACACAGAAAACCTACAGCACAATACAGGCCTTTTGGCCCATGATGCTGTGCTGAATGTGTACTTACTTTAGAAATTACCTATAGCCCTTTATTTTTCCAAGCTCCATGTGCGTGTCCAAGAGTCTCATAAAAGATCTTATTGTTTCCACCTCCACACCATTGCTGGCAGCCTATTCCACACACTCACCACTCTCTGCATAAAAGAACTTGCCCCAACATCTCCTCTGCACCTTAAAACTGTGCCCTCTTGTGTAAGCCATTCCAGCCCTGGGAAAAAGCCTCTGACTATCCACACGATCAATGCCGCTCATCATCTTATACACCTCTATCAGGTCACCTCTCATCCTCTGTCACTCCAAGGAGAAAAGGCCAAGTTCACTCAACCTATTCTCATAGGGCATGCTCCCTAATCCAGGCAACATCCTTTTAAATCTCCCCTGCACTCTTTCTATAGTTTCCACATCCTTCCTATAGTGAAGTGACCAGAACTGAGCACAGTACTCCAAATGGGGTCTGACCAGGGTCCTATATAGCTGCAACATTACCTCTAGGCTCTTGAACTCAGTCCCATGGTTGATGAAGGCCAATGCACTGCATGCCTTTTTAAACACAGAGTCAACTTGTGCAACAGCTTTGAGTGTCCTATGCACTCGAACCCCAAGATACCTCTGAACCTCCACACTACCAGGAGTCTTACCATTGATACTACATTCTTCCATTGTATTTGATCTAACAAAATGAACCACCTCACACTTATCTGGGTTGAAATCCATCAGTCAACTCTCAGCCCAGCTTTTCATCCTATCAATGTCCCACTGTAACCTCTGACAGCCCTCCACTCTATTCACAACACCCCCAACCTTTGTATCATCAGCAAATTTTCTAACCGATCCCTCCACTTCCTCATCCAGGTCATTTATAAAAATCACGAAGAGAAGGGGTCCCAGAACAGATCCTTGAGGCACACCACTGGTCACCAGTCTCCATGCAGAATATGACCCATCTACAGCCACTCTTTGCTTTCTGTGGGCAAGTCAATTCTGGATCCACAAAGCAAGGTCCACTTGGATCCCATACCTCCTTACTTTCTCAATGAGTCTTGCAAGGGGTACCTTATCAAATGTCTTGCTAAAATCCAGATACACTACCTCTACTGCTCTACTTTCATCAGTGTGTTTAGTCACTTCCTCAAAAAATTCGACAAGGCTTGTAAGTCACCACCTGCCTTTGACAAAGCCATGCTGACTATTCCTAATCATATTATGCCTCTCCAAATGTTCATAAATCCTGTCTCGCAGGATTTTCTCCATCAACTTTGAACCTTTCGTAAGCTTTTCTTTTCTTCTTGACGAGATTTATAACAGCCTTTGTATACTACGGTTCCTGTACCCTACCATCTTTTCCCTGTCTCATTGGAACGTACCTATGAAGAACATCACACAAGTATCCCCTAAACATTTGCCACATTTCAGCCATACATTTCCCTGAGAACATCTGTTTCCAATTTATACTTCCAAGCTCCTGCCTGATAGCTTGTTATTTAGAAAATATAGAAACATAGAAAACCTACAGCACAATACAGACCCTTCAGCCCACAAAGTTGTGCTGAATATGTCCCCATCTTAGAAATTACTAGGATTAGCCATAGCCCTCTAATTTTCTAAGCTCCATTTACCTATCCAAAAGTCTCTTAAAAGACCCTATTCTATCCACCTCCACCACCATCACCAGCAGCCCATTCCACACACTCATCACTCTCTGCATAAAAAACTTACCCCTGATATCTCCTCTGTACCTACTCCCCAGCACCTTAAACCTGTGCCCTCTTGTGGCAACCATTTCAGCCCCGGGAAAAAGCCTCTGACTATCCACATGATCAATGCCTCTCATCACCTTATACATCTCTATCAGGTGACCTCTCATCCTCCTTCACTCCAAAGAGAAAAGACCAAGTTCACTCAACCTGTCTTCATAAGGCATGCCCCCCCCCCCGCCAATCCAGGCAACATCCTTGTAAATTTCCTCTTCATCCTTTCTATGGCTTCTACATCCTTCCTATAGTGAGACAACCAGAACTGAGCACAGTACTCCAAGTGGGGTCTGACTAGGGTCCTATACTGCAACATTACCTCTCGGCTCTTAAATTCAATTTCACGATTGATGAAGGCTAATACACCGTATGCCTTCTTAACTGTAGAGTCAATCTGTGCAGCTGCTTTAAGCCTCCTATGGACTTGGACCCCAAGATCCCTCTGATCCTCCACATTGCCAAGAGTCTTACCATTAATACTATATTCTGCCCTACTCCAATTAAACACTTTACTAACTTGCCTGTTCCTATCACTCTCCAATGCTAGTTTAAAGGAGATAGAATTATGATCACTATCTCCAAAATGCTTTCCCACTGCGAGACCTGACACTTGACCAGGTTCATTTCCCAATATCAAATCAAGTACAGCCTCTCCTCTTGTAGGCTTATCTACATATTGTTTTCAGGAAACCTCCTGAACACACCTAACAAACTCCAACCCATCTGAACTCCTCGCTCTAGGAAGATGCCAATCGATATTTGGTAAATTAAAATCTCCCATCACCACAACCCTGTTATGATTACACCTTCGCAGAATCTGTTTCCCTATCTGCTCCTTGATGTCCCTATTACTATTGGGTGGTCTATAAAAAAACACCCAGTAGAATTATTGACCCCTTCCTGTTGCTAGCTTCCACCCACAGAGACTCAGTAGACAATCCCTCCATTTTCTGCAGCCATGACTCTACCTCTGAATAGCAGATACTGTGTGTGGACAGTTGGTCAGAGGTGAGAGGCAGCCGCCTGACTTCTTCAGCCAGCAGCTCTGCCCTCCTGAAAGGAAGCACAGCACATTTGATCGCAAGCTTCTCAGTCCCTATCTGCTTGTCTGCCATTTTAGTTTTCATCTAGACTGTCAACATTTCACAGTGTTCGTTAACCACAAACCCTTCGTGCAAGAAATGGCCAAAATTTCAGCAATGTCACCTGACCTACATATCCAAGTTCACAAATAATATATAGCATATCAAGATGAAAAATAATACTGTGGCTGATTGCCTCTTACGGCCAACCTTTGAGGCCATACACCCAGGGTGGTCCATGCCAGCATGGCAGCCGACCAAGTTACTGACCCATAGGTTTACCAGACAGTAGCCATGGGCCTACATTGGCTGACATTAAATTCGGGGAAGTTTCTCTCCTGTACTCTGTCTCAACCAGTCATCATTGCCCCATCATGTCCACAAGCTGGAGGTGGACTGTTTTTGACTCCATACATGGCTTCTCACCTCCGGGCCAGAAGGCCTCACAGAAACTGGTTACACTAACATTTGCTTGGCATGGTCTCAGTAAGGACATGCATAATTGGACCACAGCTTGCATGGAGTGCCAGTGAGCAAAGAATTAACCATTATGTACATACAGGCGCCGTTGATACCTTGTGCAGTCCCTGAGCAAATGTTTGATCATGTCACTATGGACCTTGTTGGTCCTCTTCCCCCCTCCCGTGGTTACCATGATGGACCATACTATTGGGTGGCCAGAGGTCTTCCCTCTAGAATCAACAGTGGCCGCAGACATGTGCCGGGCATTCATCAGCAGCTGGGCTTCTCGGTTTGATCACGGTCCCAGTTCATTTCAGACCTCTGGGCTGTGATGACCCAGGGCCTCAGCATCAGGCTACATCACACCACAGTGTATCAGCCACAGTCCAATAGCCTATTCAAGCAGTCTCGCCACTCCTTACAGCCTGCTCTGAGGGCTTCCCTGATTTATGAGTGTTGCTATGATCATCTCCCATGAACCCTGCTGGGACTCAGAACAGCTCCAAAAGAGGACCCACAGGCATCTGTGGCTGAGTTCATATATGGGCAGCCATTACGAGTGCCAGGTAATTTAATTCCTGACACCACGACTGCCTGGTCACCCTCTGAACAGCGTTCCACCCTCCTCAGTAAATTCAATTCCTTTGCACATATTTCTACCTCACAACATGGCATATAGGACTCCCGAGTTTCTGCTGACCCACATTCCACTTAGTTTTTTTGTCTGCAGTGCTGCACACCAGCACTCCTTTAGGCCCCTTTACGATGGCCCGTTCCATGTTTTGGAATGGGAGAAAAGACTTTTATCATAGATAAGAGGGGTAAGCCTGAACTTATTTTTGTAGATCACCTTAAATCGGCCCACCAAGATCTGGATTATTCTGGTGCCGTGCCCCTGATATCACGACATGACCATGAGTGTGTCAATGCACCTCTGAATGGGCTAGAGGCACCTGCGGTTCCACCATCCATGGAACACAGCGCCTGACCCAGGCGGCTCGTCCAAGCTCGGACAGGTTCACAATGCCGGACTTAGTGAATTCTGGGGGGTGGGGGTGCTGCGTAGGGTAACATAGTTGGTAGAAATGTGCATAATTCACAACCACCAACATTGAATTGTCACTTTAAGAGGCTGGTCTGACATGATGGCATTATTCCATAGATTTGTTGCATGATTTTGTGTTTAGGTTTTAGAGTTCAATAAGTTGCATCACAGTTGTCGTTAAACTTAGAATGCCTCACTTCGTTTTATTTGTGCAAACCTTAAGGAGTCCCATGCAGGATTCTCCGAACGTTGACTTGCAGATTGATTAAGTAGTAAGGAAGTCAAAAACAACATTAGCATTCATTTCGAGATGACTAGAATATAAAAGCAAGGATACAATTTTGAGGCTTGATAAGCCACCGGTGAAGCCTCACTTGGAGTACGTATTGAGAACGGTGTTGGGCCCCTTATCTAAGAAAGGACGTGCTGACTTTGGAAAGGGTTTAAAGGAGTCTCACCATAATGATTCCGGGATTGAAAGGCTTATCATATGAGGAGCGTTTGAAAGCTTTGGGTCTCTACTCACTGGAATTCAGAAGAATGCGGTGGTGGGGGGAGGTGAGGTAGATCTCATTGAAATCTATCAAATGTTGGAAGGCCTTGGTAGAGTGGATGTGGGCAGGATGTTTCCTATGGTGGGGTAAGTCTAAGACCAGAGAGTAAAGACTCAAAATAGAGGGACATCCATTTAGAAAGGAGGTGAGGAGTGATTTCTTTTGCCAGGACTGGTGAATCTGTGGAATTTGCTGCCACAGGTGGCTGTGGAGGCCAAGTCTTTGGGTATGTTTAAGGCAGAGGCTGATACATTCTTGATTAGTCAGGGCATGTGGGATTATGGGTAGAAAGCAGACGATTGGAGCTGAGATGGAAATAGATCTGCCATGATCAAATAGTGGAGCAGACTCAATGGGCCAAATGCTCTCATTCTGCTCCTATACATTATGGTCTGAATGTTATAAAATAAACTTAGTTTTGATTGATCTGCTTTTGCCATTAACTTTTAAATGTGATCACTGGCCCAACGAGATCCTCTGTACCACCAACTTCCTCTACCAGTAATAATTTTTCACTTTAAGCAGCTTTATTGTCGTAATGAACGTCTTCCAGATTAAAAAAAAGCAACAGTGAGAACCTATGTACCTCTCAGTTCCCTCTGACTTTGAATCTTACTCAGCCACTTCCCCAAATTTTTCAGCAAAAATGGACACTTCACTTCAAAAATGTAACACTTATGAGTGATGAGCTGATCAGATGTTTTAATTTACCTCTACTGTAGCTGGTCTCCACAGCAGTTACAGATCTCATGGCTTCAGTCTGTGCTAATGCAATATTGCTTTTGATACGATAGATATTAAGATATGATCTCACCCACTGTATTTTTTTTGGTTATTTAACACTATGCTTTTTGTAAAACCTACAAACCGATACAACCATCAAACATATTTTCCCTTTACTCTCCGATTCCTAGAAACAGTTGATAGTCATCATGGGCTTTATGAGGCAATGGGCATGTTATTGTGCTCTAGCAGTCTTGCCTCTGGACAATGGGACCACACTATTAGATATGCTGCTGCCTCTCACACTGCCAATATAGGACAGGCTGCACTGACCTTCAGAGCTGAAAGCAGAGAGTGTGTGTTAAAACACAGCTGGTAATTACGGGAGTGCACGGAGCATGGAGCCTCTGACAGCAAGCCCATGTCATCCAGCTCACATATCAGGAGAACTGTCAGCGGTGAACTCAGGTCATTTCTCTACATTTCCCCATCACAGAATACATAGGTTTAATATTCAGGCAAACACTACAAGGACACAGTTCACTCATAATTTCCTCAGTATAATTTATATCACTGTTGAATCTTGAAAATGAAGTGTTACATCTGTTACTGACTTGTAGTAAGAGTTGCTCAGAAACTTCCAAGATAAGAGTGTTTGCATATCAGTTGGTAAAAGCATTAGGGTTAAATTAAAATAAAATGGAAACAGCTAAACAAGCAGGAACTACAGACACAGCATTTCAATTATGCTGCTGTGCTTGCACTCTATGGAATGAAATGATAAAGGGAAATATGCAAATTGGTGATGATATGCAGAAATTTCCCAATAATAGTGGGATCATTCAACAAAGGGGTGTACATTTTGTGAAGAAAAAGCACCTGGAGAATAATGTGCCATATTTCAGACAGGAGTTTTCCGAAAACATTTCACTCCGATGATTGCCCTAAGATCTCAAAATTGACGTGATTATAAGGCAAACATTAGACTAATGCATCAAATAAAACATTGCTTTTGTTAATTCATCAATTTAAATATCACTAGCTGTTAATTCAGATGACTATAATGTAGCGCTTGTTAGCATATCAAATCAGAATGTATTACCTGCTAATGTACCAATATGGAATGTATTGCCTGTTAATTGGTCAGAGTAAATGCAGAGCCCATTATGTTATCAAGCTGTATTGGCATTCCTCTTAATATTGCATACTATAATGTATTTATCATTAATTTGGCACACAATTGTCACCAAGAGATTTAGCTGAGTTAATGACAACACAGGCAGATTCACACTGCTCTTACATTGAAACTAAAATGTATAATTTTTTAGAGCCAATACATCTCAGTGTAGTACATGATAATATAGCTTTATGTAATTCTTGTTAACACATTGGATATTAATACAGTACCTAATAGCAAATGGTCTATAACACTGATAATTATAAAATACATTTAATATAACACAATACATTTAGTGTCTGCTAACAGAATACATTTGATATAGTTCTTGTTAAAGAAATATGCCAGTATATGATACCCACTGAATGCATTGAAATTCAACATCAGTAAACATGGATTGTAATCTACTACCTGTTTATTTTATTTCTCTCGGACTATTGACTGGCAAGGTTGTCCATTTCTCTTAATAAGTAAACCACTCTTATAAACTTAATCAAAATAGTGAAAACCTTCCCAAAGTACAAATGGCAAGGAAATTGCAGTAATTTAACCCTACTATAACGCTGGAATAGAATAAATGTACTAGTATTGCATTTTAAATTAGATTAACAGTAATATAATTCTAACATAACATATAAAAGAAAAAAAGGCTTATGCAGTGTTTAATATAACTTTAAAATATACCAAAATAATTTGTACCTAACAGTTATTTTTGTAATATACTTAATAATTATTATGTAGGTAATTACTCTATGTAGTCTATAGATACAAAGGTTATCTAAACAAATAGTGAGATAATTGATTGGGTATACTGTATTACTGAAATAAAAACAGAATTTTTTGGAAACATTCAGCAGATTGGACAGTATATATAGTAAGAGAAATAGAGGTAATGTTTCAGATTGGGGACTGTTCACATACCAGAAAATTGGGAAAACAACTCAAGTGACAGAGAGGGTGCGTGTGGGAGAGACAGAACTTTGCATATCTTGATAAGGTAATGTCAGGTTTGTCCTAGTGAGAATGTACAATCTGTCTGGATGATAAGATTATTAGTGACAGTAAGAACGAAGGAAAAAAAAAAGCACAGAGTGATATATTGTATAAAATCTGTGAAATGCAGTTCAGATCTGTTGCAGAGAACTAAAATCAGGAGGAGAATATTGAAAGTTTCAGGTATATCAAGTCATGCTCATGGAGAGAGAAAAACTAAATTACATTACAGTTGGATCACCTGACAGCAGAACTGACCAATTCTGATATAGACCCAGATAATATGTGAGCAGAGATTGTTGAATTTAATATTAAGTCTGAAAGGCAGAATGTGCTCAGATGAATGATGTGTCATTCCCAAAGTTTATGCTGGGTGCATTGTTGGAACCTTTCAGTAGGTCATAGCCACATGGGACAGAGTGGGAGGGGAATGAAAAACTGAAGAGACAGGCGATTGAACACTCAGGGTCATCCTTGCAACCTGAACAAATGTGTGCAAACTGGGTGACTGATTTGTTTTGTTATCATGCTCTTTAACCGTCCTTGTTAATTCATCGAATGATTAATTGTTTTTGTCTAGTCAGGTTTATTGTCACATGCACTGGTGCACTGAAAAACCTACTTGTAGCTGCATCTCAGGCACATATAAGCAATATTCACAAGAAAAATATAAATTAAACATAAATAATACACATAGAGCAAAGAAAGTCAATTTTAGTGGAAATGTTGTAGTCCTGATGAAGGATCTCAGTCCAAAACTCAATCGTACTCTTTTCCATAGATGCTTCCTGACCTGCCGAGTTCTTCCAGCATCTTGTGAGTGTTGCTTGTATATCCAGCGTCTGCAGGTTTTCTCTCATTTAGCGGAAATTGGTCAAGTTGGCCATAGTATTGCTAAACTAGTTTTAGAGTATTGCTGGTTGGTTCAAGAGCTGAAGTAGATGTCCTTGGAACTGGTGGTGTAAAACTTCAGGCTTCTGTACCTCCTGCCTCATGCTGTAAGAAGATCATAAGACTGTAAGACATTGGAGCAGAATTAGGCAATTTGGCTCGTTGAGTCTGCTCTGTCTTCCCACCATCTCTGACTTATTATTCCTCTCTTGCCTTCTCTCTCTAGCCTTTGACACCCTGACTAATCAAGAACATATCAACCTCTGCTTTAAATATATTCAATAACTTGAAAACCACAGCTGTCTATGGCAATGAATTTCACAGATTCATCACCGTTTGGCTAAAGAAATTCCTCCTCATCTCTGTTCAAAATGGATGTCCCTCTATGCTCAGGCTGTGGCCTCTGGTCCTCGACTCTTCCAATATAGGAAATATCCTTTTCAAATCCACTCTATCTAGGCATCACAACACTCGATAGGATTAAATGATATCCCCCTCATTCTACAAAGCTCCAGTGAATACAGACACAGAGCCATCAAATGCACCTTATAAGTTAACTCTTTCATCCCTGGAATCATTCTGGTGAATCTCCTCTGGACCCTCTCCCATGCCAGCACATCTTTTCTTAGATATGAGGCCCAACACGGCTCATCATATTCCAGGTGTGGTCTGATCAATGCCTTACAAAGTTTCAGCATTACATCCTTGCTCTTATATTCTAGATCTTTCAAAATTAATTATAACATTACATTTACCTTCCTTACTACTGAATTAACCTGCAAGTTAAAATTACAGAATCCTGCACTAGAATTCCAAGTACTTTTGCATCTTTGATTTTCAAATATTCTCCTGGTTTAGAAAACAGTGTACATCTTTATTCCTTCTAAAAAGTGCATAACCATAATTTTTCCTACACTGTATTCCATCTGCCATTTCTTTGCCCATTCCCCTAATCTGTCAAAGTCCTTCTGCAGACTCCCGGCTTTCTCAACACCACCTGTCCCTCAGTCTATCTTTGTATCATCCACAACTTGGCTACAAAGCCATCAATTCCAATATCTAAATCATTGATATATAACTTGAACATAAATGGTCACAATACTGACTGCTGAGGAACACTGACAGCCAACCAGAAAAGGCTCTCTTTGCCTCATGCCAGTCAGCCAATCATCTATCCAGACTGGTAACTTCCCTGTAATTCCATGGGTTTTTATTTTGTTAAGCAGCCTCATGTGTAGCACCTTGTCAAAGGTCTTCTGAAAATTTAAGTAAAAATATCCATTTGACTGTTCTTTGTCTAGCCTGCTATTTCCTCAAAGAATTCCAACAGATCTGTCAGGCAAGATTTCCACTGTTAATGTTAACTTTGACCTATTTTATCAAGTGACTCTAAGTATACTGAACCCTCATCCTTAATAATGGATTCTAACACCTTTCCAACTACTGAAATCAGGTTAGCAGGCCTATAATTTCCTTTCTTCTGCCTCCCTCCCTTCTTAAAAAGTGGAGTGACTTTTGCATTTTTCCAGTCCTCTGATGCTATTCCAGATTCTAGTGATTCTTGAAAGTTCAGTACTAATTCCCCCACAATCTCTTCTGCTACCTCTTTCAGTACCCTGTGGTGTAGATTATCTGGTCCAGGTGACTTATCTTCAGACTGCTCAGCTTCCTAAGCACCTTCTCCTATGTAATAGAAACTACATTCCTGCCCCCGGCACTCTTAAAATGCTAACATACTGCTTGTGCTTCCCATAGTGAAGACTGATGCAATATATATATTATGTTCATCCACCATTTCTCTGTCCCCAATCACTACATCTCCAGCATAGTTTCCCTGAGGTTCAATATCCATTCTCACCTCTGTTTACATATCTGAATAAACCTTTGGAATCCTCTTATATTATTAGATAGCTTACCTTCACATTTCATAAAAAAACATGAAATGCTGGCAGAACTCAGCAGGCCAGACAGCATCTATGGGAGGAGGTAATAACGACGTTTCAGGCCGAAACCCTTCATCAGGAGTGAAGTAACATGGGATGGTCGAGGGGGGATAAGAAGTGGGGGGAGGGATAAAGTAGAGAGCTGGGAAGTGATAGGCTGGAGGGAAATGGGCTAGGGGTTAGGTGGAGAATTATGGGAAATAAAAGAGACAGAAAGGTAAGGCTGGGGGGAGAGATTATAGTGAGGGGGGAAAAGAGAGAGAAAGAGAATCAGACTAAAATAATAGATAGGGATGGGGGTAAGGGTGGAGGGCAGGGGTATCAATGGAGGTCAGTGAGTTGGATGTTCATGCCTTGGGGAGACCTGCCGCAGACTGGGAGACCGTTTCACTGAACACCAGCGCTCGGTCCTCCAGCAATGGTGGGATCTCCCTGTGGCCACACACTTCAATTCCACAGACCACTCCCACTCCGACATGTCTGTCCATGGCCTCCTTTACCGTTAAGATGAGGCCACACGCAGGTCGATGGAGCAATACCTTATCTTCCGCCTAGGTAGCTTCCTTCCTGCCGGCATGAACATCCAACTCACTGATCTCCGTTGATACCCCTACCCCCCACCCTTACCCCTATCCCTATCTATTATTTTAGTCTGGTTCTCTTTCTCTCTCTTTCTCCCCCCCTCACTATAATCTATCCCCCAGCCCTAACTTTCTTTCTCTTTTATTTCCCATAATTCTCCACCTTCCCCCAGCCCACTTCCCTTCAGCCTATCACTTCCCAGCTCTCTACTTCATCCCTCCTCCCACTTCTTATCCCCCCTCGACCGTCCCATGTTACTTCACTCCTGATGAAGGGTTTCGGCCCGAAATGTCGTTATTACCTCCTCCCATAGATGCTGTCTGGCCTGCTGACTTCTGCCAGCATTTTGTGTTTTTTTATTTATTTCCAGCGTCTGCAGGTTCACTCGTGTTGCCTTTACATTTCATCTTTTCTCTTATGGCTTTTTTTAGTCGTGTTCTGGTGGTTTATAAACCCTTCCCAATTAACTAACACCACTAATTTTTGCAGGATTATATACCCTCTGTTTTGCTTTTGTGCTGTCTTTGACATTGCTTATCAGCAATGTTGCCTCATCCTCCCTTTAGGATACTTCCTCATCTATGGGATGTGTCTATTCTGCACTTTCCTAATTGTCCCCAGAAACTCAATAAATTGCTATTCTGCCATCATCCCTGCTAGTATCCCCTTCCAGTCAACATTGACCAGCTTCTCTCTCATGCCTCTGTAATTCCTTTTACTCCATTGTAATACTGATGCATTTAACTTTAGCTTCTCCATCTCAAAGTGCAGGGTGAATTTTGTCATATCATGATCAATGCCTCCTAAGGGTTCTTTAACCTTAAGATCCCTAACCAAATCTGGTTCACTGCACAACACCTAATCCAGAATTCCCTTTCACCTAGTGGGCTCAACCATAAACTGCTCTAAAAAGCATTCTCATGGGCATTCTACAATTTCTCTCTCTATGGCTCTCCAGATACTCCAGATCTACTTCCATATTGATATCCACCATATCTCTTGTACCATTGCCCTTTTGACATGTTTTTTTAAATCTCCCATTGTAATTTATATCCTAAGAAAAGGAGAACAAATTGCAGCTGTGAAAGGAGGCACTGAATAACCAAACGAGCTAATCACTAACCACAGACTCCACTCACTCGTACCCAAACTGCACCAGAATATGTGGGTATTTGATCTGCCTCTACAGTCACCTGATGACCCCACAGTAGACAACCCATAGGACTACATCATATTCGACTTCTGTGATCACATTACTGAGTAGTGATGAAGGACAGTAGATATATTACCAAGCTCAGATTTGTGAAACATGCAGGTGGTGATGTTCCTTTGCACCTGCTGCTCATGACCTTTTAGGTGGTAGAAGTCACTGGTTTTAAAGATGCTCTCAGAATAGACTGGTGGAGTAAATAAACAAATGTTGTTCATGGTGCTCTCTGCACTGGGAATGAATGTTTAACGCGGTTGACAGGGTGCCAATTAAGCAAAGCCCTGTCAAATATGATGGATTTGTGTTTGAGTGCAAAAACCATATGTGTATGCTAATTCCTATAATTTATACCATAAACTTTAGCTGCTACCTTGACTTAGAATTTTCCTTCTCATCACTGTCTGGTCAAAAATGTTCTTCTAAATTCATTTTGTTTTTGATGACACTATAATATTAATGACCTTTACTTTTTATCCTCTAGTGAATTAGGCTGGCAAATTAGCACAGTATAGGCATCAGGTAAGGTGATGATGATATGTAAGCTCTAGTTTGGCTCCCTAAGTATAAAAGCAGCAAATAGTGTTTCATGTTAACATAATGCAAAGTTTGGATAATACAACAAAATTCTTTATTCAAAGAATATTCTGTACTAAATACTCTCTTCACATTCACTTCTTTATTACATATAATTACTATATTCCAAGCACGTTACTGAAAAGGTATTGCCTTTTATTTGTTACTATTGTTTGTGGGACATACAGTGCCTATAAAAATATTCCACCCTCCCTTGGAAGTTTCCATGTTTTATTGTTTTCCAACATTGAATCACAGTGGATTTACTTTGACTCTTTCAACACTGATCAAAAGAAAAGGCCTCTTTCATGTCAAAGTGGAAACAGATCTCTGCAAATTGATCAAAATTAATTACAAATATAAAACATTGATTGCATAATTAGTCACCCTCCCCTCCCCCCTTTAACATATCACACCTAATCATCACTGATATAGCCGATTTGTTTTAGAAGTCACATAATTAGTTAAATGGAGATCTGTTTTTGGAGACCTGTGTCAATTCAGGGTGTTACAGTTTATTGTAGTTAAAATACACCTATATCTGGAAAGTCCAACTGCTGATGAGACAGTATCTTGGCAAAAACTACACCAGGAAGACAAAAAACCACTCTAAGCAACTCCATGAAAAAGTTGTGGAAAAGCACAAGTCAGGAGATGGATACAAGAAAATTTCTAAGTCACTGAATATCCCTTGGAGAACAATTAAGTCAATCATCAAGAAATGGAAAGAATTTGGCACAGCTGAAAATCTGCCTCCTCAGAAACGAAGTGACTGTGCAAGAAAGCAACTAGTGAGGGAGGCCACCGAGAGATCTATAACAACTCTGGAGGAGTTACAAGCTTCAGTGGCTGAGATGGGAGCAACTGTGCATGCAATAACTGTTGCCCGGGTGCTTCATGCAGCTTTATGGGAGAGTGGCAAAGAGAAAGCAACATGAAATCTCAGCTAGAGTTTACCAGAAGGCATGTGGGAGACTCTGAAATCAGCTGGAAGAACGTTTTATGGTCTGATGAAACCAAAATTGAGCTCTTAGGCCATCAGACTAAACACAGTGTATCATCAAAAATGGTCCATCCCTACCGTGAAGCATGGTGATGGCTGCATCATGTTGTGGGGATGCTTCGCTGCAGCAGCACCTGGAATGCTTGTGAAGGTAGAGGGTCAAATGAATGCAGTAAAATACAAAGATTTCCTAAGGGAAAATTAGATGCAGTCAGCAAGGGAATTGAGACTTGGAAGAAGATTTGTTTTCCAGCAAGGCAATGACCTCAAGCAGAAAGCCAAAGCTACACAGGAATGGCTTAAAAACAACAAAGTTAATGTCCTAGACTGGCCAAGTCAGAGTCTACACCTCAATACAGTTGAATCTGTGGCTGGACTCGAAAAGGGCTGTTCACTCACAATCCCCATGCAGTCTGAGAGAGCTTGAGCAGTTTTGTAAACAAGAACGTCCAACCGTGCAAAGCTGATAGAGACCTATCCACACAGACTCAAGGCTGTAATTGCTGCCAAAGGTGCATCTACTAAACACTGACTTGAAGTAGGTGAATACTTATGCAATTATTTTGAATTTTATATTTGTAATTAATTTAGATCACTTTGTCGAGATTTGTTTTCACTTTGACATGAAAGAGACTTTTTCTGTCAATCGTGTCAAAAAAGTCAAATTAAAATCACTGTGATTCAATGTTGTAAAACAATAAACATAAAAACTTCCAGGTGGGTGGGGGGGGGGGGGCTGAATACTTTTTATAGGTACTGCGAATAGATCATGTCCATCTGAAGATTTTAAATGTTTGTTGAAATCCTCAACCTCCTCTGTTTCTAACAAGATCTCTCTCGGTCACTCTAGCTACCTCTCCAGGAGGTAACATAACAAGTTTAGACTGAGAGTACCATACAGTTCCTCATTTATGTTCATCATTTTGCTTAGGAAGAACTTGCACCTCCTGAAAAGCAGATCTGAACACTGGGTCAATGGACAAGGTCTTCAAAAAATCTCTCCATTTCTTTTCTTGCATGCTCCCATGAGCCTTCTCACAATGGAAGTATTTGGTCCCACAAGAATGGAAGCTTCTCCTTTTTCAACCTGATACAAGCAGACCAACACTGGTTTATCAATAGTCTTGGTTACTTCAACATCTACTTCCAAAAACTCCATTTTCAATGATGAGTACCCATCATGTGGGTACTCATCAGTACTAAGCCTCAATTCTCAAGGGCACTGAGAGGCATCAATGGTAAATGTGCTAAATACTCAGTTGTAAAAGGATCTATAAAGCAAAGTAACTTGTGTCAAGTATGGCTCTAGCATAATCACCTTCAATCCATATGGATACATCAGAACTTGGTCCCACTAAACCTTCAGGAGTAGTATATTGCACTTTCGTATTTCCCTTGATACACTGATTGGAACTGATTCACGATGTCATCCCATTCATTTATTGGGTTCCTCCATAGTTTTGCTTCTTTTCTTTTCTGTTTGATCATCGACTGAGTTACTTTTCAAAGATTTTCCTAACCCTCACAGTCTCATGTAAAACATCCATCTTCTCCATAGTTATAACAGAAAATACCAATTGCCCCTCTGGTCAAGAGACCCTTTTCAGCAACATTCCTCTTCATAATAAGTCCTACAGGTGGGTGACAATTCCTGATGGATGTGTCATGTTTAACTGAAACATCAGCAGACATCCATTGAGTCAGTTTAGCTTGAAGGTTTTCACTTCATTCCTCAAAAGCTCCTACACTGTGGCATCTGTGGTCACTTGAGCAGCAGAGGCTACCACTGATGATATTTCTCAGCTGCTGGAAATGTTCTGCTTCTCAATCGAGTTTTCTTCCCCTCTAACTTCTCTGAGTAACTCGGTAAAAGGTGGAGGAGGGTGCATCTTGCCAGTCATTCAAATATATAGAGCAATCACATCATGTGATAGCACGTCCTTCACAACTTGGTCCATCCTCAAGCAATTTCTCTCAGACAGTTGAATGCCCCTTTGTGGCACAAACAGTGTAGCAGTTTCTTCAAACTGAAAACCTTCTCTCTTTTCAACAGGAATGCATGCTTAAACGTCATCCTAAGATTGGCTGAACTTTCAGCAGTGTGAAAAGCATCTTCCAGAGCTTGCATATAATTAGCTAACATGGCTAATGAGTTTTCTGCCTTTGGAAACCTCACTACTTTGGCTCATAGACCCTTTAAACTCTCTACCAGTCTTTTTTATATATATCTGAGTACTGCCAATCATCCAGTAACTGAGATGTCTGCTCAGCTCAAGCCTCAAATTCTTCTTCCCCATCGGAAGCGGGCTTAATTCCAGAGAACATGCTCAGCCTATGATAACTTTGGTTCTCCGCAGGTACCCTTTGGCATTTATCGACCAGTGAAGCAACAACTGAAACCAGCTCAGAACTAAATCAACCGCAGAAGGACTTATTAGATTTCTCACTTCAGAGAACTCCTTTCCCTCACCGCGAGAACAGCTTGTCATTAAAGTCTACACCGTCAACCACATTCCACCCTTCTCTAGAGATGTGAATTGACTATGGCCCTGCCTCTTCAGATGCCTCTACATGACTCTCTCATTTGTAGAAAATAGCAAAAATGTTGCATATGGGGTAGTTGAGCAGCTTGTACCAATTTTCTACATTAGCATATCGCTGCTATCCTTTTTGCATCATAAACTCAAGAGATTTTGCAGATGTTGGAAAACCAGAGAAACACACACAAAATGCTGGAGGAAGTACCTCAGCTGGTCAGGTAACATACATGGAAATGAATAAACAGTGGGTACCCGTGGGTAGCTTGTACCTGTCACGTGACCATGATGTAATTGAAGTTATGCTGGACATGAGGTAATGGTCTTGTGATGGTGGAGTGAAGTCATTTTCCCACCAGTGAGAGGTCATGTGATAGGTTTTTCAACAGGGTATAAAAGGAGAACCCCTCCCTGTGATGTGGGGCAGTTTGTGGCTGAATTCGCCACTGACTCCATGATGTTGCATATTTTGATGTTAAGACCCAGTTTCGTTCAAAAGTGGAGTTTTACTTTCTGCCTTAAGTCAAAAATTATTTCTGGCAGTTTTGCTACAATACTGTCAGTTAAACTAAAGTTAGAGAGTGAAGATTCATCGAAGTTCGGAAATTCCCGAAGGATCGGGAAAGTTGGTGTTGACGGTGAAACCAGTATGATCTTATTTAATCTTCGTACAAGGAGTTATTAACCTGCAAGCCGAGATAACTCCTGCTAAAAAGGGCAGAAAGAGTTGGATGCAGAGTTTCACCAAGGAAAGGTCAGTGCCTGTAAGCCGTTTTATTTCCTTCAATCATAAATCCCTTGGCAAAGCATACTTCGGCTGGGATCAGCAGTAATGTCGTGAAAGAGGATTTAATTCAAGGAAAGTCTCTCTTTTAACTGACTGTAAATCATTTTGGACTTTTTGCAATACCATTTTAAAGAACTGAGTTCGCATTTCTCACTTTAAGAACTGTTCGAGCTTCCATATCACAGCTGACTTCCGGTTAAGTTAGCCATTTGTTTACCTTTGGGTTTTTTTAATAGTGTTTAGTAAATGTTTTATTTGTTATAAAATAACCTGTCTCAATGATATATTCATTGTTGCTGGATCATAACAATTGGGGGCTCGTGGCATGAACCATTTTTGAGTTTAAATGTTTATTTAATATTTGCTCGGTGTTTTGGAAATGGGGAATACCCGATACTTTTGTTTGCTTGGCTTGTGAGTGGTATTCAGCAACAATGAATATTGATGACATCCTGGCTTCACTTGATGCGGAGTTATTAGCAAAGGCAAAAAAAATTATGTATTTGAGATTGCTAGCAGGTTGGAACTTAAAGGTATTTTGAAAGATATAACAAAGCCTGTACTTCAGAGAAAAATCACGGAACACTATATAGATTTGGGTGTGTTTGATGTATCAGTTTTAGATCGGTTTCCTGTAAGTAAAGCAGGGATTCAGTTATACCTGGAACAGGTAGCATTAGAAAAGTTAAAAATAGAAGCTGAATTAAAACAGAAGGAATTGCAAGCTAACTTGGAACTAAGTAGATTAGAAGCTGAAAATAAAAAGAAACAGTTGGAAGCTAACTTGGAATTATGTAGGTTAAAAGCTGAAAATAAACAGAGGGAATTTGAACTTGCGATGGCGGAATTAAAGTCTGAGAATCAGTCCTCTGGTTCCAGAAAAATGCTTGTTGTTAGTCAGGAAATTAAATTGCTCCCTCCATTTAGTGAAACAGAGGTAGAGAAATATTTTCAACATTTTGAAATGACTGCTCCGATTTCAGAGTGGCCAAAAGAGTAATAAATGATCAATGTTGTTACAGAGTGTAATTAAAGGGAAAGCAAAACAAGTTTATACAGCTTTAACTGCTGAGCAAGTGCTTGATAATGATACCAGGAAACTGCACATATTGAAGGCATATGAGTTAGTCCCAGAAGCTTATAGAGAAAGATTTAGAAATTTGAAGAAATCCATGGAGAAAACGTCTGTGGAATTTGCCTTTGATAAAGCTGTGTGTTTTGAGTGATGGGTTTCCTCTAAAAATGTAAATGGGGACTATAATAAATTGAAAGAGCTGATTTTAATGGAGGAATTTAAAAGGAGAATCCCTGTTGAAATAAGGACATATTTAAATGAGAGAGACACTGCTACATTGCAGGACTCTGCTAAATTAGCTCATGAGTATGCTTTAATCCAAAAGCATAAATTTCCTCAGGACAGAACTTTTAAAAGGAAAAATAACATAATGAATGCAGGTAAACCAGAGATTAAATCAGAAGTTGATGAGAAAGGTAAGGAGGAAGGAAAACCTGTGAAGGAAAGACAGTTTGGTCCCATTTGTAACTATTGTAAGAAACCTGGTCAAGTAATAGCTAACTGTTTCCGATTGAAAAAGAAGAAGGAAGCAGTCCCAGATGCTTGTGTACAACATACTGAAACACCTGTAAATCTGCAGGGTTTGATAAACACAAATGAAGTTTTGTTAGAGTCTGATCAAGTTAAAAAGGGATATGATCATTTTATAACTGAAGGGTTTGTATCCTTGAAAGAAGGATCTATGCCAATGCCAATAAAAATTCTTAGGGATATTGGAGCTTCTCAATCACTGATGTTAGACAGTGTGTTAAGGTTTAATGAAGAGTCTGACACTGGTGAGGTAAATTATATATGAGATGTTGGGAGTGCCTTTATGCCTGTACATCTGCATAAAGTGAATTTAAGGTCAGGGTTAGTTACAGCACTTGTTAAAGTAGGACTACAGCCTAGCTTAACTGTGAAGGATATTTCTTTATTGTTAGGTAATGATTTGGCAGGTTGACAAGTTTTTTCTGAAGTGCATTTGACAATAGAGTCAGAGGAACCACGGGTGGATTCTAACACAGACTCTTCCTGTGTTGTAACTCGAGCTATGGCTAAAAAGTTAGATATGTAGTATGAGGTTGTTACCCATGATTGTTCAACTCGGGATTCGAGTTTTGAGGTTGTGTCAGAAACTTTCTTACATTCATTGTTTGGGCAAGATTCTTGGAGTAAGTCTGACCATGAAGATTTGTCTCTGTCTCGGAAGGAGATGATAGCAGAGCAGAATAGAGATCCTGAGATTATTAAATTAAAAGAGCAAGCTCTTCTGGATAGTGAAATTGATAAGGTGCCAGAAGGATATTATTTTGAGAAAGGTGTATTGATGAGGAAGTGGAGACTGCCTACAATTCATGCAAGTGCTGAATGGAATGTTGTTTACCAGGTAGTTGTTCCTAAAGTTTATCAAAATGAGATTTTAACCTTAGCTCATAGTGTGCCCTTGGGTGGACATCAAGGCATAAGGAAAACTGTGGACAAGATTTTAAAGCATTTTTACTGGCATGATTTAAGAATAGATGTGGCGATATTTTGCAGAATGTGCTATACTTGTCAAATTGTGGGTAAACCAAATCAAGTTACACCAATGGCTCCATTGCAACCTTTTCCAGCATTTGGCGAACCATTTTCTAAAATTATTATAAATTGTGTAGGTCCATTACCAAAAACAAAAACTGGTTATCAGCACTTGTTGACTATTATGTGTACTGCGTCTAGGTTTCCAGAGGCAGTACCACTTAGGAATATAACAGCTAAAACTGTAACAAAGGCTCTTATAAAATTCTTTACTTATTTTGTGTTGCCTCAGGAAATACAATCTGATCAAGGCAGTAATTTTATCTCTGGATTGTTTCAACAGATAGTTTATAAATTGGGAGCTAAGCAAAGCACTTCGTCTGCATACCATTCAGAATCGCAGGGTGCCTTGGAGAGGTTTCATTCTACCCTCAAGAATATGATTAGGACATATTGTGTGGAAAATGAAAATGTTTGGGATAGGGCATATACTTACTTCTATTTGCAGTAAGGGAGTCGGTACAAGAATCATTAAGTTTCAGTCCATTTGAACTTGTATTTGGACATAGTGTTAGAGGACCTTTAGCTTTATTCAAAGAACAATGGATTAATAAAGAGGTACACACTAATTTGTTGGACTGTGTTTTAAAATTTAAGGGTAGATTACATAAAGCTTGTAGCTTAGCCAGCGATAACTTAAAATTTGCTCAGGAGAAAATGAAAACCTGGTACAATGAAGAAGCTAGGATGAAGATGTTTAAGCCTGGGGATAAGGTGCTGGTTCTTTTCCCAGTGCAAAGGCATCCTTTACAAGCTAAATTTCATGAACCTTATGAAATTAATGAAAATTATTGATGTGGTTACATGATAAAAACTCCAGATCGTAGAAGGCCAACTCAACTTTGCCATATAAATATGATAAAAACGCATTATGAGAAACAGTCTGCTACTGTGACTGTTGTGGTTAATGATAATGAGTCTGATCTTACTAGGAGCATAATAGATGATTCATCTGAAACTCATTCTAAACTTAACCTTGTTTCTGTCAGATTACCAAACTTAACCATTCTGGAAAATATTGATGAGAAATTAACACATTTACAACCAGAGCAGAAGCAGCAGATGAAGCAATTAATTTTTTAATATAAGGATTTATTTCCAGACGTTCCTAGAAGAACCACTGTAGCTTCACATGATGTAGATGTTGGAGATGCCAAACCCATTAAACAACATCCATATAGGATGAACATGGAAAAATGTGAACTTGCTGAGAAAGAAATTAAATATATGCTGGAGAATAATATTATTCTACCTTCTAACTCGAATTGGAGTTCACCTTGTGTTAGAGTGCCAAAATCAGATGGTAGTATTAGGTTTTGTATGGACTATAGGAAGGTGAATGCTGTAATGAAAACAGATGCGTGCCCAATTTCTAGAGTAGATGATTGTGTAGATATAGTTGGAAAAGCAAAGTTCCTTACAAAGATTGATTTATTGAAAGGGTATTGGTGTGTTCCATTAACAGATAGAGGTAGAGAGATTTCTGCATTTGTAACTCCATCTGGGTTATGTGAATATAATGTTCTTCCATTTGGGATGAAGAATGCCCCAGGTACTTTCTAGCAAATGATTAACTCTGTGATTCAGGGATTGAAAAATACAGATGCTTCTATTAACGATTTAGTGACAGGAAATTATACTTGGGAAGCACACATTACTGCGGTGGAGAAATTATTTGAAAGGCTTTCAAAAGTTAACTTAACTATTAACTTGCTAAAAGTGAATTTGGACATGCCACTGTGACTTACCTTGGTTATGTTGTGGGTCAAGGTAAGGTGGCTCCCGTTCAGGCAAAAGTTCGGGCAATTTTAGAGATTCCCACTCCAACTGAAAAACTCTTAGAAGATTCCTGGGAATGGTAGGATATTACTGAAAATTTTGTAAGAATTTTGCTAATATTGCCCTTCCATTACTAACCTCTTGAAGAAGAATGAAAAGTTTGTGTGGACAGTGCCTTGTCAAGAAGTATTTGAGAAATTGAAAACTATGATATGTCAACAACCTGTGCTCAAGGCACCTGACTTTGAAAAACCTTTTTCATTAGCTGTAGATGCTAGTGATGAGGCTGCAGGAGCAGTATTACTGCAAAGAAATGAGGGTAGCGAGGTTGATCATCCAGTAGCTTACTTTTCTAAGAAATTTAATGAACATCGAAGAAACTATTCGACAATAGAAAAGGAATTGTTATCTCCTGTTTTAGCCTTAGAACATTTTGATGTATATGTCGGTACAACTCAAAAGCCACTTATAGTTTACACTGACCATAATCTGTTTGTGTTTCTAGGTAAGCTGAAGAACAAAAATAGAAGGTTATTAAATTGAAATTTAATGTTACAAGAATACAATATTTTGATAACTCATATTAAAGGTAAAGATAATGTGCTTGCTGATTGTCTATCTCGATGTTGAATGTACAATGTAATTTTTTTCATGGAGTGATATTTTAACATTTGTAACACTCCTGTGTAATAATTTGTAAGTTGATGTATGATAATACTATGTATGCTGTGTACATTGTAAATTTTATATATTTGTTTTTTTCTGTAAATAATTAATTTTTAAAATTTTGTTCTTGACAGACCAAATTTTTTTTTTGGAAGGAGGTGTTACATACCTGTGGGTATCTCGTACCTGTCACGTGACCGTAATGTAATTGAAGCTATGCTGGACATGAGGTAATGGTCTTGTGATGGTGGAGTGACGTCATTTTCCCGCCAGTGAGAGATCATGTGATAGGTTTTTCAACAGGTTATAAAAGGAGAACCCCTCCCTGTGAGGTGGGGCAGTTCGTGGCTGAATTTGCCACTGACTCCATGATGTTGCGTAATTTGATGTTTTGATGCAATTTCATTTAAAAGTGGAGTTTTACTTTCTGTCTTAAGTCAAAGATTATTGCCGGCAGTTTTGCTACAATACCGCCAGTTAAAATCAAGTCAGGGAGTGAAGATTCATCGAAGTTCGGAAATTCCCGAAGGATCAGGAAAGTTGGTGTTGACGGTGAAACCAGTATGATCTTATTTAATCTTCGTACAAGGAGTTAGTAACCTGCAAGCCGAGATAACTCCTGCTAAAAAAGGCAGAAAGAGTTGGATACAGAGTTTCGCCAAGGAAAGGTCAGTGCCTGTAAGCCGTTTTATTTCCTTCAATCATAAATCCCTTGGCAAAACAAACTTCGGCTGGGATCAGCAGTAATGTCGTGAAAGAGGATTTAATTCAAGGAAAGTCTCTCCTTTAACTGACTGTAAATCATTTTGGACTTTTTGCAATACTATTTTAAAGAACTGAGTTTGCATTTCTCACTTTAAGAACTGTTCGAGCTGCCGTATCACAGCTGACTTCCTGTTAAGTTAGTTGTTTGTTTACTTTTGGGTTTTTTTAAACAGTGCTTAATAAATGTTTTATTTGTTATAAAATAACCTGTTTCAATGATATATTCATTGTTGCTGGATCATAACAATAGTCAATGTTTTAGGCTGAGACTCTTCTTCAGGACTGGAAAGGAAGGGAGAAGGTGTCAGAATAAAAAAGGTGAGATGAGGAGAAGGAGGATAGATGATAAGATACAAGATGATAGGTGAGGCCAGGGGGGTGGGAAAGTTAACAGGCTGGAGAAGAAAGAATCTGATAGGAGTGGTGAGTAGACCATGGGAGAAAGGGAAGAAGAAGGGGCACCAGGGGGAGGTGACAGGCAGGTGAGGAGAAGAAGTAAGAGGCCAGAGTGGGAAATAGAAGAGGGAAGGGGGAGAGGAATTTTTTTTAACCAGAAGGAGAAATCAATATTCATTGCATCAGATTGGGAACTACTCGGACAGAATATAAGGTGTTGCTCTTCCACCAAGAGAGTGATCCCATCATGTCACAAGAGGAGGTCATGAACTGACATGACGGAAGAGGAATGGGGATTGAAGTAAAAATATTTGGCACCAGGAAGTTCCATTGTTGGCTGAATACAATGGGTAACCCACCCCCCAACTGATTCTCATTTGGAAGGATTGTTTGGAGTGTTATCAATCAGCAGCAAGTGATATGAAATTGAGACAGGGTTTATAAACAAATCCCGAGATTTATTAACCTCTGCTCAAAAACATTGAAAAGTAAACAAATGACTAACTTAGCCGATAGTTAACAGTTAGGTGGCAATATCTAACAAACAATCAAATGTAGAAATTGTTCCTAATGAGCTCTCATCCAAGCACAGACTTAAAGTGGTAAATTTGAAAGTCCATGTGATTTATACAGTCATTAAGGAGAGACTTCCCTGAAACAACAATTCCTTCGAAGTAATGACATATCTGCCAATCACAGCCGAGATATGCCTTGTCTGAAGAAATCACCAAGGAAATAAAAGGCACTGACCTTTTGATTGGAGGGTGGTCACTGCACAAACCTTCCCCACTTTGTAGGGGTTTAACTCAAATGTACATGCCACAATTCCCGAATGAAGACTGAAAAAGGTCAATCATTCCCAAGACGCTGAATGATGTTAATGTTTGAACTCCGATAACTCCAGTAATGCCTTCACTCTCCGATACTGGACTGAAAGGGAAAAATAAACGTGCAACAAACAAAACTGGTGGAGCCTCCACACCTCCAACCAGCAACAACAACGTTACACAGAAATAAAAATGAGAACTGCATCATAGTGGCGGTCTTTGGTTTAAATATCATTTGGAACATGCCATCACATGACATAACATCACCCCACAGTCATGAAACAACTACATCATCCCACTGTCCCGAGTTCAAACTGTGGGTATGTAACAGGAGGCCTGAAATGGTTTCAGGAAAGATTTGAATGGGCATATGTAGTATTTCTTGCTTGCGGGGATATACAGAATGCCAGGAGGGAAATTAGTGGGGAGGGATGTATGGACAAGGGAGTCACGGAGGGCGTGATTCCTATGGGATGCAGAGAGTAGGGGTGAGGTAAAGATGTGATTGGTGGAAGTAGCTCAATGATCTTAATGTGCATATGATCTATTGCAGATTGCCAGCTATGATGTTGTGGCCATCACTGAATCGTGGTTGAAGGATGGTTGTAGTTGGGATCTAAATATCCAAGGTTACATGTTATATTGGATAGGAAGGGATAGGAAGATAGGCAGAGGGGGTGGTGTGGCTTCATTGGTAAAGATTGGCATCAAATCAGTAGAAAGGTGTGACATAGGACTGGAAGATGTTGAATCCTTGTAGGTTGAGAGAAGAAACCTCAAGGGTAAAAGGACATTTATATACAGGCCTCCCAAAAGTGGCTGGGAGGTGGACCACAGATTACAAAGGAAATAGAAAAGGCATGTCAACAGGGCAATGTCATGGTAGTTATGGGAGATTTTAGCATAGAACATAGAAGAATACACCACAATACAGGCCTTCGGCCACAATGTTGTGCCGACCCTTAAACCCTGTCAACCATATAACCCCCCACCTTAAGTTCCTCCATATACCTGTCTAGTAGTCTCTTAAACTTCACTAGTGTATCTGCCTCCACCACTGACTCAGGTAGTGCATTCCACACACCTACCACTCTCTGAGTAAAAAGCCTTCCTCTAATATCCTCCTTGAACTTTCCACCCCTTACCTTAAAACCATGTCCTCTTGTATTGAGCAGTGGTGCCCTGGAGAAGAGGCACTGGCTGTCCTCTCTATATATTCCTCTTAATATCTTGTATACCTCTATCATGTCTCCTCTCATCCTCCTGCAGGTCATCCGACATGCAGATCAATTGGGAAAATCAGGTTGTTAATGGAATTCAGCATGAGTTTGTTTAATGCTGAAGAGAAGGCTTTTTAGAACAATTTTTCATTGAGCCTACTCGGGGATCAGCTATACTGGATTGGGTGTTATGTAATGAACCAGAGGTGATTAGGGAGCTTAAGGTAAAGGAACCCTTAAGAACCAGTGATCACAATATGATTGAGTTCAACATTAAACTTAGTAGAGAAAGTAAAGTCTGATGTAGCAGTATTTCAGTGGAGTAAGGGAAATGGTATGAGAGAGGAGTTGGCCAAAGTAAATTGGAAGGAGCTGCTGGCAGGGATGTCAGCAGAGCAGCAATGGCATGCATTTCTGGGAAAAATGAGGAAGGTGCAGAACATGTGTATTCCAAAAATGAGGAAATATTCAAATGATAAAATAGTACAACCATGGCTGACAAGGGAAGTCAAAGCTATTGTAAAAGCAAAAGAAAGGGCATACAACAACACAAACATCAGTGGGAAGATAGAGGATTGGGAAGTTTTTAAAAACCTACAGAGAACAACTAAAAAATCATTAGAAGGGAAGATGAAATATACAAGCAAGGTATCAAATAATATCAAAGTGGATAGTAAAAGTTTTTTTCAAGTATGTTAAAAATAAAAGAGAAATGAGAGTGGATATAGGACCGCTAGAAAATAGCGGGGGACAAGGAGATGGCTGATGAACTAAATGAGTATTTTGCATCAGTCTTCACTGTGGAAGACACTAGCAGCGTGTCTGATGTTGTAGTGTGTGAAAGAAGAGAAGTGGGTGCAGTTGCTATCACAATAGAGAAAGTTCTCAAAAAGACCTGAAGGTCACCTGGACCAAATGAACTGCACCCTAGGGTTCTGAAAGAGGTATCATTAGAGACTGTGGTGGCATTAGAAATGATCTTTCAAAAATTATTGGACCCTGGCATGGTGCCAGAGGACTGGAAAATTGCAAATGCTACTCTACTCTTTAAGAAAGGAGGAAAGCAGCAGAAAGGAAATTATAGACCAGTTAGCCTGACCTCAGTGGTTGGGAAGACGTTATAGTCAATTGTTAAGGATGAGGTGATGGAGTACTTGGTGACACAGGACTAGATAGTACAAAGTCAGCATGGTTTCCTTCAGGGAAAATCCTGCCTGACAAACCCATTGAAATTCTTTGAGGAGATTACAAGTAGGATAACTAAAATGGATGTTGTATACCTGGACTTTCAGAAGGCCTTTAACAAGGTCCTACACATGAGGCTGCTTACCAGGTTAGGAGCCCATGGTATTACATGAAAGTTACTAACATGTTTAGAGCATTGGCTGATTGGTAGGAGGCAGTGAATGGAAATAATAGGATCCTTTTCTGGTTGGCTGCCAGTGACTGGTGGTGTTCCATAGGGGTCGGTGTTAGGACCACTTCTTTTTATGCTGTATATAATGATTTAGATGATGGAATAGACGGCTTTGTTGCTAAGTAGGAAACAGAAAGACTTAGACAGATTAGGAGAATGGACAAGAAAGTGCAAATGAAATACAATGGTTTTGCACTTTGGTAGTGGAAATAAATGTACGGGTATTTTCTAAACGGGGAGAAAATCCAAAAATCTGAGGATGCAAGGGGACTTGAGAGTCCTTGTGCAGAACACCCTAAAGGTTAACTTGCAGGTTGAGTTGGTGGTGAGGAAGGCAAATGTCATTTTAGGATTCATTTCAAAAGGTCTAGAATACAAGAGCAAGGATGCGATGCTGAGGCTTCATAGGGCACCGGTGAGGCCTCACTTTGAATATTGTGAACAGTTTTGGGCCCCTCATCTTAGAAAAGATGTGCTAGCATTAAAAAGGGTCCAGAAGAGGTACACAAAATGATTCCAGGAACTAAAGGGTTATCATATGAGGAACATTTAATGGCTCTGGGTCTGTACTTGCTGGAATTCAGAAGGATGAGGGGGGTGTCTCATTGAAACCTTTTGAATGTTGAAAGGCCTAGACAGAGTAGATGTGGAAAGGATGTTTTCCATGGTGGGAGAGTCTAGGACAAGAGGGCACAGCCTCCAGATAGAGGGGCGCTCTTTCAAAACAAAGATACGGAGAAACTTCTTTAGCGAAAGGGTGGTGAATTTGTGGAATTTGTTGCCAAATGCAGCTGTGAAGGCCAGGTCATTGGGTGTATTTAAGGCAGAGATTGATAGGTTCTTGATTGGACATGGCATCAAAGGTTATGGGGAGAAGGCGAGGAGTTGGGGTTGAGGCTCAGCCATGATTGAATGGTGGAAAGGACTTGATGGGCTAGTTGGCTTAATCCTGCTTCTATATCTTATGGTCTAATAGGCCTGAGCTTTGTTGAGGCTCATGGGGTGGTAGGTGAGGACAAGAGGAGCTCTAATCCTGTTAAGGTGGCGGGAAGATGGGGTGAACATGGATGCCTGGGAAATAAAGGAGATGTGTGTGAGGGCTGTATCAATGGTGGAGGGAGGGAAACCCCTTTTCTTGAAGAAGAAAATTATCTCTAATGACCTGGAAAGGAAAGCCTCATCTTGGGAACAGATGTGCAGAGACAAAAGAAATAGAAAAGGAAATAGCATTTTTATAGGAAACAGGGTGGGAAGCAGTATAGTCAAGATAGCCATGGGGATCGGAAGATCTTGTAAAGGATGTTTAGGCAGTTTGTCTCCAGGAAGGAAGACAGAGAGATCGAGAAAAGGGAGTGAGATATCAAAAATAGACCATGAAGGGTAGGGTGGAAGTTGGAAGCAAATTTGATGAAATTGACAAGCATAGCATGGGTGCATGAAGCAGCACCAATGCAGTCATCAACATCGTGCAGAAAGAGTTGGGGAGAGTTATCAGGGAAGTCTTGGACATGGACTGTTCTATGTAGCCAACGAAAAGGCAGACTTAGCTGGGGCCTATGAGGGTTCATATAGCTACCTATTGAGTTCGGAGGAAGTGAGAGGAGCCAAAGGAGAACTGATTGAGGACATGGACCAATTCTGTCAGATGAAGGAGAAGGAGACAGGTGGTGGAGGGGAACTAGCTGGGTATTTTGTTGAGAAAGAAATGGAGAGCTTTAAGGCCTTCTTGATGGGAGATAGGAGTACAGAGAAGTGGTGAAAATGAAGCAGTCAGGGCCAGGGAATTGAAAGAGAGTGAGAGCATACAAAATATCTCTGATGTAGGTGGGAATGGACTAAAGCAATGGATTCAAGGTATGAGGTTCAGAGAGGCAAAAGAAGGAAGAGGTAATGAACACACCCAGACAGTTAGGTTTGTGGATCTTGGGTAGGAGGTAGGAACAGGCAGTGGGGGATAAGAGACCAATGAGTTTAATAGCAGTGGATGGGAGTTCTGTAGAGTTGAGGAGGTTTGTAATGGTTTGGGAGACAGTGATCTGATGGTCCTGAGTGGGGTCTTTTTCAGGGTCTAGGTATGAGGAGGTGTCTGAAAGTTGCCGCTTGGCCTCAGCAAGGAAGAAGTTAGTCCACCACACTGCAAGAACACCCTCTGTTCCTGTAGGTTTGATGGTAAGATAGAGATTGGTGCAGAGAGAGAGAAGGGGCATGCATTCAGAAGGGGTAAGACCTGAGGAGGAATGAGGCATGATGAAGTTGAACTGCTCGACACCAATTGTCACCAATTAGAGATGAAAAGATCCAGAGCAGGCACAGAACCAGTGTGGTGTTCAAGAAGAGGAGGAAAGTTGGAGACAGGAGAAGGGGTCATCAGTGCAGGGAGGGGAATTCTTGCCAAAGAAGTGTGCTCGGAGACAGAGGTAACAGATGAAGATCTTGGCACCATAACAGGTATGGAACTCACTAAGGAGTGGATGAAAAGGGATGAAGGTAAGGCCCTTGCTGATGCCACAATGTTCTGCCTCAGAGAGTGGAAAGTCAGTGGAAATAACCTATTCAGCTTAGCTACATCAAGCTGAAGCCACTGCTTCGTTGATATAACCCTCTTCTCACATCTTTGTCTGAGTTTTAAGAAAAATTGACACTATACACTTTGAGTTAGCAGTAGCTCTGTCATGCCCTATCCATCCTGACACTTCTGTTAAGCCAAACACTGATCAGTTTCTTTTACAGGGAAAAGCTGAATGCTGAAGTCATTTCCAATAATTTTTTCTCAAGTTTGTTTCTTGTATCTTAAATGCAATATTTTGCTTTCAGGTCAACATCAGGTCACCCTTGACCGCTCATGTAAACCTCTTATCCACTGTTCTGAAAATCAATGGGACAGCTGACATTCTCACTGTGTGTCAAGTGCACAAATTCAAAGGCTTGAGAGTTGGTTATATTCATATATGGGTGTCAGTCAAAAACACTTCCAACTGAAGTCTGGAAAGGTAATTTCTAATTGGGATGTGGATCAATAGCTCAGACTCAAGATGTTTTAAAATAAGCAAGGGATAAACTCCACTACATTGTGGTTGAAATTCCCCCCCAGTATGTAACGGAAGATTTTTTATATTACATTTCTGATTATTCAGCCAGATAAAGGTTATTCACACATTATATCTGGAATTTCCTCGCAATTTGCTGAACTATCTTTGATATTTAATATTATTGCGATAACTCCATTCGAGGTATCTCCATTGACTAGAAACTCAAATGGGCAGCACAAAATATAATGTGCTAGTCAGAGTCTGCGTATCCTGCTGTGTCAGTGATTTACCCTTGGAGTTAGTCACAGTGGGATGCTAATGTATGCTGATAGAGAAGGGAATGAGCATTTAGGGTGAAGGATGTCGTGCTAACCAAGCAGTTTACTTTGGCCTGGATGGTGTGAAGTTTCTTGAGTCTTAATGCAAGTAAACAGCGTTCCACATTTTCCTGATTTGTGCTTGAAAGACACTGCAAATGTTTAGAGAGTCAAGGGGTGTGTCACTCACCCAGCAAGAAACCCTGCCACTGACGAAAAGACAGTATTTTGTGCTGACCCATTTGAATTTATGGTCCATCCTTGGATTCATGGAATGAGGCTCAGCAATAGCACTAATGTTAAATGTCAAAGTTAGATCAGCAATGAGCATAGGCAAATCACCAAGTAATTTCAGAACAGCAAGTAATCCTTACCTTACAGAAGCATTATGCTATACAATATTTCCAACAGGTACACAACCAACTTCTTTCTCTCAACATTCAGTTTAGCAGCTAGTCATATATTGGCAGAAATTTTCATCTACTATATAGTGGAGTTTATCTCTTGCCTATGTGTACCATCTCAGCAGCACCTCCAAATCAATGATCTCAACTATAAAGAAGGACAAGGGTTTCAGATGTATGGTAACACTTTCACCTCTATGTTCCCCTGTAGGTCGCATAGCATCTTGTTTTAGAAGTACACCACCATTTTGAACAATTGATCAATTTCTTGATTAGCAGTTCAAGAAGGTGGCTCACCACCAGTCAACTTATAAATAATAACTTTTAGCCCTCTCAGAAATGCCCAAATCTCAAAAAAAAATAACTATGAAAAGTTTACACTTACCTTAATCAGATCCATGAATAGCATCTTCTACAACAAGGCCAACTTCAGTCTAGGAAGCTTAACCTTGGAGAAGATAGAGATCTATCTTGGAGATATCTTCTATTCCTGCTGTTAGGCATGATTAATATCACACAACCTGAACATATTCAATAAGACCCCCTTATTCTTCTCTTCTAGGACTCAAGAAAATATGACTGGGTCTTCCCTAGCTTTCCCCTCCCTCAATTTAGAATGCTGGGGCCATTCTCACATATTTCCACTCTGGCTTCCTGATGCATAGTGTTATGCTACTGATAACCTAGCAAGCAAAAGGTTTTAACATATTTGATCAAGATCTGAACATAAAAATGTGGTCCACCAACTAATTTTTCATCAGACTAAAAATGTGAGTTTGTTATTCATTAGGGCACCTTTGCTCAATGCATGAATCCCAGTTAAGGTCTATTTTTGACAATAATTAGTTTATCCAATTTTACCCCAAAGAGGCATAAACTCATTCTTCCCACACATTGATGTAAATGGAAACAGTAGTTGGGAGAGGAATGGAGGAGCGGGCAATCTGATACTGTCCCATTTATACAATCAGCAAAAGTTAAAATTACCGCCACTATCACTCCCAGCTTCTGACAATTTCTCACAAACTCATTCAATCTCTCTGGCACTCACAACCAGATCACTGACATTAAATTATTTAAATTAAATCTGTCTCTTTATTTCTGATAGACCTCTTTCATTCCAAATTAATTTTAAGCAGGGTGCAGAAGCAAAGCCTGCCTCTGCAATCTGCAGCTAGCAAGCTGTTACCATAGCAACAGAGAAAAGAGCATGATCAAATCGTCAAAAATGAGTGTGGACGAAGCGTGTGCGGAAAAATCAATAATTTCTGTTAGCCTGGCTGGCACTTGCCTGACAATCTTGGTTTTGTTGTAGAAACAAACACAATCCATAAATAGATCATAAGTGCTACATCAAATTTGCAGAATACTTGTCTATTTTTGGTTTTTACATTGAGAAATATCACAAAATGAGAATGATTTGTTCTTTACATGCTTTTTTATAAATGAGTAATAGTATATAAATAAATATGTGATAAAATGCATATTGGAGGTGCACTTTCTGAATATCTTTTCTTTTTTACCTTGTGAATAATAGTGCTAATTTCTCTTTTTTCTCCCTTATAATGGGTTACTGGGCCTTTCTTTTGAACTACTGGAGCCCTTGTGCTGATGCTATTCCCAGGGAAGTGAAAGGTATGGAATCCCAGTATTGTTCTGCGGTACTACCATATGTCCAAATTAGATCATTTGCAAGCTGGAGGGAAAGCTTGAGATGATGATTGTCCCAGGTTTGGCATGTACTCTACTTATTGTGGGCAATTTTATGAAAGCATAGTCAAAGTAAAAGACACACATGCATAGACTTATTTCTTTAAACTGACGACTCATTTCTTATTGTAATTTTACAAAGTTTTTCTTTTGATTGGCACAGGTGGAGATTTAAACATTTCACTCTTCACATTTTCATACTCCTTATTCCAAGGTCATTGAGCTAGTAATAATTAAGTCTCACAGAGTTAGTGCCACACAGTGCCCTATTCAAGGCTCAGGAAATGATACAGTGCCAAGTGGAATGTGTCTTCATTAAAATGGTGATGAAGCATAGAACATACTATGCTAGACCCAGAAGTCATCAGGTTAAATAATAATCCATATCTATACATGTCTCTGAAGACATACATTTCATGTGTCGATAATTTCCTTCAGTGAAGGCCTCCTTTCCACAAGGGAGAGAGAATATTCTTCTGGTAACTTTGAGTTGCCAGTTGTTTGCTTTAAACATATATATATATTGCAAACTGACTAAAACAGAGGAATGTATGCAATGATTTTGTAACATAGAATGTTAACAGAATTTTCATTATGTTCTTCCCAAGCTTCCAGACCTTCCATCATTTTCATGCCTCCTCGGCTGTTCTGCTGTTACCATTTACCTACCATCAAATCCACTATAAAATCCTCAAAATTCTTCATGGTATAAGTAAATGAACATCAGGATCTTCTCCCAATCCAACAGCTCAACCACTGAGGCCCTAATTGCACTAAGTTAGCTTCACTGGGAAGGCCACTTCACTTTCAGCAGATATCCAAAACATACACTTTATTCCAAGTTCTGTGATGGAAAGAGATAACCGGAAATTTTGAGGATTGCCTCAAGGTCTCATTGAAAATGTGCAGCATGCTTACCAACTCCTGCATATCTCTGGCCTCCATAACTGATCAGAGTGGAGAGGGAAAGTGCAGACTAGCATTGAGCACCCTGAGCCCATGCCTCCAAAGGACATATTAGTGCAATGAAAACAGGAGAAAGAGTGATCAATGAGGAGGATTTGATGGCTTTGGGCCTGTACTTGCTGGAGTTTAGAATAAGAGGAGATCTCATTGAAACCTATTGAATATTGAAAGACCTTGATAGAGTGACATAGAATGGATGTTTCCTATAGTGTGGGAGTCCAGGACCAGAGGGTACAGCCTCAGAA